>NC_137715.1:6346871-6962704 GCF_964034855.1 Anser brachyrhynchus
GGTGGGTTCCTCTGGGGCCATCTGAAATTAGCCCTTATCTAACATGGGGCAGCTCCTGGGCTATTCTCATTGGTGTGTTAAAGGGTGTAGGCAATTAACTGTTATAAGTCCAGTCAGGTTCAGGGTACTGAACTATCACAATCACAGATTCACATATAACATAGCACACTCTCTATCTAGTCATGTTCCATGAGCTACTACAGCCACACTTAAAGAGTTCGGTCACATTCTACGAGAACTATCATGGCTAGGTTCAATGCAATCTAGTGCAATTTATTAAAGCAACAGGTACACAGGTTCTTTGGATTGCCAGTGATAAATACACTGTCTGCAAAGCACACTTAAATGCCAAAAATATGAATAACTCAGCCTGGCTACTAATGCGTTAAAAGGCACAAAGACCCTACAGAGATTTCTAAGTTTCCTGGGGAGGCACTTGGTGTAACCAAGTGTTCAGATCTTACCCAAAGGCGTCCCCATGGTGGGGGGAAGAGAGGTTCAGTCCATTGACTGATCCCAGAAGTCGCAATGGTATCTTCCCTAACATCCCCTTTCTCTTAAGCCAATTTATATTATTTTCTATCTTTTAGTTGTCTTTCTATCTTTGGGACTCTAGTCATGCATATCTTGGTTATGACTGGTGCAAAGTTTTCTCGCTTTCATTTAAAGGTATAGGCTCCAAGAAATTCAGAGCGTATGCTCAGTGAGGGGTGGCCGCACCTTGGAGGTGGGTGGCTTTTGGGATGGAGGTGTGTTTTGGTATTATAATGATATTATAATGAGCAAAGTTCACTAGAGTACAGCATTTTGTCAAAAATATGACAGGTCGTTGGCTCAGGGTAGCAAATGTGCAGCTTATCGGTCTCAGTGTGCACAAGAACAATCAAGTCTCCATCTCGTCACAGAGCCTAGCTGCGGTGTCTCTAGTCTGCTCTACACTCTGTACTGGTCCTTACAGTCAGCACACCAGGTTTCCCTGGTGTGATTAACATCTAAAGTTGGAAACCTAGGGAACCTTTATGTAGTGCAGCTACACTCCACCCTGGAAGCTTCTTCAATGTTGTACCTTTTCTTTAAAATGTGAATATCAGTTTAATTTCCAAGTTATTTTAGGCAATTATTCCACACTCATAGAGGCCACCCCTGCAGCTCCCTGCTACCAAAACCTTGCCACATAAACCCAAGACATTGCTGCTTCAAATTGACTTGATTCATTTCTCCTTCAGCAATTTCTGCAACTTGCTGTGTAGGACTGCATAGAGCAGCCTTCCACTTCTGATGCTTTCCCACAATACAACAGGACCCATCAGTGAACAGGGCACATTGCTTCTCATTTTCTGGCGGTTTGGGGTACAGTGAGGCTTCTTCAGCATGCCACTTCCTCCTCTGGTGATATTATGAAATTTTGCCTTCTGGCCACGGTCACTTCCAAGATTCCTGGGTGACTGTGTTTTTCTACCTGTTGTGTGATCACTGTGGCCTGCTTGCTCCACATAGCAGCAGTTGCATGATGTGTAGAGGGAACCCTGCCTTTGAATATCCAGCCCAGCACCGGCAGACAGGGTGCCTCAAGGAACTGTGCTTCGGTACCAGCTGCTTCTGAAGCAGCTCAAACCTCTTCATGTGCTTCCAGTATCTATTTTTCAGTTGGAATATAGCAGGCCTTAGATCCTCTGTATCCCCAGCTCCAAAACCCTAGGAGTTTCCCTCAAGTCTCCCTGGGGTCTTTTAGCCAGAGATCCCAGGTGAGGCCATTCTTCCTGGCTGCAGTGTAGAGTATGTTTTATACATTATGTCCTGCCTGGACTGGCCCAAGAGGTACTGCATGAACTGTCTCCCATGTAATTTGTTCAAAGGCTTGTCATTGCTCAGGGCCCCATTTGAATCATTTGTCTTCCAGGTCACTTGCTAGAGAGGGCTTACAATCAGTCTGTAATTTGGAATATGAATTCTCCAGAAGCCCACAATGCCTAAGAAAGCTTGTGTTTCCTTTTTGCTAGTTGGTAGAGTTATTTTAATGATCACATCCACTGGGATCTGAAGTTCATCTTGCCTTTTTATTCCTAAAAACTGTATCTCCTGTGTGGGTCCTTTGACCTGAGGCTGAGAGGAAGAGGCACAGGACTTAGGAGACACTCTGTAGCAGTGGGGGAAAGGCCAGGGAAGGAGAGGTGCAGCCATGGAGTGAAAAGAGATTTCCCAAAGATAAAGATGAAGAAAGGATGAAGGCAGATCAAAGTGGCCATGAAGAAGCTGAGATTGAAGGAACGAGAGCAGTTTGGTGGAGGCGATGTTATTGTGTTGTTTTTATTCACAGAAGAAGAGCTTCTGCAAAAGTGGCTTCTGGTATGGAAGACAAGCCCTCACACATCCTGGAAGGCTTGGCAGTCTGCAAGGCCTGCGGGGTTGTTCCTTCAGGCATCCCTGAGAGCTGGAGCCTTCGGGTGTCCTGAGGGGGCTTTGGGGCCAGACACAGTGGAGCAGGCAGCTGCAAGTAAGGCAGGCAAGGAAAGGTGGAGGTGGTACAGGAGACGCAGGCATCCAGGAAACAGACTCACAAGCGTATGGCTGTGGCAGATGGGTCGGGCCTTTCTCTGCAGGGTGTTAGCGAGGCGATCGGCTCTGAGGCAGATGCATTCTGCAGTGGAGTGGGGGATCATGTAGAATGTTTCCCTTGATTGAGGCCCCTTTGAGGCAGTTGAGGGAGCCACCAGAACCCGGCAGCCCTCATGTGGGTGGCTGACAAAGTTTGGGTGGAGCCAGGAGCGGTAGAGGCAGGCCATTTAAATCAGGCATAGCTGACATTTTACAGTCCCTTGCCAAGGCGACCGGCTCCCATGCAGACACGTTCTGCAGCAGAGCAGGGGATTGCAGCGTGCAGGGGTTTCTCTTCATCAAGGCCACTTCAGGCAGCTGAGGTAGCTGTCCAGATGTGACCAAAGAGCAATCAAAAGGGACATAAGGACTTTGGGGTGATTGATTGAAGGATCAGGTGCACAGGGAGCATTTTCCTCTATCCTTCCAGTAGCAGGGATCAATACTGAAAGGAACAGGTGAACCCAACTGATCAATACGTGGCTCCAAGGCTGGTGCCACCAGCACAGTTTTGGGTTTCTTGATCATGGGAAGGTCTACATGACACCGAACCCACTGACTCCTGATGGGGAGCACCTTTCTCTGAGGAATTTTTGCCCAGGAACTAGCAGGGCTGATTGGCAGGGATTTAAACTAGGTTTGAAGGGGGAAAGGGACAAAACGAGGCCCACCAGTGAAAAGTTATGGGACTGCACACCAGTATTTGAGGGACTGCATGCTAGTGAGTCCCTTCAGGCTGCCCCACGAGGGGCTGAGTTGAATGAAAGACATCTGAAATGTTTCTATACAAACAAGCAGCACGAGAAACACTAATGCACATAGTATGGAAAACAAAAACAGGAAGAACTGGAGATCTGTGTGCAGTCACAAGGCTATGATCTCATTGTAATCACAGAGACATGGTGGGACAGCTCCCATGACTAGAATACTGTCATGGAAGGCTACATGCTTTTTAGAAAAGACTTTTCAGGAAGGCAAGGTGGTGGAGTTGCTCTTTATGTGAGAGAGCAGCTGGAATGTGTGGAGCTCTGCCTAGGGGTGGGTGAAGAGTGAGTTCAGAGCTTATGGGTAAGGATTAAAGGGCAGGCCATGGCTGACAGTATTGTGGGTGTTTGCTACAGGCCACCTCATCAGGAAGAGGAGGTAGATGAAACCTTTTTCAGACAGCTCAAAATAGCTTCTCAATCACAAGCCCTGGTTCTCATGGGGGTTTTCAGCCACCCTGATATCTGCTGGGAAGATCACACAGCTAGGCACAAACTGTCCAGGAGGTTCCTGCAGTGCATTGATGACAACTTTTTGACACAGGTGGTGGAGGAGTCAAAAAAGAGAAGTGTGCTGCTGGACCTTGTATTAATGAATGAGGAAGGACTAGTTGGAGATGTGAGGGTTGGGGGCAGCCTTGGTTGCAGAGACAATGATATGGTGGAGTTCAGGATCTTGTGAGGAGGAAGCAGGGCAAAATGTAGGATTGTGACCCTGGACTTCAGGAGAGCAAACTTTGGCCTCTTAAGGGATCTACTTGGAAGAATCCCATGGGTTAGGGCCCTAGAAAGAAGGATGGTCCAAGACAGCTGGTCAATATTCAAGCATCACTTCCTCCAAGCTCAAGATCAGTGCATCCCTCTGAGTAAAAAGGCAAGCAAAGGGGGCAGGAGACCTGCACAGTTGAGCAGGGAGCTCCTAGCAAAGCTCAGATGGAAGAAGGAAGTTTACAGCATGTGGAAAAAGGGACAGGCCACTTGGCAGAAATATAGGGTCACTGTTAGGGTATGCAGGAACACGACAAGGAAGGCCAAGGCCTATTTGGAATTAGATCTGGCAAAGAATGTTAAAGACATTAAGAAAGGCTTCAGAGTTGCTGAACGCCTTTTCTGCTTCAGTGTTTACTGTTAAGATCAGACCTCAGGAATCTCAGACCCTGGAGACAAGAGAAGAAGTGCAGAGTAAGGAGGACTTTCCCTTGGCCAAAGAAGATCAGGTCAGAGATCATTTAAGCAAACCTGATATCCACAAATCCATGTGCCCCGATGGAATGCACCCACAGGTGCTGAGGGAACTGGCTGATGTTATTGCTAGGCCACTCTCCATCAGCTTTGAAAGGTTGTGGAGAACAGGAGAGGTGCCTGAAGACTGGAAGAGAGCCACTATCATGCCAGTCTTCAAAACGGGCAAGAAGGAGGACCCAGGCAACTACAGGCCAGTCAGCCTCACCTCCATCCCTGGAAAGGTGATGCAACAGCTCATTCTGGAGGTCATCTCCAAGTATGTGGAGGATAAGAAGGTGATCAGCAAGTTAGCATGGATTCACCAAGGGGAAATCATGCTTAACCAATCTGATAGCATTCTATGATGAGAAGACTAGCTGGGTAGATGAGGGAAGAGCAGTGGATGTGGTCTACCTTGAATTCATCAAGGCTTTTGACAGTGTCTCCCATTATATCCTCATAGACAAGCTGAGAACGTGCAGCCTAGATGAGTGGACAGTGAGGTGGATTGATAATTGGCTGGATGACAGAGTTCAGAGGGTTGTACTCAGTGGTGCAGTGTCTAGTTGGAGGCCCATAGCTAGCGGTGTCCCCCAGGGGTCAGTACTGGGTCCAGTGTTGTTCAACTTATTCATCAATGACCTTGACTGTGGAACAGAGTGCACCCTCAGCAAGTTTGCTGATGACATGAAGCGCGGAGGAGTGGCTGATACCCCAGAGGGATCTCAGCAGACTGGAGGGTTGGGCCAAGAGGAATCTCATGAAGTTCAACAGGGGCAAGTGCAGGCTCCTGCATGAAGGGATGAATAACCCCAAGCACCGGTACAGGCTGAGGGCTGACCTGCCACAGAGCAGTTCTGCAGAGAGGGACTGGGGAGTCCTGGTGGACAGCAGGCTGACCATGAGTCAGCAAAATGCACTTGTGGCCAAGAAGGCCTACAGTATCCTGGGGTACATTTGGAAGAGTGTTGTCAGAAGGTCAAGGGAGGTCATCCTCCCCCTCTATTCAGCCCTGGTGAGGCCACACCTGGAGTATTGTGTCCAGTTCTGGGCTCTCCAGTACAAGAGGGACATTGAACTTCTGGAGTGAGTCCAGAGGAGGGCTATGAAGATTAGTAGAGGACTGGAGCACCTGTTGTACAAGGACAGGCTGAAAGAACCAGGCCTGTTTAGCCCGGTAAAGAAAAGACTGAGGGGAAACATCATCAATGTGTATAAACATCTGAGGGCACATCTTTACTGTGAGGGTGACAGAGCACTGGGACGGGTTGCCCAGAGAGGTTGTGAAGTCTCCTTCTCTGGAGATATTCAAAACCCTCCTGGATGCTGTCCTGCACAATGTGCTCTAAGTGATCCTGATCAGCAGGGGGGTTGGACTAGGTGATCTTCAGAGGTCCCTTGCAACCTCAGCCATTCTGTGATTCTGTGATTCTGTGGAAGAAGCAGTGGGAGCAGGACTGTGTGGAGGTCTCTCTAGTACCACACACAGCTAATGCAGTCAGGCACGCCCCTCTCCTTGCCCAACATCGCTGGATGTGCCATCCTGACCAATAAACAGGAGCTGGAAGCCATTGTGTGGCAGGCAAACTAGCACGTAGTTGCCATCACTGAAACGTGGTGGGACCACTCCCATGACTGGAGTGATGCAATGGATGGCTACAAGCTCTTCAGAAGGGACAGGCAACTAAGGAGGGGAGGTGGTGTGGCTCTCTATATTAGAGAGTGTTTTGACACTGTTGAGATTGGGGTTGGGAATGATAAGGTAGAGTCCCTGTGGATAAGGATCAAGGGGCTGGCCAACAAGGCAGACATCCTGGTGGGGGTCTGTTATAGACTGCCAAACCAGGATGAAGAGATGGATGAGGAGTTCTATAAGCAGCTGGCAGAAGTCACTCAATCACCAGTGCTTGTCCTCATGGGAGACATTAACTTCCCAGACATATGCCATAAGGAAGCAGTATGGAAGGTTCTTGGAGTGCGTGGAAGACAGCTTCCTGACTCAGCTGGTTAGTGAGACTACCAGAGAGGGTGCCCTGCTAGACTTGCTGTTCATGAACAGAGAAGGACTGGTGGAAGATGTGGTGGTAGGGAGTTCTCTTGGGCAGAGTGACCATGAAATGGTAGAGTTCCCTATTGTCGGTGAAGCCAGAAGCGGGTGTCAGTAAAACTGCCACCTTGGAATTCTGGAGGGCAGACTTTGAATTGTTCAGGACACTGGTAGGGAGGATCCCTTGGGAGTCAGTCCTCAAGGGCAGAGGGGTCCAGGAAGGCTGGACACTCCTCAGGAAGGAAGTCTTAAAGGCACAGGAGCAGGCTGACCCTCTGTGCCATAAGATGGGCCGGCAGGGAAGAAGACTGGTGTGGCTGAACAGGGACCTTTTGCTGAGTGTCCAGGAGAAAAAGAGAGTTTATGTCTGATGGTAGAAGGAGCAGGCAACTCGGGGAGTGTACAACGAAGTTGACAGCATATGCAGAGAAAAAATCAGGAAGGTCAAAGCCCAGCAAGAGCTCAACCTGGCCACTATGGTTAAGGATAACTACAAATTTTATAAATATATTAATGGCACGAGGAGGGCCAAGGAGAATCTCCATTCTTTACTGGATGGAACATTCTTTACTGGGGAACATGACTACTGAGGATAAGTAAAAGTCTGAGGTTCTTAATGCCTTCTTTACATCTGTCTTTACTCACCAAATCACTTATCCATGAGGTACTCAGACCTGGAAGTCTGGGATGGGGAGCAGAAGAAACCTCCCCACAGTTCAGGTGGAAACAGTTAGAGACCTGCTGCTCCACCTGGACTGTCACAAGTCCATGCGGCCAGATGGGATCCATCTGAGGGTACTGAGGGAGTTGGCGGATGTGATTTATGGGCCGCTTTCCATCATCTATCAGTGGACATGGTCATCTGGAGAGATGCCAGGAAAGGTGATGGAACAGGTCATCTGGAATGCAATCATGCAAGGTATGCGGGACAAGGAGGGGATCAGGCCCAGTCAACATGTGTTCATGAAAGGCAAGTCCTGCCTGACCAACCTCATCTCCTTCTATGACCAGTGACCCGCCTGGTGGGTAAGGGAAAGCCTGTTGACATAGTCTACCTAGACTTCAGCAAGACATTTAACATGGTCTCCCACAGTATTCTCCTGGAGAAGCTTGCAGCTCATGGCTTGGACAGGTACACTCTTTGCTGGGTTAAAAACTGACTGGACGGCCGGGCCCAGAGAGTAATGGTGAATGGAGCGAAATCCAGCTAGTGACCAGTCGGTCATAAGTGGTGTTCCCCAAGGGTCGATGTTGGTGCCCATCCTCTTAAATATCTTTACTGATGATTTGGATGAGGGAATGGAGTGCACCCTCAGTAAGTTTGCAGACAACACCAAGCTGGGGGGAAGTATTGATCTGCTGGAGGGTGGGAAGGCCCTGCAGAGGGACCTGGACAGGATGGGTTGATAGGCAGAGGCAAATGGTTCAACATGGCTAAGCTCCAGGTCCTGCAGTTTGGTCACAACAACCCCGTGTAGTGATACAGGTTTAGGGCGGAGTGGCTTGAAAGCTGTGTAGAGGAAAAGGATCTGGGGGGGCTGATTGATGCTCACCTGAACATGAGCCGGCAGTGTGCCTAGATGGCCAAGAAGGCCAATGGCATCCTGGCTTGTATCAGGAATAGTGTAGCCATCAGGAGCAGGGAGGTGATTTTTCCCCTGTACTCTGCTCTGGTGAGGCCGCACCTCAAGTACTGTGTTCAGTTTTAGGCCCCTCACTACTAGAAAGTCATCAAGGCCCTGGAACATGTCCAGAGAAGGGCTACAAAGCTGGTGAAGGGCCTGGAAACAAGTCCTGTGAGGAGCTGCTGAGGGAACTTGGGTTGTTTAGTCTGGAGAAAAGCACTTTGTGGGGAGCCAGGGGTTGGCCTCTTCTCGCAGGTAGCTAGTGATAAGACTAGAGGGAACGGCCTCAAGTTGCGCCAGGGGAGGTTTAGTTTGGAAATGAGGAGACATTTCTTCTCAGAAAGAGTAGTCAGGCATTGAAACAGGTTGTCCAGGGAAGTGGTGGCGTCACCATCCCTGGGGGTGTTCAAGGAAAGGTTGGATGTGGTGCTTAGGAACATGTTAGTGGGTGATATTGGTGGTAGAGTGATGGCTGGACCAGATGATTTGGAAGGTCTTTTCCAACCTTAATGATTCTATGATTCCATGAGTCTATGGGTCTGACCCCCATTGGATCCCCCAGCATTTGACCGGAAAAACTGAAGTGCCTCAGCAGGGCCAGGCTGGCAGGGGAACCCCAGGGGCTGTGGGTCAACGGGGTACTTTCTGGCAGGGTAGCAGAGTCCCGGGGGGGCTGTGCCCCCACCCTGCACCCACCACATGCCCGGCCCTGCCCACCATGGTTCCTGCCCAGCCGCAGCCCCCGCTCCTCTCCCCATGGCTCTCAAGGCACAGTAATACACCGCCGCGTCCCTGTGCTGGGGCCAGTCAAGCCACAGGGTGCTGGACCAGCAGTCTGCTGCCAGGAAGAACCACCCCTCCAGGTTTGCCACTGGTTTGGAGCCTTTGTGACTGCTCAGGAGGAATGCATGGCCTCAGCCCAGAAGGTGATCGTACCACTGGATGAACTCACTGGTTAGTATGTTAGGTTGTGAACAGGTGCCCTCACTGGTCTCTGTACATGGCTCCTGCTGCACCTGGGCTCTGCCTGCAGCCACTGCTGAGAAGAAAAGGAGGAGAAAACTCAGAAAATTTTGTGGCTTTGCTGCCACAAAAAAATGTCACGTGGGGAGAGGGAGATGAAAAAGGTTGACAGATGATGGGAGCATTTTCTCACTAGAAAGCACACAAAGGCATTTCTGAGAGGGGAGAGGGAGAGGGGCGGGAGAGGCAAAGCAGCTGCCCATCTACAGTGTCCCCTTCAAGAGGGGCAAGTGGAGGCTGAGACTCCCTTCCCTGCTCCAGAAGCTGCACAAGAACCCCCTGGCTCCAGCAGCTGACAGCACAGACCAGGGTCAGACTCATCCCCAGTCAGACTCCAGCAGCTGGTGCCAAATCCACTCCTGCTGCTCCACCAGCAGCTGGCACTTCTTGCAGCACACATGCACATGGGACAGAGCGAGATTACGTAGAGGTAAGGAAAGATTCCAGAAGAGGACAAGAAATATCGTGGAGCTCAGGCGCAGGGCCCAGCCAGACAAGCATGTGGATTGGCCCCTTTTACACCCCACTCTGTCTGCCCTCATGTGCTCCTCCCGGTTCCCCTTGCCAAGCATGTGCCCTCACGGGTTTGTATAGGTCTGTCCTGCACCCTTTCCAACCTATGTCCTGGCCCACAGCTGTAGCAGTTGCAAGGCCCAGGTTGATCTTCCTCGTAGTGGCACCTGTGGCTTCTTGGTAGGCCTACAACTGGTGTGAATTGCGAAGTTTGTCTCTTGTCATCACCTCCATGTTTTCTTTGGTGTTGGTCTCTGTATACTTGTTGATTGCCTCCTCTTTTCCTAGCATCCCAATTGACAAGGTCCCCTGATAACCTTGCTGGCAAAAACACAGCCACAGTCCTGTGTACGCCCCACAAGTGATGAAGGTTTGGTCTCCTCACTGCTTCCCTCATTATCTGTCATGAAGCAGGAGCATCACAGCACTGGAGAATATGTACGCAACTTTGTTGAAGGAGACCTTGGCAATGGGGTGGGTATAGAGATGGCAGTGCAGCCCCAGGCATGACACAAGTGCAGCCAAGTGAGAGTGAGTGGATAGTGTCTTGTGTCTCCTCATAGGTCTATGTCCAGAGGGACACCTGGAGCACCCCACAAGAGCACAAGGAGGACAGGAAAACTGGTGGTGGTATTGTATTCAAGGAGCACACCAGTCCAGAAGCTCTCAGCAGAGGCTAGCTGTGTGATGGGTAGCAAGTCCCAGAAGAAGCTGCCAGTGACTGTGTAGGGCCAGTGCAGGGCAAACAAAAGGGTGTGCCACTTGTGCCAAGGAGGACAGCAGGAGCTCAGCCCAAAGGCCTCCCACCAGACAGGCACACACCTTCCCTCCCATGGCACTGGAGTACTGCAGTGGATGGCAGATGGCCACAGATCAGTTGTAGGCCATTAGTGTGAAGAGGAGATCCCAGTTTAGGCTCACTAGTGGGTGACGAAGAGCCAGACCACACAGCTAGAGAAGTAAATAGCCCTCTCTGCAGAGAAAGCATCTAAAACCATAAGTGGCATCCTGACCAAGACATGGCACATGTCAGTGAAAGGAGCAGTTGCCAAAGACAAACTACATGGGAGGGTGCAAGTGCTGGTTAGGCACCACCATCACCATCACTGGTGTATTCCCACTCTGGATCAAGAGGTAGATGTCTGAGACCAGGATGAAGAGCAGCAGCTCTCAGCTCTCAGACAAACCCAGCAGCAACAAAAGAAAGCACTCTGTAGGCCTTCCCCCACCCCTATGGGATGACAGCGGCAGCAGGAGGAAAGAGGAGATGGAATTGCTGCTCAGGATTTATTGTCTTCCACCACTTGATATCTCCTGGACGAACAACACAGCAGGGCATCAGCAAGCCAGGATGTTCTTGCAGAGACAGTAGAAGGTAAGATCACAACCCTGGACCTCAGGAGAGCAGCCTTTGGTTTCTTCGCTGTGTGTGTACACCTATCTCCGTGTGTGTGTGCCTGAGTATACTTCAGGATGCATCTAAGAGTGCCTGTGTGTGCACCCATGAGTGCATGCATCTTTTTACATGAGCAGCAGTGTGCGTTTGTGCTGTTCTCTCCACCCGCTTTTGATGTCATGAGTGATATCGGTATGAGATCAAGGGTCCACACTGGGACTTAACAGAAACAAAAATTGAGAGATAATTATTCTCTACTCCCTATCAGCAACTAATTTTTCAAGAAGTAATGTTCGTCCATGTCTTGGGGAGAAAGGCCTCAATATGCCTAGCCATTTTCTGAGAGGAACATAAGAGTCGTCGTGTCCCGTGTCCGTTCCCGCCCCCCCCCCCCCCCTTTTCCTTCCCCTTTCACATCTTTACCGCTGAATGTGACAACATCCAGTATGGAATAGCCTTTTGGACGGTTTAGGTCAGCTGCCCTGGTGATGTCTCCTCCCCACCTCTTGTCTACCTCCTGACTCCTGGCTTTGGGGTGCTTGGAGAGAGTCTTGATGCTGTGCCAGCACTGCTCCACAATAGCGCCAATATGGCAATGCTGTTCTAGCTCCAAGTACAGAGCACAGCACTCAAGGGGCTGCTGTGGGGAACATTAACTCTGTTCCAGGCAGCCCCAATACAGGCAAGTTCCCACAAGAGAGCAACATGTGCTTGAATGTGACACAGTGTACACTTACCTAAGGCCCCACCTGGCAACAACCTGAGCAGACATTCTGGGCAGCATTTGGATGGTGTACATAGTTTGATGTAGTATCCAAAGTGGGGTAGGGTCACAGGCAGGAGCTGGGACACCTCTGGCCAAAAGGGCCCCAAAATACCCCTAAAGAGTCATCCAGGCTAACATCATTTGCCTTTACTGGACTCTTCCAGCACGTGAGCTGAGTCTTCTACCCACACTGACGTGTGTTGCCTGGGAATACTTGGGCCTCCCTACCTGCCACTCAGAAGTTGCCTTCTCTGGGGCAAAAGCACAGCATAAAGCAGGAAATGAAAAACAGCATCACAGGAAGGCAACACACAGCCCATATCATTAGGTGGGATGTTTTGCATTCAAGAGGAGCTTGTCAGAAAACAGTCCCTGCTTCAAGGGATGCCTCTGGACATGTGGCAGCTAAGGCGCACTATAAAAGGCAGCCCAGCTCCGTGCTCTCTCATCCACTTCTCTGGCCCTCTTCTCCTTGGGAACAAGGTGAGTGTGAAGCCCCTTCTTGTCCCCCTCATTCTCCAAAAGCAGACCTCAGCTCCATGGACCTCTCAGCTGTTATCAGCTGTGTTCCATGCCAAATCTTGGGGCTGCTGGTTGTGGGAGAGTCAAGGGGTAGAAGGTTTGTCATGGAGGAAGACTGGGCCTTCAGTATGATGGCTCCTGGGCTGGGGCCTAGGCTGTAGCCAGACAGGCCGTGGTTGGTCTTTTTAGGACCTAGCAGGATGAGACCAAGAAGCGCTGGCACATCCATGCAGAGCCTCCAGCTCTCAGCACTGCCTGTGCCTTGGTTCCGTCAGGGTGTGGTGACAGGCTGCTCCTCATGCATCCCCATGTTCTTCTTCCTCCCTGTCCTCTCTCCCAGGTGCACCTTCTGCCCCCAGACATGTCCTGCTATGACAAGTGCCAGCCGTGCCAGCCCTGCGGCCCGACCCCGCTGGCCAGCAGCTGCAACGAGCCCTGCGTCAGGCAGTGCCAGAACTCCACTATCGTCATCCAGCCCTCCCCTGTGGTGGTGACCCTGCCCGGCCCCATCCTCAGCTCCTTCCCGCAGAACACTGCTGTGGGATCCTCTACCTCTGCTGCTGTTGGCAGCATCCTCAGCTGTGATGGAGTCCCCATCAACTCTGGCTGCTGTGACCTCTCCTGTATTACCAGCCGCTACTGTGGCAGCAGGTGCCGCCCCTGCTAAAGATGCCAGACAGTGCCCCAGACCAGGACCCCAGGAACTCAGAATATGCTGCTGGACAAAAATGGACAGAAGAACAAACTTTGTGTTGTTATATTAAGAGGAGCTGACCATCTCTGGCTTGTCCTGTAATGACAGACAGGCAGGGGCCAGCCTGGCTTCTCTGACAACATAGACAATGTCTACCTTTCCTGTTTTCCACTTACTCACTCTTTTTCTCTCTTTTCTTTGTTGCCCTCTGCTTTCTCTGAGGGCCCCAGAAACCAGCCTGGTGTGACCTGCAAGTCTCTCTCCATTTGTGGGCCAGGTAGATGGATGCCCTGTGGGAATTGTGCTGTAGGAGAAGCTGAAAAACTTTTGTCTGTTCCTCCTGCTCTCCACTCCCAGGGCCTCTTCTTGGAGTCACCTCATTTCCCTCCTGAGATTCAATAAACATTTGCAGCAACTGTGAGTGTGTCTTGGTCTGGTCTTTCCATCTGCATAGAGATGGCTAAATGAGAAAGCCATTCCTTACTGGGAATTAGTTGTGGCCAATGCCTCACTCCTCTAGGCGTTGGAGGGTGGGGCACACTGCAGCAATTCATCTTTCAGGCACTGTGTCTTGAAGCTGAGGAAGACATCCCTGGTTCCTCCACAGCCAATGGACACCAGTCCTTGACTCATGACGTCTCCACCTAGACACAGTCCCTTGATCTTGGAGGCCCCAAATCTTGGGGAAGAGTGTTCCTCTTGCTTTGGGTGGAGCTGTGTTGGGGACGGAGGCTCAGACAAAGATGTTCCCAAAGGATTGCAGTAACTGGGAATGGGTAATTGTCTTGGGGATGGCCCTCTGTCTCTACTCCACTTTTCCCTCTCTTCCACCACCTGATCATGAGTGGCATACCTGGGCATGGAGAGGAGGTACAGCTTCCTTGTGTGTCCCGATCACCTTTCAGCACAGCATCTGACATGGCCTACCATTTGCCAGGATGTGAAAGACTGAGGGGATACACAAGTTCATACTGCCAACATCTATAGCAGGGAACCTTTCTCTCTCCCTTCTCCAGCAGGAGCAAACATCAAGGACTGTCAGAGTCAGGGGCCCTACAGACTGTGGGAGCGAGATCATGGGAAAGGGCTGCTCTTGTCTCCTCTCCTAGTGCAGTCCTCACCTCCCCAGCTAGAACTGCCTTCTCTTCTGCACGATCCCTGCTTGGCTGTAGCTGATGTCAGGGGATTCTTCCCCACTGAGCTTGGGGAAGCTCTACCTCTGGGGTCGTCAGCTCCATGGGGATGTTCCTATTTCTTCTGGGAGAAGAAGACTCATCAGTTTCTCTCCCACATCCCCAGAAAGAATGGAGGAAACATGCTTCACAGCAGCCCAGGGGCTCTGGCCATGTCCTGTTCTGGTGGGATAACCTAGCATTTGCAAGAGGAACCATTTTCGATTGGGGTGTGGGATGCCAAAAGACCAGAGAGGACAAGGACAACCTGTTCCATAGGGCAAGGGGTAGGAAGTCAGCAGGGAAAAGGATGTGGGATCAGTGGGTCACCTCCACACACTCTGATGGGCCACAAGGGGGCACCCACCCAGGGCCACATCCCTGGCAGTCTCTGCTTCCCTGATGCTTGGGCCCCCTCTATCACCACCCCTAACACCCTGTCTGGCTTGGCAACAAGTGGATCCATTGCACTGTCTTCCCCCACACCTCCCTCAGCACACTTTGGAGGTGCAGCACTCAGACACCCAAAGGAATGACAGTCCTATTTCTGCAAATCTCAACTGTTCCTTTCAAACCCTCCAGGCAGTGTGAGCATTCTCCCTCTCTCAAAAAAAAATTACTGCATGGAGCAGCAAATTAACTTCACTGCCTGTGGTGGCCTGAAACAGAAGAAGACTGTTCATGGAGAAGTTTGGGATCTGCGTGGCAGCTCACCTGACTAGCCACAGAGCTCTGCTGTGCTGTACAGTGCTGTGCTGTCCACATCCTTTGGCATGTGGCAGTGAAGCCTGTGGTGAGTCTGTAGGAGTGAAGCAGCGTGTTGTCATATGAACAGCCTTTGGCTCAACTGTAGAATTGATGAATAGAATTGTTCATTTCTAAGAAAAATCACACAAAATCCCAGAAAAGATGACAATGCCAGTGAATCTCAGCATGAGCAGGATGTGCAGTGTGTGCCTTGCCCTGACATGTGGTCTGTCTTATGCTCCATATCTTAGGAATCCCAGCATCTGAAAGGGCATAACCTTGTGTATGCTATTCCCCTTTTTCTTTTTTGTGTTATCTCCAGCTAATCATATTTTAATTGACTTTGGAATGCCACTCTTACTGGCATCCATCTACATTCATTCTCCACTGTCATGAATTTTTTAAAAAAAAAAGTAGTGTTGTTGGTAATTTCTAGTGGAAATTTTTCATGTTCCATACTGTGCCCATTGCTTTGTGTTCAAGAATAGCTCGAATAGTTTTGCTCCATTCATCTCTTTATCATACAGTCAAGTATCAGAAGTACTGAAAAGCCCTTACTGTCCCTTCTCTTTTGAAGGCTTAAGAAGCCCGGTTCTCTCTGCCTCTCCTCACAGATAACGTTGCGGAATCACAGAATTGTCACATCTGGAAGGGGCCTTTAGAATTCACCTGGCCCAACAATCTGATCACGGATGGTCAGCAGGGTTCCCAGGGCCATGTCCAGAAGGCTTTTGACGATCTCTCAGGATGGAGACTCTACAGCCTGTCGGGACAACTCTTGCATGGCTTGGTCAATCATACAGTGAAAAAGTATATTCTAATAATAACAAAGAGCCTTTGGTGTTTCATATTATACCCATTGCTTCTTGTCTTGGCACTGTTCCCCATGGAGAGGAGCCTGGCTCCATCTTCTTTGCACCCTCCCTTCAATTACTCCTATACATGGATGAAATCCCTCCAAGACTTCTCTTCTCCAGGCCGAGCAGTCCCAGCTCTCTCAGCCTTTCCTCAGAGGAATCATAGAATGGCCTAGGTTGGAAGGGACCTCAAAGATCATCTAGTTCAAATCCCCCTGTCATAGGCAGTGATGCCACCCACTAGATGAGGTTGCTCAAGGCCTCATCTAACCTGGTCTTGAACACCTCCAGGGATGGCGCATCCACAACCTCTCTGGGCAACATGTTCCAATGCCTCACCACCCTCTGAGTGAAAAATTTCCTTCTAACCTCTAATCTAAATCTCCCCTCTTTTAGTTTAAAACCATTCTCCCTTGTTCTGTCAATATCTGCTTGAGCAAAGAGTTGCTCTCCATCTTTTTTATAAGCCCCCTTCAAGTAGTGAAAGGTTACAATGAGGTCATCCCAGAACCTTCTCTTCTGTAGGCTGAACAGTGCCAGCTCTCTCAGCCTATCTTCGTAGGAGAGGTGCTCCGGCCCCTTAATCATCTTTGTGGCCCCCCTCTGGACCCGCTCCAACAGATCAACATCCTTCTTGTGCTGGGGGCTCCAGACCTGGACACAGTACTCCAAGTGGAGAGTAGAGGGGGACAATCACCTGCCTTGACCTGCTGGCCACTTCTCTTTTGGTGCAGCCCAGGATGCAGTTGGCCTTCTGGGCTGCAAGTGCACACTGACGATTCATGCCAAGCTTCTCATCCATGAGAGCCCCCAAGTCCTTCTCTGCAGCACTGGTCTCAATGAATTCTTCTCCTATTCTGCACTCATGTCCAGGATTGCTCTGGCCCAGGTGCAGCACCCTGCATTTAGACTTGTTGAACCTCATTATGTTCACATGGGCCCACTTCTCAAGCCTGTCCAGGTTCCTTTGGATGGCATCCCTTCCTTCTACAGTATCAACCGCACCACTCAGTTTGGTGTCATCTGCAAATTTGCTGAGGGTGGACTCGATCCCACTGTCTATGTTGTTGATGAAGATATTAAACAGTACCTGTCCCAGGTCAGACCCCTGTACACCACTCATCACTAGCCTCCACTTTGACATAGATCCATTGACTGCCACTCTCTGGGTGTGACCTTCAAGCCAATTCCTTATCCATTGGATGGTCCACCCATCAAATCCATATCTATCCAATTTGGAGACCAGGATGTCATGTGGGACTGTGTCAAAGGCCTTGCAGAATTCCAGGTAGATGACATTGGTGAGTCTTCCTCTATTAACTGCTACAGTCACTCCATCATAGCAAGCAACCAGATCGGTCAGGCATGATTTACCTTTGGTGAAGCCATGCTGACTATCTCAGATCACCTCTTTGTCTTTCATGTGCCTAGATGTTGCTTCCAGGAGGATCATTTCCATAATCTTGCCAGGCACAGAGTTGAGGCTCCCCAGTCTTAGTTCCCCAGGTCCTCTTTTCTACCATTTTAAAAAATGGGAATGATGTTTCGCTTTTTCCAGTCACCAGGGTCTTTGCCTGACTGCCAGAACTTTTCAAATAAGATGGATAGAGGCTTGGCAACTACATCAGCAAATTCCTTCAGGACCTTGGGATGGATGTCATCAGGCCCCATAGACCTGTATGTGTTTAATTTCACTAGGTGGTCTCAAACCTGCTCTTCACTTACAGTGGGTGGGACTTTTCTGCCCCAGCCTCCATCTGTGGGTTCAAGGAAACAAAACACTTGGGAAGCCTGACTATCAGTGAAGACTGAGGCAAAGAATTTATTGAGTACCTCAGCCTTCTGCATGTCTGTTGTTACCAGTTCACCCTTCTTATCCATCAGAGGAGGTGCACTCTCTTTGGCCTTTCTTTTCTGAGCAATGTATCTATAGAATCCCTTCCTGTTATTCTTTGCATCCCTTTCCAAGCTCAGTTCCATCCATGCCTTGGCTTTCCTGATCCCATCCCTGCTCACTCAGACTGCATCCCTGTACTCTTCCCAGGCCACATGTCCCTGCTTCCACTGCCTGTGCATTTCCTTCTTGTGCCTCAGTTTGACCTGCAGGTCGCTGCTCAGCTATCCTGATTGTCTGCCCTCCCTGCCTGCTTTTTTAGGCAGAGGGATGGAGAGTTCTTGCACTGTAAGGAAAACATCCTTAAAGAGTCTCCAGCTCTTTTCAGCTCCTTTGTCCCTAAGGATGGTGTTCCAGGGGATCTCATCTGCTAGGTCTTTAAATAGGTTGAAGTTCGCTCTTCAGAAGTTCAGGGTCCTGACTTCGCTCTGTGCCAGGCCTGTATTCCTCGAGATCACAAACTCAACCAGGGCATGGTCACTGCAGCTCAGACTGCCTCCAGTCCTGACCTCTTTAATGAGCTCTTCCGTGTTGGTGAGCACCATGTCAAGTAATGCTTCTCCTCTGGTTGGTTTGTCTAATACCTGGACCTGGAAGTTATTCTCAGTGCACTCTAAGAATCTTCTGGATTGCTTACAAACTGCTGTGTAGTTTACCCGGTAAACATCTCGGTGGTTGAAGTCCCCCATCACAATGAGGGCATGTGAGCATGACGCTTCTTGTAGTTGAAGCAAGAATGCCTCATCTGGACTCCCTTGATCGGGCGGCCTGTAGTAGACCCCAACCACAAACTGTTCTTTATTGGTGCGGTCTTTAACTCCCACCCATAAGCACTCAACCTGTCTGTGTCTGTGGCTGTTTCTCAAAGGCAACTCTTCACAATCAATTCCTTCCCTAATGTAGGGGGCAACACCCCCTCCCTTCATTCCCTGTCTATCCCTTCTGAAGAGTTTGTAGCCCTCTATTCTAATATTCCAATTATGTGATCCATCCCACCATGTTTCCATGATAGCAATCAGGTCACATTTGTCTAATTGCACCATGGTTTCCAATTCCTCTTGCTTGTTTCCCATGCTGCATGCTTTGGTGTAGAGGCATTTCAGCTGGGCAATCAGTCATATTGTGTTTCTAGAACCCTTCCTGATTGCACTGGGACAGTTCCCAACTATTTCCCTGCCATTACTTAGAGTGATATTTTTCTCAGGTATGCTTTCTTCACTCAGAGGTCCATCCCCGTCCCACACCACATCTAGTTTAAAGCCCTCCTGATAAGCCCAGACAGCTTATTGCCCAGAACACTCTCACCCTACCTGGACAGCTGTGCCATATCCGACATCAGCATGCCAGGTCCCTCAAAAGTGGGTCCAAGATCATAAAACAGAAAACCTTGGGCATGGCACCAGCCTCTCAGCCAATCATTCACTCAGCCCATTTGTCTCCTTCTTCCTGGGTCCCAGTCACCAATTGCGCTCCCTATCCCTTCAATATCTTTCTAAGGGACATAAAATCCTTTTTGATACTTCAGAGTTTCCTTGTTACAGCTTCATTTGATCCTACTTGATAAAGTAGCAAGAGGTGGTAGTCTTTGGGACCCACCAGACTCGGTAGCCTCTTTGTAATATCATGAATATGGATCCCAGGCAGGCAGCAAACCTCTCTGGAGAGATTGTCCGGATGGCAAATGGGAACCTTGGTGCCTCTCAGAGAGGAGTCTCCAATGTCTAACACACTTCCTGCCTTCACAGTGAAGGAGAGATGCTCCAGTCTCTCAGTTGTCGATGTGGTCCTTCATTGCCTCTCGTCAGTATGTCTGTGACTCTCCTGTCCTGAGGAGCCAAGACGTAGACACACTACTCCAAGACTGGCCTCTCCAGCGCTGCGTCAAGGGGAAGGATCACCATCCTCGACCTGCTGGCACTCCTCCTACTGCAGCTGAGGACACCATTAGCCTTCTTAACAGCCAGGACACAGTGTTGGCTCACGTCCAGCTTGGTGTCCACCACAACCTCCAGAGCCTTTTCTGCCAAGCTGCTCTCCAGAAGGTCGACATGTTCTGCACCCCATGAACATCTTGGTGGCTGATGAGAGGATGCCAGGAAAGCTGCTGCCTCTGGTAGGCATCAGCACCTTGGGATTCCCGTTCCAGACATCTTGGTGCATCTGGAGACCCACAGGACTCTGTTCCGGGCTGATGGATGGGGCTGCTGCTCTCCCTTTTGCAGGCTGGGCCAGTAGCAAACACGAGCATGTTTCAGAGGAAGGTACACAGAGGGAGACATGCACAGGACACTAATACAGCTGCCCACACAGACTGCAGTCACAGGCAGGGCACTGCCTTTAACAATATACAGAAGAACGCCACCAGTACTCATCAAAACTTTACCTACAGAGATGCAAGCCCCGTTCCTCCTCTCTAGCTGGTCAGGTTTGGAGATCACAGAATCACAGAATCACAGAATTGTAGGGGTTGGAAGAGACCTCAAGAGATCATTGGGTCCAACCCCCCTGCCAAAGCTGGCTCCCTAGAGCAGGTTGCCCATGTAGGCAACCAGACAGGCCTTAAATATCTCCAGAGAAGATCCCTGCTGGAAATACACACCTTCACCTACTAGATGCACAAGCACACCCATTTTCATGCATCCCATCTGTTGGGAGGAATGGGTTAAAAGGGAATGACTGATGAGGGGAATGGCATAAGAATGGAAGATTGGCAAGGAGGATTGTAAATATACCAAGTCCCGAGAGTAATAACGGATGCATGCAGGCACCCATTCATCTCACAAGCACCCCCACCCTTGTGGGGATCCCTCAAATATTACCATGGGTTTTCAGCCTGCCCAGCTTCCATGTTTAGGCCCTGGGCGCCTTTACACCACTCTGGCTCAGACTTTACAGACAGCTTTTCCTCTCATTCACCAGCTAGTCCATCTTGAATATGCTAAGGAATGGCACAGATACACCACTGCATATCATGTTAAAGTCACTAAGTGTTGTGGTTTAACCATCAGGCAGCTATGCACCGTGAGATGTGCCCCCCTCTTGTGGTAGGGGAGAGAGAATTGGAAAAAAGAAGTGCAAGAACTCATGGGCTAAGAAAAGGACAGTTCAATGAGAAGGAAAGGAAGAAATAAAAATAACAAAAGCAAGCAACCTCCAAACTACTGATGGACAATGCAATTGCTCACCAAAAGCTGAGCAATGCCCAGCCGGTCCCTGAGCAATGGCAGCCCCCTTGGCCAACTCCCCCAGGTTTCATTGCTAAGCAGGACATTAAGTGGCATGGGATATATTTTTGGTGAGTTTGAGTTCACTGTCCTTGAAACCAGTCAATCGCTAATTCTGTTTTCTCTGAAAGAGATAAAACATGTACTTTGAGGACAAGGCAAGATGACCCAGGCCTTGGAGATGTCAAAAGGATGATTAACTGAGGAACTGCTAATCAGGAAGACCATGATATTGACATTCTTGAGGGAAAACTTCCTGACGTGTGCTGAAAAACAAAGATTAGGAGCATTATATTGTAAACTCTCCATGTATTATCCTCATTATAAGAGTAAATATCACACCCCTGTGCTGGAAGACCCCGGCCCAACAAGGGACCCTTCCTCTCTGAGGATGCGCAGAATGATTCTATCATGGCAGCACTATGCTAATGTAACCAATTGGAGGAGTGGGGATTGTACAAACATGTAAATGTACTGAGAAGGGGTTCTATAAAAGTGGTGTGGAAAGCCCTAAGGGGTGCCATCTTTCTGGGAAACCACTGCATACCCAGACTTGCACTATTCTGAAATAAACAATCTCTTGACCTTGTGTGTGGAGTGGCTCATTGCACACCAGGTAACGAATCTGGACTTTTTACCTGCTTGTGTCCCCTCCCATCTTCTTCTGCACCTCCAGCCTCCTTGGTAGGAGTCTGGTATGAGAAGCTGAAAAGTTCTGAACTTAGTGTAAGCACTGTTCTTCAACAGCTAAAACATCTGTATCTTTGGGTGATAATGCCTTTTTCAACCTTCTGTTCTCTTGGTGTCACCATCTCCCAGCAACCCAGTACCTGGGTATTGATAATACTGATGGGCTTAATCACCCTGTCAGTAGGTACTCCTCACACTCTCTTGGTGACTCAGTGTCCTGGTTTTGGCTATGATACAGTTATTTTTACTCCTAGTAGCTGTCATGCTCCGTGTATCCTTGGCATAGACTGTCTCAGGAGAGGATATTTCAAGGACCCCAAAAGGTACCAGTGGGCTTTTGGCATAGCTGCCTTAGAGACAGAGGACACTAAATAGTTGTCTACCTTGCCCGGTCTCTCAGAGGACCCTTTTGTTGTGGGGTTGCTGAGAGTCAAAGAACAGCAGGTGCCAATCGCTACCACAACAGTGCACCAGTGTCAATATTGTACCAACAGAGACTCCCTGATTCCCATCCATAAGATAATTCATCAACTGGAGAACTAAGGAGTGATCAGAAAGACTCATTCACCCTTCAGTAATCCCATACAGTCAGCGCAAAAGTCTAATGGCGAGTGGAGACTAACAGTGGACTATCCTGGCCTGAATGAAGTCATACCACTGCTGAGAACTGCATTGCCGGACATTCTAGAACTCCAGTACAAACTGGCAGCCAAGTGGTATGCCACAACTGATATCGCTAATGCATTTTTCTCCATCCCTCTAGCAGCAGAGTGCAGGCCACAGTTTGCTTTGACTTGGAGTGGTGCCCAATACACCTAGAATAGACTGCCCCAGGGGTGGAAACATAGCCCTACCATTTGCCATGGACTTACCCAGTCTGCATTGGAAGAGGGGGAAGCTCCTGTACACCTGCAGTACATTGATGACATCATGGTGTGGGGTGACACAGCAGAGGAAGTTTTTGAGAAAGGGAAGAAAGTAGTCCAAATCCTTCTGAAGGCTGGTTTTGTCACAAAACAAAATAAAGTGAAAGGACCTTCACAAGAGATCCAGTATTTAGGAATAAAACGTCAAGATGGACATTGTCAAATCCCAATGGATGTGATCATCAAAATAACAGCTATGTCTCCACCAACTAGCAAAAAAGAAACAGAAACTTTCCTAGGTGACATGGGTTTTTGGAGAATGCACATTTCAATTTACAGTCTGATTCTAAGCCCACTCTATAAAGTAACCTGTAAGAAGAATGATTTCAAATGGGGCCCTGAGCAATGACAAGCCTTTAAACGGATTAAACGGGAGATAGTTCATGCAGTAGCCCTTGGGCCAGTCCAAGCAGGACAAGATGTAAAGAATGTGCTCTACACCACAGCTGGAGAGAATGGCCCTACCTGGAGACTCTGGCAGAAAGATCCTGGGGAAACTCAAGGTCGACTTCTAGGGTTTTGGAGTCAGGGATACAGAAGATTTGAGGCCTGCTACACTCCAACGAAAAAAAAAGATACTGGCAGTGTATCACAGAACCACAGAATCACTGAATTGTAGGGGTTGGAAGGGACCTCAAGAGATCATTGGGTCCCAACCCCCTGCCAAAGCAGGTTCCCTAAAGCAGGTTGCCCAGGTAGACGTCCAGATGGGCCTTGAATATCTCCAGAGAAGGAGACTCCACAAAATCCCTGGGAAGCCTGTTCCAGTGCTCTGTCACCCTCACCGTGAAGAAGTTCTTTCGCATGTTGGTGCAGAACTTCCTGTACTCCATTTTTTGGCCATTGCCCACTGAAAAGAGGTTGGCCAAATACCACTGTCTCCCACACTTAAGATATTTGTAAACATTGATAAGATCCCCTCTCAGTATTCTCAAGGCTGAACAGACCCAGGTCTCTCAGTCTTTCCTCATAGGGAAGATGCTCCAGGCCCTGTATCATCTTTATTGCCCTCCGCCAGACTCTTTCCAGGAGATCCTGTCTTTTTTGTACTGGGGAGCCCAGAAATTAAATTAACATTGAACATACCATTAATATGACATGGTTGAATGTTCACAGAAGGCAAAAATAACTCAACATCCTCATCAAGAAGAGGACAGAGGCTGAGAGGAAGAGGCACAGGACTTGGGAGACACCCTGTAGCAGTGGGGGAAACGCCAGGGAAGAAGAAGGGCACCCATAGAACAAAAAGATTTCCCAAAGCTAAAGGTGAAGAAAGGACAAAATTGGATCAAAGTGGCCATGAAGGAGCTGAGATTGGGTCTGAAGGAAGGAGAACAGTTTGGTGGTGATGGCGTTATTGTGTTGTTTTTATTCACAGAAGAACTTCTGCAAAAATGGCTTCTGGTATGGAAGATGAGCTCTCAGGGATCGTGAAGCAAAGAAGCAAAACATTCCAGTCAGTGGTTCCTTGCGGTCTATTTGGCCATCTGTTGGCAGGAACCTGACACAGCCTGGAAGGCTTGGCAGGGACAGTGGCAGTCTGCAGTGCATGCGGGGTTGTTCCTTCAGGCGTCCCTGAGAGCCGGAGCCTTCGGGTGTCCCAAGAGGGCTTTGGGGCCAGAGACAGTGCGGCAGCCAGGTGCAGGCAGGGAATGGAGGAGGTGGTAGAGCAGACACAGGCATCAGACGCAGGCATCAAGGAAAGAAACTTGCAAGCATACAGCTGGCTGTCAGGATGAAGACTTTCTCCAGCAAGGGGAGTACAGAGGGGAGAAGGGAAGGGCAGAAGGAGAGGGAAGGAAGCTCTGCATGTCTGGGAGCACACTGAAGATAAGCTCTGATCCCCGTGCCAATTTTCAACACCTGTCAATTTGCAGGCCTCTCGCTGCAATGTGTTAGTGACTTGAAAGAAGCAGTGGGTGCAGAACTATGTGGAGGTCTCTCTGGTGCTACACACAGCTCATGCAGTCAGGGGTGCCCCTTCCCTTGCCTGACATCAGCGTTGCCGGTTGTGCCGTCCTGACCCCTCACACCCAGCTGGGTCCGACCCGGAAGAATTAAAGGGCCTCAGCCGCGCCGGGCAAGGGCCTGGCGCGCGGGAGAACCCCCGCGGCTGCGAGCGGTAAGGCGGCCCCGGCGGGCGGAGCGGCAGCGCCCCCTGGGGGCTGTGCCCCTGCCTCGCCCCCGCCACACACGCCCGGCCCCGCCCGCCACGGTTCCTGCCCGGCCGCAGCCCCGGCTCCTCTCCCCGTGGCTCTCAGGGCGCAGTAATACACCGCCGCGTCCCGAAGCCGGGGCTGGGCGAGCCACAGGGCGCTGGACCGGCGGTCTGCTGCCACCCACAGCCACCCCTCCGGGTCTGACACTGGTCTGGAGTCTTTGCGACTGCTCACGAGCAATGCAGGTCCTCGGCCCGGGAGCTGACGGTACCACTGGATGTACTCGCCGGTTTGGATGTTGGGGTGTGAGCAGGTGATGTTGATGCCGGTGCCATCCCTGGTCTCTGCCCACGGCTCCTGCTGCACCTGGGCTCTGCCTGCAGCCACTGCCAAGAAGAAAAGGAGGAGACAACTCAGAAAAGGGCTTTTCTGCTACTGAAAAATGTCATGAGTGGGGGAGTGGGGAGAAGAAAACGGCTGACAGCTGATGGGAGCATTTTCTCAGAAGAAAGCACACAAAGGCATTTCTCTGGGAATGGTTATTTGGGGACCAGGTCGGAGCAGGGCTGTTTGGAAGGACGGTCCGAGCCGAGCCAGGAGGAGAAGGGAAGCAGGCAGGAACGAGTGGGGGTGTGCCGAAAGGAGAGGAGGAAGGCAGGGAGCAAGGCAAGGTGGGAGGGAACGGCCGGCTGAGCTCGCTGGAGGCAGACGGGACGGCTGCAGAGGGAGGACAGAGGGGAGCGAGGTCCGTGAGAAGCCGGCGGGCCAGCAGCGAGGGCAGCCCCGGCCCCCCGCAGCCCCCGTCCCGGCCCCGCCGCCGGCAGCCCCGCGCACCCAGGAGCACCGCGGCCAGCCCCGCCAGCCCTGCGGCCCGGCCCTGCCGCATCCCGCCGCTCCGCCGCCCGCGCCGCGCTGCCCCCGCCAGCCCCGGCTCTGCTCCGCCCGCGGCGCCTCCTCCCCGCCGCCGCCGCCCGGCGCCGCCAGCTCCGCCCCGGGGCCGCTCGGGGGCTGGCCCGGGCTGCGAGTGCTGGGCGCCTGGGGGCGGGCAGGGCTTGGGCTGCTGCCAGCGGGGCTCTGCCCGTCCTGCAGCCCAGCCCGGGACGCGGAGGTGTGCGGGGAAAGGCTGAGGCAGCTCCTTCGGCACGGACGAGGGGAGGGGAAGAAGAGGAGGGAAGCAGAGGAGAGGTGAGGGAAAAGGAGAGGGAGTGGCAAAGCAGCTGCCTACCTGCAGTATGCCCAGCAAGATGGGCAAGCAGAGGCTGAGACCCCCTTCCCCTGCTCCAGGCGCTGCACCAGGAACCTCCTGGCTCCAGCAGCTGAGAGCACGGGCCAGGTGTGGCCTAACTCCGTTTGACTCCAGCAGCTGGCACCAAATCCACTCCCGCCGCTCCACAAGGAGCTGGCACTTTCTCCTTGCAGCACATGTGCATACAGGACAAAGCGAGATTATGCAGAGGTAAGGACAGATTGCAGAAGAGGACAGGACAGACAGCAGTGCTCAGGCGCAGGGCCCAACTGGACAAACACCCAGAGTGTCCCCTTTTACACCCCACTCTGTCTGCCCTTGTGTGCTGCTCCTGGCTCCCCTTACCCTGCACCTCCCGTCATGGGTTTGTATAGGTCTGTCCCACACCCACCTTGCCTGTGTCCTGGCTTTCAACTGTAGCAGTTGCAAGGCCCAGGCTGATCTTCCTGGCAGTGGCACCTGTGGCTTCCTTGGCAGGCCAACAACTGGTATGAAGGTTTTTCTCGTTATCACCTCTGTATTTGCTTTCTCTGGTCTCAGTCTCTGTATGCTTGTTGATTGCCTTCCCTTTTCCTAGCATCCCGATTGATATGGTCCCCAATCTTAGAACCTCGCTGGCATAAACATGGCCACAGCCCCATGTATCCCCCACAAGTGGTGCACCCCCCCCCCCCCCAGGTTTGGTCTCCTCACTGCCTCCCTCATCATCTGTAACAGAGCAGGGGCATCACAACACTGGAGAAGTTGGGCACCAGTTATGTTCAGGGAGATGTTGACAATGGGGTAGGTGTAGAGGAGAGAATATGACCCCAGGAATGACACAACTGCAGCCAAGTGAGAGTGAGTGGACAGTGTCTTGTGTCTCCTCATAGATCTATGTCCAGAGGGACACCTGGAACACCCTGCAGGAGCTCAAGGACAGGAAAACTAGTGGTGCTATTGTATTCAAGGAGCACACCAGTCCAGAAGCTCTCAGATGAGGACAGCTACATGACAGGTAGCATGTCCTAGAAGAAGCTGCCAGTGACTGTGTAGGGCCAGCACAGGGCAAATGAAGGGGGAGTGCCACTTGTGCCAAGGAGGACAGCAGGAGCTCAGCCCAAAGGCCTCCCACCAGACAGGCACACACCTTCCTCTCCATGGCATTGGAGTACTGCAGTGGATGGCAGATGGCCACAGATCAGTTGTAGGCCATTAGTGTGAAGAGGAGATCCCAGTTTAGGCTCACTAGTGGGTGACGAAGAACCAGACCACACAGCTAGAGAAGTAAATAGCCCTCTCTGCAGAGAAGGCATCTAAAACCATAAGTGGCATCCTGACCAAGACATGGCACATGTCAGTGAAAGGAGCAGTTGCCAAAGACAAACTACATGGGAGGGTGCAAGTGCTGGTTAGGCACCACCATCACCATCACTGGTGTATTCCCACTCTGGATCAAGAGGTAGATGTCTGAGACCAGGATGAAGAGCAGCAGCTCTCAGCTCTCAGACAAACCCAGCAGCAACAAAAGAAAGCACTCTGTAGGCCTTCCCCCACCCCTATGGGATGACAGCGGCAGCAGGAGGAAGGAGGAGATGGAATTGCTGCTCAGGATTTATTGTCTTCCACCACTTGATATCTCCTGGACGAACAACACAGCAGGGCATCAGCAAGCCAGGATGTTCTTGCAGAGACAGTAGAAAGTAAGATCACAACCCTGGACCTCAGGAGAGCAGCCTTTGGTCTCTTCGCTGTGTGTGTACACCTATCTCCGTGTGTGTGTGCCTGAGTATACTTCAGGATGCATCTAAGAGTGCCTGTGTGTGCACCCATGAGTTCATGCATCTTTTTTACATGAGCAGCAGTGTGCGTTTGTGCTGTTCTCTCCACCCGCTTTTGATGTCATGAGTGATATCGGTATGAGATCAAGGGTCACACTGGGATTTAACAGAAATAGTGATCTAGGAACAGCATCCCACCAAGGCTGAGACGTGGTGACTGTGCATGTTGCCCCATGCTTCCTGAGCAGTCCCAACTAGAGGCTGTCTGAAAAACCCTCCAGATGATCACAGGCTGCACCTCCAGCACCCACATAGTCCAACCCTGTGTTCAGAGCAGATCTCATCAGATCAGGTTGCTCAGGATCAAGTCCAGGCAAAGTCTGAAGTCTTCCAAGGATGAAGATCCTTGGCAATCTGCTCCAGGACTCAACCACCTTCAGGGTAAATATTTCTTCCATATATCTAACTAGAACAAAGCATTTCTGAACTTGCACCTAGTGGCCCCAGTCTAAGTACGCTTCATCTCAGGAGTCCAGCTTCATCTCCTTTGCATCTTCCAGTGAAGTGGAAGTAGACAATACAAATGTCTGTTTGGCTTTCCCCGTGATGCTCACAGGGTCTGTCCTTCCTCCCAAAGCACAGCAAAACCAGGACCCATGTTGCTCTGATTCAATGCCACTTCTGTGCAAGGTTTCAGCCCCTGCGTAACTCAGCACCAGGCCCATGAGTCTAAAAGTATGTGTGGCATTGGTTTCCCCATGGGGGACCTCTGTCCCACCCCAGACACCACTGACACCGCACCGGCAGCAGATCCATGTAGGGCTGGGCCTGCTTGAAGAGGGCAGGATTTCTCAGCCTTTCTCCCTGTACATAAAGCTAACACCATCCTTTTGAACTCTCCAGCCATGGGGAGTGCAGCTGTGTCCTGGCCTGGAGAGGCAGGGAGGGATGACTGCCACCATGCTTTTACACTCTGAACCTTGCACTATGGAATTAAATTATGGATCCAAACTGCTGTGGAGCTGTCCTTGTTGGGGACTGAAATCGGAAGTAGTAGAGGGTGAACTTCCCATGGTCAGGAGAAGGAAGTCTGTAGAAACAGTCACAGAAGGTTGCATTTCAGCACATGTGCTGTGGGCACTTCTGGGCTGGGTTTGTTCTGTGGTTGTTGAGCTGTTCTCAGATTCCTTTTGCCCTGGCTGCTCTCTGGAGCTCACGGACTGAGCAGTGGAGAATGCCCTGAGGTGACCAGCACATTCCCTTGTGAGAAGGGACATATAGATCACACAAACATGCACCTGCTCATGCACACTTGTGTGGAATCATGCAAAAATCACCGCCCACAGACATGTGCACAAATGCAGTACACAGGCTGTGGTGTTTTCAAACGGATGGCCAACTAAACTGCACCACGTGGCTCTCTCATTCCCCCACTTCAAAGGAAGATATGAGGAGAAAATATTTATACTACAGGGCTTATGAGTTGAGATAGGGTAGTTTAATTAAAGGAAAAGAAAAGAAAGAGAGAAAAAAAAAAAGGAGAACCAATGAGCAAAGGCCATTTGAAAGCAAATTTAGAGAAAACAATTAGTCTCTACTTCCCATAAGCAAGTAATGATCATCCATGTCTTTGTAAGCAGGGCCTCAATAAGCCTAGCTGTTTTTTGAGTGGAACATAAGAGCTCCCCCTTTTCCTTCCTCTTTCACAACTTTACTGCTGAGTGTGACATCATCCAGTATGTAATAGCACTTTGGTCAGTTTAGGTCAGCTGCCCTGGTGATGTCCCCTCCCCACCTCTTGCCCACCCCTACCTCCTGGCTTTGGGGGGCTTGGAGAGAGTCTTGATGCTGTGCCAGCACTGCTCCACGATAGACCCAACATGGGTGTGATGGCAATGCTGTTCTAGCTCCAAGTGCAGAGCACAGCACTCTAGGGGCTGCTGTGGGGAACATTAAGTCTGCCCCAGGCAGCCCCAGTACAGGGAAGTGACACAAGAGAGGAACATGTGCATGAACATGACAGAGTATGCGCTCACTGAGGCCCCCCTGGGAGCAACCCCAGCAGAGTTTCTGGGCAGCATTTGGGTGAAGTACATGGTTTCATGTGGTATCCAGACTGGGGTAGGGTCACAGGCAGGAGCTGGGCCACCTCTGGCCAAAAGGGCCCCAAAATACCCAAAAAAGAGTCACCCAGGCTAACATCATTTGTCTTTACTGGACTCTTCCAGCACGTGAGCAGTCTTCTGCCCACACTGACATGTGTTGCCTGGAAATACTTGGGCCTCCCTACCTGCCACTCAAAAGTTGCCTTCTCTGGGGCAAAAACACAGCGTAAACCAGGAAATGAAAAACAGCATCACAGGAAGGAAACACACATCCCGTATCATTAGGTGGGATGTTTTGCATTCAAGAGGGGCTTGTCAGAAAATAGTCCCTGCTTCAAGGGATGCCTCTGGACATGTGGCAGCTAAGGTCCACTATAAAAGCCAGCCCATCTCCGTGCTCTCTCATCCACTTCTCTGGCCTTCTTCTCGTGAAGACTCAAGAGGTGAGTGTGAAGCCCCTTCTTGTCGTGGTCATTCTCCAAAAGGACTGGAGCTGCTGGTTGTGGGAGAGGGAAGTGGGAGAAGGTTTGCCATGGAGGAAGACTGGGCCATCTGTACTGAGGTGGCTTCTGGGCTGTGGTCTAGGTTGTACCCAGATAGGTCCTGGTGGCTCTTTTTGGGCCCTGGCAGGATGAGGCCAAGAAGCCTTCACACACCCCTCCAGCTCACAGCACAGCCTGTGCCTTGGTTCCGTCAGGGTGTGGTGACAGGCTGCTCCTCATGCACGTCCATGTTCTGCTTCCTCCCTGCCCTCTCTCCCAGGTGCACCTCCTGCCCCCAGACATGTCCTGCTACGACCAGTGCCAGCCGTGCCAGCCATGCCAGCCCTGTGGCCCGACCCCGCTGGCCAGCAGCTGCAATGAGCCCTGCGTCAGGCAGTGCCAGAACTCCACCATTGTCATCCAGCCCTCTCCCGTGGTGGTGACCCTGCCCGGCCCCATCCTCAGCTCCTTCCCGCAGAACACTGCTGTGGGATCCTCCACCTCCGCTGCTGTTGGCAGCATCCTCAGCTGTGACGGAGTCCCCATCAACTCTGGATGCTGTGACCTCTCCTGTATTACCAGCCGCTACTGTGGCAGCAGGTGCCGCCCCTGCTAAAGATGCCAGACGGTGCCCCAGACCAGGACCCCAGGAACTCAGAACATGCTGCTGGACAAAAATGGACAGAAGAACAAACTTTGTGTTGTTGTATTAAGAGGAGCTGACCATCTCTGGCTTGTCCTGTAATGACAGACAGGAAGGGGACAGCCTGGCTTCTCTGTCAACATGGCCAATGTCTACCTTTCCTGTTTTCCACTCACTCATTCTTTTTCTCTCTTTTCTTTGTTGCCCTGTGCTCCCCTCCAAGCTCTCTGTGAGGCCCCCAGAAACCAGCCTGGAGTGATCTTCTAGCCTCTCTCCACTTGTGGGTCCAGTTAGATGGATGCCCTGTGTCAACTCTTCCTTAGAATGATTTTTGTCTGCTCCTGCTGCTCTCCCCTGTCGGGGCCTCCTCTTGGAGTCACCTCATTTCCCTCCTGAGACTCAATAAACATTTGCAGGAACCCTGATTTTGTCCCTGTCTGGTCTTTCCATCTGCAAAGAGATGGCCAAAGGAGAAAGTCGTTGCTTTGGTGGGAATTCTGGTGTCCTTCAGATGTCTGCCTTCGGAATGGTACTGTTTCATATCCTTATTAACAGCATAGACTTTGGAATCAAGTGCTCTCTGAGCAAGTTTGAAGATGACATCAAACTGAATGGAATATTCTCTACAACTGAAAGAAGGGATGCCATCCAAAGGGACCTGGGCAACCTTGAGAATTGGGCACAGATGAACCTAATGACGTTCAACAAATCTAAATGCAGGGTGCTGCACCTGGTCTGAGGCAATCCTGGACATGATTGCAGACTAGGAGAAATAGTCATTGAGACCAGCCCCGCAAAGAATGACTTGGGATTTCTGGTGGACAAAAAGCACAACATGAACCAGCAGCGTGTGCTTGCAGTCCAGGAGGGCAACTGCTTCCTGCAATGTATCAAAGAAGGAGTGGCCATAAGGCTGAGGGAGGTGATTGCCCCCTCTACTCTGCCCTCGTGAGGCCCCACTTGGAGTGCTGCATCCAGGTCTAGGGCCCTCAGCACAAGAAGGATGTGGACCTGTTAGAACGAGTCCAGAGGAGGGCTGGAAAGATGATCCGAGGGCTGGAGCACCTCCCCTATGAAGAAAGGCTGAGAGTGCTGGGGCTGTTCAGTCTACAGATGAGAAGGCTCTGGAGAGACCTCACTGCAGCTTTTTAATACTTAAAGGGGGCTTATAAAAAAGATGGAGAACAACTTTTTACTTGGTCAGAAAATTTGACCTGGTCCCCCAGGATATTCTTGTCTCTAAAATGGAGACACAGGGATTTGACAGATGGACCACTTGGTAGGTAAGAAATTGGCTGATTGTTCACACTCAGAACATTGCAGTGAATGGCTCAATGTCCAGGGGGAGATCAGTAACGAGTGTTGTTTTTCAAGGGTCAGTATTGGGACTGGCACTCTTAAATATCTTTGTCAGTGACATGGACAGTGAAATTGAGTGCATCTGAACAAGTTTCCCAAAGACACCAAGCTGTGTGGTGCGGTCAACACACTGAAGGGCAGGGACACCATCCAGAGGGACCTTGACAGGCTTGAGAGGTTGGCTGGTGTGAACCTCATGAGGTTCAACAAAGGCCAAGTGTAAGGTCCTGCATCTGGGTCGGTCAATGCCAAGCACAACTACAGGCTATGTGGAGAATGGATTGAGAGCAGCCCTGAGAAGAAGGACCTGGGGGTGCTGGTTGATGAGAAGCTCCGAGCACTTCTTGAAGCCCAGCAGGCTTGATGCTTTTACCACTTCCCTGTGGAGTCTTTTCCAGTGCCTGAACCACGCTAGTCTCACCTGCCATAGACTGCTTAGTAAAGTATAAATGTTGACAGAAAGGTCTTCAAAGAATGGGAACCGTGGTGGGATGGGAGGCAGAAGCAGAGAATGCCTTGTGGTGAGTGGAAGACTATGGAACAGGATGAGAGAATGGCAAAGATGGTGCAGATGTAGGAGTCTGCCATGAAAAGCAGCATGCTTCAGATGATGAGGGCAGAAAGGATACATTCAAGGTTCTCGCCCAGCATTGTACTCCCCAGGCCAGGCTCAGAAGAGGCCCAGCACCACAGCAGAAACAGACAATAATGTTCCTGGTATCCACTCTGCACCTATGCTCCTAAGGAGAACAGGAATCAGAGTTTCTTTCTCATGACTGAGGTGTAATGCAATGCCTTGTGTGTGGCAATCAGAGCTCAATATTGAGAAGATCAGAAATTTCGTGATATCCAGAAGAAGTGGAAAAATGACTGTAATAGGCAGCTGGAAACACAAAGTTTCTTTCTCCTGATGACATGGAAAGTCTCCAGTGTTCGGGGAGCACTGGTAATGGTATACCAGCTCTCCAAGAAGGTGAGCAGGCTGAGGAAGAAGTACGTTGGGATCCTCAGGTGCTCGTCACTCCCCACAGTGACAAAAATCATTCCCATCAGGATTAGGAGAGAGGTGGAGAATATAATGACCAAAAGGACGATATGCCAGTGGCAATTTTCTGTTGAGCCTAGGAGAATGAATTCAGTCCCAAAAGTCCTGATCTCCTTTCCCATGGTTCTAAGATTTCAGGAGATGATGTCAGAGGTAAGTTTCATGCTGCAATAAAAGCAGCAGTAAACATCCACAAAAAAGCCTTTTCCTAGCATAAGTGGCTCTTCTCATGGCCTCTCTTGATCACTGCCACTCTCATTCTCCCTCCGCCTCCCCTCTCTCCTTCGCAATCTACTTCCATATAGACAACCATACAAACAGCTGTCCATCCTTCTCCAGGTATACATCTACCCACTTATTTTTCAAGACCCTTCCAGAAGTCATCTACAAATTACAGTCTGTCAAGTCCAGATTCGTTTTTTTCCTTGTTTCTGCCCTCTTATATCAGTTTCCAATTACCAAGTAGGTCTGAAAAATTTGGAATATTTTATAGAAATTAATTCCCAAGGTTTCAAAGAGATTTTTAAGTTGATGGAAAGCGATGATGGAATTCCCCTGCTTTCCTGCGTACTATGGGGCTGTGGAGCCAGGTCTACCGCGCTTCAGCTAAGCCTGAATAGCGAGGAAGGGCTGCTGCTGAGAAGTATCTCATGTGAGGTTTCCTTTGGGATATGATGCCAAGGCCATATTGGGATGGTGTTGCACATCCTAGATGTCCCAGGACTCTTACAGTGTCAGTGATGCTTTCATCCCCAGGGAGCCAGCTGAGACTCATGGAACTGTGTTTTTACCTGTTTCAGGAGCCAGGATGGCCTCAGAAACAGATGAGTGCTGGGAGGCACTAGGGAAGGACTTGGCCAAAGCTCGGGACCCTCCACAGGCAGACCCAAGCACTCCAGCCCTGAACCCATATCGTCGGATTACCAGGGGCTGAGGCTGCACCAGCACCTGGCACCACCATACAGACATGACACTATAGGTCCTGGGACAGTCTGGACACATGCCTAGGATCAGGAGAATTACATGCACACGTGCACTAGCACATACCAAGAATACATACACAGATCCATGGACACATGCAAACATGCATGTGCATACATGCACACACAGTTCCATAGATGTCCTGACAAATGCAGGTGCAAACACTGCGTGCACAGGAACACGAGGCCACGCATGTGTGCACATGCAGACATGAGGTACATGTGTGCACTCAGTGCCTCTGATGGGAGCCACAAGGACTCTGCTGCACACGCAAGTGCGCACACACTCCCGACGGGGCAGAGGCCAAGGGGAGCTGACAGAGGAGATGCTGAGGACCTTCTGGCAGGGCAGGGCTGTGGAACTCTGAACAGGACAAGGCTCCAGAGGAGAGGACAGCACAGTGTGGGGATGTGCAGGGACTGCCCAGAGAGAGGAGTCCAAGGATGTCAACCCATTTCTCCAGAGGGCAGCTTTAGGAGGAAGAGAAGGGAAACCGCACAGTGCAGCCCACCTGCCTGGAAACCGGCCCCATAGGGTTGTTGGAAGAAGTTGGAAGGGAGGGAAAGAGGAAGACAGGAAGACATGGCACGTCCACATGCAGGGAAACCCTCAGGTGACCAGGCAAGGATTGCAGGTCTGGGAGCAGCTGGGCCCCTTCCTGTCACTGCAGCCACATACAACGCTGCCAAAGTGCCCCAGGCAAGCATTACTTGCCTGTGCTGGACCCATCTGGCACTTGAGCTGAGTCCTCCGCCACCACTGACTCAGTCCTGGCTCAAAAATCCTGGCTCAAAAAGCCTCTCCATCCCAGCACTCAGAAGAAGCTTCTAAGAGGGAATGGGTGTGGCATAAGCCGGGAAACAGCCCCACAGCCCATGTCATTAGGTGGGAGGTTTTCTATTCATCACAAACACCCAGAAAATTATCACTTCTGTGGAGGCTACCTCTGGGCCTGGGGCAGTTCAAGGCCACCAGAAAAGCCAACCCTGCTCCTTGACGCCCTCATCTCCTTCTTCTTGGGAACCCAGTGTATCTGAAGCCCTTTCCACGTGTCCATTTCTACTAATGCCAATACCTGTTGTGCTGGGTCCTGGCGATGGTGGTCATGAGAGAGCAATTGGGAAAGGTGTGACTCAGAGCCCATGTGGGACTTGGCTCAGATGGATTTTCATCTAAGAGAGATGCCCTGTGGCCCGATCCCACTGGTCAGCAGCTGCAATGAGTCCTGCGTCACGTAGTGCCAGAACTCCATTGTCATCATCCAGCCCTCTCCTTTGATCATGGCTCTGCCAGGACCCATCCTCAGTTCTTACCCACAGAACACCATTGTGGGATCCTCCACCTCCACTGCTTGATTGCAGCATCCTCAGCTGTGACAGAGTCCCCATCACCTTTGGGTGCCGTGACTTTTCTGGCATTTCCAACCACTACTGTGGCAGAAAGTGCCCCCCTGCTAAAGCTGCTGGTGACACACCACACAAGGACCCCTGGGAACCCAGAAGGTGATGCCAGACTGAGGACAGAACTTCTTGCCAATGATGTCTGAGAGGCTGAGCATCCAGTGTTCCCTCTCAAAAGGAAGGGAGATGGAGCTCTCTGAAAATATGGCCAAAGCCTATCTTCCATGTCTTTTACTCCCTCCACTATCTTCCCACTCTTTTGTTCTTCTGGGCCATAACGCTACCCATACCCATTCTGGGGGATCTGCTGGCCCCTCTTCCTCTGTGGGGAGACAGATGGATGTCCTGTGGGATCTCTGCAATGGGTGATGGGCACAGACTTCTGGCACCTCCTGGTGCTGCTTGCACTGACAGCCTACTCTAGAAGTGACCCCATTTCCCTTGTCAGAGTCATTAAAATTTTCTGCATCCAACCCTTTGCCTCCACATCAGCCTTTTCATGGTGGTCTCATGTTGCCAGGGAAGAAAGGCATTCCCTTGGTTGGCAGGGGATATGGTGAGCACAGGAGGGGGCCTTTCATCATTCCCAGAGTAATATGACAGTAAGGCAGATGACAGTGAGGCTCTTTCAGGCACTGCCCCTTGGAGATACAGTTGCGGACAAAGTCACAGAGATCTGTACAAGAAAACAAAGGATTATCTCCTATGCTTCTCCCCACTCAGGGATCCCCTGCTCCCTGAGGGCAGAGGGAATCCGGATCTTGCTGAAGTTGTGTGCCAGCACTGTTACGTTCTCTTGAAATACCCTCAGAGGGAAGGTCCATCCTACCAGAGCTCTGGGGAAAAGTCAGAGGACAAAGAAGCTTTTTGCATGGAACTGCCAGCCTCAGGTGAGTCTCTGTCCTGTTTCTTCCAGCCCTTGGTATGGAGCAGAGACCGTACATCTGAATGGACCATGAGCTTTTTGAACAGAAAATGGCAAAAGCTGCCTTGTGCAGAGGTGCAGGGGGAGAAGATTTCCAGGGCAGAGGCTCTTTCTGCACCTTCTCTTTTGTCTTAAACCACTGACCCCAGAGTAAGGCACTATGCCTGTCCCTGTGGAGGGAGTTTCTGCAGCAGTTGTTGTTCATGGAGGAATTTCCCTTGAGGAGCCTTCTCTGTGCTCAGGGAAGAAAGGACACAAAAACCCTTGGAGAAGAGAGCAGTACTCCAGGCACTGTTGGTTCCAGGGAGACTGAGCAGGTACAGGACATGTGGTACCAAGAGTTCCAGTCCGTAATCCCAGGCAAGAATAGGAGGGAAGGCACTGTTAATACAGTGTTAATACACTGTTAATACAGTTAATACAGATCCCAAGGGGTTGATTAGACCCCTGCTGAGACAAGCCTGAGGCTGATACTGACTTCCCTGAGAGCACAGAGGAAAGAGGGCCCATTGATGCCCCCTGCTGGAAGCTGCCTGGGCTGAGCTTTTCTTTCTCTGGGTTGCTTTGCTTCTTGCTCTTTTGATGTCTGAGGACATCAAAACACCACATTCAGCATGGTTTGTGAGATGGAGGAAGCTTCATCAGCACAACCATGTTTCTTCTGCTCTGCCTAAGCATTTACAGCCTGCAGGATGCCTGGCTTGACCCAAACTTGCAATACCGTACTGCGGTGGGAGCTGGTCACTATGACACTTCTCCCTGTGCAGGAGATGGGGATGATAGATTTCCTCGGCTCCCCTGAAGAGACGACAATGACCCCATCAGGTTGTAAGTCTTTATGTCTTGCTCTGCTTGCTTATTGTGATGAACATGGAGTGCTCTTGGGCCTTCAGCAATCAGGGTTGCTCTGTGTGTTTTGTTCTGTCCCTCAGGCACAGGCCTTGCACACAGGCTGGCTGAAGGTCTGGAGATAACCTGGTGGCTGGGATGCAAATCCAGTTCATTTACTGACTCATTAAGGAGAGAGAAGAACCCTGCAAATCTCTGTCAGAACTTCTTCTAGGGGTCTCTGGGCTGGACTGTTGACAAAGGCTTGAAGCAAGCTGCTTAGTCATGGGCTGGCAGGAATTTGCTGAGAGCAAGCTCCCACGGGGAGCCCTGGTTCCAAGCAGGATCTGCCAGCCCTGAAAGGGGAGAAAAACAGCCTTCGGTGGATCAGGTCAGCCAGTCAGGGTCAGCCCTCTCTGCACAGTTTTGCTCCTTCTCAGGAAAGAAGTTGTTCCTGTGTTTCTTCTTTTGCCTTTGTTGAGGGTAACTTCAGGATGTCTGCAAGTTCTCTGGTGCTCAGCTGTACTTCAAGGATGCCAAGGACCAGTTCCATGGCTGGCAGACATTTTTCCTGTCAGTGCTTAGCTGCCATCTGATGTCAGCACTTTCTAATTACAGACAGGTTACATCTGTAACAGCTCCCACCAGCAAGGCGCCTTGTCCTTGCTTGATTACAGCACTGTTTTCTTAGGATTCCACGTATGGCCCTGCTTGGTACAGCTTTGTCATGCCCAGAAGTAATCAACAGTGAAGGCAAGAGGGACGAGACAAAGGTGTGCTGGGGCATCCTTGGGGCAAAGACCTTTCGTTTTTCCTGGTGTCAGAGGAATATAATCAGCCACAGCTCCAAGAGAAAGTAACCAGTTTAGCCCAGGTGAAGGTATGGCACTGCCAGGGCTAAGGTGTGGGGTAGACCGCAAGAAAGAGACCCAGGCAGAGCTCTGACAAACATTTCTGGTTTGTTGGGATGGCCCATTGCCCTGGAATGGCTGGCCTGTGTTGCAATACCCTAACTGCTTGGTAATTCCTGGGGACATAGGTTTCTTAATTGCCCTACTCTTTATTGCCTACTCTGAAAGCCCCAGGAGACTGTTAGCAGTATATAAGCCTTGGGTGAAGTTCTGGGCACATGTCCTTGGCAAGTGGAGCTGCTTCTGCGTTTGCACAAGGGAGCTGAGCTTGGATGAAGCACCCACTAAGCTGAGCATCCCTCTGGCACAACTGGAAATCACTTTGCTGGTTGCACTCTGAAACCCCTGTGCTCAGAAATCCCTCAGGTGAAGGAGTGACAGATGTCCCCTTTGCCTTCAGGAGAACCAGCCTGACATGGGCTGAATGAGAATCTGTCCCCTCTGCGATGCATTTCTGAGACAATGCTGGCAGGTCTTTATAGACAGGTGTGAGGAGATATGCCTGGCTCCGGCATTGACTCCCAGGAGGACCTGACATTGTCCAGGGGTGGAAATCCCTGACTGACAGGCACTATCAGGAGCATTGCAGCAGTGTGATTCTCCTGTACATCCCAAGGCACAAGACAGAGGAGACATGCTTGGGGACTGGAAGAGATCTCTGGCAGACTTAAAAGATCCATGAGATTTCCACTTTTCCCCCGTTTCAAGCACAGGAGGAACAAACATCTGTTGGCCATGGCAGAAATAACACTGATTGTAACTTGAACACGACATGGTTGAATGTTCATACAAGGCAAAAAGAGCTCAACATCCTTATCAAGAGGAGGACATATGCTGAGAGAAAGAGGTACAGGACTTGAGAAACAACCTGTAGTGAAGGGGAAGAGTTCTGGGAAAGTAAGGGACACCCATGGCAGCTGAAGAAGCTGATATTGGAGTCTGAAAGAATGAGAGCAGTTTCTTGGTGTTGGTGATACTTTGTAGTTTTTATTTGCAGAATATGACCTTCTGCAAAAGTGGCTTCTGTTATAGAAGACAAGCCCTCAGGGACTGTGAGAAAGAAGCAAAACATTCTGGTCAGAGGCTCCTTAAGGTCTATTTGTTCATCTGCTGGCAGGAACCTGACACAGCCTGGAAGGCCTGGCAGGGACAGTGGCAGTCTGCAGTGCATGCGGGGTTGTTCCTTCAGGTGTCCCTGACAGCTGGAGCATTCAGGTGTTCTGAAAGGTCTTTGGGGCCAGACACAGTGGAGCAGGCAGGTGCAGGCAAGGCAGGCAAGGGAGGAGGGAGCTAGTAGAGAAGACACAGGCATCAAGGAAACAGACTCACAAGTGTATGGCTGGTGGACATAGTTGTTCAATAAAAAGTATGGATTCGTTACATGGTGTGTAATGAGCCACTCCACACACTAGGTCAAAGGATTTTTTCTTTCAGAATTACACAAGTCTGGGTACCTGGTGGCTTCCTTCAAAAGCTGTCACACCTAAGGACATTCCACACCACCCTTTTTAATATCCATTCCCAATACCTTTACATGTTTGTGCAATGCTGTAGCCCGCTATTGGTTACATAATTAGCATAGTGCTGACATGACAGAGTTGTTTTGCACATCCTCAGATACTCGCTGTGATAAGGGAATCTGCTGGAGTGCCCCATGCCCACCTGTGCTGGTGGCTGTCGTGACAGAAAAAAACTTTCATCACATTACAATCCTCTTCTACTTCTACCTTAATAAAACAGACATCCTAGCTCAAAGGAGAAGGAGGCAAAACAGGCCAGCAAGTTTTCAATGAGGGAAGTTTTAGGTGGGTTATGGTAACAGGCAGGAGCTGGGCCACCTGTGGCCAAAAGAGCTTCAAAGAGACCCTAAGGCGTCACCCAAGCTGACATCACTTGCCTTTACTGGACCCTTCCAGCAGGTGAGCTGAGTCTTCTGCCCACACTGACGTGTGTTGCCTGGAAATACTTGGGCCTCCCTACCTGCCACTCAGAAGTTGCCTTCTTTGGGGAAAAGGCATAAAGCAGGAAATGAAAAGCAGCAGCATCACAGGAAGGCAATGCAAAGCCCATATCATTAACTGGGATGTTTTGCATTCAAGAGGAGCTTGTCAGAAAATAGTCCCTGTTTCAAGGGATGCCTCTGGTCATGGGGCAGCCATGGTCCACTATAAAAGACAGCCCAGCTCTGTGTTCTCTCATCCACTTCTCTGGCCTTCTCCTCCTTAGGAACCAGGTGAGTGTGAAGCTTCTTCTTGTCCTCCTTATTCTCCAAAAGGACTCAGTGCTCAGTGGATCTCTCAGATGTAATCAGCTGTGTTCCATGCCATATCTTAGGGCTGCTGGTTGTGGGAGAGGGTAGTGGGAAAAGGTTTGTCATGGAGGGAGGTTCGACTTTACTATGATGGCTCCTGGGCTAGGGCCTAGCCTGTGGCCAGATAGGCCATGGTGGCTCCTTTTGGGCCCTGGCAGGATGAGGCCAAGAAGCCCTCACACATCCCTGCACAGCCTCCAGCACACAGCACTGCCTGTGCCTTGGTTCCATTAGGGTGTGGTGACAGGCTGCTCCTCATGCATCCCCATGTTAAGCTTCCTCCCTGTCCTCTCTCCCAGGTACACTGAGACATGTCCTGCTACGATCAGTGCCAACCGTGCCAACCCTGCGGCCCGACCCCGCTGGCCAGCAGCTGCAACGAGCCCTGCGTCAGGCAGTGCCAGAACTCCACCATTGTCATCCAGCCCTCTCCCGTGGTGGTGACCCTGCCCGGACCCATCCTCAGCTCCTTCCCGCAGAACACTGCTGTGGGATCCTCCACCTCTGCTGCCGTTGGCAGCATCCTCAGCTGTGAAGGAGTCCCCATCAACTCTGGATGCTGTGACCTCTCCTGTATTGCCAGCCGCTACTGTGGCAGCAGGTGCCGTCCCTGCTAAAGATGCCAGACAGTGCCCCAGACCAGGACCCTAGGACAAAAATGGACAGAAGAACAGACCTCGTGCTGTTGTATTAAGAGGAGCTGACCATCTCTGACTTGTCCTGTAATGACAGACAGGAAGGGGCCAGCCTGGCTTCTCTGACAACATGGCCAATGTCTACCTTACCTGTTTTCCACTCACTTTTTCTCTTTTCTTTGTTGTTCTCTGCTCCCCACCAAACTCTCTTGAAGGCCTTGGAAACCAGCCTGGATTGACCCGCAAGACTCTCTCCACTTGTGGGCCAGGTAGATGGATGCCCTGTGACAAGTCTGCCATAAGAAAAGCAGAACAGATATTTGTCTGCCCCTGTTGCAATCTACACTCAGGGCCTCCTCTTGGAGTCACCTTATTTTCCTTCTTAGACTGAATAAACACGTGCAGGAATCCTGAGTGTGTGCCTGTCTGTTCTTTCCATCTGCACGGAGATGGCTAAATGAGAAAGCCATTCTTTACTGGGAATTAGCCGGGGGCACTGCCTCGGTCCTCTAGGCATTGGAGGGTGGGGCACACTGCAGTGATTCATCTTTCAGGCACTGTCTCTTGAAGCTGAGGAAGACATCCCTAGTTCTTCCACAGCTAATGGAGACTTGTGAAGTCTCTGCATAGACATGGTCTGCTCATCTTGTAGGCCCCAGCTCTTGGGGAGGAGTGTTCCTCTTGCTTTGGATGGAGCTGTGCCAGGGATGGAGGCTCAGACAAAGATGTTCCCAAAGGATGGCAGAAATTGGGAATGGGTAATTTTCTTGGGGATGACCCTCTGTCACTACTCCACTTTCCCGTCTCCTCCAGCATCTGAACATGGGCAGCATACCAGGGCATGAAGAACAGGTACAGCTACCTTGAGGAGCCCTATCACCCTTCAGCACAGCACATGGCCCAGCTGTTGCCAATGTGCGAAGAGATGAGGGGATCCACAAGTTTGTAGTCCTGCCAGCTATGGCAGGCCACACACTGGAGCCCCCAGTCCCTGTGAACCCAACTCCTTTTTACATGAAGGCAGGCCCAGGACAGGGACGGGTGCCCAAACACTCATGGCTGTTCGGTCTTGTTTTCTTTTCCCCAAGCATGGATCAGCTTTCATCAGGCCAGGAAACTCAAAGGCCCCATAGGTGCCACAACCACACTGTGCTCCAGAAAAGACATTCTGTGAGTGCAAAAATCCATGGCACCACTGAGACATAGCAGTGAGAATGGGACCTGATTGTGCACTCAGAGGGATCTGTGTACAGGCTCTGAACGGCACAGGGCATGTACCAGCCCAACCACAGGGCACATGCTCCTCCTGAGCACTAAGCTACTCTGTCTTTGTGAGGATGAAGTTGCCCTTGTGCTCCATGCAGCACCTCTGCTACCAACACCCAAACCAGGGCCTTCCCACATCTGCACACCTCGGAGCCCTGTGGTGCTTTGCTTTCACACAGACTATTCACCTTGCCAGTGCCACAGGAACAGGATGGAGGATGAGGTTAGTGGTCCACGGGGTGAGGATGGGGGAACCTCTCCTCAGGCCTCGACCAAGGCTGAGTCTTGCGCTGCCTTCCCTGACAGCACAGTGGAGAAGAGGGCTCATCGATGCCCCCTGCTGGGAGCTTCCTGGGCTGAACTTTTCTTTCTGAGTTGCTTTGCTTCTTGCTCTTGCAAGCAGACAGAAGAGTTTCCTCAAGTTTGAGGACATCAAAACACCACATTCAGCATGGTTTGTGAGACAGAGGAGGCTTCATCAGCACAGCCATGTTTCTCCTGCCCGGTCTCAGCATTTGCAGCCTGCAGGACACCTGGCTTGTCCCAGACATGCAATCCCACACTGCTGTGGGAGCTGGTTGCTACAATACTGCTCCCTTTGCAGGAGATGTGGATGATAGATTTCCCCAGCTCCCTTGAAGAGATGGCAATGACCCCAGCATGTTGTAGGTCTTCATTTGTCTCTTGCTATAAATTGCTTACTGTGATGAACATGGAGAGCTCTTGGGCCTTTGGCACTAAGGGCTGCTCTATTTGTTCTGTCCCTTAGGCACAGGCTTTGGACATGAACTGGCTGAAGGTCTGGAGACAACCTGGTGGCTGGGATGCAAATCCAGTTCATTTACTGACTCATTGAAGAGAAAGAAGAACCCTGCAAATCTCTGTCAGAACGTCTTCTAGGGGTCTCTGGGCTGGGCTAGCTAGGACTTGAAGTAAGCTGCTTTATCATGCACTGGCAGGAATTTACTCACCCTGGTCCTGAAGGGCTGAGAGCAACCGCTGTGTAAGTCCTGGTTCCCAGCAGACTGCTCTACTCTGGAAGTCCAGGAAGGGAGAAAAACTGAGGTCCTGGTCAGCCAGTCGGGGTCAGCACTCTCTGCTCAGCCACAGACACCAGCCCCTTTGGGAAAGAGAATATGGCTGGCAGATATCAGGGTGAACAGGGGAAGAGCGCTGCCAGGGAAGAACTGAGGGCCCCATCCTAGAGCTCTGCCTTGCACAGACACATCCCCTCCCTTCCCAGGGTTATTGCTCAACCAGGGTACCTCTCTGCACCAGGGTGTCACGCACAGCACAGAGGTACAAGGCGCTGTCAGAGAGCTCGACTTCCTTCAGCTGCAGAACACTGTATTTCCCCGTGATGTTCAGCTCTGTGGTGAAACGGACGTTCTGCTTGGTGCCTGCTATTGCTTGATTTGAAATCAGCTGAGGGCCTTGGCCCTTCTTCTGCTGGTACCAAAGCAAGCCATTAAAGTAGGAGGTCTCGTATGTGCAAGTGGTCTGGAAGGCATTTCCCTGCTCTGTGGTGACTTGTCCTTCTTGCTGGGTGACAGACACCTGCCCCATGATTTCTGGAAGAAAGAGAAGGTCAGCAGCTCTGCAGGGAAGTCTCCAGGCAGGCAAACAGGAGTGGATTCAAACCTGTGGGGGATAAGGCTCCCTGTCCTTTGCTGGGCTGAAAGGTCCTGAGGCCCGGGCATAGCAGGGTGTTTTGGGGGCAGAGCTCAGAGCTCCCTGGCCAGAGCGGACCCTGAGGAGAGCTGTGCTGTGTGCCTGCTCCTCCTGCCTGCTCTCCTTCTGCCCAGAGGACCAGGGCACTGCCTGTCACCCACATACACAGCACCCTCCAGCCATTTGAGGTGCTTATGCAGCTACTGGGAAAAGGTTCAACCAGGGATGACATCCCTGTCATCTCAGGGGGTTCTGAGACCAACCAGTATACACAGGCTAGCTGAGTCATGGCAGGAGGGAGCCCTGACTGTGCAGACAAGCAGGAGAACATTGGAGGCCACAGCAGGAACATGTCAGGCAGAAGACAGACTGGACACGCTGGTAATGTCCATGGGAGGAGAGCTTTAATGTCCCTATACCCACTTGGACAGGATCTTGCTTCTTACTGTAGTAAAGGGAGAAATGTGGGACTGCAGAGATGGCTGCAATCTCCTCTGTTGACAGTAGGTGGACCAGAACAGAGAGGCAGAGAGAGATGCATTTAAAGGACAAAGAAAGCAGGAAGAGACAACTTTTTCCAACGTTTCCCTGTGATTCAAGAATTGTTCCCCACATAAACGTGGTAAGGTTAATGAGGGCTTCCTGAGGAAAGAAGATTTATGCCTTGATTAAAAGCCAGCACTTACCCAGCAGTTGCCCCAGGAAGGCAGTGAGGACGAGAAACCCGCGGTGCATGCTGAGACCGACCCTCCTGTTTGCTGAGGGAGAGAGAGTCAGAAAAGCACCTCCCAGCCCCGAGAGAACAGAGCTGCCGGAAATGACTCTGCTGGGGGAACAAGGGGAGATTCAGTGACGAGAAATGTTCTGGTCTGACTGTGCCCAAAATGCTCCCTGGGGTTTCTCCCTCCTCCAGCAGGAGCAACCATTGAAGATTTTCACAATGAGTGGCCCTGGGAGCTGTGGGGGCCACATCAGGGGAAGGGGCTGCTCTCATCTCCTCTCCCAGAGGGGTCCTCACCTCCTCAGCTACAACTGCCTTCTCTTCTGCACGCACACTGCTTGGCCATGGCTGATGTCAGGGCAGTCTTTGCCACTGAGCTTGTTCTTTTTACCCTGGGGTCCTCTGCTCCATGAGGATGTTCCTGTTTCCTATGTGAGGAGAAGACACCTCGATTTCTCTCCCACATCCCCAGAAAGAAGGGAGGAACCATGCTACGCAGCAGCCCAGGGTTTCTGGCTGTGTCCTGTTCTGGTGGGATAACCCAGCATTTGCAAGAGGAACAGGGCTCCAGCGTGGTGTGGGATGCCACAAGCCCAGAGGGGACAAGGACAACCTGTTCCATAGGGTAAAGGGTGGGGAGTCAGCAGGGAAAAGGATGTGGGTTCAGTGGGTCACATGCACTCACACTGATGGGCCACAGGGGGCACCCACCCAGGGCTATGTCTGTGGCAGTCTTTGCTCCCCTGATGCTTGGCCCCCCTCTATCACCACCACTAACACCTTGTCTGGCTTGGCAATAAGTGGGTCCATCGCGCTGTCTTCCCCCACACCTCCCTCAGCACATTTTGAAGGTACAGCACTGAGACACCCAAAGGAATGACACTCCAAGCCCTGCAGACCCCAACTGTTCCTTTCAAACCCCCCAGGCAGTGTGAACGTTCTCCCTCACTCCAAAAAATATGTACCGCATAGAGCACTGAATCCACTTTCCTGATTGTTGTGGCTCGAAACAGAAGGAGACCGTTCATGGAGAAATTTGGGATCTGCATGGCAGCTCACCTGAGTAGCCACAGAGCTCTGCTGTTCTGTACAGTGGGGCTCTGTACAGGGGCTCTGGCCTTGTCCTGTTCTGGTGGGATAATCTAGCGTTTGCAACAGGAATCTAGCTCCAGTGGGGTGTGGGATGCCACAAGCCCAGAGGGGACAAGGACAACCTCTTCCATAGGGCAAGGGGTGGGGAGTCAACAGGGAAAAGGATGTGTGATCAGTGGGTCACCTCCACACACTGTGATGTGCCACTGGAGGCACCCACTTATGGTGGTTTTACTCAGGTGGGCAAATGAGCTCCACTACAACCACTCTCTCACTCCTGCTCTTCAAAGGGAAATACAATGAAAAGGGCTCAAGGGTTAAGATAAGGACAGGGAGATGACTCAGTAATTGTCGTGACAGGCAAAACAGTCTCAGCATATGGAGATTATAGAAATTTATTGCCTATTGCTAACAAGCTAGAGATGTGAGAAACAAAGAAAACAAACTAAAAACGCCTTCCCCCCATCCACACTCATCCACCTCCTCTCCCTGAGCGACACAGGGGAAAGGGGAAATGGGGGCTGCGGTCAGTCAATAACACTTTCACCTCTGTCACTACTTCATGGTCACTCTATTCTTCTGCTCCAAAATGGGGTCCCACCCATGTGTTGCTGTCCTTCCCTAACTGATCCTGCGTGGGCTTCCCACAGGCAGCAGCTCTTCAAGAACTGCTCCAATATGGGTCTGTACCACAGGGTTCCATCCATCAGGAGCACACTGCTCCAACATTGGTCCCCCATTGGCAGCAGCTCCTGCCAGGTCACCTTCTCCTGCATGAACTCCTCTTTACAGGCGACAGGTCCAGCCTGGAGTCTACTCCAGCGGGGGTTCTCCACCGGCCACAGCCTCCTTCAGGTCAGATCCACCTGCTCCACTGTGGTCTTCTCCATGGGCTACAGTGTGGAAACCTGCTCCAACATGGTACACCATGGGCTGCAGGCAAACAACCTGCTCCACCATGGTCCTCTCCACAGGCTGCAGGGGATATTCAGCTCTGGCTCATGGAGCACCTACTGCCCTCCTTCTTCACTGTCTGTAGGGGCTGTTTTTCACTCCTCACTCTCCCAGCTGCTGTTGTGTAACATTTTTTTTTTCTTTCTATTTTTTACATCTGCTGTCACAGAGGCAAACAACATCACTTATTGGCTTGGCTTTGGGCAGAGGCTGGTTGCTTTGGAGCAGGCTGAACCTGGCCCTTATCTAACATGGGGCAGCTTCTGGGCTCTACTAACAGAAGCCATCCGTGCAGCCCTCTGCTACCAAAGCCTTGCCACATAAACCCCCCTACACTACCCAAGGCCACACCCCTGGCAGTCTTTGCTTCCCTGATGCTTTGGCCCCATCTATCACTGTTCCTAACACCTTGTCTGGCTTGGCTGCACCCAGCTCCATCTTGCTGTCTTCCCCCACACCTCCCTCAGCACATCGTGAAGGTGGAGGACTCAAATACCCAAAGGAATGGCACGCTAAGCCCTGCAGACCCTGACTGTTCCTTTCAAACCCTCCAAGCAGTGTGAACATTTTCTCTCTCTCCAAAAATATGTACTGCATGGAGCAGTGAATCCACTTTCCTGCCTGTCGTGGCCTGAAACAGATTGTTCAAGGAGAAGTTTGGGATCTGCATGACAGCTCACCTGAGTAGGCACAGAGCTCTGCTGTGCCGTACAGAGCTGTGCTGTACACATCCTTTGGCAGGTGGCAAGGAGCTTGTGGCGAGTCTGTAGGAGCGAAGCAGGATGTTGTCATATAAACAGACTTTGGCTCAACAGCAGCATTGATGAATAGAGTTGTTCATTTCTGAGAAAAATCACACGAAATCCCAGAAGAGCTCCAAAGATGACTATGCCAGTGAATCTCAGCATGAGCAGGATGTGCAGCGTGTGCCTTTGTGGGAAACCACTGGGTACCCTGACTTGTGCAATTCTGAAATAAACAATTTCTCGACCTTTTGTGTAGTTTGGCTCATTGCACACCGGCTAACAAATCTGGACATCTTACCTGGTTGTGTCCCCTCCCAGCTTCTTCTGCACCTCCAGCCTCATTGGTGGGATGGTGGCATGAGAAATTGAAAATCCCTCGACTTAATGTAAGCGCTGTTCTGCAACAGCTAAAACATCTGTATCTTTGGCTGCTAATTCCCTTTTCAACCTTCTGTTTTCTTCCTCTAAACTTCCAGCCCATTCCTTCTCAATTTTCCACACTGCAGCTGACAACCAACACCTTCCTTCCTTTTCCCTTTCCTTACCTTACACATCTTTCCATGTATTAAGTTAATTCCCTGCAGCATTTGGATGGTGGCTTATTGACCTTAGCCTTTCCTGCTTTGGATATTGCCATCCATTTCCAAGAAAAACCTTTCACAGTGTGGCCCATTTGTCAAGGGAACTATTCATTATTCTAACAGAAGGATCCTGCTGCCTACTCACAATTCTGTCACCCAACACTACAGAACACAGGCAGGTTCTTTTGGGATCCTTGGCAGAATGAGGAGTGGTCAGAGTTTGTGGTTATAGTTAGAAATTTATTATTACATAAAAAAAACAAAAAAAAAAAAACAAAAAAAAAAAAAACAGCATAGCTTATCTACAGTTTCTAGTGCTTAGCATAGACTAGAGTTGCACTAAATTTTTAGAAGGCTCAGTTACACAAGTTTTTAGTCACCTTGACAAACCCTCTGCAGATCACCAATCACAATGTGATAAACTCACAGCCTGGAAACAGGCTTTACATAAAGGAACACCAGTTGCACACTCAGTCCTCAGACGAAAAAGACAATGGTGGAGGCATCCCTGGCCAGCAAGGATCACAAGCTTTACCATCCAGCAGCAGTCCTGGACTAAGTCCCACTTAGGTCTTGCTGCTGCCTGATTTTATAGACAGGGCGTGCTGTGCTGTTAACCTTCCCTGCTCTCAGACAGGTGTCACCATCTCCTGGCAAAACAGAACCTGGGTATTGATAACCCTGATGGGTTTAATCCCCCTGTCAATAGCCGCCCCCCACACCCTCTTGGTGACTCAGCACTGGGGGCTTGATAACACTGGTGTCCCTTCTCACCACAGCAATGGGTGTCTCCACACACTGGGGCCATTGAGAGGGAGAGACAAGGGGGCAGGGGTGCGCATTAACAGCCCCCTTCCACATTATGGATATTTGCCTTACTGTTGGTTATGCTAACCACACTGCCAGGCATCAGGAGCAGGGGCTGCCACTCACACCTGGCTCACCACAAGCCCCACGTGTCCTTGCTGGGCAGGCTCAGCTCAGAGCTCCATGCAAACTGTGATGAGAGGGAGCTGCTCCTCACAGCACCCGCACCTTCCTGTATAAAGCTGCATGCTGCAGGCACCAGCGTGGGCTCAGTGCACACAGGTAGACAGCGCTGTCCTGGAGCTTGGCATCTTGCACGTGGAGAAGCACCTGAGAGTTCTCCATGGAGAGCACAGAGGAGATCCTTCCGGAATGCACATGAAGCTTGAACTTGCTCACCTGCAGCAAGAACTGAGGGGACTGGGTCGGGCGCTGCTGGTACCAGAAGATGTAGGGAAGAGAGCTGCTGGTGGAGAAATTGCAGTGCAAAGTTGCGTTGTGTCCCACCTGGATGGTGGTTTCTTGTGAAAACTGCAGCACAGAGTCCTTCTGTGCATGACCTGCAAAGCCAGAACAGCATCTCAGCACTGCTTGAAGGTGTGTCTGTTCTCCCCCTTTCTCTCCTGTGTCTCTCATTTCACCAACTTGCTCACTGTCTCCTCTCTCCATCTCCCTTTTCAGGGGCTGTAAAATGCTGAGCTAAATACACATGCACTCTTCTTTCTGCAGATGCTATTCATTTCCCATACCCAAGTCTGTCAGCTTACCTGCTTTTTAGCAGTATCTCACCAGGCTTTGAGTCTATGTGTTCTCTCTGTCCCTCAGCTGTATTAATAGTTTGTCTCTCTTCCCGCATGCAGCACAAGAGATGAGCCATTCCTGCCCTACCTCACTTCATCATTTCTTATTGCAAAATTTAATCCATACTTCACACAATGTGATGTGTCCTTGCTTTGTCCTCATGTAGCATCTCTGTTCTTGCATGGACTTAGCCTTCTTTCCACGTCTACCGAGGATTACATTCATGCAGATGGCATTTTCTCCAGCACATCTAGGAGGGCACAAGCTCCTACCTAGCATTCTGATCTTTTCCCTAGCAGCAACCTCTCTTTCACCATACATACCTATGAACGATGCATGTAAGAATGCTAGGCATCTGCAAAGGAAACGTGCAGAAGCTTATTCATCCCTGTACACTCGTTGCCCCTGACATCTCCCAGACTGATTCCTGTACCTGTCTGCAGCCCCTGATCTCCCTACAGAAAGCACTTGCAGTTCTTCCAGGGAGGCAGGACTCCAATTTCCCCCCTCCAGAAATGATGGGATGCCATCTTGCCCCTAGCTTGCCCTCCTGAAAGTCACATCTCACCAAAGTCTGACAGTGCCATCAAGGCTGCCAGAAAAAGCAGGACCATGTCACGCTCTCGCCTTCACAGGGTGCCCACGGAGTGCCTGGAAAGAGGGAGCTCAAGCTTGCGAGTTCACTTCCCCCTCTGCCAGCTCAAAGCAGCCTCTGAACCTCAGCACAGAGGGTGGAGCAAAGCTCTCCCCCTGCTGCTCCTTGGGGCTCACCTCTGCCACAGCGAGGCTCACAAGAGAGGGATGGACTAGTGGTTAAAGCAGTCAGGAAAGGAATCCAGCCAATCTTTGCTGTGCCCCAGGTTCCCTATGGCTAGGCACAGGTTGTTCAGCACTGCGAGCTTCACACTTGCACAGTCAGCTGAAGGCTTCTGAAGGCCACTTGGTCAGCGGTAAGGCAAAAGAACACCAACATGGCCACTGTGTGCTTCCCTCTCTTTGCCCCTCCTTGAATGGGGCAGCCCCAGCAAGAGGCAAGTGTCCTCAGTGGCCTCCCCCTGCCATGCAGAACCCAGCCAGACACAGAGGCCTGCATCTACCTCTGCTGTCAACGGAGAAGGGATGACTTCTGCTGCCCTTGTCCTCTTCTTCCCTAGGGGCTGTCTGGATGGAGGTAGGGCCAGGCACAGACAAAGGCACCTAGACCCAGGTGCCCAACTTTCTCTGCCCATCTGGTTATCCTTCACCTCTTCCCTGGGCAAGATGGAAGGCTCTGCAAGGAAACATCTCTATTGACAGTGCCTGCTGCAGAAAGCCCTCGCCACCCCCCCCTCCTCCTCCCAGGGAGAGCCACACTCTCACGCTGGCAGAGAAGGACGCCCCACCTCTGCTCAGCAGTCAGCACCTCTGCACACACAGACAGGAGTGAATCCTGCACCATGGGCAGACCTTCAACAGCGCTGACTAGTGCAGCAAACTCCTCAACGACTCAGTCCTTTGTCAAAATCCAAGGTTCCAAAAGGTGTCACTAGAGGCAGTGTCCAGCACAGACATTTGTGGCATTGCCAGGACGTCATCTCAGCGCCAGAGGTGCTGGATTTGGGCTTGGGACAAAGCCTGTACAACAAGCTCCTGAAACGAGACCACTGCAGAAAACGGAGGAAACCCAGCGTGGCTGTTCCGATGCTCCCTCGGGCCCGTGCTGTTTAACTCCGGGCCCTGCAAGGGGACTTCCAAGCACCGGCAGCGCCCCCACGTGGCTCCGGCTGTGGCTGTGCCCCCGCCTCGCCCCCGCCCCACCTGCCCGGCCCCACGCACTGCTGGGCACCCCCTGACCCCCCCAGCTCCGCAGGCCGTTGGCTGCCTTTGCTGCAAGGGCGCGCTGCTGGCTCGTGTGTGGCTGGGTGCCTCCTGCACCCAAAACCCTTTCCTGAGGCTCTGCTTCCTCGGCAGCCAGCCCCCACCCGGCATTACTCTGGGGGTGCTTCCTGCCCAAGAGGAAAATCCTTTTCTTTGCTCCTTTGCACCGTCATGAGGTCCTGGTCAGCCCCTTTCTCTAGCTTGCCCATGTTCTCTGAAGCCAAAGAAACAGCTCAACAGAGACCAGCCCTGCAGAGAGGGATCTTTTTTTTCTTTTTTTTCTTTTTTTTTTTTTTTTTGATAGCAAGCTGAATATGAACCAGCAGTGTGCACTGGCAGCCAGAAGGGCCAACCATATGCTGGGGTGCATGAAGCACGGCATCGCTAGTCGGTCAAGGGACGTGATTGTCCTGCTCTACTCTGCACTGGTGTGGCTTCACCTCGAGTACTATGTGCAGTTCTGGGCACCACAGTACAAAAAGGACATGAAACTGTTGGAGAGTGTCCAGCAAAGGGAAACTTAGATGGTGAAGGACCTAGAGGGGAAGACTTACGAGGAGCGGCTGACGTCACTTGGCCTGTTCAGCCTGGAAAAGAGGAGGCTGAGGGGAGACCTCATCGTGGCCTACAGTTTCCTCACTAGGGGAAGTGGAGGGGCAGGCCCCGATCTATTCTCTCTGGTGACCTGCAATAGGACCTGAGGGAATGGAGTCAAGCTGTGACAGGGGAGGTTTAGGCTGGATATCAGGAAGAGGTTCTTCGCTGAGAAAGTGTTCACGCACTGGAACAGGCTCCCCAGGGACGCAGTCACAGCACCAAGCCTGTCAGAGTTTAAGAAATATTTGTACTATGCTCTCAGTCATATGGTCTGAAGTTTTGGGTAGACCTGTGTGGAGCCCGGAGTTGGACTTGATGATCCTTATGGGTTCCTTCCAACTCAGGATATTTTACGATTCTATAAGCCCAGTCGTGACCTACGCTGTCACCACATGTGTGCCCCGGTTGGGGGCCATGCACAAACTGGTCGTGGGTGCCCTCTTCTGACTGGTGTGGCCTTAATGAAAGCATTCAGCAGGACTGGATATCTCTGGCATTGCCAGCTGCTGCTCAGGCAGAAGGTGCCCTGCATGCCAAAGCTGCTGGCCCAGGGCCCTTGGGAAGGGCTCACAGGAACATGGTGCTTGATGGACAGCCACACTGAGGCACTCCATATAGTGTTACCCTGAATTAAACCGAAGATCCAAACTGTCCTGATATAGTCCTTTTGGGGGCCTGACATTGACAGTAGCAGAGGGTGATCGTTGCAGTGTGAGGAAAAGGAATGCTCAGGAGAGAGGAGCTGAGTTTCAGTGCCTCTTCCCTCATGTCCTGGTTTCAGCTAGGATAGAGTTAATGTTCCTCCTAGTAGCTGGTAGTGTGCTGTGTTTGGGATTCAGGATAATAATGTGGATACCACGCTGATGTTTCAATTGTTTCAGAGCAGTGCTTACACTAAGCCAAGGACTTTTCAGCTTCTCACACTGTCCTGCCAGTGGGCAGCCTGGGCGTGCAGCAGGAGCTGGGAGGGGACAGAACCAGGACAGATGATCCAAACTGGCCAAATGGATATTCCGTACCATAGGACATCATGCTGAGCAATTAATATGGGGTGGCTGGCCAGAGAGCGGGGACCACTGTTCAGGGATAGGCTGGACATCAGTCATCTGGTGGTGAGAAATTGCACTGTGCATCACTTGTTTTGTACATTATTATTATTATTTTCCTTTCTTTTCTGTCCTAATAAACTGTCTTTATCTCAACCAACAAGCTTTCACTTTTTTTTTTCGATTCTTCCCCCCATATCCCACAGAGGAGGGCAGGAGGGTGAGCGAACTGCTGTGTGGTGCTTAGCTGCTGGCCGGGTTAAACCACAACACCTGGACAGATCTTTGCCAGGCTGGTGCCTTCTCCATCCAGCTGCACTTAGGCTCCTCCTGACCCTGGGAACCTGCTCCTCTGCAGGGCTCATGCGCAGAGCAGGGGACAGCGCTGCCACTGTGCACATTCCCTCGTGATGAGGGGCAAACAAGGACACACACACGTGCTCATCTATACCTTCATGGAGTCATGCACAAATCTGTGCACCCACATGCGTTCACACAAAGCCAGCTGCACACAGGTTGTCAAAAGACAAGAACAGATGCGTGAACACAAGCAACCAGACACTCAGGTGAGTACACAAAGTTAGCTTACGAGGAGAGATGCTATGCTGGACCTTGTTCTCACAGCAAGTGGGGCTGATATCATCTGAATCTCAAGGGCAGCCTTGGCTGCAGTGACCATGAAATGGTGGAATTTAGGATCCTGAGCACAGCGAGGAGGGAACACAGAAAGCTTGCTGCACTGGACTTTGGGAGAGCAGACGTTGTCCTCCTCGGGGATCTCCTTGGTAGAGTACCATGATACAAAGCCCTGGAGGGAACAGAGGCCTAAGAAAGCTGGTTAATATTCAAGGATCACCTCCTCCAAGCTCAGGAGTGATGCATCCCAACAAAGAGGGAGTCAGGCAAAATGCCAGCAAGCTGCATGGATGAACAAGGAGCAACTGGTAAACTCTACGAGAAAAAGGAGGCCTACAGAGGGTGAAATCTAGGACAGATGGCCCAGGAGGAGCACAGAAAAATCATCAGAGCAGCCAGGGATCAGGTTAGGAAAGCTAAAAGCCCTATTAGAATTTAATTTGGCCAGGGACATCAAGGGCAACAAGAAAGGCTTCTATAGGTATGTCAGTGTTAAAAGGAACAGTAGGGAAATTGTGGGCCCTCTCCAGAAGGAAATGGAAAACCTGGTTACTCAGGATGTGGTGAAGTCTGAGTTACCCAATGACTTTTTTACTTCAGCCCTCACCATAAAGAGCTCTAGCCACCTAGCCCAAGTCCCAGAAGGCAAAGGAAGGAACTAGGAGAATGAAGAACCACTCACCATACGGGAAGATCAGGTTCAAGACCAGCTGAGGAACATGGAGGTGCACAAGTCCATGGGACCTGATGAGGTGCATCTGTGGGTCCTAAGGGAAGTGATGGATGATGTTGCCAAGCTACTGTGCATCCTAATTGAGAAGACAAAGGGAACTACATGCCATCCAGCCTCACCTCTGTGACCCGCAAGATCATGGAGCAGATCCTCCTGGAAACTATGCTCAGGCACACAGAAAATAAGGAGGTGATTGGTGAAAACAAACATGGCTTCACTAGGGGCAGATTGTGCCTGACAAATCTGGTGGTTCTTTTACAATGGTGGATAGGGGAAGAGCAATTGACATCATCTACCTGGACTTGTGCAAAGTATTTGACACCATCCAGCACAACATCCTTCTCTCTGAGCTGGGGAGGCATGGATTTGACAGATGGAATGCTCAGCGGATAAGGAATTAGCTGCATGGACGCACTCAGACCATGCAGCTAATGGACCCTTGGTATCCTTCAAGGGTCTGTACTGGGACCAGTATTAGTTAATATCTTTCTTGGGGACATGGAGTGTGGCACTGAGTGGCACTCAGAAAGTTTGTTGATGATACCAATAGGTGCATTTGACACATTAGAGGGAAGGGATTCCATTCATGGAGACCTAGACAGGCTTGAGAAGTGGGCCCATGCGAGTCTCATGAGGTTCAACAAGGCCAAGTGCAAGGTCCTTCATGTGGATTAGGGCAATCCCAATCACAAATACAAACTGGGCTGAGAATGGGTTGAGAGGAGCCCTGAAGAGAAGGTCTTGGTGTATGTGTTTGATGAAAAATTCAACATGAGCTGGAAAAGTACAGTTAGAGCCCAGAAAGCTAACCGTAATCTCAGCTGCATTGAAAGAGGCGTGAGCAGCAGGTGAAGGGAGGTGATTCTCCCCCTCTACTTTGCTCCAGGAAGACACCAACTGGAGTGCTGCATTCAGCTCTGAGGCCCCCAGCATAAGAAAGACATAAACTTGTTAGAGCAGGTCCAAAGGAAGGCCACAAAGATGATCAGAGGGCTGGAGTACATCAAGGGGTAATAATTTTAAACTAAAAGAGAGTAGATTTAGATAAGTTAATAGGAAGAAATTGTTTACTATGAGGGTGATGATAGAGAGGAAGAGGTTGCCCAGAGAACTTGTGATTGCCCCATCCCTAGAAATATTCAAGGCCAGTTTAGGTGGGTTTTACATGGCAAGGTTTTGGTCGGAGGAGCTGGAAGAGGGTGGATGTGGGGAAGGTGTGACAATGAGCACACAGACTCCAATGCAAGTTGCAAGCAAAGGAAAAGAACTTTTTATTGTCTCTACCTCTGCTCTTCTATATCTGCCCTGAGATAGCACAATACCATGGAAACCTCCTAGTGACAGAATACAGCCTATGAGCACTTTGTTATTTTCTCACTGCCCAAGGTTAAGCAATCTCATGGTAGCGCTTATATTACAAAAACAACCTTTTGGTGTTCCCTGCTTCCTCCTAATCATCACGTTCCCAGGGCTTTCTGCTGACCAAAGCGATAAGACTTTGGTGGCTATCCAAGTTCGTATATGCCTCTGGCTCAAGAGAAGGTGGTTTTAGTTTGTTTCCTTTGTTTCTCACTTCTCTAGCTTGTTAGGCAATACATTTTCTTAATCTCACTATGTTGAGTCTCTTTTGTCCATAACAACAATTTTTGAGTGATTTCCCTGACCTTATCTCAAACCTTGAGCTCATTTCATTGTATTTTCTCCCCTTTCTCTTTGAGGAGGGCAAGTGAGAGAGCGGCTGTGGTGGTGTTCAGATGCAGAGCTAGGTAACACCACCTCAGCCACATTGGATGGGGTTCTGGGTAGTCTATTCCAGTGGAAAGTATTCATGCACATGGCAAGGGGGTTTGATCTAGATGACCTTTAAGGTTCCTTCCAAAGAACAACGTTATATGATTCTGCCATTCTGTGATTCTATGGCATCGTTTATGAACTTACAGACTGCACAGAGAAGGGCAGAGTCAAAAACAGAAAGAATGTTAATTCTGGAGAGCAGTGTAAATGGGGATAGGATCAAAAGCCAGTACAACAAATCACACACTAGGGGATGTAACAAGGGACCATCAGAGTGAGATGAGGTGGAAAGGAAAAGGAAGGATGTCAAATATCTTCATGCATAGGAGCTCTTGGGCATTCTTCTGAGACTTGGTGGAACTTCCTCCTCAGAATACCACTTCAAACATCCCCGACAATGTCACCCAGACAGACATCACATGACTGCTCGGGACACATCCAGCACTTGAGATGAGTATTCTGCCCTCACAGATGCATTCCTGCCCTAGAAATCCTTGAATGTTTCATCCCAGCACTCTAAAGAAGCCTTCACTGGGGCATGGCCATGACCTAAAATCTGGAAATGAAAAGGCAGCAGTGCAGGAAACCAACACACAGCCCATATCATTTGTCGGGATGGTTTGCATTCAAGATGAGCTTGTCAGAAAAATTGTTACCTCTGCCAAGGGAGACTCTGGGTCTGTGGCAATGAAGTACCAGTATAAAAGGCAGCTCAGCTCCCTGTTCTCTCATCCAATTCTCTCACCTCCTCCTCCTTGGGAACCAGGTGAGTCTGAAGCCCTCTCTCCTCCTCTTCTGAACTAGAAGGGATCTTGCATCAATAGACATCACATCCAATGGTGGCTCAGTGCTATGGAGTCCAGTGCCTTGGAGTTCCTTGCCATGGAAGAGGGGTGGATAGAGAAGTTCTGTGTAGAGAGAGGTTGGGAAAGGGGTCTGAGGCGGCTTTTGGTTTATGCACTATGAGAGAGTGTTCCTGGTCCAGGCTGCTCTTTGAAGGGCCCTGTCAGGACAAAGCAATGAAGACCACGTGCCTCCTGGCACAGCCTCCACCTCCACCCTCAGCAGTTGCCTTGGCTCATTTGTGATGGGGTTAATGGGCTGCTCCTCACCTACCCATGTACTCTGCTTCCTCTCTGCCCTCTTTCCCAGGTGCATCTCCAGCCCGAGACATGTCCTGCTACAACCAGTGCCTGCCATGCAGGCCCTGTGGCCCAACCCCGCTGGCCAGCAGCTGCAACGAGCCCTGCGTCAGGCAGTGCCAGAACTCCAACATCGTCATCCAGCCCTCTCCTGTGGTGGTGACCCTGCCCGGACCCATCCTCAGCTCCTTCCCGCAGAACACCGTTGTGGGATCCTCCACCTCTGCTGCCGTTGGCAGCATCCTCAGCTGTGATGGAGTCCCCATCACCTCTGGCTGCTGTGACCTCTCAGGCATTTCCAGCCGCTACTGTGGAAGAAGGTGCCTGCCCTGCTAAAACCACTGGTCATGGCTTTGGGGTTCTTCTCCCTGGAACTCACAACATTGTGGTGGAGAAAAGAGGAATCTTCAGGCCATTGCTTTCAGAATGACTGACCTTCCTCAGCTACTCTGGCAAACATTGGCAGGAGCAAGACCAGGATCTACCCTGAGATTTCTGAAAACATGGGCCATGCCTCTCCTTCCATCCCTCCATCTACCTCCTCTCTCTCTTTTCTTTGTGCTCTTCTTCTCCCTTGGGCTGTGGGGCTCCTCAGAGCCAGCCCTCCCACTGCGGGAACAGCAGACACATGCCCTGCATGAACTCCATCATGAACAAGGGACGCTGCCTCTATGTCGGTCTTGGTGATCCCCACACTGAGGGGCCTCTGCTCAGAGTGACCTGCTTTTCCTCTGTACACTCATTAAAGATTTCTGCATCCCAGCCTTGGCTGTAGATTTTTCTTCCCTCCATGTATGCCCACCTGAGCTGCCCAGGGAGGATGGCTTTGCCCTCGGTGGGTATAAGATGGGTGTTTGTGGAGCCCCTTCTGCACTCCCAGAAGAATGGCAATTTGCGACACACTGCAGAGGGTCCTCTCTTGGGCACTGCCCCTTGGAGCTGAAGAAGACATCCCTGGCTTTTGCAGAGAGATAGAGGGAGGGTAAGGGAAGGGAGAGGAGAGGAGAGGAGAGGAGAGGAGAGGAGAGGAGAGGAGAGGAGAGGAGAGGAGAGGAGAGGAGAGGAGAGGAGAGGAGAGGAGAGGAGAGGAGAGGAGAGGAGAGGAGAGGAGAGGAGAGGAGAGGAGAGGAGAGGAGAGGAGAGGAGAGGAGAGGAGAGGAGAGGAGAGGAGAGGAGAGGAGAGGAGAGGAGAGGAGAGGAGAGGAGAGGAGAGGAGAGGAGAGGAGAGGAGAGGAGAGGAGAGGAGAGGAGAGGAGAGGAGAGGAGAGGAGAGGAGAGGAGAGGAGAGGAGAGGAGAGGAGAGGAGAGGAGAGGAGAGGAGAGGAGAGGAGAGGAGAGGAGAGGGGAGGGGAGGGGAGGGGAGGGGAGGGGAGGGGAGGGGAGGGGAGGGGAGGGGAGGGGAGGGGAGGGGAGGGGAGGGGAGGGGAGGGGAGGGGAGGGGAGGGGAGGGGAGGGGAGGGGAGGGGAGGGGAGGGGAGGGGAGGGGAGGGGAGGGGAGGGAGGGAAGGGAAGGGAAGGGAAGGGAAGGGAAGGGAAGGGAAGGGAAGGGAAGGGAAGGGAAGGGAAGGGAAGGGAAGGGAAGGGAAGGGAAGGGAAGGGAAGGGAAGGGAAGGGAAGGGAAGGGAAGGGAAGGGAAGGGAAGGGAAGGGAAGGGAAGGGAAGGGAAGGGAAGGGAAGGGAAGGGAAGGGAAGGGAAGGGAAGGGAAGGGAAGGGAAGGGAAGGGAAGGGAAGGGAAGGGAAGGGAAGGGAAGGGAAGGGAAGGGAAGGGAAGGGAAGGGAAGGGAAGGGAAGGGAAGGGAAGGGAAGGGAAGGGAAGGGAAGGGAAGGGAAGGGAAGGGAAGGGAAGGGAAGGGAAGGGAAGGGAAGGGAAGGGAAGGGAAGGGAAGGGAAGGGAAGGGAAGGGAAGGGAAGGGAAGGAAGGGAAGGGAAGGGAAGGGAAGGGAAGGGAAGGGAAGGGAAGGGAAGGGAAGGGAAGGGAAGGGAAGGGAAGGGAAGGGAAGGGAAGGGAAGGGAAGGGAAGGGAAGGGAAGGGAAGGGAAGGGAAGGGAGTGGAATAATCACAGAACTGGAGAAGATGGATGCTATTTTGTTCAGGGAGATGTTGGCAATGGATGGGTATAGAGGAGGAAGCACGGCCCGAGGCACAACACAACCACAACCAAGTGAGAGTGAGCAGACAGTGTCTTGTGTCTCTTCACGTCTGCTTCCAGAGGGCAACAAGGAACATCCTAGAGGAGCTCAAAAAGGACAGGAAAACTGGTGGTGCTCTTGTATTCAGGGAGCACAGCAGGCCAGAAGCCCTCAGCAGAGGCCAGCTGCATGACAGGTAGCAAGTCCCAGAAGAAGCTGTCAGTTACTATGTAGGGCCAGCACAGGATTATCGAAGGGGGAGTGCCACTTGTGCCAAGGAGGCTAGCGTAAGCTCAGCCCACAGGCCTCCCACCAAATAGGCAGACCTTCCCTCCCATGGCACTGGAATACCCCAGTGGATGGTAGACGGCCACATCTACCTGGGCCACGAGTGTGAAGAGGAGATCCCAGTTTAGGCCCACTAGTAGAGGAAAAGGAACCAGACCACACAGCTAGAGAACAAAGTTATCCTCACTGCAGAGAAGGCACCTAAAAGCATAAGAGGCATCCTGACCAAGACATGGCACATGTCAGTGAAGGGGAAGTTGCCAAAGACAAACTACATGGGAGAGTGCAAGTGCTGGTGGGGCATCACCATCACAAGTGTATTCCCAGTCTGGATTAAGAGGTAGATGTCTGAGAACAGTATGATAGAATCATAGAACCATAGAATATCTTGGGTTGCAAGGAACCTTAAAGATCATTGAGTTCCAGCCCCCCTGCCATGGGCAGGGATGCCACCTGCTCAATCAGGTTGTCCAGGGCAATCTGGTCTTGAACACCTCCACGGACTGGGCATACACACCTTCTCTGCACATGCTGTTCTAGTGCCTCAACAACCTCTGTGTTCCCCCCTAACATCTAACCTAAATCTGTCTTATTTTAGTTTAAAACCATTCCCCCTAGTCCTATCATTACCTGATGTACTAGAAGTTGCTCTCCATCTTTTTATAAGGCCCCTTTAAGTATTAAAAATCTGCAATCAGGTCTCTCTGGAGCCTTCTCTTCTGCAGACTGAACATCCCCATCTCTCTCAGACTTTCTTTGTAGGAGAGGTGCTCCAGCCCTCCAGTCATTTTGTGGCTCTCCTCAGGACCTACTCTAACAGGTCCTCATTCTTCTTGTGCTGGAGACCCCAGACCCGGCTGCAGCACTCCAAGTGGGACCTCACAAGGTCATAGCAGAGGGGGACAATCACCTCCATCGACCTGCTGGCCACTCCTCTTGATACAGCCCAGGATGCAGTTGCCATTCTGGGTTACAAGTACGCTTCTTGTCCACCAGAACCCCCAAAAGTCCATCTCTGCAGGGCTGCTCTCAATGAGTTCACCCATTCTGTGCCCATGCCTGGGATTGCCCCAAGCCACGTGCAGCACCTTGCAGTTGGACTTCTTGAACCTCATGTGGTTCACATGGACCCACTTCTCAAGCTTCTCCAGGTCCCTTGGGACGGTATCCCTTCCTTCTGCTGTACCAACTGCATTGCTCAGCTTCATGTCATAAAAAGACATGAAACAGAACCAGTCTGTAGGCAGACACCTGAAGGACACCAAAATTCCCACCAAAGCAATAGCTTTCTCCCTTGGCCATCTCTTTGCAGATGGAAAGACCAGATAGGGACTCACTCAGGGATGCTGCAAACATTTATTGAATCTCAGGAGGGAAAAGAGGTAACTACAAGAAGAGGCCCTGAGAGTGGAGATCAGCAAGAACTGCCAAAATCTGTTCAGATTTTCCTATGGCAGACCTGCCACAGGGTATCCATCTAACTGGACCCACAAGTGGAGAGAGGCTTGCAGGTCACACCAGGTTGGTTTCTGGGGGCCTCACAGAGAGCTTGGAGGGGAGCAGAGGGCAAAAAGGAAAAGAGAGAAAAGGAGTGAGTGAGTGGAAAACAAAAAAGGTAGACATTGGCCGTGTTGACAGAGAAACCAGGCTGGCCCCTTCCTGTCTGTCTTTACAGGACAAGTCAGAGATGGTCAGCTCCTCTTAAAACAGGAGCACGAAGTTCTGTTGTTCTTCTTTCCAGCAGCATGTTCTGAGTTCCTGGGGTCCTGGTCTGGGGCACTGTCCGGCATCTTTAGCAGGGGCGGCACCTGCTGCCACAGTAGCGGCTGGCAATACAGGAGAGGTCACAGCATCCAGAGTTGATGGGGACTCCGTCACAGCTGAGGATGCTGCCAACAGCAGCGGAGGTGGAGGATCCCACAACAGTGTTCTGCGGGAAGGAGCTGAGGATGGGGCCGGGCAGGGTCACCACCACAGGGGAGGGCTGGATGACAATGGTGGAGTTCTGGCACTGCCTGACGCAGGGCTCGTTGCAGCTGCTGGCCAGTGGAGTCGGGCCACAGGGCTGGCACGGCAGGCAGGGCCGGCACTGGTCGTAGCAGGACATGTCTGGGGGCAGGAGGTTCACCTGGGAGAGAGGGCAGGGAGGAAGCTTAACATGGGGATGCATGAGGAGCAGCCTGTCACCACACCCTAACAGAACCAAGGCACAGGCCATGCTGAGAGCTGGAGGCTGTGCAGGGATGTGTGAGGGCTTCTTGGCCTCATCCTGCCAGAGCCCAAAAGGAGACACCGGAGACTATCTGGCTACAGACTAGGCCCTAGTCCAGAAGCAATCTCAATTGCATCCCTCTGTGCATCCCTCTGTGAGAAACCTGCTTCCCTCCTCCACAACCAGAAGCCCCAAAATTTGGCATAGAACAGAGCTGATTGTAGCTGAGAAGTCCATGGAGATGAGACCTGGGATAATGAGGAGGACAAGAAGGGGCTTCACACTCACCTGGTTCCCAAGGAGGAGAAGGCCAGAGAAGTGGATGAGGGAGCATGGAGCTGGGCTGGCTTTTATAGTGGACCTTAGCTGCCCCATGTCCAGAGACATCCCTTGAAGCAGTGATTATTTCCTGACAAGCTCCACTTGGATGCAAAACATCCCAGCTAATGATATGGGCTGTGTATTTCCTTCCTGTGATGATGTTTTCCATTTCCTGCTTATGCTGTTTCCCAGTTATGTCGCCTTTTGAGTGGCAGGTAGGGAGGCCCAAGTATTCCCAGGCAACACACGTCAGTGTGGGCAGAAGACTCAGCTCACGTGCTGGAAGAGTCCAGTAAAGGCAAATGATGTCAGCCTGGGTGACTCCTTAGGAGCTTTTTGGAGCCCTTTTTGCGATGGGTGTCCCAGCTCCTACCTGTGACCCTAACCCACTTAATGCTGTCCTCAGGGAAAACCTGCTGGCCTGTTTTGCCTCCTCCTGCTCTGACCCAGGGATGTCTGTATGGGGGGAGAGGTTGTTCAGGGCCCTTTCTGGATCTCAAAAGAAAGGCCCAACAGGAAATTGTCTGTTTTATTTAGCAGGAATAAGAAGAGGAACGTAGACAGTGAGTAAGTCTTTCATGTGCAGGTGACCCGGCTTTTGTACAGCATCAGACAGAACTATGTGGATTTTTTCCAACACACACAGTGCAGATCCTGTCCTTAAAGAGTTCCTTCTTCACGCCATGCCTGGATGCCTTTCATTTTTGTTTAAAAAAAAATAAAAAAAACCATACACCTTCTCCTTATATGATGGAAGCTTATTTGTGACATGACACTGACCAGTGCTCAGTAGGGGCACTCCATCAGATTCCCTTACCGCTGCTACTCAGGCTAACCAAACTGAGTGGTGCAGTGGATAAAACAGAAGGAAGGGATGCCATCGAAAGGGATCTAGAGAAGCTTTAGAAGTGGGCCCATGTGAACCAAATGCGGTTCAGCAAGTACAACTGCAACTCCACCATCGTCATCCAGCCCTCTCCCGTGGTGGTGACCCTGCTCGGCCCCATCCTCAGCTCCTTCCCGCAGAACACTGTTTTGCCATCCTCCACCTCTGCTGCCGTTGGCAGCATCCTCAGTCTGAGAAATTTGGAATATGTGATAGAAAATTAATTGCCAAGATTTTAAAGAGATATGATGGAAAGCAATGACTGAATTCCCCAGCTTTCTGGCATACTGTGGGGCTGTGGAACCAGGTCTCCTGCATTTCAGCCAAGCCTTAATAGTGAGGAGGGGCTGCTCCTGGGAGGTCTCTCACTGAGGTTTATTTTGAGATATAATGCCAAGGCCAGACTGGGATGGTGTTGCACATCCTAGATGTCCCAGGGCTCTTAGGGTGTCAGTGGTGTTTTTTTGAAGCCATCTGCCCCAGACCCAGTGTCACCACCTCCCTTATCCTCATCTCTCCAGGCATGCCCTCCTCCCCCCGTAGCTGCAGACCCTGACTAAGGGCCCTCTGAAAATAAGGGCTATTTCATCCGCAGAGAGCTTGCTGAGTCTCAAGGAATTGTCTTTTCACCTAGGTCAGGAGCCAGGACAGCCTCACACAAACAGATGTTCCCCAGAGAGCTGCTGGGAGGTGCTGGGGACGGACTTGGTCTAGGCTCGGGGCTCTCCAGAGTGAGACACAAGCACTCCATCCCTGAACACATGTCCACAGACTACCAGGGGGTGACACTGCACCAGCACCTGGCACCACCACACAGAGATGACACAGGTCCTGGGACCAGCTGGACATATGCCCAGGGTCAGGTGAATTATGTGCACACAGGTGCACTAGCACATACCAAGAATGCATACACATTGCACACACAGATCCATGAACACATGCAAACATGCATGTGCATGCGTGCACACACAGTTCCATAGATGTCCTGACAAATGCAGGTGCAAATACTGTGTGCACGGGAACACGAGGCCACGCATGTGTGCCCAGTCTGCATGTGCAGACATGAGGTACATGCGTGCACTCAGTGCCTCTGATGGATTCACAAGGGCTTTGCCCCACACACAAGTGCACACACATTGCCAACAGGGTGGGGGCAGAGGCCAAGAGGAGCTGACAGAGAAGATGTTGGGGACTTTCTGGCAGGGCAGGGCTGTGGCGCTCTGAGCAGGACAAGGCTCCAGAGGAGAGGACAGCACAGTGTGGGGATGCGCAGGGACTGCCCAGAGAGAGGAGTCCAAGGATGTCAACTCATTTCTCCAGGGGCCAGCTTTAGGAGGAAGCAATCAGACACCCTGCAGTGCAGGAAGCCTACCTGGAAGCCCTCCCCAACGCAATGTTGAGGGCGAAACCACCCCGTGGCCCTTGTCATTAGCTGGGATGTTTTCCATTCATCATGAGCACCCTAGAAAATTATCACTTCCGTGGAGGCTACCTCTGGGGCTGGGACAGTGCAAGACCACCAGAAAAGCTAGCCAGGCTTCTTGACATCCTCTTCCACTTCTCTAACCTCCTTTATCTTTTGAGTCTGGTGAGTCTGAAGCCTTTTCCCCACATCCTTTTCTAGTAATACTGATACCTGTTGTGATGGTTTCTGGCGATGGTTCTCATGAGAGAGGGATTGGGAAAGTTGTGACTCAGAGACTGTATGGACTTCGCTGAGGTGGATTTTTCATCTAAGAAAGTGGCAGAAAGCTTTTTCATCCTAGCCACTCATTTTTGGATTGTATCTGGATGAATTTATTTTGCTCATGACATGTCCCCATGCACTGCTTCCTCCTTGCCCTCTCTCCCAGCTGCGCCTCCAGCCCCAACACGTCCTGCTACAACCAGTGGCTGCCATGTTGGTCCTGCAGCCTGACCCCCCTGGCCAGCAGCTGCAACGAGCCTTGCGTCAGGCAGTGCCAGAACTCCACCATTGTCATCCAGCTCTCTCTTGTGGTAGTGACCCTGCCAAGCACCATCCTCAGCTCCTTCCCGCAGAACACCGTTGTGGGATCCTCCACCTTCACTGTCGTTGGCAGCATCTACAGTTGTATTGGAGTCCCCATCACCTTCGAGTACTGTGACCTCTAGGGCATTTCCAGCTGCTGCTGTGGCAGAAAGTGCTGCCCCTGCTAAAGCTGCTGGTGACACACTACACAAGGAACCCTGGAAACCCAGAAGGTGGTGCCGGATTGAGGACAGAACTTCTAGCCAATGATGTGTGAGAGGCTGAGCATCCAGTGTCCCCCTTCCAAAGGAGTGCAGCTGGGGCTCTCTGAAAACACGGCCAAAGCCTAACTTCTATGTCTTCTGCTCTCTCCACTCTCTTCCCTCCCTTCTGTTCTAGGCTGTTAAGACCTCCATACCCAGCCTGGGGCTTCCGCTGGTCGCTCTCCCTCTGTGGGACAGGCACATGTATGTCCTGTGGGATCTCCACCGTGGTGGAGACTTCTGGCACCTCGTGGTGCTGCCTGCACTGACAGCCTCCTCTAAAATTGACCTCATTTCCCTCATCTGAATCATTAAATTTTTCTGCATCCCACCGTCTCACTCCACATGATCCTTTTGGGGTGGTGTACTGTGCACAGTACTGTGCACATTGCCTTGTTTCTTTCATGGTGTTCCAGAAGATTTTGGCTCCATCTGACACTTCATCCTCCATTCAAGTATCAGAAGCATTGAAAAGCCCTTCCATACCCTTCTGTTTTGAAGACTGAAGACCGGTTCTCTCTGCCTCTCCTCATGGCTCATGTTGCAGAATAACAGAATTTACACATCTGGAAGGGGCCTTTGAGTTCACCTGGCACAACGCCCTGATCATGCAGGGCCAGCAGGGTGCCCTGGGCCACATTCAGAAGGCTTTTGAAAATCTCCAAGGATGGAGACTCTTCAGCCTGTCAGGACAAACTTTTGCAGGGCTTGGTCAACCATACAGTGAAAAAATATTTCCTAATGCTCAGACAGAGCCTGCGGTGTTTCTCAGAATCACAGAATGTTAGGCGTTGGAAGGGACCTTGAAAGATCATCTAGTCCAATTCCCCCGCAGGAGCAGGAACACCTAGCTTCGGTCACACAGGAATGCGTCCAGGCAGATTTTGAATGTGTCCAGAGAAGAAGACTCCACAACCCCCCTGGGCAGCCTGTTCCAGTGTTCTGTCAACCTCACCGTGAAGAAGTTTCTTCTCGTATTTAAGCGTATTTATTTCTATGTTTCAGCTTGCATTTGGTTCACATGGGCCCACTTCTAAAGCTTCTCTAGATCCCTTTCGATGGCATCCCTTCCTTCTGTTTTATCCACTGCACCACTCAGTTTGGTTAGCCTGAGTAGCAGCGGTAAGGGAATCTGATGGAGTGCCCCTACTGAGCACTGGTCAGTGTCATGTCACAAATAAGCTTCCATCATATAAGGAGAAGGTGTATGGTTTTTTTTATTTTTTTTTAAACAAAAATGAAAGGCATCCAGGCATGGCGTGAAGAAGGAACTCTTTAAGGACAGGATCTGCACTGTGTGTGTTGGAAAAAATCCACATAGTTCTGTCTGATGCTGTACAAAAGCCGGGTCACCTGCACATGAAAGACTTACTCACTGTCTACGTTCCTCTTCTTATTCCTGCTAAATAAAACAGACAATTTCCTGTTGGGCCTTTCTTTTGAGATCCAGAAAGGGCCCTGAACAACCTCTCCCCCCATACAGACATCCCTGGGTCAGAGCAGGAGGAGGCAAAACAGGCCAGCAGGTTTTCCCTGAGGACAGCATTAAGTGGGTTAGGGTCACAGGTAGGAGCTGGGACACCCATCGCAAAAAGGGCTCCAAAAAGCTCCTAAGGAGTCACCCAGGCTGACATCATTTGCCTTTACTGGACTCTTCCAGCACGTGAGCTGAGTCTTCTGCCCACACTGACGTGTGTTGCCTGGGAATACTTGGGCCTCCCTACCTGCCACTCAAAAGGCGACATAACTGGGAAACAGCATAAGCAGGAAATGGAAAACATCATCACAGGAAGGAAATACACAGCCCATATCATTAGCTGGGATGTTTTGCATCCAAGTGGAGCTTGTCAGGAAATAATCACTGCTTCAAGGGATGTCTCTGGACATGGGGCAGCTAAGGTCCACTATAAAAGCCAGCCCAGCTCCATGCTCCCTCATCCACTTCTCTGGCCTTCTCCTCCTTGGGAACCAGGTGAGTGTGAAGCCCCTTCTTGTCCTCCTCATTATCCCAGGTCTCATCTCCATGGACTTCTCAGCTACAATCAGCTCTGTTCTATGCCAAATTTTGGGGCTTCTGGTTGTGGAGGAGGGAAGCAGGTTTCTCACAGAGGGATGCACAGAGGGATGCAATTGAGATTGCTTCTGGACTAGGGCCTAGTCTGTAGCCAGATAGTCTCCGGTGTCTCCTTTTGGGCTCTGGCAGGATGAGGCCAAGAAGCCCTCACACATCCCTGCACAGCCTCCAGCTCTCAGCATGGCCTGTGCCTTGGTTCTGTTAGGGTGTGGTGACAGGCTGCTCCTCATGCATCCCCATGTTAAGCTTCCTCCCTGCCCTCTCTCCCAGGTGAACCTCCTGCCCCCAGACATGTCCTGCTACGACCAGTGCCGGCCCTGCCTGCCGTGCCAGCCCTGTGGCCCGACTCCACTGGCCAGCAGCTGCAACGAGCCCTGCGTCAGGCAGTGCCAGAACTCCACCATTGTCATCCAGCCCTCCCCTGTGGTGGTGACCCTGCCCGGCCCCATCCTCAGCTCCTTCCCGCAGAACACTGTTGTGGGATCCTCCACCTCCGCTGCTGTTGGCAGCATCCTCAGCTGTGACGGAGTCCCCATCAACTCTGGATGCTGTGACCTCTCCTGTATTGCCAGCCGCTACTGTGGCAGCAGGTGCCGCCCCTGCTAAAGATGCCGGACAGTGCCCCAGACCAGGACCCCAGGAACTCAGAACATGCTGCTGGAAAGAAGAACAACAGAACTTCGTGCTCCTGTTTTAAGAGGAGCTGACCATCTCTGACTTGTCCTGTAAAGACAGACAGGAAGGGGCCAGCCTGGTTTCTCTGTCAACACGGCCAATGTCTACCTTTTTTGTTTTCCACTCACTCACTCCTTTTCTCTCTTTTCCTTTTTGCCCTCTGCTCCCCTCCAAGCTCTCTGTGAGGCCCCCAGAAACCAACCTGGTGTGACCTGCAAGCCTCTCTCCACTTGTGGGTCCAGTTAGATGGATACCCTGTGGCAGGTCTGCCATAGGAAAATCTGAACAGATTTTGGCAGTTCTTGCTGATCTCCACTCTCAGGGCCTCTTCTTGTAGTTACCTCTTTTCCCTCCTGAGATTCAATAAATGTTTGCAGCATCCCTGAGTGAGTCCCTATCTGGTCTTTCCATCTGCAAAGAGATGGCCAAGGGAGAAAGCTATTGCTTTGGTGGGAATTTTGGTGTCCTTCAGGTGTCTGCCTACAGACTGGTTCTGTTTCATGTCTTTTTATGACATGAAGCTGAGCAATGCAGTTGGTACAGCAGAAGGAAGGGATACCGTCCCAAGGGACCTGGAGAAGCTTGAGAAGTGGGTCCATGTGAACCACATGAGGTTCAAGAAGTCCAACTGCAAGGTGCTGCACGTGGCTTGGGGCAATCCCAGGCATGGGCACAGAATGGGTGAACTCATTGAGAGCAGCCCTGCAGAGATGGACTTTTGGGGGTTCTGGTGGACAAGAAGCGTACTTGTAACCCAGAATGGCAACTGCATCCTGGGCTGTATCAAGAGGAGTGGCCAGCAGGTCGATGGAGGTGATTGTCCCCCTCTGCTATGACCTTGTGAGGTCCCACTTGGAGTGCTGCAGCCGGGTCTGGGGTCCCCAGCACAAGAAGAATGAGGACCTGTTAGAGTAGGTCCTGAGGAGAGCCACAAAATGACTGGAGGGCTGGAGCACCTCTCCTACAAAGAAAGTCTGAGAGAGATGGGGATGTTCAGTCTGCAGAAGAGAAGGCTCCGGAGAGACCTGATTGCAGATTTTTAATACTTAAAGGGGCCTTATAAAAAGATGGAGAGCAACTTCTAGTACATCAGGTAATGATAGGACTAGGGGGAATGGTTTTAAACTAAAATAAGACAAATTTAGGTTAGATGTTAGGGGGGAACACAGAGGTTGTTGAGGCACTAGAACAGCATGTGCAGAGAAGGTGTGTATGCCCAGTCCGTGGAGGTGTTCAAGACCAGATTGCCCTGGACAACCTGATTGAGCAGGTGGCATCCCTGCCCATGGCAGGGGGGCTGGAACTCGATGATCTTTAAGGTTCCTTGCAACCCAAGATATTCTATGGTTCTATGATTCTATCATACTGTTCTCAGACATCTACCTCTTAATCCAGACTGGGAATACACTTGTGATGGTGATGCCCCACCAGCACTTGCACTCTCCCATGTAGTTTGTCTTTGGCAACTTCCCCTTCACTGACATGTGCCATCTCTTGGTCAGGATGCCTCTTATGCTTTTAGGTGCCTTCTCTGCAGTGAGGATAACTTTGTTCTCTAGCTGTGTGGTCTGGCTCCTTTTCCTCTACTAGTGGGCCTAAACTGGGATCTCCTCTTCACACTCGTGGCCCAGGTAGATGTGGCCATCTACCATCCACTGGGGTATTCCAGTGCCATGGGAGGGAAGGTCTGCCTATTTGGTGGGAGGCCTGTGGGCTGAGCTTACGCTAGCCTCCTTGGCACAAGTGGCACTCCCCCTTCGATAATCCTGTGCTGGCCCTACATAGTAACTGACAGCTTCTTCTGGGACTTGCTACCTGTCATGCAGCTGGCCTCTGCTGAGGGCTTCTGGCCTGCTGTGCTCCCTGAATACAAGAGCACCACCAGTTTTCCTGTCCTTTTTGAGCTCCTCTAGGATGTTCCTTGTTGCCCTCTGGAAGCAGACGTGAAGAGACACAAGACACTGTCTGCTCACTCTCACTTGGTTGTGGTTGTGTTGTGCCTCGGGCCATGCTTCCTCCTCTATACCCATCCATTGCCAACATCTCCCTGAACAAAATAGCATCCATCTTCTCCAGTGCTGTGATTATTCCACTCCCTTCCCTTCCCTTCCCTTCCCTTCCCTTCCCTTCCCTTCCCTTCCCTTCCCTTCCCTTCCCTTCCCTTCCCTTCCCTTCCCTTCCCTTCCCTTCCCTTCCCTTCCCTTCCCTTCCCTTCCCTTCCCTTCCCTTCCCTTCCCTTCCCTTCCCTTCCCTTCCCTTCCCTTCCCTTCCCTTCCCTTCCCTTCCCTTCCCTTCCCTTCCCTTCCCTTCCCTTCCCTTCCCTTCCCTTCCCTTCCCTTCCCTTCCCTTCCCTTCCCTTCCCTTCCCTTCCCTTCCCTTCCCTTCCCTTCCCTTCCCCTCCCCTCCCCTCCCCTCCCCTCCCCTCCCCTCCCCTCCCCTCCCCTCCCCTCCCCTCCCCTCTCCTCTCCTCTCCTCTCCTCTCCTCTCCTCTCCTCTCCTCTCCTCTCCTCTCCTCTCCTCTCCTCTCCTCTCCTCTCCTCTCCTCTCCTCTCCTCTCCTCTCCTCTCCTCTCCTCTCCTCTCCTCTCCTCTCCTCTCCTCTCCCTTCCCTTACCCTCCCTCTATCTCTCTGCAAAAGCCAGGGATGTCTTCTTCAGCTCCAAGGGGCAGTGCCCAAGAGAGGACCCTCTGCAGTGTGTCGCAAATTGCCATTCTTCTGGGAGTGCAGAAGGGGCTCCACAAACACCCATCTTATACCCACCGAAGGCAAAGCCATCCTCCCTGGGCAGCTCAGGTGGGCATACATGGAGGGAAGAAAAATCTACAGCCAAGGCTGGGATGCAGAAATCTTTAATGAGTGTACAGAGGAAAAGCAGGTCACTCTGAGCAGAGGCCCCTCAGTGTGGGGATCACCAAGACCGACATAGAGGCAGCGTCCCTTGTTCATGATGGAGTTCATGCAGGGCATGTGTCTGCTGTTCCCGCAGTGGGAGGGCTGGCTCTGAAGAGCCCCACAGCCCAAGGGAGAAGAAGAGCACAAAGAAAAAAGAGAGACAAGGAGGTAGATGGAGGGATGGAAGGAGAGGCATGGCCCATGTTTTCAGAAATCTCAGGGTAGATCCTGGTCTTGTTCCTGCCAATGTTTGCCAGAGTAGCTGAGGAAGGTCAGTCATTCTGAAAGCAATGGCCTGAAGATTCCTCTTTTCTCCACCACAATGTTGTGAGTTCCAGGGAGAAGAACCCCAAGGCCATGACCAGTGGCTTTAGCAGGGGAGGCACCTGGCTCCCCTTCAGCCAGTTCACAGTCTACCTCACTACCCGATCATCCAGACCACACTTCCTAAGTTTAGCTGTGAGGATGCTGTGGGAGACTGTCCGATGCTTTACAATCGAGATAGAGCATGTCCACCGCTTCACCATCATCTATCCACCCGGTTATGTCTTCATAAAGGCTATCAATTGGTCAAGCATGAATTCCCCTTGCTGAAGCCATGTTGACTGCCCCTAATGAGAATGTTAGGGATTGAAAGGGACCTTGAAAGATCGTTTAGTCCAATTCCCCTGCCAGAGCAGGAACACCTAGATCAAATCACAAAGAAATGCGTCCAGTTGGCCTTTGAATGTGTCCAGAGAAGGAGACCCCACAACTCCCCTGGGCAGCCTGTTCCAGTGTTCTGTCAACCTCACCGTGAAGAAGTTTCTTCTCGTATTTAAGCGTATTTAAGCATATTTATTTCTATGTTTCAGCTTGCACACATTGCCCCTTGTCCTATCATTAGATGTCACTGAGAAGAGTCTGGCTCCACCCTCCTGACACTCACCCTGACTCTCTGTTCTTTGCTGATGAAAGTGGCTGCTGCTCTCCCTTTCGCAGGCTGGGCCAGTAGCAAGCCTGAGCATGTATCCGTGGAAGGCACAGACATGGAGACACACACAGGACACTAATATAGCTGCTCATACAGACTGCAGCCACAGGCGGGGCATTGCCTCTAACAACACCCAAAAGAACGCCACCGGTACTCATCAAAACCTTGCCTACAGAGAGCCAAGCCCCATTCTTTCTCTCTGTCTGGTCAGGATTGAAGATCCCTGCTGGAAACATACACCCAAGATAATGCAGAATTGAGGACAGAGCTTCTAGCCAATGATGTGTGAGAGGCTGAGCATCCAGTGTCCCCCTTCCAAACAAGTGCAGGTGGGGCTCTCTGAAAATGTGGCCAAAGCCTAACTTCTATGTCTTCTGCTCTCTCCACTCTCTTCCCTCCTTTCTGTTCTTCTAGGCTGTTAAGACCTCCATACCCAGCCTGGGGCTTCCGCTGGTCGCTCTCCCTCTGTGGGACAGGCACATGTATGTCCTGTGGGATCTCTACCATTGGTGATGCACACAGACTTCTGACACTTCCTTGTGCTACCTGCCACCTCTGACAGTCTCCTCTAGAAATGATCTCATTTCCCTCTTCACAGTCATTAAAGTTTTCTGCATCCCACCTCATGTTGCAAGTTAAGAAAGGCATTAGTGTGCAGGGGAATATGGTGAGCACAGGAGGGGCCTTTCAGACTCCCAGAGGAATATGGAACACATTGCAGTGGGGACATTTCAGGCACTGTCCCTTGGAGCTACAGTGGTGGACAAAGTTACAGGGATCTGTCTAATGTACAAGAAAACCATGGAACCTCTCCTGTGCCCCTCCCCACTTGGGGATCCCTTGTTCCTTGGAGGCTGGAGGAATATGGTTCTTTCTGAAGTTGTATGCCAGCACCGTTATGTCCTCTCAAAATGCCCACTGAGGGAAGGTCCACGCTGCCAGAGCTCTGGGGAAAAGTCAGAGGACAAAGAAGTTTTTTGCATGGGACTTCCAGAATCCAGTGAGTCTCTGTCCCATTGCTTCCTGCCCATGGTATGGAGCAGAGCCCACAGATCGCCAGAGTGAGGGACTGTGCCTATGTCTGGGGTGGGGAGGGGTGTGGGTGAGGTGTTCTGCAGCTGGTGCTGTTCATGGAGGCATTTCCCTTGGGAAGCCTCCTCTGTGCTCAGGGAAGAAAGGACGCAAAAACCCCTTGGGGAATAAAGCAGTACTCCAGACACTGTTGGTTCCAGGGAGACTGAGCAGGTACAGGACATGTGGTACCAAGAGTGCCAGTCCATAATACCAGGCAAGAACAGGAAGGAAGGCACTGTTCCTGCAGAGGTGTTCAATGTCCCCAGAGACTCCGTGGGGAGATGATCCCAGGGAGTTGATCAGACCCCTTCTGAGACAAGGCTGAGGCTGATACTGCCTTCCTTGATAGCACAGAGGAAAAGAGGGCCTATGGCTGCCCCCTGCTGGGAGCTGCCTGCACTGAGCTCTTCTTTCTCTGGGTTGCTTTGCTTCTTGCTCTTGCAAGCAGAGAGAAGAGCTTCCTTGAGTCTGAGGACATCAAAACACCATATTCAGCATGGTTTGTGAGACAGACGAACCTTTATCAGCACATCCTCATTTCTTCTGCTTGGCCTCGACATTTGCTGCCTGCAGGACACCTAGCTTCTCCCAGACATGCAATCCTATACTGCTGTGGGAGCTGGTCACTACAAAACTGCTCTCTGCGCAAGAGCTGGGGATGATCATATTCCCCCAGCTCCCCTAAGGAGACGTCAACAAACTCAGTGGGCTGTAAGTCTTCATTTATCTCTTGCTCTGATTGCTTACTGTGATGAACATGGAGAGCTCTTGGGCCTTTGGCTATCAGGGATATTCTATGTGTTTAGTTCTGTCCCTCAGGCACAGACTTTGGACATGAACTGGCTGAAAGTCAGGAGATAATGAAATGGCTCAGAAGAAAATCCATTTTATTTACTGACTTGTTGAAGGGAGAAAAGAACCCTGCAAATCTGTGTCAAAACTTGTTCTAGGAGTCTCTGGGCTGGGCTGGCCAGGACTTGAAGAAAGGTGCTTTATCATGGGTTTTCAGGAATTTACTCAATCTGGGATCAAGGGGCTGAGAACAAGCCCCTGCAGGAATCCTGGTTTCCAGCAAGATCTTCCCTATTCAGGTACCGCAGAAAGGGAAGAAAAGCAGAGCACTGCAGTCCTGGTCAGCCAGTCAGGGTCAACACTCTCTGCTCAGCCACAGACACCAGCCCCTTTGGGAACGGGGATCTGGCTGGCAGATATCAGGGTGCACAGGGGAAGCAGCACAGACAGGGAAGAACTGAGGGCCCCATCCTAGAGCTCTGCCTTGCACAGACACATCCCCTCCCTTCCCAGGGTTATTGCTCAACCAGGGTACCTCTCTGCACCAGGGTGTCACGCACAGCACAGAGGTACAAGGCGCTGTCAGAGAGCTTGACTTCCTTCAGCTGCAGAACACTGTATTTCCCCGTGATGTTCAGCTCTGTGGTGAAACGGACGTTCTGCTTGGTGCCTGCTATTGCTTGATTTGAAATCAGCTGAGGGCCTTGGCCCTTCTTCTGCTGGTACCAAAGCAAGCCATTAAAGTAGGAGGTCTCGTATGTGCAAGTGGTCTGGAAGGCATTTCCCTGCTCTGTGGTGACTTGTCCTTCTTGCTGGGTGACAGACACCTGCCCCATGATTTCTGGAAGAAAGAGAAGGTCAGCAGCTCTGCAGGGAAGTCTCCAGGCAGGCAAACAGGAGTGGATTCAAACCTGTGGGGGATAAGGCTCCCTGTCCTTTGCTGGGCTGAAAGGTCCTGAGGCCCGGGCATAGCAGGGTGTTTTGGGGGCAGAGCTCAGAGCTCCCTGGCCAGAGCGGACCCTGAGGAGAGCTGTGCTGTGTGCCTGCTCCTCCTGCCTGCTCTCCTTCTGCCCAGAGGACCAGGGCACTGCCTGTCACCCACATACACAGCACCCTCCAGCCATTTGAGGTGCTTATGCAGCTACTGGGAAAAGGTTCAACCAGGGATGACATCCCTGTCATCTCAGGGGGTTCTGAGACCAACCAGTATACACAGGCTAGCTGAGTCATGGCAGGAGGGAGCCCTGACTGTGCAGACAAGCAGGAGGACATTGGAGGCCACAGCAGGAACATGTCAGGCAGAAGACAGACTGGACACCCTGGTAATGTCCATGGGAGGAGAGCTTTAATGTCCCTATACCCACTTGGACAGGATCTTGCTTCTTACTGTAGTAAAGGGAGAAATGTGGGACTGCAAAGACAGCTGAAATCTCCTCTGGTGGTCCAGAAGAGAGAGGCAGAGAGAAATGGACTGAAAGAATAAGAAAATTAGGAGAGGGACCTCAAGTCTCTCTTCTACACCTTCTCTTTTCATTTCAAAGAATAACATCATCTTGAGAGAAGGGGTGCAGAGCCAGAAATGGGAGCCAACATTTACCAGCATTTCCCTTTGAATCAAGAATTGTTCCCCACATAAACGTGGTAAGGTTAATGAGGGCTTCCTGAGGAAAGAAGATTTATGCCTTGATTAAAAGCCAGCACTTACCCAGCAGTTGCCCCAGGAAGGCAGTGAGGATGAGATACCCACAGTGCATGCTGAGACCGACCCTCCTGTTTGCTGAGGGAGAGAGAGTCAGAAAAGCACCTCCCAGCCCCGAGAGAACAGAGCTGCTGGAAATGACTCTGCTGGGGAACAAGGGGAGATGCAGCGATGAGAAATGTTCTGGTCTGATTGTGCCTTAAATGCTCCCTGGGGTTTCTCCCTCCTCCAGCAGGAGCTACCATTGAAGATTTTCACAGTCAGGAACCCTGCTGTGCAGCAGCCCAGGGGCTGTGGCCGTGTCCATTTCTGTTAGGAAAACTTAGCATTTGCAAGAGGAATGGGGCTCCAGTGGGATGTGGGATGCCACAAGCCCGGGGGACACAAAGACAACCTATTCCATAGGGGAAGGTGTGGGGAGTCAGCAGGGAAAAGGTTGTTGGATCAGTGGGTTCCCAGCATCTGAAAGGGCATAACTTGCCTGGGCTATTCCCTTTTCCTTTTGGTGTTATCTCCAACTAATGGTATTTTAATCGGAATTGGAGGGCACTCTTACTGGCCTTCATCTACATTCATGATCCACCCTCATGAATAATAAAAAAAGAGAAGCACCATAAATTATAATTTCTAGTTAGAATTTTTCATGTTCCAGACATTGCCTTGTGTTCTTTCGTGGTGTTCCAGAAGAGTTTGGCTCCATCTGGTTCTTTGTCCTGCAGTCAAGTATCAGAAGCTCAGAAAGCTCTTCCTTAACTTTCTCTTTTGAAGGCTGAAGAAGACTGTTTCTCTCTGCCTCTCCTCATGGCTCACATTGATGTATAACACAAATTTCACATCTGGAAGGAGCCTCTGCAGTTCACCTGACTCAATGTCCTGATCACGCAGGGCCAGCAGGCTGCTGTGGGCTAAGTCCAGAAGGCTTTTGAAAATCTCCCAGGATGAAGACTCTACAGCCTGGTGGGGCCATCTCCTCCAAGGTGTGGTCAACCATCCAGTGAAAAAAATATTTTCTAATGCTCAGAAAGAGCCTTCTGTGTTTCATTTTGTGGCCAGTGCTTCTTGTCCTGGCACTCATCTCCACAGAGGGGAGCCTGACTCCATCTTCTTTTTGCTGTCCCTTCAGTTATTCCTATGCATGAAGAGATCCACCTGAGCCTTCTGTTCTTCAGGCTGAGCAGTCCCAGCTTTCTCAGCCTTTCCTCAGAGGAGAGATTCTCCAGTCCCTCAGTCATAACTGTGGCCTTCATTGTCTCTCTCCAGGATGTCTTTGACTTTCCTGTCCTGGGGAGCCAAGACGCATACAGAAATGAGAGCCAGCATTTAGACACTCTACACCCAGAATGGCCTCTCCAGTGCTGAATCAAGAGGAATGATCACCTCCCTCAACCTGCTGGCAACACTGCTAATGCAGCCGAGGACACCATTAGCCCTCTTGCAGACAGGACACAGTGTTGGTTCATGCTCAGCTTGGTGTCCACCACAACCCTCAGGGCTTTTTTTGCCAAGCTGCTCTCCAGACTGTCAGCATGTTCTGCACCATCTTGGTGGCTGTTGACAGGATGCTAGGGAAGTTGCTGCCTCTGGCAGGCACCAGAGTGTTGGGACTCTGGTTCTAGACTGCTTAGTGCACCCGGAGACCCTCAGAACTCTCTGTTCTTTGCTGATGAAAGTGGCTGCTGCTCTCCCTTTTGCAGGCTGGGCCAGTAGCAAGCCTGAGCATGTATCCGAGGAAGGCACACACATGGAGACACACACAGGACATTAATATAGCTGCTCATACAGACTGCAGCCACAGGCGGGGCATTGCCTCTAACAACAACCAAAAGAACACCACCGGTACTCATCAAAACCTTGCCTACAGAGAGCCAAGCCCCGTTCCTTCTCCCTGTCTGGTCAGGATTGAAGATCCCTGCTGGAAACACACACCCTCACCTACTAGATGTGCAAGCACACCCTTGTTCATGCATTCCATCTCTTGGGAGGAACAAGTTAAAAGGAAATGAATGGCAAGGAAGATGGGATGAGAGCGGCAGATTGTCAAGGAGGATTGCAAATGCACTCAAATGACCTTGCAGCTGGGGGTGCGCAGTCTGGAGAGTAGTAACGTAGGAAACATTGCAGCACTGGCCCTCAGCCCATCTCATGACCCTGCCTGGAGCCTGACTCCTCCTACCCAGCATGTGGTCCCCCTCCTTTCCTCTGGTGAGGCCAGTCTGATGCTTGCTTTCCCAAGGGACGTGTGCCATCACCCATTCATCTCGCAAGCATCCCCACCCTCACAGGGATCTCTCAGAGATTACCATAGGTTCTCAGCCTGCCCAATCTCCATGCCTGGGCCCTGGGCTCCCTTAGCCACCTCTGACTCAGACTTTACAGACAGCTTTTCCTCTCATTCACCAGCTAGTCCATCTTGAAATATGCTAAGAAATGGCACAGATACACCCCCACATATCATGTTAAAGTCACTAAGTGTTGTGGTTTAACTGGTGGGCGGCTAAGTACTGTGAGATGTACGCTCACTGCCCCCCTGCTATGGTGAGGGGAGAAAGCTGGAAAAAAGAAGTGCAAGAGCTCATGGGTTGAGATAAGGACAGTTCAATAAGAAGAAAAGGCAGAAATAAAAATAATAAAAGAAAACAACCATCAAACTAGTGACGCACAGTGTGATTGCTCACCAAAAGCCAAGCAATGCCCAGCCATTCCCTGAGCAATGGCAGAATCCTCATCCAACTCCCCCAGGCTTCATTAATGAGTAGAACATTATGTGGTATGGGATATCCTTTTGTCCAGTTTGGGTCTGCTGTCTTTGATACCAGTTGATCATTAATTCTGTTTTCTCTGAAAAAGGTAAAATATGTACTTTGAGGACAGGGCAAGATGACCCAGGCCTTGGAGATGTCAAAAGGATGATTAACTGAGGAACTGCTAATCAGGAAGGCCATGATGTTGACATTCTTGAGGGAAAACATTTTGATGTGTTTCCTTGAATACATCATCAGTCAACGTAATCTGAATAGATGGCTGAAAAACAAAGATCAGGAGTATTCCAATGTGAACTCTCTGTGTACTATCCTCATTATAAGAGTAAATATCACATCCCTAATCTGGGAGATCCCACCCTAACGAGGGACCCTTCCTCTCTGAAGATGTGCAGAACGATTCTGACATGGCAGCACTATGCTAATTAAGGAAGCAATCAGAGGCAATGGGATTGTACAAGCACGTAAATGCACTGAGAAGGTGTTGTATAAAAGTAGTGAGGAAAGTTTTAAGGGGTGCCAGCTTTGTGGGAAATCACTGGGTACCCTGACTTGCACAATTCCAAAATAAACAATCTCTTGAACCTTCTGTGTGTATTGGCTCATTGCACATCAGATAATTGATCTGGAATTTTAACCTGCTTGTGCCCCCTCCCAGCTTCTTATGCAGTTCCGGCCTCCTTGGTGGGAGTCTGGTATGAGAAGATGAAAAGTCCTTGACTTAGTATAACCAGTGTACTGCAAAAGCTAAAATGTCTGTGTCTTTGGATGAGAATTCCCTTTTCAGCCTTAGGTTTTCTTGGTGTCACTATCTCCTGGCAAACCAGCACCCAGGTACTGATAACCCTGATGGGCTTAATCACCCTGTCAGTAGGTGCTCCACACACCCTCATGATGACTCAGCACTGGGGGCTTGATAACACTGGTGTCCTTTCTCACCACAACAATGGGTGTCTCCACACACTGGGGCCAGTGAACAGGAGAGACAAGGGGGCAGGGGTGCACATTAACAGCCCCCTTCCACATTATGGATATTTGCCTTACTGTTGGTTATGCTAACCACACTGCCAGGCATCAGGAGCAGGGGCTGCCACTCACACCTGGCTCACCACAAGCCCCACGTGTCCTTGCTGGGCAGGCTCAGCTCAGAGCTCCATGCAAACTGTGACGAGAGGGAGCTGCTCCTCACAGCACAAGCACCTTCCTGTATAAAGCTGCTTGCTGCAGGCACCAGCGTGGGCTCAGTGCACACAGGTAGACAGCGCTGTCCTGGAGCTTGGCATCTTGCACATGGAAAAGCACGAGAGTTCTCTATGGAGAGCACAGAGAAGAACGTCCTGGAATGCACATGAGGCTTGGACCTGCTCACCTGCAGCAAGAATTGAGTGGACTGGGTCAGGCACTGCTGGTGCCAGAAGACGCAGGGAGCAGAGCTGCTGGTAGAGAAATTGCAGTGCAGAGTTGTGTTGTGTCCCACCTGGATGGTGGTTTCTTGTGCAAACTAACACAGAGTCCTTCTATGCATGACCTGCAAAGCCAGAACAGCATTTCAGCACTGCTTGAAAGTGTATCTGTTCTACCCCTCTCTCTCCTGTGTCTCTCATTTCACCAACTTGCTCACTGTCTCCACTCTCCATCTCCCTTTTCAGGGGCTGTGAAATGCTGAGCTAAATACACATGCACTCTTCTTTCTGCAGATGCTATTCATTTCCCATACCCAAGTCTGTCATACCCGTGCTTTTTAGCAGTACCTCAGCAAGATTTGAGTCTATTTACTCTCTCTCTCCCTCAGCTGTATTAAGAGTTTGTCTCTCTTCCTGCAGCACAAGAGATGAGCCATTCCTGCCCTACCATCTTTCTATGTCTAACGTAGACCTGTTAGAGTGGGTCCAGAGGAGGGCCTCAAAGATGATCAGAGGGCTAGAGTATGTCAAGGGGTAATGGTTATAAACTAAACGAAAGTAGATTTTAATTAGTTATTAGGAAGAAAATCTTTACAATGAGGGTGGTGATACAGAGGAACGGGTTGTGCAGAGAACTTGTGGATGCCCCATCCTGAAAATTTTCAAGGCTACATTGGATGGGGCTCTTGGCAGACTGTTCCAGTGGAAAGTATCCATGCCCATGGCAGGGAGGTTGAACTCAATGAACTTTAACTTCAATGTCCCTTCCAAACAAAGCCATTCTATGATTCTGCTGTTCTGCGATTCTATGGCACTGTTAGTGAGCTCACAGACTGCACCGAGAGACATGGAGTCAAAAGGAGAAAGAATATTTTTTCATGGACTGCAGTGCTAATGTGGATGAGGGTAAAAGCCAGTAGAACAAATCACACACCCGGGGAGGCAACAAGGGACCATCAGAGTGAGATGAGGTAGAAAGGAAAAGGAAGGATGTGGCACTTCCTCATGCATAGCCATACTTCAGAATCCAACTTCAGCTTGTGGGAGCTTCCTCCTCAGAATACCACTTCAAACATCCCCAACAATGTCACCCAGACAGACGTCACATGACTGCTCGGGACACATCCAGCACTTAAAATGAGTCTTCTGCTATCACAGATGCATTCCTGCCTTAGAAATACTTGGGCTGTTCATCCCAGCACTCCAAAGAAGTCATCATTGGGGAATGGCCATGGCCTAAATCTGAAAATGAAAAGGCAGCAGTGCAGCAAACCAACACACAGCCCATATCATTTGCTGGGATGGTTTGCATTCAAGATGAGCTTCTCAGAAAATTGTTACCTCTGCCAAGGGTGCCCCTGGGCCTGCGGCAATGAAGGACCAGTATAAAGAGCAGCCCAGCTCCCTGCTCTCCCATCCAGTTCTCTCACCTCCTCCTCCTTGGGAACCAAGTGAGTCTGAAGCCCTCTCTCCTCCTCTTCCAAAGTGGAAGGGATCTTGCATCAATAGACATCTCATCTGATGGTGGTTCAGTGCTATGCTGGGCCTTGGAGTTCCTTGCCATGGGAGAGGGGTGGATACAGAAACTCTGTGTAGACAGAGGCTGGGACATGGGGCTGAGGCGGCTTTTGGTTTATGTACTATGCAAGAGTGTTCCTGAGCCAGGCTGCTCTTTGAAGGGCCCTGTCAGGACAAAGCGATGAAGACCATGTGCCTCCTGGCACAGCCTCCACCTCCACCCTCAGCAGTTGCCTTGGCTCTTTTGTGATGGGGTAACCAGGCTGGTAAATCACCTGCCCATGTGCTCTACTTCCTCCCTGTCCTCTTTCCCAGGTGCATCTCCTGCCCCCAGACATGTCCTGCTACAACCAGTGCCTGCCATGCAGGCCCTGTGGCCCGACTCCACTGGCCAGCAGCTGCAACGAGCCCTGCGTCAGGCAGTGCCAGAACTCCACCGTCGTCATTGAGCCCTCTCCTGTGGTGGTGACCCTGCCCGGCCCCATCCTCAGCTCCTTCCCGCAGAACACCGTTGTGGGATCCTCCACCTCTGCTGCTGTTGGCAGCATCCTCAGCTGTGACGGAGTCCCCATCAACTCCGGCTGCTGTGACCTCTCAGGCATTTCCAGCCGCTACTGTGGCAGAAGGTGCCTGCCTTGCTAAAGAAGCCAGTGGCCATGGCCCTGGGGTTCTCTCCGGGATTACGAACATGGTGCTACACAAAGGAGGAATCTTCAGGCCATTGCTTGCAGAATGTCTGACTTTTCTCAGCTCCTCTGGCACATGCTGGCAGGAAGGGGCCAGCCTGCCCTTTCTGAAAATATGGCTCATGCCTCTCCTTCCATCCCTCCAGCTACCTCCTTCTCTCTCTTTTCTTTGTTCTCTTCTTCTCAGAAGACGGGTCTCAGCTCAGAGTGACCTGCTTTTCCTCTGTACACTCATTAAAGATTTTTGTATCTCAGCCTTGGCTGTAGATGTTTCTTACGTCCGTGTATGTCTTCCTGAGCTGTTGTGGGAGAATGGCTTTGCCCTTGGTGGGTATAAGATGGGTGTTTATGGAGCCCCTTCCCGACTCCCAGAAGAATGGGTGGTTGCAACACACTGCAGAGGGTTCTCTCCTGGGCACTGAACCCTGGAGAAGAAGGAAACATCCATGGCTTTTGCAGACAGGGAGAGACAGAGGAAGGAAGGGGAGGGGACAGGGGAGAGAAGGGGAGTAGAAACGGGGAGGGGGAGGGGGAGAAGAGGGGGAGGGGAGGGAGGGGACAGGATGGGAGGCATCACAGAACTGGAGAAGATGGATGCAACTTTTTTGAGGGAGACACTGGCAATGGGATTGGTACAGAGGAGGGAGGATGGTCCCAGGCACAACACAACCACAGCCAAGTAAGAGTGAGTGGAGAGTATCTTGTGTCTCCTCACATGTCTACTTCCACAGGGCAACAAGTAACACCCTCAGGAGCTCAAGGAGGACAGGAAGTGCACTGGAAAACCGATGGTGCTTTTGTAGTCAAGGAGCACAGCAGTGCAGAAGCTCTCACCACAGGCTAGCAGTGTGATGGGTAGCAAGCCCCTGAAGAAGCTCTCAGTGACCGTGTAGGACCAGTGCAGGGCAATCGAAGGGGGAGTTCCATTTGTGCTAAGGAGGGGTGCCCACAGGTCTCCCACCAGACAGGCACAGACCTTCCCTGCCATGGCACTGGAGAACTTCAGTGGGTGGCAAATGGACACAGATTGGTTGTAGGCCATGAGTGTGAAGAGGAGATCCCAGTTTAGGCCCAGGATCAGGTTGTCCAGGGCAATCTGGTCTTGAACACCTCCACGGACTGGGCATACACACCTTCTCTGCACATGCTGTTCTAGTGCCTCAACAACCTCTGTGTTCCCCCCTAACATCTAACCTAAATCTGTCTTATTTTAGTTTAAAACCATTCCCCCTAGTCCTATCATTACCTGATGTACTAGAAGTTGCTCTCCATCTTTTTATAAGGCCCCTTTAAGTATTAAAAATCTGCAATCAGGTCTCTCTGGAGCCTTCTCTTCTGCAGACGGAACATCCCCATCTCTCTCAGACTTTCTTTGTAGGAGAGGTGCTCCAGCCCTCCAGTCATTTTGTGGCTCTCCTCAGGACCTACTCTAACAGGTCCTCATTCTTCTTGTGCTGGGGACCCCAGACCCAGCTGCAGCACTCCAAGTGGGACCTCACAAGGTCATAGCAGAGGGGGACAATCACCTCCATCGACCTGCTGGCCACTCCTCTTGATACAGCCCAGGATGCAGTTGCCATTCTGGGTTACAAGTACGCTTCTTGTCCACCAGAACCCCCAAAAGTCCATTTCTGCAGGGCTGCTCTCAATAAGTTCTTCACACTGTCTGTACTCATGCCGGGGATTGCCCTGATCCAGGTGCAGCACCTTGCGGTTGGACTTCCTGAACCTCATGCGGTTCACATGGACCCACTTCTCAAGCCTCTCCAGGTCCCTTTGTATGTCATCCCTTCCTTCTGTTTTATCAACTGCACCACCCAGTTTGGTGTCATCTGCAAACTTGCTGCACTCGATCCCATGCTCTATGTCACTGATAAAGATCTGAAAGAGCACCAGTCCCAAGACAGAACCCTGAGGGGCACCACTTGTCACCAGCCTCCACCTAGGCATAAAGCCATTGACCACCACTCTCTGTGTGTAGCCTTCAAGCCAATTCCTTATCCACTGCATGTTCCACCCTTCAAATCCATCTCTCTCCAATTTGGAGCTCAGGATGCCATTTGGGACTGTGTCAAAGGCATTAAAGAAGTCCAGACAGAAGACATTTGTCAGTCTTTGCCTGTCAACTGATGCATTCACTCCACAGAAGTGACTCATAGAAGGCTACCAGACTGTTCAGGCCTTATTTGTGCTTGGTGAAGCCATACTGGCTGTCTTGGACCACCTCCTTGTCCTGCATGGTCTTTGACATTGCTTCCAGAAGGATCTGTTCCATGATGTTCCCAGGTAGATAGATGAGGCTCATCAGTTTGTATTTCTCCAGGACCTCCTTTGAACCCTTTTAAAAAATGTAAGTGACCCTTTTTCCACTCACCAGGGACTTCACCTGACTGCCTTGACCTTTCAAATAGGATGGAGAAAGGCTTGACTTTCTAGTCTTCAAAAGTTTGACTTTCAAGTCTTGACTTGACATCAGCCAGTTCCCTCAGGACCCTGGGATGCATGGCATTGGGCTACATGGATTTGTACCTGGTCAGTTTTGTCCGGTGATTTCAAGCCTGCTCTTCCCTTACAGTGGGAGAGACTTTGCTGCCTCAGCCCTCACCTCAAGGTTCTGGGATTTGAGAGATGTGGGAAACCTGAGTGGCAGAGAAGACTAAGGCAAATAAGTTGTTGAGTACCTCATCCTTCTCCATGTCTGTCTTTACCAGTTCTCCCTTCTCATTTATCATTGGGATTACACTCTCCTTTCCTTTCTTTTCTGGCCAATGCATCTATAGAATCCCATCTTGTTATTCTTTGCATCCTTTGCCAGGCTCAGTTCCAGCTGTGCCCTGGCTTACCTGATCCCAACCTTGCACATCTGGACAGCATCCCTGTACTATTCCCAGGCCACACGTCCCTGATTCCACTGCCTGTGCATTTTCTTCTTGTGCCTCAGTCTGACCAGCAGGCCCTTGCTCATCCATACTGGTTTCCTGACCTCCCTGCTCACTTTCTTACACAGGGGGTTGGAGAGTCCTTGTGCTCTCAGAAAAGTGTCCTTAAAGAGTTGCCAGGTCTGTACAGCTCCTTTGCCCTAAGGACAGTGTTCTAGGGGATCTCATCCACTACGTCATTAAACAGCTGGAAGTTTGCTCATAGGAGGTTCAGGGTCCTGACTTTGCTCTTTGGCAAGCCCATGTTCCTAGAGATCACAAACTCAACAAGGGTGTGGTCACTGCAGCCCACACTGCCTCCGATCTTAACCTCTTTAAAGAGCTCTTCTGCATTGGAGAACACCAGGTCCAGAAACGCTTCTCTGGTTGACACCAATGTATGGAAGTGAAGAAGGATTTCTCTATGAACAGGATCTGCACTGTGTGTCAGATGTGCATAGGGTTCCTGCACATGAAAGATTTACTTTCTGTCTACATTCTTCTTATTATTCCTTCTAAATAAAAGAAAAAATTTCCTGTTGGGCCTTTCTTGTGAGAGCCAGAAAGGGCCCTGCACAACTTCTTCCCCCATACAGACATCCCTAAGTCAGAGCAGGAGGAGGCAAAACATGTTAGAAGGTTTTCCCTGAGGGCAGTGTTTGGTGGGATAGGGTCATAACCTGGGAGCTGGGCCACCTCTGGGAAAAACAGCTTCAAAGAACCCCTAAGGAGTCACCCAGGCTGATATCACTTGCATTTACTGGACCCTTCCAGCATGTGAGCTGAGTCTTCTGCCCACACTGACTTGTGTTGCACGGAAATACTTGGGCCTCCCTACCTGCCACTCAAAAGTTGCCTTAATTGAGGAATGGGCATAAAGCAGGAAATGAAAAACATCATCACAGGAAGGAAACACACAGCCCATATCATTAACTGGGATGTTTTGCATTCAAGAGGAGCTTGTCAGAAAATAACCACAGCTTCAAGGGATGCCTCTGGACATGGGGCAGCTAAGGCCCACTATAAAAGCCAGCCCAGCTCCGTGCTCCCTCATCCACTTCTCTGGCCTTCTCCTCCTTAGGAACCAGGTGAGTGTGAAGCCCCTTCTTGTCCCTCTCATTCTCCAGAAGGGAGTCTCAGCTCTATGGACCTCTTAGCTGCAATCAGCTCTGTTCCGTGCCAAATCTTGGGGCTGCTGGTAGTGGGAGAGGGAAGTGGGGAGAAGGTTTGTCATGGAAAGAGGATGGACGTGTACTACAATGGCTTCTTGGCTAGAACCTCAGCTGTAGCCAGATAGTCCCTGGTGGCTTTTTTTAGGCCCTGTCAGGATGACGCCAAGAAGCCCTCGCACATCCCTGCACAGCCTCCAGCTCTCAGCATGGCCTGTGCCTTGGTTCCCTCTCGGTGTGGTGACACGCTACTTCTCATGCATCCCCATGTTCTTCTTCCTCCCTACCCTCTCTCCCAGGTGAACCTCCTGCCCCCAGACATGTCCTGCTACGACCAGTGCCAGCCCTGCCAGCCGTGCCAGCCCTGCGGCCCAACTCCACTGGCCAGCAGCTGCAACGAGCCCTGCGTCAGGCAGTGCCAGAACTCCACCATCGTCATCCAGCCCTCCCCTGTGGTGGTGACCCTGCCCGGCCCCATCCTCAGCTCCTTCCCGCAGAACACTGCTGTGGGATCCTCCACCTCCGCTGCTGTTGGTAGCATCCTCAGCTGTGACGGAGTCCCCATCAACTCTGGATGCTGTGACCTCTCCTGTATTACCAGCCGCTACTGTGGCAGCAGGTGCCGCCCCTGCTAAAGTTGCCAGACAGTGCCCCAGACCAGGACCCCAGGAACTCAGAACATGCTGCTGGACAGAAGAAAAACAGTACTTTGTGCTCCTGTTTTAAGAGGAGCTGACCATCTCTGGCTTGTCCTGTAAAGACAGACAGGAAGGAGCCAGCCTGGTTTCTCTGTCAACATGGCCAATGTCTACCTTTCCTGTTGTCCACTTACTCGCTCTTTTTCTCTCTTTTCCTTTTTGCCCTCTGCTCCCATCCAAGCTCTCTGTGAGGCCCCCAGAAACCAATCAGCTCTTGCTGATCTCCTCTCTCAGGGTCTCTTCTTGTAGTTACCTCTTTTCCCTCCTGAGATTCAATAAACATTTGCAGCATCCCTGAGTGAGTCCCTGTCTGGTCTTTCCATCTGCAAAGAGATGGCCAAGGGAGAAAGCTATTGCTTTGGTGGGAATTTTGGTGTCCTTCAGGTGTCTGTCTACAGACTGGTTCTGTTTCATGTCTTTTTACAACACCAAGCTGAGGGGTGCAGACGGTACAGCAGAAGTAAAGGATGCCATCCCAAGGGACCTGCACAGGCTTGGGAAGTGGGTCCATGTGAACCGCATGAGGTACAAGAAGTCCAACCGCAAGGTGCTGCACGTGGCTTGGGGCAATCCCAGGCATGGGCACAGAATGGGTGAACTCACTGAGAGCAGCCCTGCAGAGATGGACTTGGGGGTTCTGGTGGATGAAGGACTCAACATGAACCAGCAGCGCACACTTGCAGCCCAGAAGGGCAACTGCACCCTGGGCTTTATCGGAAGAGGAGTAGACAGCAGTTCAAGAGAGGTGACTGTCTCCCTCTATTCTGCCCTTGTGAGGCCCCACCTGGAGTACTGCACCCAGGTTTTGGGCCCTGAGCAAAAGAAGGATGAGGACCTGTAAGACCAAGTCCAGAGGAGGGCTACAAAAACTACCAGAGGACTGGAGCCTTTCTCCTACAAAGAAAGGCTGAGAGAGTTGGGGATGTTCATCCTGGAGAAGAAAAGGCTCCAGGAAGACTTCATTGCAGCTTTTCAATACTTAAAGGGGGCTTATACCCTTAGACGAGGAGGGACTCTTTACTCAGGGAAATAATGATAGGACATGGGGAAAAGGTCTCAAACTAAAAGAGGGGAGATTTAGATTAGACATTTGGAAGAAATTCTTCACTGTAAGGTTAATGAGGAACTGGAGCAGGCTGAAGAGAAGTTGTGAATGCTCCATCAGTGAAGGTGTTCAAGGCCAGGCTGGATGGGCCCTTGGCCAACCTGATCTGCTGGGTGGCATACTATAGGTATGTCAGTGACAAAAGAAAGACTAGGGAAATTGTGGGCCCTCTCCTGGAGGAAACTGGAAACCTGGTTACCAAAGACATGGTAAAGGCTGAGTTACTCTATGACTTTTTTGCTTCAGTCTTCAACAGCAAGAGCTCTAGCCATTTAGCCCAGAAGTCCCAGAAGGCAAAGGCAGGGACTAGGAGAACGAAGAACTGCCCGCTGATCAAATGATGGATGATAAAAGGAGATGATCAAATTCAAGAACAGCTAAGGAACCTGAAGGTCCACAAGTGCATGGGACCTGATGAGATGCATCTGCACGTCCTGAGGGAAGTGGTTGATGAAGTATCTAAACCCCTATTCATCATAATTAAGAAGCTGTGGCAGAATGGTGAACTCCCCGCTGACTGGAAGAGGGGAAAAATAACTCCCCATTTTTAAAAAGGGAAAAAAGGAAGACTCAGAGAAGTACAGGCCAGTCAGCCTCACCTCTGTACCCAGCAAGACTATGGAGCAGATCCTCCTGGAAACTATGCTAAAGCACATTAGGAGATGACAGGTGACAGCCCATATGGCTTCACTAAGGGCAGATCGTGCCTGACAAATCTGGATGGCCTTCTGTGATGGGACTAAAGAACTGGTGGATACAGAAAGTGCAACTGACATCATCTACCTGGATTTGTGCAAAGCATTTAACACTATCTCCCATTATATCCTTGTCTCTAAACTGGGGAGACAAAGATTTGACAGATGGACCACTCAGTGGGTAAGGAATTGGCTGGATGGTCGCACTCAGAAATTGTGGTCAATGGCTCAATGTCCAAGATGAGATCAGTGATGAGCGGTATCCCTCAAGGGTCTGTACTGGGACCAGTATTAGTTAATATCTTTCTTGGTAGCATAGACAGCCGTGCATTTGACACATTGAAGGGAAGAAATGCCATCCAGAAGGACCTAGACAGGCTTGAGAATTGGGCCCATGCAAGTCTCCGGATGTCCAACAAGGCCAATGTAAGGTCATTCACATGGATCAGGACAATCCCAATCACAAATACAGACTGGGCTGAGAATGGCTTGAGAGAAGCCCTGAAGAGAAGGACTTGGTGGAGGTGTTTGATGAAAAACTCAAGATGAGCAAGCAAAGTGCACTTACAGCCCAGGAAGCTAACCATAATCTCAGCTGCACTGAAAGAGGTGTGACCAGCACTTGGAGGGAGGTGCTTGTCCCCTTTTACTTTGCTCCTCTGTGACCCATCTGGAGTGCTGCATTCAGCTCTGGGGCCCCCAGCATAAGAAAGCCATAGACATGTTAGAGTGGGTCCAGAGGAGCACCATGAAGATGATCAGAGAGCTGGAGCATGTTAAGGGGTAACGGTTATAAACTAAAAGAGTATATATTTAGATTAGATATTAGGAAGAAATTGTTTACTATGAGGATGGTGATACAGAGGAAGCGGCTGTACAGAGAACTTGAGAATGCCCTGTCCCTGGAAATATTCAAGGCCATGTTGGATGGGAAACTGGAAAGCCTGTTCCAGTGGAAAGTATCCATACCCATGGCAGAGGATTTGAACTTGATGATCTCTTCCAACCAAAGACATTCTATGATTCTACCATTCAGTGATTCTATGGCATTGTTTGTGAACTCACAGATCGCACAGAGAAGGGCAGGGTTGAAAAGGGAAAGAATATAAATTCTGGAGGGCAGAGTAAATGGGGATGGGATCAAAAGCCAGTAGAACAAATCACACACCCGGGGAGGCAACAAGGGACCAAGAGAGAATTAAATAGGGAAGGAAAGGGAAGGATGTGACATGTCCTCATGAACAGGAGTCCTTCAGAAACCAACTGAAGCTTGTGGGAGCTTCTTCCCGAGTATGGCACTTCAAACAGTCCCAACAAAGTGACCCAGACACACATCACCTGACTGCTCAAGGCACATCTATCACTTGAGTCTTCTGCCTTCACTAATGCATTCCTGCCCTAGAAATCCTTAGGCCTTTCATCCCAGCACTCCAAAGAATCCTTCACTGGGGCATGGGCAAGACCTAAATCTGGAAATGAAAAGGTAGAAGTGCAGCAAACCAACACACAGCCCATACATATTATTAGTTGGGATAGTTTGCATTCAAGATGAGCTTGATAAAAAATTATTACCTTTGTTAAGGGTGGTTCATGGCCTATGGCAATGAAGGACCAGTATAAAGAGCAGCCCAGCTCCCTGCTCTCCCATCCAGTTCTCTCACCTCCTCCTCCTTGGGAACCAGGTGAGTCTGAAGCCCTCTCTCCTCCTCTTCCAAAGTGGAAGGGATCTTGCATCAATAGACATCTCATCTGATGGTGGTTCAGTGCTATGCTGGGCCTTGGAGTTCCTTGCCATGGGAGAGGGGTGGATACAGAAACTCTGTGTAGACAGAGGCTGGGACATGGGGCTGAGGCGGCTTTTGGTTTATGTACTATGCAAGAGTGTTCCTGGGCCAGGCTGCTCTTTGAAGGGCCCTGTCAGGACAAAGCGATGAAGACCATGTGCCTCCTGGCACAGCCTCCACCTCCACCCTCAGCAGTTGCCTTGGCTCTTTTGTGATGGGGTAACCAGGCTGGTAAATCACCTGCCCATGTGCTCTACTTCCTCCCTGTCCTCTTTCCCAGGCGCATCTCCTGCCCCCAGACATGTCCTGCTACAACCAGTGCCTGCCATGCAGGCCCTGTGGCCCGACTCCACTGGCCAGCAGCTGCAACGAGCCCTGCGTCAGGCAGTGCCAGAACTCCACCGTCGTCATTGAACCCTCTCCCGTGGTGGTGACCCTGCCCGGCCCCATCCTCAGCTCCTTCCCGCAGAACACCGTTGTGGGATCCTCCACCTCTGCTGCCGTTGGCAGCATCCTCAGCTGTGACGGAGTCCCCATCAACTCCGGCTGCTGTGACCTCTCAGGCATTTCCAGCCGCTACTGTGGCAGAAGGTGCCTGCCGTGCTAAAGAAGCCAGTGGCCATGGCCCTGGGGTTCTTCTCTCCGGGATTACGAACATGGTGCTACACAAAGGAGGAATCTTCAGGCCATTGCTTGCAGACTGACTGACCTTTCTCAGCTCCTCTGGCACATGCTGGCAGGAAGGGGCCAGCCTGCCCTTTCTGAAAACATGGCCCATGCCTCTCCTTCCATCCCTCCACCTACCTCCTTCTCTCCCTTTTCTTTGTGCTCTTCTCCTTTGGGCTGTGGGGCTTCTCAGAGCCAGCGTTCTCACTGCAGTAACAGCAGACACATGCCCTGTATGAACTCTGCCATGGGCAAGGGAAGCTGCCTCTCAGTTGGCCCTGGTGATCCCTGCACTGAAGGGTCTCAGCTCAGAGTGACCTCCTTTTCCTCTGTACACTCATTAAAGATTTCTGCATCCCAGCCTTGGCTGTAGATGTTTCATCCCTCCATGTATGCCCTCCTGAGCTGTTCTGGGAGAATGGCTTTGCCCTCAGTGGGTATAAGATGGGTGTTTATGGAGCCCCTTCCTGACTCCCAGAAGAATGGGAGGTTGCGACACACTGCAGATGGTCTTCTCTTGGGCACTGCCACTTGGAGCTGAAGAAGACATCCCCTTGGGAGACATCCCTTGGGGATGTCTTCTGGCCCCTGGGCCCTGGCAAGGAAACATCCACCCTTCTCTTACAGTGTCTCTGCCCACAGCCACCCACACCAGTCCAGCAAACAGGGAGCACAACCTCTGCTGTCCTCACGGAAAAAGCTACAAGTGTGTGGGAGGCCATGGAGTCAAGGCACCCTGCAGGCTCTCGGGAATGGGCTTCCTCTTGCTCAGGGCAATGCTGTACTGGGAAAGCAGGAGGGGGTAGAAGATGGATGGCAGTTGTGGGGATGGGTGGAATAAGTGCAGGGACACCCCACCGCTTCTACTCTACCTTCTTCTCCACTCCTTTGCCCCACCTCAGGGCTATGGCCAGCAGACATCACCATGTGCAGCAGAAACATGTGCACCATGCAGCCCAACCGCTCCCAGCACAGCACTTGGCAGGGTCCAGGTGTTGGCACACGTGCAGGACCGACCCCCTTCATAACTCAGCATTGGTATTAGGCACACTGGGCCACACACGGCAATCTAAAGTTCCTGAGGACCCAACAACCCCTTGGGCCGTGGCAGCCCAAGCAGTGCCCATGCCCCCATGCTGCTCTGGGGTGCCCACTTTTCTGCAAGAATGGAGAAGCTTTCCTCAGGCCCAGGACCTCTGATGCCTCTCCAGTGTCAGGACCACATCTGCTCCAGAGAAGCTCTGTGTATGAGTTGACTGCCCTCCCCCCCCCGGGGACGTGGCCATGACAGTGTGACACCTGCACTCACAGGGACCTCCTCACACTTATTTCTGCCTTCCCAGACCATGTTTTTTTTTTTGCTCCTTCTCAGGCAAGAAGTTGTTCCTGTGTTTCTTCTTTCGCATTTGTTGAGGGTATCTTCAGGATGTCTGCGTTTCTCTGGTGCCTAGATGCACTTTAAGGACGCCCGTGATTTCAAGGCCCAGTTCTCAGGCTGGCAGATGTTTCTCCTGTCAGTGCTTAGCTGCCACCTGATGTCAGCACTTTCCCATTACAGAAAGGTTACCTCTGTAACAGCTCCCATCAACAGGGCACCATGTCCTTGCTTGATTACAGCTCTGTTTCCTTACGGCTCCACATATGGCCCAGCTTGGTACAGCTTTGTCATGTCCAGAAGGAACCAACCATTCAGGCAAGAGGGAGGATCCAAAGGTGTTCTGGGGTAAACCCTTTGCCTTTCCTGGTGTCAGAGCAATGCAGTCAGCTACAGCTACAAGAGAAAGTAACCAGTTTAGCCCAGGTGAAGGTCTGGCCCTGCCAGGACTGAGGTGTGAGGTAGACCGCAAGAAAGAGACCCAGGCAGAGCTCTGACAAACATTTCTGGTTTGTTGGGATGGCCCATTGCCCTGGAAGGGCTGGCCTGTGTTGCAATACCCTAACTGCTTGGTAATTCCTGGGGACATAGGTTTCTTAATTGCCCTACTCTTTATTGCCTACTCTGAAAGCCCCAGGAGACTGTTAGCAGTATATAAGCCTTGGGTGAAGTTCTGGGCACATGTCCTTGGCAAGTGGAGCTGCTTCTGCGTTTGCACAAGGGAGCTGAGCTTGGATGAAGCACCCACTAAGCTGAGCATCCCTCTGGCACAACTGGAAATCACTTTGCTGGTTGCACTCTGAAACCCCTGTGCTCAGAAATCCCTCAGGTGAAGGAGTGACAGATGTCCCCTTTGCCTTCAGGAGAACCAGCCTGACATGGGCTGAATGGGAATCTGTCCCCTCTGCGATGCATTTCTGAGACAATGCTGGCAGGCCTTTATAGACAGGTGTGAGGAGATATGCCTGGCTCCGGCATTGACTCCTTGAGGACCTGACATTGTCCAGGGGTGGAAATCCCTGACTGACAGGCACTATCAGGAGCATCGCAGCAGTGTGATTCTCCTGTACATCCCAAGGCACAAGACAGAGGAGACACGCTTGGAGACTGGGAGAGATCTCTGGCAGGCTTAAAAGATCCTTGAGGTTTCCACTGCGTCCTCCCTTCAAGCACAGGACGAACAAACATCTGTTGGCCATGGCACAGGTAAGGTTGATCGTACCTTGAGCATGGCATGGTTGATTGTTCACACAAGGCAAAACCTGCTCAACATCCACATCAAGAGGAGGATCGAGGCTGAGAGGAAGAGGCATAGGATTTGGGAGACACCCTGTAGCGGAGGGGAAAAGCCCTGGACAAGAAAGGGTCACCCATGGAGTGAAAAGAGATTCCCTGAGCAGCTGAAGAAGCTGATTTGGATTCTGAAAGAAAGAGAGCAATTTCATGGTGTTGGTGATACTTTGTTGTTTTTCCTCACAGTAGACAAGCTTCTGCGGAAGTGGCTTCTGGCATGGCAGATGAGCCCTCAGTGATTGTGACAAAGAAGCAAAACAATATACCTCAGGCTCCCTGGCTCTTTGAGGTGTATTTGGTCATCTGTTGGCAGAAACCTGACACAGCCTTGAAGGCTTGGCAGGGACAGTAGCAGTCTGCAGGGCCTGCGGGGTTGTTCCTTCAGGCGTCCCTGAGAGTCAGAGCCTTCAGACATCCCGAGAGGGCTTTGGGGCCAAACACAGTGCTGGCAGGCAGGTGCAGGCAAGGCAGGCAAGGAAAGGGGGAGGTGGTAGAGGAGACACAGGTATCAAGGAAAGAGACTCACAAGTGTATGGCTGGCAGATATTGTTGTCCAATAAAAAGATTGGATTCAGTATGTGGTATGCAGTGAGCCAATCCACACACTAGGTCAAGGGATTGTTTATTTCAGAGTTGCACAAGTCTGGGTATGCAGTGGCTTCCCTCAAAAGCTGGCAAGCATAAGGCCTTTCCATGCCACTCTTTATACAATCCCTTCACAGTATATTTACATGTTTGTACAATCCCATAGCCTCTGATTGGTTACATAATTAGCATAGCGCTAACATGTCAAAGTCATTCTGCTTATCCTCAGAGACTGGCTGTGATAAGGGAATCTGCTGGAGTGCCCCATGCCCAGCTGTTCTGCTGGGTGTCATGACAGAAATAAGCTTCCTTCACATTAGGATCCTCTTCTTATTCTGTCTTACAAAAACAGACACTAAATTACCCCTGTGTCCTTGTTTATTTTGTTTATTTTGTTTGTTTTTTTGTTTGTTTGATTTGTTTTGTTTTTTGAGATCCATAAAGGGCCCTGCACAAACTTTCCCCACAAACGGGTATTCCCGTATGAGAGCAGGAGGAGGCAAAACATGTTAGAAGGTTTTCCCTGAGGGCAGTGTTTGGTGGGATAGGGTCACAACCTGGGAGCTGGGCCACCTCTGGGAAAAACAGCTTCAAAGAGCCCCTAAGGAGTCACCCAGGCTGATATCACTTGCCTTTACTGGACCCTTCCAGCATGTGAGCTGAGTCTTCTGCCCACACTGACTTGTGTTGCGCGGAAATACTTGGGCCTCCCTACCTGCCACTCAAAAGTTGCCTTAATTGAGGAATGGGCATAAAGCAGGAAATGAAAAACATCATCACAGGAAGGAAACACACAGCCCATATCATTAACTGGGATGTTTTGCATTCAAGAGGAGCTTGTCAGAAAATAACCACAGCTTCAAGGGATGCCTCTGGACATCGGGCAGCTAAGGCCCACTATAAAAGCCAGCCCAGCTCCGTGCTCCCTCATCCACTTCTCTGGCCTTCTCCTCCTTAGGAACCAGGTGAGTGTGAAGCCCCTTCTTGTCCCTCTCATTCTCCAGAAGGGAGTCTCAGCTCTATGGACCTCTTAGCTGCAATCAGCTCTGTTCCATGCCAAATCTTGGGGCTGCTGGTAGTGGGAGAGGGAAGTGGGGAGAAGGTTTGTCATGGAAAGAGGATGGACGTGTACTACAATGGCTTCTTGGCTAGAACCTCAGCTGTAGCCAGATAGTCCCTGGTGGCTTTTTTTAGGCCCTGTCAGGATGACGCCAAGAAGCCCTCGCACATCCCTGCACAGCCTCCAGCTCTCAGCATGGCCTGTGCCTTGGTTCCCTCTCGGTGTGGTGACACGCTGCTCCTCATGCATCCCCATGTTCTGCTTCCTCCCTACCCTCTCTCCCAGGTGAACCTCCTGCCCCCAGACATGTCCTGCTACGACCAGTGCCGGCCGTGCCTGCCGTGCCAGCCCTGTGGCCCGACCCCGCTGGCCAGCAGCTGCAACGAGCCCTGCGTCAGGCAGTGCCAGAACTCCACCGTCGTCATTGAGCCCTCTCCCGTGGTGGTGACCCTGCCCGGCCCCATCCTCAGCTCCTTCCCGCAGAACACCGTTGTGGGATCCTCCACCTCTGCTGCCGTTGGCAGCATCCTCAGCTGTGATGGAGTCCCCATCAACTCTGGGTGCTGTGACCTCTCTTGTATTGCCAGCCGCTACTGTTGCCGCCCCTGCTAAAGATGTCAGACTCTTTCCCAGACCAGGACCCCAGGAACTCAGGACATGATGCTGGACAGAAAAACTGAACTTTTTGCTGTTGTTTTAAGAGAAGCTGACCGTCTTTGGCTTGTCCTGTAATGACAGACAGGAAGGGGACAGCCTGGGTTCTCTGACAACACAGCCAATGTCTACCTTTCCTGTTGTCCACTTACTCACTCTTTTTCTCTGCTTTTCCTTGTTACCCTCTGCTTTCTGTGAGGCCCCCAGAAACCAGCCTGGATTGACCTGCAAGCCTCTCTCCGTTTGTGGGCCAGGTAGATGGATGCCCTGTGGGAACTGCGCTGTAGGAGAAGCTGAAAAACTTTTGTCTGTTCCTCCTGCTCCCCGCTCCCAGGGCCTCTTCTTTCAGTCACCTCATTCCCCTCCTGAGAATCAATAAATGTTTGCAGCATCCCTGAATGTGTCCTGGTCTGGTCTTTCCATCTGCATAGAGATGGCCAAGGAGAAAGCTACTGTTTCGGTGGGAATTAGCTGCAGGTGCTGCCTCACTCCTCTGTGCATCAGGGTGTGGGGCACATTGCAGTGATTCATCTTTCAGTCACTGTCTCTTGAAGCTGAGGAAGACATCCAGTTTCTCCACAGCCAATGGCCACCAGTCCTTGACTTGTGACATCTCTCCCTAGGCATGTTCCCTTGACTTTGGAGGCCCCAGTTCTTCGGGGAAGAGTGTTCATCTTGCTTTGGGTGGAGCTGTGCTGGGGATGGGGACTCAGACAAAGATGTTCCCAAAAGATGGCAGGAACTGGGAATGGGTAATTGTCTTGGGGATGGCCCTCTGTCTCTACTCCGCTTTCCCCTCTCCTCCACCACCTGATCATGAGCAGCACGTCTGGGCATGAATAGCAGGTACAGCTTGCCTGTGCAGTCCTATCACCCCTGAGCACAGCATCTGGCATGGCCCAGCTGTTGCCAAGATCTATAGTGCTGAGGGGATTCACAAGTTCGTGCTGCTACCAGGTACAGGGGTGCACTCAATCTCATCATCTATGTCACTGATGAAGATATTGAAAAGCACCAGTCCCAAGACAGACCCCTGAGGGACACCACTCATCAGCAGTGTCCATCTGAATATAGAACCGTTGACTACTACCCTCTGGGTGTGGCCATCATGCCAATTCTTTATCCATCAGATAGTCCACCCTTCAAATCCATATCTTTCCAATTAAGAGATTAGGATGTCATGTAGGACTGTGTCAAAGTCCTTACAGAAATCCAAGTAGATGACATCAGTCTTCCCATGTTATTTCATCATAGAAGGCCACCCAATTGGTCAGGCATAAATTTACCCTTGTTGAAGCCATGCTAGCTGTCCTGGATCACCTCCTTGTCCTGCATGTGCCTTAATATTTCCTCCAGAAGGATTCCACCTTATCACCAATCAGAAGACTGAGGCAAAGAAGTTAAGTACCTCTGCCTTCTACACATCTGTCATTACCAGTTCTTCGTCTTCATTTGTCAGAGGCGCTACACTTACCTTAGTCTTTCTTTTTTGTCCAATGTACCTGTAGAACCCCTTATTGTTATCATTTGCATCCCTTGCCAAGTTTAGTTCTGTCTTGGCTTTCCTCATCCCATCCCCACACATCTGGACAGAGCTTCTGTACTCTTCCCAGGGGACACAGTCCTGTTTCCACCATCTGTACATTTCCTTCTTTTGCCTGTTTGACCAGCACATCTTTATTCAACCATGCTGGTTTCCTAACTTCTTGCTTGATTTATTACACATGGGAATAAAGAGCTCTTGCACTCCAAGGAAAACATCCTTAAAGAGTTGCCAGTTCTGATCAGATCCTCTGTCCCTAAGGACCGTGTCCCATGGGATATCATCCACTAGATCTTTTAACAGCTGTAAGTTTCTTCTTCAGAGGTTCAGGGTCCTGACTTTGCTCTTTGCCAGGCCCGTATCCCTCAAGATCACAGACTCTACCTGGGCATGGTCACCGCAACCTAGGCTTCCTCCAATCTTAACCTCTTTTATGAGCTCTTCTACACTGGTGAGCACCAGGTCCAGTAACACTTCTCCTTTGATTTGTTTCTCTAGTACCTGGACGAGGGAGTTTTCCTCAATGGACTCCACGTGTCTCCTGGATTGCTTACTGCCTGCCATGTGGCTTTCCCAGCAAATATTCATGTGGTTGAAATCTCCCAGGAGGATGAGAGCCTGTCAGCACGATGTTTCCTGTAGTTGGTGCAAGAAGGCCTCTTCAACAGACTTTTCTTGATAAGGCAGCCTGTAGTAGACCCCAACCACAAGATGCCCTTAGTTGGTCCAGTCCTTAATTTTTACTCACAGGCTTTCAACCTGCTCATGGCTTTATCTTAGGGGGAACTCTTCACAATCTATCCATTTCCTAACATAGAGGGCAACACCCCCACCCTTCCTTACCTGCCTGTCTCTCCTGTAAAGCTTGTAGCCCTCCATTCCAATGTTCCAGCTGTGTGATTCACAGAATCACAGAATCACAGAATCACAGAATCACAGAATGTTAGGGATTGGAAGGGACCTTGAAAGATCATTTAGTCCAATTCCCCTGCCAGAGCAGGAACACCTAGATCACATCACAAAGGAATGCGTCCAGGTGGCTTTTGAATGTGTCCAGAGAAGGAGACTCCACAACCCCCCTGGGCAGCCTGTTCCAGTGTTCTGTCAACCTCACCGTGAAGAAGTTTCTTCTCGTATTTAAGCAGACCCACCTATGTTCCAGCTTGCACCCATTGCACCTTGTCCTATCATTAGATGTCACTGAGAAGAGTCTGGCTCCATCCTCCTGACACTCACCCTTTACATATTTATAAACATTAATAATGTCACCCCTCAGTCTCCTCTCCTCCAAGCTAAAGAGACCCAGCTCCCTCAGCCTTTCCTCATAAGGGAGATGCTCCACTCCCTTAATCATCCTCGTGGCTCTGAGCTGGACTCTCTCAAGCAGTTTCCTGTCCTTCTTGAACTGAGGGGCCCAGAACTGGATGCAATATTCCAGATGTGGTCTCACCAGGGCAGAGTAGAGGGGGAGAAGAACCTCTCAATCTACTAACCACACCCCTTCTAATATGCCCCAGGATGCCATTGGCCTTCTTGGCCACAAGGGCACAGTGCTGGCTCATTGTCATCCTGCTGTCCATCAGGACCCCTAGGTCCCTTTCCCTTACGCTGCTCTCCAGCAGGTCAGTTCCCAACTTATACTGGTGTCTGGAGTTGTTCTTGCCCAGACACAGAACTCTACACTTGCCTTTGTTATATTTCATTAAATTTCTCCACACCCAACTCTCCAGCTTGTCTAGGTCCCACTGGATGGCAGCATAGCCTTCGAGCGTGCCGGCCACTCCTCCCAGTTTAGTGTCATCAGCAAAGTTGCTGACACTGCACTCTATTCCCTCATCTGAGTTGTTGATGAATGTACTGAATAATACTGGTCCCAGTACTGACCCCTGAGAGACTCTGCTAGATACAGGCCTCCAAGTAGACTCTGTCCCACTGACCACAACTCTCTGGCTTCTTCCCTTCAGCCTGTTCACAGTCCACCTCACTACCCAATCATCCAGACCACACTTCCTTAGTTTAGCTGTGAGGATGCTGTGGGAGACTGTCAGATGCTTTACAATCGAGATAGAGCATGTCCACTGCTTCACCATCATCTATCCACCTGGTTATGTCTTCATAAAGGCTATCAGGTTGGTCAAGCATGAATTCCCCTTGGTGAAGCCATGTTGACTGCCCCTAATGACCCTTTTGTCCTTGATAAGCCTAGAGACAACACCAAGGATAAGTTGTTCCATCACCTTTTCATAGATGGAGGTGAGGCTGGCCAGTCTATAGTTACCCAGGTCCTCCTTCTTGACCTGTTTGAAGACTGGAGTGACATTTGCTTTCCTCCAGTCCTCAGGCACCTCTCCCGTTACCCACAACTTACCAAAGATGATGGAGAGTGGCTTAGCAATTATTTCCACCAGCTCCCTCAGCACCCGCAGGTGCATCCCAGCAGGACCCATGGATTTGTGGATGTCCAGCTTACTTAATCAGTCCTTAACCCAATCCTCATCAACCAAGGCAAACTCCTTATTTATTCTGACTTCCTCTGGGGCCTCCGGGGTACCCAGAAGAATAAAATACTTGAAGAAGCCCTTTCTGTTGTCCTTGACTCCTCTTGCAAGGTTTAATTCTAAGGAGGCCTTAGTTGCCTCCCTACATTCTCTGACAACAGTCTTATATTCCTCCCAAGTGGCCAGCCCCTCCTTCCACGATCTGTAAACTCTCCTCTTCAACTTGAGTTTGCCCAGCAGTTCCAGGTTTAACAATGTAGGTCTCCTGGCTCTCTTTCTTGACTTCCAACCTGTTGGGATGCTCTCATCTTAAGCTTGGAAGTAACAGTCCTTGAATTCTAACCAACTATCTTGGGCCCCTTTAACTTCAAGTACCCTGTCCCATGGAATTCCCCCTAGCAATTGCTTGGAAAGGCCAAAGTTGGCTCTACTGAAGTCCAGGGTTGCAATTCTGCTGGGTATTCTGTTCGTGACAGATGAGATCTTGAACTCTACCATCTCATGGTCGCTGCAACCAAGGCTGCCCCCAACCTTCACCACTTCAACCAGCCCCTCCTTGTTAGTGAGGACAAGATCCAGCAGCCCTCCTCTCCTAGTTGGCACATCCACCATTTGCATCAGGAAGTTATCATCAATGCACTGGAGGAACTGCGGGTGGCTGGCTGAGTAGGCCTTCCAGCAAATGTCAGGGTAGGTGAAATCCCCCCCTTTAACCAGGGCCTGTAATTGCGAGGCTGCTCTTGGCTGCATGTAGAAATCCTCGTCAACTTCCTCATCCTGATCTGTTGGCCTGTAATAGACACCCTCAGCAGTATCACCCATGCCAGCCTGTCCCTTAATTCTCACCCACAGACTCTCAACTCGCTCCTCATCCACCCTTGGACAGTACTCAATATATTGTAGTTGCTCTCTCACATAAAGAGCTACTCCGACACCTTGCCTTGATGGTCTGCCTTTCCTGAGAAGGACATAACCATCCATGACCACATTCCAGTCATGTGAGCTGTCCCACCATGTCTCTGTAATTCCCACCAGATCATAATCTCCTGACCAAACACGGATTTCTAACTCCTCCTGCTTATTCCCCATGCTGTGTTCGTTGGTGTACAGGCACTTCAGCGTGTGAGCTGAGCATGCCAATTTAACCCTAGGAAGGTTGGAGGCTGCCCGGTCTTCCTCAATGCTATAATGCTGCCCCACCGGTGCAAGCCCAGCTACATCCCCATCTCCCTCCAAATCTAGTTTAAAGCTCTCCAAATGAGCCCTGCTAATTCCTGTCCCAGAACCCTTTTGCCTCTATGAGATAAACCTTTCTTGCATATTACTGTCAGGCTTATTGTCTTATAAAACCAGCCATTGTCTAAGAACCCATAGCCCTGCCTGTAGCACCAGTCACATAGCCAAGCATTTATGGACTGGATCCTTCTATTATGTCGTACGTCATCACCTGAGAATGGAAGGAGAGAGGAGAAAATAACTTGCGCTCCAGACTCCTTCACCAACCATCCAAAGGCCTTTAAGTCTTTCTTCATTCCCCTCAGACTATGGGATGCAGCTTTCTCCCCACTTATCTGGAAGATCAGAAGCGAGTAGTAGTCTGTTGAGTACACCAGGTTGGGGAGTGTCCTGGTGACATCTGGCTCCAGATAGACTGCAGATATCCCTATGATGAGGGTCAACTCCACATATTGGGCCCTCTGTTCCTCTCAGAAAGGAATCTCCTACTACAGTTACCCTTCTTTTTTTCTTTTTGGAGTCAGTCTTGAGGTGTGGTGTCAACTGCCTTTTTCTATGTGACCTCATAGGCAGGCCTTCCACCACATCCTTGCCTACCTCTCCTTCAAGATCCAGGGCATCAAACCTATTATGGAGGGGTACCTGGGGAAGATAGGGAGGAAGGGAAGGGGGGTGCCCACAAAGCCAAACTGGAACTCACTTCCAACCCTCCTCTTCTTTTTGGTCCCCTCCCTCTGCCCAACAGTGACAGGGCAGGGGCTCCACTACACTCTGGGTGACATCCCCCTGGCATCCTTCTCTCTGGCACACCAGGGAGTTACTCCACCAATCAATCTCCTGCTTACACTCCCTGACACTTCTGAGTCTCTCCACCTCCACCTTGAGCTCAGCCACCATGGTGAGAAGACTTTCCCCCTGAGAACAGGCAGTTTCCTCGCTGCCCTCCCTTGGCAGTGGCAGGCTCAGGCACTCCCTGCAGCCAGAGGCCTGAACAGCTATGTCTCTAGGCAGGCCCTCCATCTGGGTTGCCACAGCCTTTTTGGATTGAGCTCACTACCTAGTGGACACCATGGTAGGTTCGTAATCTCGCAGACTGTCGATAGTTGGTGCAGAGCTCCTGCTCCTTGCCACACCAGCTGCTCACCAGTGCACATGTGCTGATGGCCCCTCCCTCTTCATGGTGGGCAGCAGGGTGTCCCTGTCCTCCTGGAGGCTTTTTCTAGGCAGAGGGTGTGGGAGTAGTCACCATTGTCCTGGCAATTCCCACTCCCTGTCAGCCTCTCTCTCGAGAGCTGGCGGTGCTGCCTGGTTGTGCCGCTGTCCCGGGTCACTGCTGGTGAAGCAAGGGTTCAAAATGCCCCTGTAACTCGTAATTAGTTGCTGCGGCTGGGCCAGCTCCAAAGCAGCTGACCTCGACTACTGAGGGCTAGTTCCTGCTTTCAGCCAATTAAATCTCCCGCTGTTGCACTGATTGCCCTGATTTATCCCACCATGTTTCTGTGATAGCAATTAGATCATAGTTTTCTAATCGCACTGTGGCTTCCAACTCCTGCTTGTTTCCCATGCTACGTGCATTAGTATACAAGCATTTCAGGGACCTGATATGCTTACTTTTCATGTCGCATGTGTATGTATAAGAAAATTCAGCTGTATTTCATTCAACTTAGCCCCTTGTAGGGCAGACTAGAAGACCTTGTGGGGCCTCACTAGCATGCAGTTCCCAAAAATTGTCATGTAGTCCCCTAGCTTATCACTGGTGGGCCTGGTTTTGTCTCTTTCCCAATTCAAATCTAGTTTAAACCCCTATCAATCAGCCCTGCTAACTCCTGGACAAAAATCCTTTCCCTCCTCAGAGAAGGGTGCTCCCCACCAGGAGTTGGTAGTCCTGGTGTCATGACACCAAGATGACACTATAGGCCCTGGGACCAGCTGGACACATGCCTAGGGTCAGGTGAATTATGTGCACACTAGCACATACCAAGAATGCATACACATTTCACACACAGATCCATGGACACATGCAAACATGCATGTGCACGCATGCACATATAGTTCTATATACACCCTGACAAATGCAGGTGCAAACTGCATGCACAGGAACACGAGGCCATGCATCTGTGCACATGCAGACATCAGGTACACGTGCACTCAGTGCCTCTAATGGGTTCACAAGGGCTTTGCCACACACATGTGCACACACATTCCTGGCACAGTAGAGGCAGAGGCCAAGGGGAGCTGACAGAGGAGATGCTGGGGACCTTTCTGGCAGGGCAGGGCTGTGCACTCTGAGCAGGACAAGGCTCCAGAGGAGAGGACAGCACAGTGTGGGGATGCGCAGGGACGACCCAGAGAGAGGAGTCCAAGGATGTCAACCCATTTCTCCAGAGGGCAGCTTTAATGGAAAGAGATTGAAAACCCCGCAGTAGAGCCCACCTGTCTGGAAGCCCACCCCATGGGACTGCTGGAGTAAGTTGGGAGAGAGGGAAAAAGGAAGACATGGCACGTCCACATACAGGAAAGCCCTCAGGTGACCAGGCAAGGATTGCAGGGCTGGGAACAGCTGGGCCCCTTCCTGTTACCACAGTCACAAACAACGCCACCACAGTGCCCCAGGCCATCATCACTTGTCTGTACTGGACCCATCTGGTGCTTGAGCCAAGTCCTCTGCCACCGCAGAATCAGTCCTGACCCAGAAATCCTGGGGCCTCTCCATCCCAGCACTCTGAAGGAGCCTTTAAGAGGGAACGGGTGTGGCATAAGCCAGGAAATGAAAAGACAGTGTAGAGGGGGAAACAGCCCCACAGCCCATGTAATAACTGGGAGGTTTTCCATTCATCACGAGCACCCTAGAAAATTATCACTTCTGTGGAGGCTACCTCTGGGCCTGGAGCAGTAAAGGGTCACCAGAAAAGCCAGCTGAGATCCTTGACTCCCTCGTCTTCTTATTCTTGGGAACCCAGTGTATCTGAAGCCCTTTCCCCATATCCTTTTCCAGTAATATCGATACATGTTGTGCTAGGTATTGGCGATGGTGGTCATGAGAGGTCACAGTCAGGAGAGGTGTGATTCAGAGACAATGTGGGACCTGCCTGAGTAGGATTTTCACCTAAGAGAGAGGCAGCAGCCTTGTTGGTCATGACCACACTTTTCAGATCACGTCTGGATGAAGACATTTTACTCCTCACATGTCCCTGTGCTCTGCTTCCTCCCTGCCCTCTCTCCCAGTTGCACCTCCTGCCCCAAAACATGTCCGGCTACGACCAGTGCCTGCTGTGCCAAGCCCTGAAGCCCAACCCCACTGTCAGCAGCTGCAATGAGCCCTGCAGCAGGCAGTGCCAGTGTCACTCCACTGTCATCATCCAAACCTCTTCTGTGATATTGGCTCTGACAGGCCCCATCCTCAGCTCACAGACTGCACAGAGAAAGGCAGGGTTGAAAAGGGAAAGAATATAAATTCTGGAGGGCAGAGTAAATGGGGATGGGATCAAAAGCCAGTAGAACAAATCACACACCCGGGGAGGCAACAAGAGACCAAGAGAGAATTAAATAGGGAAGGAAAGGGAAGGATGTGACATGTCCTCATGAACAGGAGTCCTTCAGAAACCAACTGAAGCTTGTGGGAGCTTCTTCCCGAGTATGGCACTTCAAACAGTCCCAACAAAGTGACCCAGACACACATCACCTGACTGCTCAAGGCACATCTATCACTTGAGTCTTCTGCCTTTACTAATGCATTCCTGCCCTAGAAATCCTTAGGCCTTTCATCCCAGCACTCCGAAGAATCCTTCACTGGGGCATGGGCAAGACCTAAATCTGGAAATGAAAAGGTAGAAGTGCAGCAAACCAACACACAGCCCATACATATTATTAGTTGGGATAGTTTGCATTCAAGATGAGCTTGATAAAAAATTATTACCTTTGTTAAGGGTGGTTCATGGCCTATGGCAATGAAGGACCAGTATAAAGAGCAGCCCAGCTCCCTGCTCTCCCATCCAGTTCTCTCACCTCCTCCTCCTCGGGAACCAGGTGAGTCTGAAGCCCTCTCTCCTCCTCTTCCAAAGTGGAAGGGATCTTGCATCAATAGACATCTCATCTGATGGTGGTTCAGTGCTATGCTGGGCCTTGGAGTTCCTTGCCATGGGAGAGGGGTGGATACAGAAACTCTGTGTAGACAGAGGCTGGGACATGGGGCTGAGGCGGCTTTTGGTTTATGTACTATGCAAGAGTGTTCCTGGGCCAGGCTGCTCTTTGAAGGGCCCTGTCAGGACAAAGCGATGAAGACCATGTGCCTCCTGGCACAGCCTCCACCTCCACCCTCAGCAGTTGCCTTGGCTCTTTTGTGATGGGGTAACCAGGCTGGTAAATCACCTGCCCATGTGCTCTACTTCCTCCCTGTCCTCTTTCCCAGGCGCATCTCCTGCCCCCAGACATGTCCTGCTACGACCAGTGCCTGCCATGCAGGCCCTGTGGCCCGACTCCACTGGCCAGCAGCTGCAACGAGCCCTGCGTCAGGCAGTGCCAGAACTCCACCGTCGTCATTGAACCCTCTCCCGTGGTGGTGACCCTGCCCGGCCCCATCCTCAGCTCCTTCCCGCAGAACACCGTTGTGGGATCCTCCACCTCTGCTGCCGTTGGCAGCATCCTCAGCTGTGACGGAGTCCCCATCAACTCCGGCTGCTGTGACCTCTCAGGCATTTCCAGCCGCTACTGTGGCAGAAGGTGCCTGCCGTGCTAAAGAAGCCAGTGGCCATGGCCCTGGGGTTCTTCTCTCCGGGATTACGAACATGGTGCTACACAAAGGAGGAATCTTCAGGCCATTGCTTGCAGACTGACTGACCTTTCTCAGCTCCTCTGGCACATGCTGGCAGGAAGGGGCCAGCCTGCCCTTTCTGAAAACATGGCCCATGCCTCTCCTTCCATCCCTCCACCTACCTCCTTCTCTCCCTTTTCTTTGTGCTCTTCTCCCTTGGGCTGTGGGGCTTCTCAGAGCCAGCGTTCTCACTGCAGTAACAGCAGACACATGCCCTGTATGAACTCTGCCATGGGCAAGGGAAGCTGCCTCTCAGTTGGCCCTGGTGATCCCTGCACTGAAGGGTCTCAGCTCAGAGGGACCTCCTTTTCCTCTGTACACTCATTAAAGATTTCTGCATCCCAGCCTTGGCTGTAGATGTTTCATCCCTCCATGTATGCCCTCCTGAGCTGTTCTGGGAGAATGGCTTTGCCCTCAGTGGGTATAAGATGGGTGTTTATGGAGCCCCTTCCTGACTCCCAGAAGAATGGGAGGTTGCGACACACTGCAGATGGTCTTCTCTTGGGCACTGCCACTTGGAGCTGAAGAAGACATCCCCTTGGGAGACATCCCTTGGGGATGTCTTCTGGCCCCTGGGCCCTGGCAAGGAAACATCCACCCTTCTCTTACAGTGTCTCTGCCCACAGCCACCCACACCAGTCCAGCAAACAGGGAGCACAACCTCTGCTGTCCTCACGGAAAAAGCTACAAGTGTGTGGGAGGCCATGGAGTCAAGGCACCCTGCAGGCTCTCGGGAATGGGCTTCCTCTTGCTCAGGGCAATGCTGTACTGGGAAAGCAGGAGGGGGTAGAAGATGGATGGCAGTTGTGGGGATGGGTGGAATAAGTGCAGGGACACCCCACCGCTTCTACTCTACCTTCTTCTCCACTCCTTTGCCCCACCTCAGGGCTATGGCCAGCAGACATCACCATGTGCAGCAGAAACATGTGCACCATGCAGCCCAACCGCTCCCAGCACAGCACTTGGCAGGGTCCAGGTGTTGGCACACGTGCAGGACCGACCCCCTTCATAACTCAGCATTGGTATTAGGCACACTGGGCCACACACGGCAATCTAAAGTTCCTGAGGACCCAACAACCCCCTGGGCCGTGGCAGCCCAAGCAGTGCCCATGCCCCCATGCTGCTCTGGGGTGCCCACTTCCCTGCAAGAATGGAGAAGCTTTCCTCAGGCCCAGGACCTCTGAGGCCTCTCCAGTGTCAGGACCACATCTGCTCCAGAGAAGCTCTGTGTATGAGTTGATTGCCCTCCCCCCCCCGGGGACGTGGCCATGACAGTGTGACACCTGCACTCACAGGGACCTCCTCACACTTATTTCTGCCTTCCCAGACCATGTTTTTTTTTTTGCTCCTTCTCAGGCAAGAAGTTGTTCCTGTGTTTCTTCTTTCACATTTGTTGAGGGTATCTTCAGGATGTCTGCGTTTCTCTGGTGCCTAGATGCACTTTAAGGACGCCCGTGATTTCAAGGCCCAGTTCTCAGGCTGGCAGATGTTTCTCCTGTCAGTGCTTAGCTGCCACCTGATGTCAGCACTTTCCCATTACAGAAAGGTTACCTCTGTAACAGCTCCCATCAACAGGGCACCATGTCCTTGCTTGATTACAGCTCTGTTTCCTTACGGCTCCACATATGGCCCAGCTTGGTACAGCTTTGTCATGTCCAGAAGGAACCAACCATTCAGGCAAGAGGGAGGATCCAAAGGTGTTCTGGGGTAAACCCTTTGCCTTTCCTGGTGTCAGAGCAATGCAGTCAGCTACAGCTACAAGAGAAAGTAACCAGTTTAGCCCAGGTGAAGGTCTGGCCCTGCCAGGACTGAGGTGTGAGGTAGACCGCAAGAAAGAGACCCAGGCAGAGCTCTGACAAACATTTCTGGTTTGTTGGGATGGCCCATTGCCCTGGAAGGGCTGGCCTGTGTTGCAATACCCTAACTGCTTGGTAATTCCTGGGGACATAGGTTTCTTAATTGCCCTACTCTTTATTGCCTACTCTGAAAGCCCCAGGAGACTGTTAGCAGTATATAAGCCTTGGGTGAAGTTCTGGGCACATGTCCTTGGCAAGTGGAGCTGCTTCTGCGTTTGCACAAGGGAGCTGAGCTTGGATGAAGCACCCACTAAGCTGAGCATCCCTCTGGCACAACTGGAAATCACTTTGCTGGTTGCACTCTGAAACCCCTGTGCTCAGAAATCCCTCAGGTGAAGGAGTGACAGATGTCCCCTTTGCCTTCAGGAGAACCAGCCTGACATGGGCTGAATGGGAATCTGTCCCCTCTGCGATGCATTTCTGAGACAATGCTGGCAGGCGTTTATAGACAGGTGTGAGGAGATATGCCTGGCTCCGGCATTGACTCCTTGAGGACCTGACATTGTCCAGGGGTGGAAATCCCTGACTGACAGGCACTATCAGGAGCATCGCAGCAGTGTGATTCTCCTGTACATCCCAAGGCACAAGACAGAGGAGACACGCTTGGAGACTGGGAGAGATCTCTGGCAGGCTTAAAAGATCCTTGAGGTTTCCACTGCGTCCTCCCTTCAAGCACAGGACGAACAAACATCTGTTGGCCATGGCACAGGTAAGGTTGATCGTACCTTGAGCATGGCATGGTTGATTGTTCACACAAGGCAAAACCTGCTCAACATCCACATCAAGAGGAGGATCGAGGCTGAGAGGAAGAGGCATAGGATTTGGGAGACACCCTGTAGCGGAGGGGAAAAGCCCTGGACAAGAAAGGGTCACCCATGGAGTGAAAAGAGATTCCCTGAGCAGCTGAAGAAGCTGATTTGGATTCTGAAAGAAAGAGAGCAATTTCATGGTGTTGGTGATACTTTGTTGTTTTTCCTCACAGTAGACAAGCTTCTGCGGAAGTGGCTTCTGGCATGGCAGATGAGCCCTCAGTGATTGTGACAAAGAAGCAAAACAATATACCTCAGGCTCCCTGGCTCTTTGAGGTGTATTTGGTCATCTGTTGGCAGAAACCTGACACAGCCTTGAAGGCTTGGCAGGGACAGTAGCAGTCTGCAGGGCCTGCGGGGTTGTTCCTTCAGGCGTCCCTGAGAGTCAGAGCCTTCAGACATCCCGAGAGGGCTTTGGGGCCAAACACAGTGCTGGCAGGCAGGTGCAGGCAAGGCAGGCAAGGAAAGGGGGAGGTGGTAGAGGAGACACAGGTATCAAGGAAAGAGACTCACAAGTGTATGGCTGGCAGATATTGTTGTCCAATAAAAAGATTGGATTCAGTATGTGGTATGCAGTGAGCCAATCCACACACTAGGTCAAGGGATTGTTTATTTCAGAGTTGCACAAGTCTGGGTATGCAGTGGCTTCCCTCAAAAGCTGGCAAGCATAAGGCCTTTCCATGCCACTCTTTATACAATCCCTTCACAGTATATTTACATGTTTGTACAATCCCATAGCCTCTGATTGGTTACATAATTAGCATAGCGCTAACATGTCAAAGTCATTCTGCTTATCCTCAGAGACTGGCTGTGATAAGGGAATCTGCTGGAGTGCCCCATGCCCAGCTGTTCTGCTGGGTGTCATGACAGAAATAAGCTTCCTTCACATTAGGATCCTCTTCTTATTCTGTCTTACAAAAACAGACACTAAATTACCCCTGTGTCCTTGTTTATTTTGTTTATTTTGTTTGTTTTTTTGTTTGTTTGATTTGTTTTGTTTTTTGAGATCCATAAAGGGCCCTGCACAAACTTTCCCCACAAACGGGTATTCCCGTATGAGAGCAGGAGGAGGCAAAACATGTTAGAAGGTTTTCCCTGAGGGCAGTGTTTGGTGGGATAGGGTCACAACCTGGGAGCTGGGCCACCTCTGGGAAAAACAGCTTCAAAGAGCCCCTAAGGAGTCACCCAGGCTGATATCACTTGCCTTTACTGGACCCTTCCAGCATGTGAGCTGAGTCTTCTGCCCACACTGACTTGTGTTGCGCGGAAATACTTGGGCCTCCCTACCTGCCACTCAAAAGTTGCCTTAATTGAGGAATGGGCATAAAGCAGGAAATGAAAAACATCATCACAGGAAGGAAACACACAGCCCATATCATTAACTGGGATGTTTTGCATTCAAGAGGAGCTTGTCAGAAAATAACCACAGCTTCAAGGGATGCCTCTGGACATCGGGCAGCTAAGGCCCACTATAAAAGCCAGCCCAGCTCCGTGCTCCCTCATCCACTTCTCTGGCCTTCTCCTCCTTAGGAACCAGGTGAGTGTGAAGCCCCTTCTTGTCCCTCTCATTCTCCAGAAGGGAGTCTCAGCTCTATGGACCTCTTAGCTGCAATCAGCTCTGTTCCATGCCAAATCTTGGGGCTGCTGGTAGTGGGAGAGGGAAGTGGGGAGAAGGTTTGTCATGGAAAGAGGATGGACGTGTACTACAATGGCTTCTTGGCTAGAACCTCAGCTGTAGCCAGATAGTCCCTGGTGGCTTTTTTTAGGCCCTGTCAGGATGACGCCAAGAAGCCCTCGCACATCCCTGCACAGCCTCCAGCTCTCAGCATGGCCTGTGCCTTGGTTCCCTCTCGGTGTGGTGACACGCTGCTCCTCATGCATCCCCATGTTCTGCTTCCTCCCTACCCTCTCTCCCAGGTGAACCTCCTGCCCCCAGACATGTCCTGCTACGACCAGTGCCGGCCGTGCCTGCCGTGCCAGCCCTGTGGCCCGACCCCGCTGGCCAGCAGCTGCAACGAGCCCTGCGTCAGGCAGTGCCAGAACTCCACCGTCGTCATTGAGCCCTCTCCCGTGGTGGTGACCCTGCCCGGCCCCATCCTCAGCTCCTTCCCGCAGAACACCGTTGTGGGATCCTCCACCTCTGCTGCCGTTGGCAGCATCCTCAGCTGTGATGGAGTCCCCATCAACTCTGGGTGCTGTGACCTCTCTTGTATTGCCAGCCGCTACTGTTGCCGCCCCTGCTAAAGATGTCAGACTCTTTCCCAGACCAGGACCCCAGGAACTCAGGACATGATGCTGGACAGAAAAACTGAACTTTTTGCTGTTGTTTTAAGAGAAGCTGACCGTCTTTGGCTTGTCCTGTAATGACAGACAGGAAGGGGACAGCCTGGGTTCTCTGACAACACAGCCAATGTCTACCTTTCCTGTTGTCCACTTACTCACTCTTTTTCTCTGCTTTTCCTTGTTACCCTCTGCTTTCTGTGAGGCCCCCAGAAACCAGCGTGGATTGACCTGCAAGCCTCTCTCCGTTTGTGGGCCAGGTAGATGGATGCCCTGTGGGAACTGCGCTGTAGGAGAAGCTGAAAAACTTTTGTCTGTTCCTCCTGCTCCCCGCTCCCAGGGCCTCTTCTTTCAGTCACCTCATTCCCCTCCTGAGAATCAATAAATGTTTGCAGCATCCCTGAATGTGTCCTGGTCTGGTCTTTCCATCTGCATAGAGATGGCCAAGGAGAAAGCTACTGTTTCGGTGGGAATTAGCTGCAGGTGCTGCCTCACTCCTCTGTGCATCAGGGTGTGGGGCACATTGCAGTGATTCATCTTTCAGTCACTGTCTCTTGAAGCTGAGGAAGACATCCAGTTTCTCCACAGCCAATGGCCACCAGTCCTTGACTTGTGACATCTCTCCCTAGGCATGTTCCCTTGACTTTGGAGGCCCCAGTTCTTCGGGGAAGAGTGTTCATCTTGCTTTGGGTGGAGCTGTGCTGGGGATGGGGACTCAGACAAAGATGTTCCCAAAAGATGGCAGGAACTGGGAATGGGTAATTGTCTTGGGGATGGCCCTCTGTCTCTACTCCGCTTTCCCCTCTCCTCCACCACCTGATCATGAGCAGCACGTCTGGGCATGAACAGCAGGTACAGCTTGCCTGTGCAGTCCTATCACCCTTGAGCACAGCATCTGGCATGGCCCAGCTGTTGCCAAGATGTATAGTGCTGAGGGAGTCCACACATTCATACTGCTACCAGCTACAGGAGGCCGCACACTGGAGCTCCCACTCCCAACTCCTTTTTGCATGAATGCAAGCCCAGGACAGGGATTGGTGCCCAAACACCCATGGCTGCTCAGTCTTGGATTCTCTTCCCCAAGCATGGAACAGCTTTCATCAGGCCCTGGAACTCCAGGGCCCCGTAGGTGCCACAACACCACTCTGCTCCAGAAAAGGCATTCTGTTGGTGCAGATATCCCCAGCCCCACGGAGACATTGCAGTGAGAGTGGGACCTGATTGGGCACTCAGCAGGATCTGTGTACAGGTCCTGAATGGCACAAAGCATGCAGCAACCCAGCCACAGGGCAAACGCTGGGGGATCTTCTCCCAGGCACCAAGCTCCTCCGTCATTCCCAGAGCCATGAGGATGAAGTGGTTCTTGTGCTCCATGCAGCACCTCTGCTCCCCACACCCAGGCCAGGGCCTTCCCACATCTGCACACACCTCGGGGCCCTGTGGCTTTGCTTTCACACGGGCTCCACATGCTGCTTGCATCACAGGACCAGGACAGAGGATGGTGTTATTGCTCCATGGGGTGAGCAGGAGAACCTATCCCCAGGCCAGGTTCTCTGGGAGGCAGTGCTGGCTCAAATGGCAGTGCAAGGGCAATGAGCATCAGAACCAAGCCCACCAAAGCCCAGGGCTTCCACGGCTCCCAGCTCTGTCCTGGCCCCTGGCCCAGGGTCTCTGCACAAGCTCAGGCCTAGTACAGCCCTGACCAAGCTCTGCTGCATGTATGTCTGTGCCTGGCCTAATTTTGTCAACCTGGCCTCACCAGGTGTACTGGGTCTGGCTGGGATGAAGTTAACTTTCCCAGCAGCAGCCCATACAGTGTTGTGCTTCTGAATTTTAGCTAGAACAATTTTGTTATCACACCAGTGTTTTGTTTACTGCTGAGCAAAATTGACACAACATCAAGATTTCCTTCAAACCCCACCCCCAAGAGTCAGCAGAGTGGGGGTGGGCAAGAGGTGGGGAGGGGACATTACCAGGACAGCTAACTTAAACCGTCAAAAGGGATATTCCATACCGTATGATGTCACACTCAGTAATAAAAGGTGGGAAAGGGGATGCAGAGGGGGAGCTCTCATTGTGAAGACGTCTGTCCTATCAGAAAACTGCTATGCATATAGAGGGCCTGCCTTCCAGGATGTGGCCCAACATTGCTCGTTGATGAGAAGTAGAGAGTAATTTCTTTTCTCTCTCTCTGTGCTTCTGTGCAGCCTTTGATTTTCTTTTTTTTCCCTCTTCCTTTTCCCTTTAATTAAATTATCCTTATCTCAACCTGTGAGCTGTTATTTTAATTTCCAGCATACTTTCTTCTCCTCCTCTTCTTCAAAGGAGAGGGAGTGAGAGAGTGATTGTGATAGAGTTCAGCTACCCAGCAAGGTAAAACCACCACACCAGGCTCCTAGGTGTTGCGGGGCTGGATGGAGCTCACTGGACGGAGCCTTCAGCCAGACCTCTCTGGGGTCTGGCCTTAGCCTGCGCTCCAGCCCCAGATCTCACCCTGGGACCGAGACCTTCTACACATAACACATCTGTTGCCCAGCTTAGAGCAATAATTAATAGGTGCTCCTGAGCCAGAATTATCTCCTGGCTAGCACTGAAGTCTGAGATGGAGGAGCACACTCACAATTTGGAGATTTACCTTTGTCTTGGAAACGACAAAATCCTTCTAGAGAACAGGTTAAATTGTTGATTCCATCTTTCCTATTCCCAGCCTGCAGCACAAGTTAAGGAGAGGAGAAAAAGGCCAACATTAAAAAAAGCACATAGCATCTCATTGTGTCTGAAAACCATAGAATAACAGAACTGCAGGATATCCTGAGTTAGAACAGACAAACAAGGATCATCGAGTCCCTCTCCTCTAGCTCCACACAGGACTACCTACAAATTACATCACAGGTCTGAGAGTGTTGTTCAAACGCTTCTTGAACCCCAACAGGTTTGGTGCTGTGACCACTTCCCTGGAGAATCTATTCCAGTTCCCAAGCCATGCAAGTCTCACTTGCAGTGCACTGTCAAGCAAAGTGCAAATATTGACAGAAAGGTCCTCAGAGAATGGAAACCCTGGTGGGATTGGAGGCACAAGCAGAGAATGCCTTTTGGTGAGTGAAAGACAAGGGAAGAGAGAGAATGGCAAAGAGGATGCAGATGTAGGAGTCTGCCATGAAAAGCAGCATGCTTCAGACGATGAGGACAGAAAGGATAAAGTCTAGGAACTCACTCAGCATCGTAGCCCACAGTCCAGGCTCAGAATAGGCCTGAAACCACAGCAGAAGTGGAGAATCCTGGTAACTATGCACCCATGCTCCTAAGGAGAGCAGGAAGCAGAGTTTCTTTCTTATGACTGAGGTGCAGTGCAATGCCTTCTGTGTGGTAATCAAAGTGCAATATTGAGAAGACTGGAAATTCAGTGATACCCAGAAGAAGTGGAAAAATGACTGTACCAAGCAGCTAGAAACACAAATGACATTTCCTGAAGATGAAAGTTTCCAGTGTTTTGGGAGCAATGGTGGTGGTATACCAGATCTCCAAGAAGGTAAGCGGGCTGATGAAGAAATACATTGGGATCCTCAGGGGCTGGTCACTCCCCACAGTGACAAAGGGAAGGCCATTCCCAACAGGCTTGGAAGAGATGTGGAGAAGATAATTACCAATGGGATGATGTGAGAGCCAGGATGGTCTGTTGAGCTCAGGAGAATAAATCCAGTCCCAAAGGTCCTGTTCTCCTTTGCCATGGCTGAAAGATTTCAGAAGGAGCTCATGTCAGACTGAGGTTTAATGCTGCAATAAGAGCAGCAGTAAACATCAAACAAAAAGCCTTTTCCTTGCCTAAGTGGCTCTTTTCATGGCTTTTCTTGAACACTGCCACTCTCATTCTCCCTCCATCTCCCCTCTCTTCCTTGCACTCTACTTCCATATAGACAGCCATACAAACATTTGTCCATCCTTCTCCAGGCATCCATTCACCCACTCTTTATTTCATGACCCTCCTGGAAGTCCAGATTCTTTTTTTTTTTCCTTGTTCCTGCCTTCTTCTCTTGTTTCAGTTTCAAATAACCAAGTAGGGCTGATAAATCTGCAGTATTTGATAGAAAATTAGTTACTAAGATTTCAAAGAGATTTTTAAGTTCTTTTTGCTATCCATGTTGCTAGTGAAAGATTTCATTGTGTCCCACAGTACTGTATCATGTACAATAATTTTCTGCCCAAAAAGAAGTTCCCAAATCATAGAAATTCCAGCGAGACAACAGAAATACTCCCATACACGATCATCAGCAAGAACACAATGTTTTTTTCAAACAAGATGAAGAAAAATGAAGCTTAAGAATGTTGCAAGAGAAACAAACAATGGAGACAAACAAAATTTTAAGAAGCAAACATTCTTTTTCTCTACTTTTCCTTGTTCAGCTTTTTCTGAACAAGGTGGCTGAATACTTGGAAGATGACCAGACAAGAATTTTAAATGTCTTCCTTCTCTATTCGAAGTATTGCTATTCTTCCTTGTAGGAAATTTTCTTTCCATTGTTAATTTCAGCTTTCTGATTCTCAAACTGAAATTTAAAGGCTGCTTGGTCAGCCCAAGCCATGTTCTTGATGCTCTCCCTCAGTATTCCCTTGTGTTACTATGCCTGGATTTCTAAAAAGGGGCAACACAGTATCTTGTTCAGAACTGCTTGGTCATGTCCAGAAGGAATCAACTACTGAAGGAGTTCAAAAAGTGAATCCTGCTGAGAAATGAATGTACAAAATTGAGAAGCTGATTGCTGCAAAAGGGAAAGGAAGAAACAGCTGCTGGTGAAGCAACATGGCTGGCCCCAGAAATTTAACAGCTGGGTACAGTCCTCCCATATCCAGGACATCCAGTGCTTGTCTGTGGAGTGGGGAATAAAAGAAGGATGGCAGGTGGGGGTTTCTATGTCATGCTCCCCAGCACTGCCAGCAATGCCAGAATCTGCCTGGGGCAGACTGAGGGCTCAATCGTCATTGACCCCTCTCCCGTGGTGGTGACCCTGCCTGGCCCCATCCTCAGCTCCTTCCCGCAGAACACCGTTGTGGGATCCTCCACCTCTGCTGCTGTTGGCAGCATCCTCAGCTGTGACGGAATCCCCATCACCTCTGGGTGCTATGACCTCTCCTGTATTACAAGCTTCTATTGTTTCAGAAGGTGTAACCCCTGCTAAACTATTGGTGTCAGAACAAACTAGGACCCCTAGAAACCCAGAGGTTGATTCCAGACTGAGGATAGATTGATGTCAGAGAGGCTGAGCATTCAGTGTCCCCTTTCCAAAGGAAAGAAGCAGGGTCTCTCTGAAAACATGACCAAAGCCTAACTTGCATGTCTTCTGGTCTCTCCACTCTCTTCCTTTCTAATGCTCTTCTACACCATAAGACCCCCTCCCATACCCAGCCTGGGGGATCTGCTGGCCCCTTTCCCTTGGTGGGGTAGGCAGATGGATGCCCTGTGGGATCTCTGCCATGGTTGATAGGCACAGAGTTCATGGAATCATAGAATCATAGAATGGCTTGTGTTGGAAGGGACCTTAAACATCATCTAGTTCCAACCTCCCTGCCATAGGCCACCCACTAGATCAGGTTGCCCAGGGCTTCATCTAACCTGGTCTTGAACACCTCCAGTGATGGAGCATCCACAACTTCTCTTGGCAACCTGTTCCAGTGCCTCATTACCCTTACAGTGAAGAATTTCCTCCTAATGTCTAGTCCAAATCTGTCCTCTTTTAGTTTAAGACCATTCCCCCTTCTCCCATAATTATCTACCAAAATAAAGAGTCCTTCTCCATCTTTTTTATAAGCCCCCTTCAAGTACTGAAAGGCCGCAATGAGGTCACCTAAGAGCCTTCTCTTCTGTAGGCCCCAGCTCTCTCAGCCTTTTTTCACAGGAGAGGTGCTCCAGCCTTCTGATCATCTTCGTGATCCTCCTCTGTACCCATTCTAACAGATTAACATCCTTCTTGTTCTGGGGGCCCCAGACCTGGATGCAGTACACCAAGTGGGGCCTCACAAGGGCAGAGTAGAAGGAAAAAGTCCCCTCCCTTGACCTGCTGGCCACTCCTCTTTTGATGCAGACCAGGATGCAGTTGGCCTTGTGGGCGGCAAGTGTGCACTGACACCCCATGTTGAGCTTTCCGTCCACCACATCCCCCTCTTTCCTTCTCTACAGGGCTGCTCTCACTAAGTTCTTTTCCCTGCCTGTCCTCCTGCCTGGGATTGCCCTGGCCCAGGTGCAGCACCTTGCAGTTAGACTTGTTGAACCTCATGCAGTTCACATGGGCCTACTTCTCAAGTTTGTCCAGGTCCCTTTGGATAGCATCCCTTCCTTCTATTGTATCAACCACAGCACTCAGCTTGGTGTCAGCTGCAAATTTGCTGAGGGTGCACTAAATTGCACTTCTGTGTCCTCCTCTAGAAGTGACCTTGTTTCTTTCGTCAGAGTCATTAAATTTTTCTGCATCCCACCCACACCCTCCACATGATGCTTTTTATGGTGGTCTCATGTTGCCAGGGAAGAAAGGCATTGCCTTGGTTGACAGGGGATGTGGTGAGCACAGGAGGGGGTCTTTCATCATTCCCAGAAGAATGTGACAGAAGGACACATAGCAACGGGTCCCTTTCAGGCAGTGTCCCTTGGAGTGGTGGAAAAAGTCACAGGAATATGTCTAATGCACAAGAAAACCATGGATCATCTCCTGTGTTCCTCCCCACTTGGGGATCCCCTGTTTCTTGGGGTCTGGGGGAATCTGGTTCTTGCTTAAGTTGTGTGCCTGCACTGTAATGTGCTCTAGAAATGCCCACTTGGGAACAGTCCACCCTGACAGAACTTTGGTAAAAAGTCAGAGGACAAAGAAGCTTTTTGCATGGTAATGCCAGGCTCAGGTGAGTCTCTGACCAGTTGCTTCCAGCTTTTAGTGCACACCAGAGCCCATAGATCAGAATGGACCACGAGCTTTTTGCACTTCAAATGGCACAATCTGCCTTGTCCAGGGGTATATGGGGAGAACAGTTACAGGACAGAAGCACTTTCATCTTCTCCTTCCTCTCACACCAGTCCCTTTGGGAAAGAGGATCTGGCTGATCTATCATTCATTCTCCCAATACTTCAAGAGCATCTCTGTGCAGTCAGTGGCAATGCTTAGACTGTGGTTGCCTCAGAAAGGCAGTGAGGACAAGACACCTGAGGTGGACGCTGAGATCAAACCTCCTGTATGTGTGAGAAACTCAGAAATCAACAGGTTCCCACCAAGACCCCCAAGAAAACAGACCTGCAGGAATTGACTTGGGCAAGGGGAACAAAGAAGAGAATGGGGAGGAGAAAATTATTGTTCTAAGCATGCCTGAGATACCCCTTCTTGGGGTTTTCCCTCCTCCAGTAGTGATACGTGTTACTTCTGCATAAAACAACTTCACAGCTGGGGAACCTGGTGGGTCTGGGGTCCCCATGGTAGGAAGTGTCTGTTCCTGTTCTGATCCTCCAGTGGATCTTCCCCTATGTAGCAAGAAATGTCTGCCCTTCTGCACACTCTTGATGGACTATTTAGAGTTTATGAGGTTTTACATCATATCCTATGGTCCCAGTTCTCTGGTGATGATTCTATTTCTTCTGGGAACAGATAGCCCCTCCTGTTTCTACCATCTCTCCTGTTTCCTTCTTCTACTACCGAGTAACAATGCCTCCTCTCCAGGTTCCCAGAAACAGGTGAAGAACCTTGCAGTGAAGCAACCCCAGGTGTGTGGCTGTGTCCTGCTGGGGTGGAATGACATGCAACCCCAGGGAAGAACTAACTAGGTTCCAACAAGGACTTGAAAGTCAAAAACAGCCTTCAACAAATCTCTGCATAATAATGCTAATTATAATAACAAAAGCAGCAATAACAAAATAATAATATTCTGTGTTCTTCAGTTTTCTGAGAGCTGAAGCATTAAGGCCATCAGGACATTTCATATAATCATAGAACCTTCATCCCATGGAATGCATCATGTGCAACCTCAGCATGAAAAAGGAATCCCAGGAGACATGGATAGTCCAAAGGCACACACAGATTCACCCAGAAAAGGCAGTCCTCCTTTAGGAGTCCTCCAGGAGGTCATCACCCCAAAGCTGTCCTCCCATGCACCCAGGCTGGACAGGAAAGTGCCTTAAAGCTCTCTCATCCTAGGTTGCACAGCAGAGGAAAAGCAAATGCAGAAAGATTAGGACTTCTGCCTTTTCAATGTAAGGAGTGAAAGGGGGGTTGGCCTGCACCTGGTGACTGACCTCTCTGACACATCCTCCTGTGCAAACATCGTGGGAGTCTATCCTTCCTCAATGTCTGTGCCCCCTCTCTCACCAAACTCAGGGCTTTGCCTAGTCGGTGTCTCCTGGCTCCTGCATGGCATCTAGAGCAAACTGCTCTCAGCACACCCCAGGGCTGCAGGTCTCACAAACACAATGGCGGACACTCCCAAACCCTGCAGACCCCATGTGACCCTGTCAGGCCTCCCAGGCAGGCACTGTGAACTTTCTCCCTTTATCCTACAAGGTAACTCCTGACCCAATACATGAAGTTTAGTACCACACTATCACATCCCATCTCTATTCTTACTCTTCCATAACTATTCTTACTAGTTCCTTAGAATCACAGTCTAATTTAGGTTGGACAAGACCTCTGAAGATTATCCATTCAGATTCCCTGCTCAGAGAATGTCTCATTACATGAGGTTGAACAGGGCTGTACCCAGTCAAGGCTTGAAATTTTCCAAGGCTGGAGACAACCTGTGGACAACCTACTCTAGTACTTGATAATTTTCAGACAAAAAAAATAATTAAAAAAAAAAAGTTTATAATATCTAAATAGAACTTGCCCAGTTCTAAATGGTGTGTGTCATCTCTCATCCTATCACTCTGCACTCTTGAGAAGAGCCTAGTTACATCTTTTCCAGATCCTCCAACCATGTAGTGGTAGACACACACAAGGTGGCTACAATTTGACCTTTGCTATTGCTAAGGCCCCATTCCTTCAGCCTCTCTTAATGTGTCCACAAAACCTTCCAACTGTCTTGGTGGCTTTTACTGGACCTCCTCCCACAAATCAGTAGATTTCGTAGACCAAGGAGCCCCAGACTGAACACACAACCCAGTGTGGTCTCATGAGTGCCAAATAGAGGAGAAGGATCACTTCTCTGGGTCTGCTGGCTACACACTTGCTGACACAGCACAGAGTGCATTTGGTCACCTCTGCCGCGAGGAGACACTGCTGACTCATCTTCAGCCATTGGTCACCAGACATCTGCTGTCTGACCTCTGCCTACATCACTGTCAGACCTACATCAAGAATCCGAAAGGTGCCTGTCCCCAGAGGACCTGCTGTCTCTTTAGTCATGTCTTCAGAGGATAATCCTCTGATGAGCAGTCTCACGATTCCTTTGAAAACCCGTGTTAAGGAAACTTTAGCCATTGGCAACTGGCCAGCATTTTTCACTGCTGATCTGGCAGTGCTGATTCATGGCATGAGGTTGTGGCAGAAGTCATGCTTATGGGCACATGAAGAACTCCGAATTTTCCCCAGCCAGAATGTGTTTCCAGCTCTCCAGACCCAACAGCAGAACACTTGTAGAACAGAAACTGCAAGCATGTTACCTGAGCAGGTTGGTTTTTTTCTTCTGCCTGCACTTCTCCATGATTGCTCAGCCATTGAACAGTCTCCCTCCAAAAACTACAGTAGTACTAAGGCATTGCTTTCATTTTTAGGGGACATTATAAAGGAACAGGGAATGATTAACACAACTAACAGTCCTATCACTGGGACTTTTAATCCAAGAAGAGTTTGAGACATATAAAATACCATTTTGCTATGCATTAGTAGTGCCCATACATTCCAGTCTATTTACTGTTGAAGTGACTTTTCTTAATAAAACCCTGAATCCTGATGTCTTTGGGCACTTCCCAAGCATGAGGAGAGAACCAAATTCAACCTCCTGCTGAGATGCAAATAATCAGTTTCTCACCTTGTCTACCTTCTCATCATCCACAGGCACAGGCCCTCTTTTTTATTCCAGTGCTTCATTCTCTTTGCCTACTTCTGTTTCTTGCTGTCTAGTCTGTCCTTTGGATATTTCCACCTGACACCGACCACCATCCTTGGTGTAAAAGGTTGTCCTTTGTGTCTCACCTCAGAAGGCCTCAGTGTAAATGCCTTCACATTTACTCCCACACAGAACAAAAAAATCGGGGACTATGGCTGGTTTTCTCAGCTTCCACCACAGCTGCTCTCCAGAGCGAGCTTTTTGGTTCCCAATGCAGGCATTGCAACCCAAGAGTTGTATGTACAGAAAACTAGAAAATAGTCCCCAAGGCAGCCAGCTACAGAGATGGAGGAGAGATGTTAAAAGCAGTGGGACAGCTCAAGGGATTGGACAGGGAATCTCTTCCACTCTTTGGCTGATGTGTCTTGTTTGTCTGCTGAGGATTTATTTGATCCTCATATGCAGGTCTACGAAGAGATTTTCCCTCCTTGGGCTACACTGAGCAGGATGGAAAACACAAAAGCAGAAATTTCTCTTACGAAGAGCCCTCTTCTCAAGCACTGGCCATCAGTAATTTCCCCAAACTAGGTCTTCTTTTGAACAGTTTTGCTGGACCATTTGGCTTATTTCCCAAGGCTCCAGGTCTGGTTTCAGCTGTAAAAGTCACCCAGCATGTTCTTAATGACAACTCTCCCTACTGCACAGACTGGAGAAGCAGAGACCCAGACTCACCAGATCTACATCCAAACAACGGCAATGAACTAATCACTCCCCAGGGCACCCCTCGTGCCTTTCTGTGCAGTGCTGCAGGCAGTAGTGTGGGTTCAGCATCCAGAGACAAACTCTATTAGCCTGGGGCTTGGTATCCCACACAGCAGGAAGTAACAGGGAGTTCTCTGCAGACAATGCAGAGAAGAACCTCCATGAATCCACCTAGGGGACTGATCATGTATCAGAAGATGTAGGAATCAGAGCTGCTGGTGGAGAAATTGTATTACATCTTAATGCAGTCCCACACCATGATGGGTGTTCTGTTAGGAACTGGAACTTCTGTGCATGACCTGGGAAGCCAGAAACTCGTTTTTACACTGCTTGACTCTATCTGTCCAACTATCACTTTATCAGCTCCTCCCTGTCCCCACTCTCTGTCTCACTTTTTATAATCTAGAAAATGTTGATCCATTAATCTGGATCCTTATACTGCAGCCTTATACTGCAGGCTCATGTCAAAACCCATACAACAGTCTGACAGTGCATACTGCTTTCAGAAGTATCTCACCAGGCATTAACTCCATCAGTTGTTCCTATAGCTGCTACTGGTGTGTAGTAACAGTCAGTTTCTCATTTGACAGGGGAGTGTCAAGTTTTCCTGCTTCTCCCTCTGTTTACACTTCTCACCAAGTATTTTCTCCATAATTCTTGCCACATGATCTGCCCATACCTGGTCCTCCTGCAGCTTTTAACTTATCTTTGCTTTGACCTAATCTTCTTTGTGTGGCTTTAAGGACTTTGTCCCTTCCTACTTTGGTAGACCTCATTTTATTCAATAATTCTGGGAGAGGAGGTCTGCATGGAATATGGTCTCTTCCACAGAAGTTGTCTCTTTCTCTAAACATCAATATAAAAAATAATATGTGTAATGGTAACTTGCAAGCATAAAAGAAATGTGCAGTGTGTTATTCCTCTTTTTATGGCCATAGGTGACCAAATGAGGATTTCAGGGCTGGGAGGAGCTGGGCCTCTTCCCCTGAAGAGCATAGCAAACAGCCCCCCCGAGAGAGCCCGAGACTGACATCTCTGGACCCCTCCAGTGTTTAATCCATGTATTCTGCACACACTGATGCATTCTTACCCCGGAAATCCTGGGGCTTCTCATCCCAGCACTCAAAAGAAGCGTCCGTAAAGGAATGGGTATGACATAAACCAGGAAATGCAAAGGCAGCAAAGAGGAGCACAGCAGCACATCCCATGTCATTAGCTGAGATGTTTTCCGTTCATTATGAGCATGTTAGAAAAATGTCACTTATGCAAAAATTGTCTTTGGGCCTGAGGCAGTGCGGGGTCAGTATAAAAGCCAGCCCAACTTCTCTCTCTCTCAACCACTTCTCTCACCTCCTTCTCCTTGGGAACCAGGTAAGTTGGAATCCCCTTTTTTCTTCCCCTCTCTTCTAGCCTTCAAGGACATCTTAGCTAATACTTATTCCTTGGTCTTATGTTAGTGCTCTGAGATTCTGCTCGTGGGAGAGGGCAGAGGACACATGGTCTCTCATGGGAAAAGGTTGAATCTGGGCAGCAGTGGCTCTTTGACAACAGGCTAGGCAGGAACACCCCTGGGTCTGTTTGAAGGACTGTGGTGCGCTCAAACAAAGAAGCCCTCATACCACCCACACAGCCTCCAGCTCCACACTCCAGCAGGTGTTGGTTGTAGGCTGTTTCCCTGTTGCTTTGCTTCCTCCCTGCCTCTTCCCCAGGTGTACCTCCAGCCCCAGAACATGTCCTGCTCTGATAAGTGCCAGCCATGCCAGCCATGCTCACCATGTGGACCCTGCGGCCCGACCCCTCTGGCCAGCAGCTGCAATGAGCCCTGTGTCAGGCAGTGCCAGGCTTCCACTGTTGCCATCGAGCCCCCTACTGTGGTGGTGATTCTTCCTGGCCCCATCCTCAGCTCCTTCCCGCAGAACACCGTTGTGGGATCCTCCACCTCTGCTGCTGTTGGCAGCATCCTCAGCTGTGACGGAGTCCCCATCAACTCTGGGTGCTGTGACCTCTCTTGTATTACCAGCTGCTACTGTGGAAGAAGGTGCCCCCCTTGCTAAAGCCATGGGTGACAGCCCGAAAGAGGACACCCCGTAACCAGGAATCCACAAGCTGACGCCAGACTGATGACGGAGATCTTTCTTGGTCATTGCTTTCAAGAGGGACTGAGCATCCCCTGCTCATCCTGCAAAGCGTGGTAGCCCATTGGAAGGGACTAGCCTGGTCTCTCTGAAAACATGGTCAATGCCTCTCTCCCTTTCTCCACTCTCTCCTTTCCCTCCTTTTTCTTTGTTGTTTTATTCTCCCCTGGGCCATGAAACCCCCCAAAGCCAGCATAGGGGGCACCTGGTGGCCCCTCTCCTTCTGCAGGGCAGCCACATGGCTGCCCTGTGGGAACTGCCCCTTGGCCACCCTGTGGGAACTGCCCCTTGGCCATGGAGCACTGATTCTCTCAGCTGCCCATGGTGATCCTTTCTCTGGGGCCTCCCCTTGGAGCCATCTTGTTTTCCTCTTTAGACTCATTAAAGTCTGCTGCATCTCATCTTGTGACTCTGTGTGGTCTTTGCTTCTGTAGGCACCCTCCAAAATCTGTCCAGGGAGAAAGGATTTATTTGGGGAGAGGTAAAACAGGGACACAAGAGCATCCTTTCATCATTCCTAGAGGAAAAGGATGGTGGGACTCACTGCACTCGATCCCTTTCAGGTACTGTCCCTTAGAACTGAGGAGGACACCTCAGACTACTTCATAGTCCACCATCACCTTTTCCTTGCAGCATCTCTGCCCAGAAATATTCCCCTGGCTTCAGAGCATATCTTGCAGAAGGAGAGTACAACTTCTGCTACTCTCATGTGAGGAGTCCAGTGTTACAGGAGGCCCTGGGCAGTCAGCAGATCCATAAGCTCCCTGGGACACGTAGTCTGGGTAGCTAGGAAGGGGGTGAAGGGCCTGAAGTCATCTAGCAGCCTGGGGAAGACAGAAACAGAGCAGAGATCATATCCAAAGATCTGCAGGGACCCTTGTCCTTCCATCCTGACAGGGTCACCCAGCCCTTTTTATGGCTGTGTGAGAACAGTCTGGGACAAATAGGTCAGCGGGAAATCACTGCAAAGAATCCCCCAGCATGTCTGAGGATGTTTTCCTCATGATCCAATTGGTATACCTTTTGTATAGCCCTCTTTCTGGGACTTCCAGAGTCTGAGTCCATCTTCTCTTTCTGTTCTGATCAAGTAGTTGGAGAAGCCAAGAGCTACCCTGAGCTTCCCCTCCCCTCCCCTCCCCTCCCCTCCCCTCCCCTCCCCTCCCCTCCCCTCCCCTCCCCTCCCCTCCCCTCCCCTCTCCCCTCCCCTCCCCTCCTCTCCTCTCCTCTCCTCTCCTCTCCTCTCCTCTCCTCTCCTCTCCTCTCCTCTCCTCTCCTCTCCTCTCCTCTCCTCTCCTCTCCTCTCCTCTCCTCTCCTCTCCTCTCCTCTCCTCTCCTCTCCTCTCCTCTCCTCTCCTCTCCTCTCCTCTCCTCTCCTCTCCTCTCCTCTCCTCTCCTCCCCTCTCCTCTCCTCTCCTCCCCTCTCATTTTTTCTCTTTTCTCTTCTCTCCCTAAAGTGAGAAGGCCCTGTTCTTTTAGCCTGTTTTTGCATGTCAGGTTCTCCTCAGTATGTCATTTGCCTTCTCTGCTACAAAGGCACAGTCCTTACTCTAGTTCAACTTATCTACTAGGACCCCACATATTTTTCTGCCGAACTGCTTCCTAGATAGTTAGCCCTCAGCCAGTACTTGTACGTGGGGTTGTTATTCCAAAGATGCAAGAGCTTAACCCTGTTCCTGTTGAACTTTTTGAAGATTTCGTCAGCACATTTCTCCAGCCTGTTTAGGTTCTTCTGACTAGCAGAAATGACGTGCAGGAAATGTCACTGTACTGCTCCCTCGCAGCCTGTTTCTCATTCCACCTTCTCTTACACATTCTGTGTCCTTCCTTTGGGTGTGTTACCCACAAGACCTCACCCACACCAAGACCCCACACCAAAGCTGTGGTCTGTTAAATCTATTTCTGTTGGTGTCAGAGGGACCAAACCAGCGCATTCTTCAAATTAAGATAACTCCACATGGTAGACCAGAGCAGAGAGCCTGGCAAACCTCTGACAAATGTTTCTGGTTTGCTGGAACTGACCATTGCCATGAAATGCCTGATTCTCATTGCAACTCTCTACCTAGTAATTCCTGGATGCACAGATTTCTCAACTGCGTTGTTTCTAATTGCCTGTTTTGAATACCCAAGGTGCCACTAATGGAGATTGTGGGTGGAAATGTAAGTATTTGTGTAGATCAAAGGAGCGGTGTGCAGGGGTGATCTTGAGAGAAGAGGCCAAGTGATGCCCCCATGTGGAATAGAGACGGTTCCAGACAGCTCAAAAAGGGACCTGCTGCTGGCCAAACTGAGCCACTGAATGATGTTTGCACCTCTGTGAGAGTATAATTAAGAAGGGATGAATAATGCTGCATAGTAACAGTGAGAGGGAGGAATGAGAAAATGTAAGCAACACTGCAGACACCAAGGTGCAGAAGGAGGGCAGGAGGTGCTCCAGGCACAGAGCAGGTTGTTCCCCTGTGGAGAGACCCATGGTGGAGCAGGCTGTTCTGCTGCAGCCCATGGATTCCCATGCTGGAGAAGTTAATGAAGGACTGTATCCCATGTGAGGGACTCCATGCTTGAGCCAGGAAAGAGGAAGAAGGAGCAGTAGAGACAAAGCATAATGAACTGACTGCAGCCCCCATTCCCCATCCCCTCGTATCACTGGGAGCAAGAGGGGGGGGAGGTAGAAGAATCAAGACTGAATTTGAGCTAGGGAAGAAGGGGGGTGGACAGGAAATTATTTTAAATCTGTTTTAGTTTTCTTTCAGTTCTCACTGTCCTACTCTGTTAACAGTTGGCTTATTCTTATATATTAAATAATTATAATTATATTGTATTGTTATTATATTAAATTATTATTATTATTGTCATTATTAAATTAATCTTCCCCAAGTTAAGTCTGTTTTGCCCACGATGGTAATTGGTGAATGATCTCCTGTCCTTATCTCAATCAATGAGGTTTTTTTCATCGTATTTTCTTCCCCTGTCCTGCTGAGGAAGGGGTGTCCGAGAGTGGCTTGGTGGGCACCTGGTGGCCAGCCAAGGTCAATTCACCACATCCCTCTTAAAAACAAGACACCAACACATGATGAAGAAACAGGGCTGCTCTTTAAGGGGTATGTAACAATGAGGTAAACCTGTGGCAGAAGGCCAGGGAGAGGATTTGCCAGGGGCATGGCAGTTATTCTGCAGACAGGGGAAGATGCTTGGAATGCCCCAAGCTGTCAAGTACACAGAAGTGTGCTCAGGATACAGAGCACTTGAGAGCATTGTTCTAGCTGTGCATTACAGCCAAAGAGGTATTGCCTGGGGAAAGCCTCCAGCACTCCTTTGCTCTTCTGAGTCAATAGCCCAGTGCCCAGCAGGCAGCTGCTGTGTTCATATGGTAGCTGTGATCAGGATGTTCAGAGCAGCCAGGCAGCTCTGGAATTACTACGACAGTCATCAATAGATCAGTGATCAATCCCACTCTGAAGACCTCCATTGTGCCCACCTGGCAGCACACCCTGCCCAGTTCTTGTGCCCAGGAGGAATCAACATGGAACTAATTGAACTAACTAGGAATGACTCAAACACCTCTGAAGTACTTTCCTTCCTTCTACAAATGGAGACAGATATCCCACCGTAACCCTGACACTGACCCATCACTGCCTTGCCCCTGTAGCTGTCACAGATTTGGCCTACAATCACTTAAAAGAGTTTTTCTTTCTGTAGATGAAGCTGGGCTGTGAGAGAAATCTTAGACAGAAGAGAGCCTCAGGAATGGAAGGAGTGGGGATGGTGGGAGAAACTGCATTGCTTACAGCCCAGAGCCTCCTCCTCCCCTTCCCATTCATTTCCAGAATCAGGAGGCATATCATTGCATGTAAGGGCAAGGATAGGTAGGGCAAGTCCCCTATTCTTCTGTCACACCTGCAGAGTGCCTTATGAAGCTCCCTGGTTACACAGATTTGCAGGGCTGAAGTGTCTCACAGATTGCATGTCCCCAGCTCCAATCAGACAGAGTAGCTCCAGAACAGCAACTATTGTCCAAATCCCTGTGATTCCACTGTGTTGAGTGGCCTTCCCCTCAGGATGAATTTGCTTTCCTCCTAGCCCCTCTCCTGACAGATGTTAATGCCTATGACTGCTTGGTATTTTGCTTGTCCCATTGCGCTTCTAATTAGAGTATGGAGATTCATCCCATTGCAAATGAATAGGGTAGGGATGGGAGGAGGCTAGGAACAAAAACAGGAGAAGGTCCACGAGTGTAAGAGGATAACCTAACAAACAGCATACAACAAGAAGAATGAGAGAGCAGAAATACATCACAACTTCCACCGTTGCCCGTCATTTCACTAAAGTCTCCAAAGGGCCTCTGGTAAACATCAGTTTTGTTAAGTGATGTACAGACTGTGCAGCCCTCCTCCAGCTACATCCCTGCTTGGAGGAGAAACTGTAGTTGCGGAAAACAGGTCCAGGGTGCTGAGCACTGATCCCCCGGCTGTGGCCAACACTGCTGCAGCTGTGGAAAGCCAGCAGCAGGAGGAGGTCATGTGCCGGGGGACAGGGACATGGTGCCCCAACAGCACCCTGAGCCCTGGGCCCCACCGTCTGGTGCTGCCCATGGAGCTGGCATTGCCGGTCAAGGGTCCCATACAAGGCAGGCAGTGGTGCCTGACATGGCAGCTGGAATCACAGAGCAAGCAGGAGCTGCTGCTCAGACCCAGGGCCTGAGGGCGGCTCCATGGGAAGGAACAGCGGGAGCTGAGCCACCCGCAGCAACCCCAGGTGTGCAGGAGTGCAGGCAGGGGCTTCCCCTGGCATGGGCACCTAAGCTGTGGGGCCACTGGGGCCCAGCAAGCAGCCCAAGCAGAAGGGGGTGGCAAAGCAGCAGGCTTGGAAGCAAGTTAAGTGGAAGGAACTAGTTATAAGGATTTCCATTATTTTATTATCAGATCTTAACCACTTTAATACTCAACCCCCTGGGGTCTCTTAGACCTCCCAGGGCATTTTCCCATAGGATTCTGCCCAGCAGGTCCCTGAAAGGGTAGAAATCTGCTCTCATGGAGTGGAGGGCTGTAATTCTGCTTTCTGCTTTGCACAGTCACTGCACAGTCCAATCATGACAGCTATTGCAGCTTATCTCCAAAACCCCAATAAGATCACACGTTTGCAAGTGTGTACTGATTCTTGTCTTACATATTTGTATTGTTGAGCTTGAAAAGCAAGTCAGTGAGTCAGTCAAGGTCAGGATGAGATCTTGTGACAGTCTGGCACAGTCACACAAAGTCCAGTGATCACCAGTTGTGTTCATAGAGAAGAGGCAGGTCTCAGGTCAAGCTGGGAAGTCATCCACATGTCGAAGTCCAATCTGAGATAAGTGGGGTCCATGGACAGATACAGGCACAGATGTGTTGCAGCTGGAGCTGTAACTCAGGTTAGGGTCAACCTCTAGAACTTCAGCTTTAAAGGTGCTCCCAAGGGAAGGGGACTCAGCCCTGACTGAAGCCCTTACAAACTACCTGTAGCCCCTGTTGGAAAGGACTTTACCTGACAACCTTCTTGGAACTGCAGCAGGCTTTACATGCATGTTCCTGTCTTCCCAGACACAGTTTCTGGGCACTCAGACTCAGATTTTAATGGGGGACATGGATGCTCTGGTGAGTGAAAACCAAAGGAGGCTTCACTTGTTTGGCTCTCCCTGTGCAACTCAGGGTGTTTGTCCTACATCTCACAATGGAGCAATATTTAGACCTCTGCTCTTCTAATTCAATACCCATTTGGCCCAAGGGTCTCGGTCCCAGACTCATTCAGCCCTCGGTGGATGAGCTGCAGAAGTGCATTTGGCATTGGCAAGGACACAAGGAGACTGTGCCCCATCCCAGCCACCAGCAACACTGCATCATCAGGGGATGCACTCACAGATGTGGCTTAAATGAGTTGGGCATGATTTGTTGGCCTTTCTCTCTGTATATAAAGCAAGACAGGGACTGCATTTCAGTGCTAGTCCTCTGGACACTTCTCGGCCAGGCTGAAGCTATCACCATTCAGCTACAAATGGGCTCTGTCTGGAAAAGGGGAAATGATACTCTGTGGTACTCATGCATACATCATGGAGGAGTCACCTTGCTATGACCTGCACATGCCTTCATGATGAGGGGGTCACACAAGTACAGACATACATGCGCACATGCACATATGCATGCAATCATGGAAAAATCTCACATGCTTGTAAAAATCTCATGCTTATGTAAAGCCAGCATGCAGTCAAGCACACAAACAAAAATTATGTACAGGAAAACATCAGCACTTGTGCAACTGTGGACTCTGCTGAGGAGATTAAGTGGACCACACTGGCAGAACTTGACTAAAATACTCTGGGGAAGGACCAGGCCCCAGACATGCTTTTGATATTGTCTGAGGACCCTCAAAGACTGCACAGAGAGGAGGTGATGCAAAAGATCCCAGTGACATTGTCCTGAAGGCACTGTTAGTTGGGATATGGTCAAACCCCACAGCAGAAGCCCACCTGCATGCAACAATAAGTATCCATCAGAGAGATGGAGTGAGTAAGATAAAAGGATGTGGCACATCCTCAAGGAAGGCCATGTCACATGGCATTCTTTGGTAATCCAGCCAAGAGGTTCAAGAATAGTGCCCCTTTCCACGTCCACATCACCCGCCTGTATGGACCCCTCCAGCACTTGATCTGAGTCTTCCAATCTGCGTTGATGTGTTTCTGCCCCAGAAGTCCTTGGGCCTTTTATCTGGCACTTAAAGAAGACTTCTTATGGGAATCACATGGGGTAAGCCAGGAAATGAAAAGGCAACAATGCAGGAAATTAGAATACAGCCCATATCATTAGCTGAGATGTTTTGCATTTGACAGGAGACTGTCAGAAAATTATTACCTCCACAATGAGTGCCTCTGGTCCTGGGGCAGTGCAGAGCTACTATAAAAGCTAGCCCAACTCTCTGCACTCTAATCCACTTCTCTTACCTCATTCTCATTGGGAATTAGGTGTGTGTGATGCCTCTTCTCCTTCTTCAAGATCAGCTCTCTCCTCAATGAATGTCTGAGTTGGCACCAATTGTCCTAGCCTGGGAATGGCAGCTTCTTCTCATAGGAGAAGGAAGGGTAGAGTAAGCCTTCTACAGAGTGAGGCTGGGACTCGGCTGAGGTGGATCCTAGGCTTTCAGCTAGGCAGTGAATGTTAGACCAGTAGGCGTCTTGACTCAACCCATGACTCAGTGCAGTTCTGCTCCTCATATGCTACTGTATTTGCTTCCTCCTGCCCTCTCTCCCATGTGCACCCGCAGCATGGACACATGTCCTGCTCAGAAAAGTGCCAATCATCCCAGCTGTGAAAGCTGTGCTGTGACCTCTCCTGTTTCAGCAGCTGCTACTGTAGCAGAGCATGCCTCCCCTACTAAAGCTGCTGCAGGCAATCCCAGAGAAGGAACCCAAAAGATGGTTCTGGACAGGAGACAGAGCTTTAGCCCCTTGTATTTAGAACAGCTGTTCATTCCTGGCTTCTCAAAAAAAAAAAATAGAAAGTGGCAGGAAAGAATCAGTCTGTTTTTTGCTCCACCAAAAGGACTTTAAGGACTTGCATGCCAAGGGCACTGAGCACAATGGGACAAGCTCATACCTAGAAATGGGAGAGAACAGATGTCTTCTGTCGGAAGGAGAAACCACCAGGGCTCAGGGACTCCCTCCAGCATTGGTGATTCCCATGAGCTGGAGGAGAGACATGAAAAGCAACAGAACAGCTTGTGGCATGTATAGGAGTTGAGATGAACAGAACTTCTCACCCAGTCCCAGGCTAATGTTTGTGGTTGTTTTTTTTTTCACATGCTGAGGGTTTGGCTTATGCCCAGATGCAGGGCTAAGAAGGAAGTTTTCTTCCTGAGGCTATTCTGGCTAGGAGGTAAAACCACAAGAGCGGTCCTGTCTCCCAACAAGGGCTCCCTTTTGCCACAGTGTTCATCAGAGGAGGCTGAGAGAAGACTAAGAGCAGAAGAAGCTGGTCCAGTCACTCTTTGAATCCATGACAGTTTTGCTGACAGCTTTGCTGGACTGTTTTGCTCTTTTCTCAAGATTCTGGATCTGAACAAAACTAGATAAGTCACACCAGCTTGCTCTTAATGGCATTTGTCTCTTTTGCAAAGGCTGGGAAGGTCTCACCATAGGCTCATAGAATGGTCTTGGTTAGAAGGGACCTCAAAGATCATCTAGTTCCACCCTCCCTGCCATAGCCAGGGATGCCACCCACTAGATGAGGTTGCTCAGGGCCTCATCTAACCTGGTCTTGAACACCTCCAGGGATGGGACATCCACAGCCTCTCTGGGCAACATGTTCCAGTGCCTCACCACCCTCTGAGTGAAAAATTTCCTTCTAACCTCTAATCTAAATCTCCCCTCTTTTAGTTTAAAACCATTCCCCCTCGTCCTGTCAATACCTGTTTGAGCAAAGAGTTGCTCTCCATCTTTTTTATAAGCCCCCTTCAAGTAGTGAAAGGTTGCAATGAGGTCATCCCAGAGCCTTCTCTTCTGTAGGCTGAACAGTGCCAGCTCTCTCAGCCTATCTTTGTAGGAGAGGTGCTCCGGCCCCTTAATCATCTTTGTGGCCCCCCTCTGGACCCGCTCCAACAGATCAACATCCTTCTTGTGCTGGGGGCTCCAGACCTGGACACAGTACTCCAAGTGGAGAGTAGAGGGGGACAATCACCTGCCTTGACCTGCTGGCCACTTCTCTTTTGGTGCAGCCCAGGATGCAGTTGGCCTTCTGGGCTTCAAGCATGCACTGCCGACTTATGTTGAGCTTTTCGTCCACCAGAACCCACATGTCCTTCTCGGCAGGGCTTCTCTCAAGTAGTTCTCCTAGTCTCTGCTCATGTCCAGGATTGCCTCAACCTAGGTACAGCACCCTGTGTTTAGACTTGTTGAACCTCATTAGGTTCACATGGTCATTAGGCTCATTAGGTCCACTTCTCAAGCCTGTCCAGGTCCCATTGGATGGCATCCCTTCCTTCTATCATATCAAACGCATCACTTAGCTTGGTGTCATCTGCAAATTTGCTGAGGGTGCACTTGATCCCACTGTCTATGTTGTTGATGAAGATATTAAAGAGTACCAGTCCGAGAACAGACCCCTGAGGTACACCACTTGTCACTGGCCTCCACTCGGACATAAATCATAGACCACCACTCCCTGGGTGAGACCTTCAAGCCAATTCCTTATCCTCTGAATGGTCCATCCATCAAATCCATATCTCTCCAATTTGGAGACCAGGATGTCATGTGGGACTGTGTCAAAGGCCTTGCAGAAATTCAGCTAGATGACATCGGTCAGTCTTCCTCTACCAACTGATGCAGTCACTCCATCGTAGAAAACCACCAGATCAGTCAGGTACAATTTACCCTTGGTGAAGCCATGCTGGCAGTCTTGGATCAGCTCTTTGTCTTGCATGTGTCTTAACATTGCTTCCAGGAGGATTTTTTCCATGATCTTGCCAGGCACAGAGGCGAGGCTCATTGGTCTGTAGTTCCCTGGGTCCTCCTTTCTACCCTTTTTAAAAATGGAAGTGATGTTTTCCTTTTTCCAGTCATCAGGGACTTCGTCTGACTGCCAGGACTTTTCAAAGAAGATGGAGAGAGGCTTGGCAACTACATCAGCCAAATCCTTCAGGACCCTGGATGCATGTCATCAGACCTCCATAGACTTGCATGTGTTTAATTTCATTAGGTGGTCTCAAACCTGCTCTTCACTTACAGTGGGTGGGACTTTTCTGCCCCAGCCTGGTTCAGGGAAACAAAAGACTTGGGAAGCCTGACTATCAGTGAAGACTGAGGCAAAGAAGTTTTTGAGTACCTCAGCCTTCTCCATGTCTGTCCTTACTGGTTCTCCCTTCTCATCCATCAGATGGGGGACTCTTCCTTGGCTTTTCTTTTCTGAGCAATGTATCTATAGAATCCCTTCCTGCTGTTCTTTGCATCCCTCGCCAAGCTCAGTTCCATCTGTGCCTTGGCTTTCCCCATCCCATCCCTGCACATCCGGACCAAATCCCTGTACTCTTCTGCCCTGTACACAGGCCACGCATCCCTGCTTCCACTGCCTGTGCATTTCCTTCTTGTGCCTCAGTTTGACCTGCAGGTACCTTGCTCAGCCATCCCAGTTGTCTGCCCTCCATGGCCACTATTTTATGCAGGGGGATGGAGAGTTCTTGCACTGTAAGGAAAACATCCTTAAAGAGCCGCCAGCTCTTTTCAGCTCCTTTGTCCCTAAGGACCGTGTTCCATGGGATCTCATTCTATGAAGTCTTTAAACAGCTGGAATTTTGTTCTTTGGAAGTTCAGGGTCCTGACTCTGCTCTTTGCCAAGCCTGTATTCCTCGAGATCACAAACTCAGCTAGGACATGGTCGCTGCAGCCCAGACTGCCTCCAGTCTTGACCTCTTTAATGAGCTCTTCCATGTTAATGAGCATGAGGTCAAGTAACACTTCTTGTCCGGCTGGTTTGTCTAGTACCTGGACCAGGATGCACTCTAGGAATCTTCTGGATTGCTTACAGCCTGCTGTGTAGTTTTCCCAACAAACATCTGGGTGGTTGAAGTCCCCCATCACAATGAGGGCATGTGAGCATGACGCTTCTTGTAGCTGAAGCAAGAATGCCTCATCTGGACTCCCTTGATCAGGCGACCTGTAGTAGACCCCAACCACAAGCTGTTCTTTATTGGTGCGGTCTTTAACTCCCACCCATAAGCACTCAACCTGTCTGTGTCTGTGGCTGTTTCTCAAAGGCAACTCTTCACAATCAATTCCTTCCCTAATGCAGGGGGCAACACCCCCTCCCTTCATTCCCTGTCTATCCCTTCTGAAGAGTTTGTAGCCCTCTATTCTAATATTCCAATTATGTGATCCATCCCACCATGTTTCCATGATAGCAATCAGGTCACATTTGTCTAATTGCACCATGGTTTCAATTCCTCTTGCTTGTTTCCCATGCTGCATGCTTTGGTGTAGAGGCATTTCAGCTGGGCAGTCATATTGTGTTTCTAGAACCCTTCCTGATTGCACTGGGACAGTTCCCAAGTATTTCCCTGCCATTACTTAGAGTGATATTTTTCTCAGGTATGCTTTCTTCACTCAGAGGAGCATCCCCTTCCCCCACCACATCTAGTTTAAAGCCCTCCTGATAAGCCCAACCAGCTTACTGCTGAGAACACTCTTGCCCACTTGGACAGGTGTGCCCCATCAGGAGTCAGCATGCCCAGTCCCTCAAAAGCACTTCCAAGGTGTCATTGCTGGACATTAGCTCAGACCTACATGCAAACAGTGCTGGGAGGGGGAGGGGGAACAGCTCCACATGGCACGTGTGCACACACACACACACACACTCCTTCTGTGTAATGCTGAATTCTGAGGGCAACAATGTGCTATCTTGGAACAAAACATCCCACACAGAGAAAATCACATGGGAGCTCTCCAAGGCAGACGTTCAGCCATTTCCAGAAAAGCAGGGCTCATTATGCATAATGGTTACTTGGAAGACAAACGCCGTAACTCCAAATGTCCTCCACTCCTCCTTCTTTCCTCCCTGCTTTTATTGCTGAGCATGACATCATACAGTAGAGAATACCCCTTTGGTCAGTATGGGCCAGCTGTCCTGGCTGTGTCCCCTCCCAACTTCTCTGGGGGATGGTTGGACCAGATGATCCTGGAGGTCTTTTCCAACCTTCATGGTTCTATGATTCTCTGATTCTTGTGCATCCCCAGCCTCATCTCCAGAAGGGCAGCATGAGAAGCAGAAAAGATCTTGACTCTGTGCAAGCACTGTTCAGCAACAACTAAAACATTGGTGTATCTACATTACTTTTATCACAAATCCAAAACACAGCACTATTCAAGCCTATAGGAAGAAAATTAAATCTATCCCAGCCAAAACTAGGACACTCATGTGCAGAGAAAAACACCCAGAATCCACCAAAGATCTGTACTTATTCACCCACAGCAGCATCTGAGAGGCCTGGTGTTCATTGTGAGGAAAGGAATGAAGCTGCAATCTTTGCTATGCCATAAGTTTCCTAGGGCTAAGGGCAGGTATTTCAGCACCAAGAAATTCTTACTTGCACAGTGAGGCCACATCCAGGCTTCTCACAACTCTCCAAGTCAGATGGTGCTTGAGCATCCTTTCTGGCAGACTTGCCATGCTGTAGAACCGCTGCCTCTAAACTCCAGGTAAGACTGCCAAAGGGGCCATGTGCACCTGAAAATTAACGTAGTAGATTAAGAGATCATCCAGTCAGCTGTCGATCAATAGGAGACTGCTGGATGCCTTCCAGCATCTGGCGTGTTATGGTAATCTCAACCAGCCCAGCCATTCGTCATTAAGGGAGGTATCCATGATGACTTTCTCTGGCCATACAGCACCCAGCTGGACATGGGATCTGTGTCCTAGGAGTAGGTAAGAGTCTCGTTTTTAGCACACCCATGTCCACTTCTTCTATAGGTACTGACTAGATGCAGGTAGGACCAGGCAGAAAGGTTCCCCAGGGTCTAGCTGGACCCAGAACTTTCCTCCCAATGGTCTCTTTCCAGCTTTAATAAAACTCAGAAATTCAACACTTTTTCTCAGGTTAAAAATGTAGTGACTCACTCCTGAGGCATGAACATAGCCCTCAAATGTCTATTTACAAGAGTTTGTAGCAGGTGTTCATCCAATCTCCAGGACCTTGTGTCAAAAACAGAGTCATGTGTTTGGGTTTGAGGAAGGTCGTGGACAATAAGATCTTGGTCTCAAAACTAGCCACTGTGAGAAATCCTTGAAGGTGTTGGTAACCTATACTTCCCTTTCTCATGACTGAGGTGAGCTTGAACTCCTAAATTTTTGAGATGAAGTCCAAGCAGGTACAGAAATGACTTGATAGGAGATTATGAAATGGAAGGACTGTGTATCTGAGTTTGTAAAAAAGTAACCAACCAGTAAACCACTTTAGGTTTTCTTTTTTAAAAAATAATACCTAGCATTAACACTGCTCAGGGATTCCTTGGCTATGTTAGGGGTGCCCAAAACAAAAACAAAACCCACAAAGAAACAGAAGACATCCCTATGCATTGTGAGGGAGAAATGCCAGGTCCCTGTGGCAGGACCAAGGGATCTCTGGCTGCTGGGGCAGAAGCACCTCTGCTACCTGCCTTGCTGTGCAGAGAATAAAGGCATTGCTCCTCTCTGGGGATCACTGTGGCCGGTGGCTGCCATCTCGCCTTCCCGAGCACTGCGCACGCTGCCACCACTTCGGTTATAGGGGGTTTCTGTCTCTGACCCGGCAGGAGCGCTGGGGGCCAGAGTGAGAGGAGCAGGAGAAGCTCTCTGCACAGTGTGCTGTTCTGGAGCTGTGGCAGGGGGACCCCGGGGCTGTGGTGCCTCAGTGGGCCTGGGCCAGTGCCAGGCCGGCAGGCAGGGAAACCATCACTGCCGCTCCTCCCAGCAGGTCCAGCTGGGGCTGTGCCCCTACCACACCCACCCAGCCCCACCCACCTTGGTGCTTGCCCAGCCGCAGCCCCAGCTCCTCTCCCCATGGCTCTCAGGGCACAGCAATACATTCCTGTGTCCCTGCGCCGCGGCTGGGCAAGCCACAGAGTGCTGAACCGGCGGTCTGCTGCCACCGACAGCCACCCCGCTGGGTCCACCACTGGTATGGAGCTTTTGTGACTGCTCACAAAGAATGGAGGGCCTTGGCCTGGGAGCTGAAGGTACCAGTGGATGTAGTTACAGGTCTGGATGTCAGGGTGTGAGCAGGTGATGTTGATGCCAGTGCCCTCTCTGCCCACAGTTCCTGCTGCACCAAGGCTTGGCCAGCAGACACTGCACTGAAAGCAGAAGGCAAGGCAAGAGAGCATCAGTGATCCCTGAGCTCTGATGTCACTTTTCCTAGAGAAACACTCAGGAACATTAGCAGTTAGGCACAACAGGCTGCAATGCATGGAGAAATGTGCTGTGGGTACAAGCAGCAGAGGAGGGTGATGCTGCTGTGTGTGTGTGGAGTGCACGCAATAGGCTGGGAGTGAATCCAAAACAGATGCAATGAGAGAGGGGATTAAAGTCAGATGGATGGACATGGAGAGGAAGAGCATGATGAGAGTTAGGGGTGGTACAGTGAAGGACAGTGGGCTGAGCTGAGAGCAATAATAACTGCTGAATGCACAGGGTGCCAAAGAGTATAGGAAAGAGGATGGGATAGTAGCCGACGACAGTCCAGTAGCTCTGGACAGAGCCGACGGAGATGATAGGAGAATCCCAAGTGAGGACTCAGAGAGCTGGAAAAGGCAGAGGAGAGATGGTTGAGAGGCAGGGAGGAGGAAAGGCCCTGAAGAACAAGACGGAAGAGTTGGCACCGGGCCCTCTGGGAAGCGTCCTGACCCCAGCCCAGGCTCCTGCAGCCCCCGGCCTTGATGCATCCTGCCACTCTGCTGCCCACACCGTGCTGCCCCCACCAGCCCCGTCTCTCTGCTCCGGCCGCGGTGCCTCCTCCCCACCATGGCACCTCCTCCCTGCCAAGGCCACCCAGTTTTGCCTTGGGGCTGTGCCCAGTGCCAGCACAATTTAGGGGCTGGCCCGGGCTGCGAGTGCTGGACGCCTCTACGTGGGTAAATGCTGGGACCTTGTCCACTCCAGCTGCTGGCACCACAAACCCAGCAATGCCTTCACCCCAGTTTGACTCCACTTGCTGACCTCATTTCACTCCCTCTTGTCTCTTCAATTGTTTGCATCTAGTCCATACAACACTCACACACAGAGTGTTATTACACTGAAAGATAGTTAAGGAAGGTTTAATTAGAAGATAAAGCAGACTGGTGATCAAGGGCAGGGCTTGGTTAGACAAGCATACAACAAGGCAATTGCGGCTTGTATAGAAGAGGCAAGAAGGCTCTTTTGACCCCTTATCTTTATTTGTCACACCCTTTCCCAAAACATTCCTTAGTAAGTTTTCTATAGCCCCATGGCCTTCCTTGAAATTCCCAAGTCTTCATGTTCCTCTTGTTTTCTCCTTCTTAACAGTTATGATATCCAGGTGACTAAGTCCGAAGCTATGTCTCTATTTTCTTAAGGGACCATTAATTAGCTAGTGGAGACTTGTGGGCTTGGTTATTGCTGTCTCTAGTGTATCAGGTTTGAGTCTCCTTGTGGTTTCTTGTTTACTGTTTTCACCCTTTACATATAATTCCACTTGCACTAGAAAAGTTCTTGATCAGGCAATGTTATTGAAGCACAGGGTCTCCCATTCAAAATACCCTTACATATGTGGCATGAGGAGGGTCTGAAAGGACTGGATTTGCTCAGTGTCAAGAAGGCTACGGGAAGATTTAACTGCTGTCTAGAACTACCCATTGGGTGCTGGCAGAGAGGATGAAGTTTCCTCCCCGTTGCTCCCTGAGCTTGTCTACTAACCATGCAACTCAGAGCTGCAGTGGGGCTACTGCTGTTCACACTCCTGACAGAGACCAGACCTGAAACATGGTGCCCCCAGCCCACTTAACCCACAGCCTGGCCCCGGAGAGACCCCGCTTGTCCTGGCAGTCTGCAGATCACCTCTCCCTTGGCAGCGCCAAGCCAAGGATAGGCAAGGCTTGATCTTGTCCTCATACTTTGTCGGGCACAGGCCAGGATGTGAAGCCATGGGAAAGGGCAAGTTCTAGCAAGAGCTCCTAGATGTTCCCACCCACTCCTGCACAAGGGAACATCCCTGTCCACACCCACAGCTCTTCCTCATGGATGCATTTGCTGCCCCACTGCAAGTGCATCATTCTCCCCCAAGTTGACCAAGGTATTCCTAGCCAGGATCAGGAAGCAAATAGCTGAGAACACAACAAATAGAGACAATTCTCAGCCAGACCTGGATGAGAGTTGTCCCTCTTTGTCTTGTTCTCAGCCAGACCTAACAGCAACCTGGTGAAGTTCCACCCAAACATTTGGAATGATACTAGAGTGCAGGGAGAGTGATCCACACTCCATCCGAGGAAGGAAGTTGGGAAGTTGCTGCTTAGTGTCTATAATCCTCTGACAACATGACAAGGATGGGGAGCATTCAAAGTTCCTCAGAGCAGAGACAGGCTACCTGCTACAGCTCCATGAACACCAAGGCCAGAGCTTGGATAGCCCTTTGCCCTGGGCAGGGGGAAATAATTCACATCCCTCTCTGGGATTGCTCCTTGCAGTCCAGAAGAACTCATGTGAGTCTTTTCCAGCCTCTGCATCAGTAGGAAGGAGCTCAGAAGTATCTCCTATTTCTGTGGACTAAACTGTGCTAGCCCACCTAAACTCCCTCTCCAGCTTTCTACTGAAAAGGAGCCCAGAGCCACCAAGTCATGGCTGCATCATAGACATCGTGGTGTGAAGGAACCAAATCACAGAATCACAGAATGGTTAAGGTTGGAAGGGACCTCTGGAGATCATCTGTTTCAGTCCCTCTGCTGACGTAGAGATAAGTAAAGCAGGTTTCCTAGGACCACATTGAGATGGCTGTTGAAGAACTCCAAGGAGGGAGACACCATAACATCTCTGGTCATCCTGTTCCAGGGCTCCATCACCCGCACAGTAAAGAAGTGCTTCCTGATGTTTAGATGGAACCGCTTTTGTTCCAGTTTATGCCCATTGCCTCTTGCTGTGGCACTGGGCAACACTGAAAAGAGCCTGTCTGCATCTTTATTGCACCCTCCCTTCAGGAATTTATACAACTGTTCACATTTTTCTTTGGCTGCGGCTCCTAGCAACGAGTCATCAACATATTGCATTAAGGCCCCTTTATTCTTGCTCTACCAGTTATTTAAATCTGCTCCCAAAGCAGTCCAAAATAAACTTGGACTATTTAGCAAGCTGATAGTCTACACATTGATGAGATAACCTCTGAGCTTCCTCTTCTCCAGGCTGAAGTGTCCCAACTGTCTCAGCCTCTCCTCATAGAAGAGGTGCTCCAAACCTCTGATCATCTTGGTGGCCTTACATTGGGTTTTTTCCAATATTTCCATGTCTTTCTTGTATTGAGGGCCCCAGAACTGGACACGGTGCTCTGGGTGTGGCCTCACCAAAGCTGAGTAGAGAGGAAGAAATGCTTCTCTCGACCTGCTGGCAATATTTTGCTAGTGCAGCCCAGAATACCTTTAGCCTTCTTATCAGCAAGAGCACATTCCTGACTCATCTTCAACTTAGTATACACCAGGAGTTCTAGTTCCTTTTCTACAGAGCTGCTTTCCAGCTGGATTACCCCCATGGCTTGTTCCACCCCATGTGCAGGACTCTGCAATTCTCTTTATTGAACTCCATGCAATTCTTCTTATCCAAACTATCCCATCTGTCAAGGTTCCCTTGGAGGTCTCCACAGTGCTCTGGTAAATCAGCCACACAACTCACTTTTGTGTCATCTGATACTTTATTAGTAGTTAACTCTACTCCATCAACTAGATTGTTGATGAAGATCTTAAACAGGACAAGACCAGGATCAACTGTTTGAGAAGTGTGCTAAGTGATCCTGAAAGCTGTGGTATCAAAGCATGACTTTGGGAGAGACAAGAAAAGGAGGGCTCATGAGGCAAAGGCTGCATTTTAGGGCAAGCTCTAAGGACAGCCCTTCCTCCTTCTTGGGCTCTCACAATCAGCTGCAATCAGAGCACTCCTGGCCCAATGAAACTGTGGGCCTATAGTGTTCACAACATGGGTTCTGAAGAGTGCTACACCAAGACATGCCTATCCCGTCATCATGAGGGGAGAGACATTCAGACACACACAACTGCTCATGCGCACCCCTTGCAATGAGACAAATCCAGTATGCACACAGGCTTGTCTGAAGGGGGACCTCCTCCCTACTTCCAGTAGACCAGAAGAAGAAAATACGTGATCTCTGGAAACAAGTCTCCCATCTGGCCTCCTCTTGAAGACTGTGTGTGGTTCTGGGCTCCACAATATAAAAAGGATATTAAGAGACTTGAATTGGTCCAGAGGAGGGCAAGAAAACTGATAGAAAGGATGGAAGGCATGTCCTGAAGCAGTCAGGCAACAGGACATGAAGATGTTTGTAGGCCCCTTCCCCATTGGAACTGTTCTATTCTAAATTTCATGCCGCATGGCCAAAGGGGAGCCGCAGGCCTGAGGAGACAGGTAGGAACCACCCGCCTGTTCCCAGACTGGAACTGCAGTGCTCAGGCCAAAGGAGGCAAAGGAGGTGGCCAGGGACAAAACCTTCACAGCCACCTCCAGCAGGGTAAAAGGGTCCCTGGTGGTCTTCTCCTGCCACACAGCACAAAGCCAGAGAGAGGGCAGTACCTGTGTCACAGCACACATTCCTGCAGAGCAGGGATGGTTTTCTGCCTCATGATGACACCAGTCCTTAGCCCTCTCCATCCAGTACTTCTCTGGACATTTAGGGGGTCGTCATTAGAGACAGCCCAGGCAGATGAGGTGGCCCAACAGGTGCACCAATGCCTCGCCAGAGCTGCATTAGGGGAATGAGAGTCAAAAGCAGCAGGGCAGACCACCTGTCTGTGGAGGCCACATTCAAGCACAATCAGAGAGAGCTTGGAGGCTGGACGAGAGGGGGATGTGCCACATCCTCCCACACAGGAGCCCGTTGGCATCCAAGCAGGGATTGCAGGCCTGGGTGCAGCTGGGCTCTTCCTGCCCCTGAGGCTGCAAACAACCCCACACAACTGCCCCAGGCCAATGTCCCCAGCCTGCACGTGACCCCTCCGGCACTCAGGACTCATCTCCTGATGGCACCAATGCACTGCTATCCCAGAAATCCTTGGGCCTCCCACCTCAAGCCTTCAAGGCGGCGCAGGTACAGCTAAACGAGGAAATGAAAAGGCATCAGTGCAGGAAACCAAAACACAGTCCCCGTATCATTAGCTGGGATGTTTTGCATTTCAGATGAGCTTCTCGGAAAATTATTACTTCCCCAGAGGATTCCTCTGGACCTGGGGCAGTGCAGAGCCTGTATAAAAACCAGCCCAACTCTTTGCTCTCTCATCTGCTTCGCTGCACTTCTTCTCCTTCGGAAACAAGTGAGTTGGAAGCTCGGTCCTGAGGTGGGGCTTGGGGCTGCCTGTCATGGGAGGGAAAGCAGGGAGAAGGTCTGGCATGGGGAGAGTCCAGGGCTGGGCTGAGGGCACTCAAGGTCTCTGGGTTGGAAAGAGCTTTTTTGGGCCTGGCTCTCTTTGCCCAGTGCCTTGGGGGACAGACCAAGAGGCCCATGGGCCTCCCTGCACACCCTCTGCCCAGCACATGCCTTGGCACCATCACGGTGGCCTAGCAGGCTGCTCCTCCCTCACCCCCATTCTCCTCCGGGCCCTCTCTCCCATCAGGTGCACCTCCTGCCCCGAGACATGTCCTGCTACAACCAGTGCCTGCCGTGTCTGCCATGTGGACCCTGTGGCCCAACCCCGCTGGCCAACAGCTGCAATGAGCCCTGTGTCAGGCAGTGCCAAAACTCCAATGTTGTCATTGAACCCTCTCCTGTGGTGGTGACCCTGCCCGGCCCCATCCTCAGCTCCTTCCCGCAGAACACCGTTGTGGGATCCTCCACCTCTGCTGCCGTTGGAAGCATCCTCAGCTGTGACGGAGTCCCCATCAACTCCGGATGCTGTGACCTTTCCTGCCTGGGCAGCCGCTACTGTGGCAGAACCTGCCTCCCCTGCTAAGGCTGCTGCAGGCAGCCACCACCAACCCAGAAGATGGTAATGGACTGACCACCAAGGTGGCTCCACCTGCAAAGGCAGGCAGCTGGAGCCTCTCCTGGGACTCCTGAAAATGTGGCCCATGCCTAACTTTCCCATTTCTTACTCTCTTCTTTCTTCCCCTTTTCTCTGTTGCCTTCTGCTCTCCTGGACTGTTGGCGCCTGCTAGGCTGGTCTTGGAAGGGTCTGCTTCTCCTCTCCCTCTGTGGGGCACGCAGACAAACACCCAGTGCAAAGTCCACCCTGGCCAAGGCACAGAAACTCCTAGCTCCCCTGGGGCTCCCCAAACCGTGGCCTCCACTCAGAGGTCCTCGCTCCCCTCTTTCAAATCATTAAAGTTCTGCTGCATCCCAGCCTGGGGCTCTGTGTGGTCCTTCCCTCTCCAGACACTCTCCCAGGCTGCCGGGGAGAAAGCTGTTGCTCTGAGCAGATCTTGCAGGGACAAATGAAATCCATGCCCGTTCCCGGCAGGTGAGAAACAGCCAGGGGGCTCCTGTCAGACACTGTGCCTTGCAGCTGAGAAAGCAGCCACTAGGACCTGCCATGCTTCGCCTCTGAACAGAAATGCCCTCCTTGGCCTTTGAGCACATCCTGTGGATGGAAAGCCTAACCAGTACGCGAGTGAGGACATGACCTCCCTGACCACAGGGGGCGGTGGCAGTGGCACTGCGGCATGCTTCCTCATCCAGCAGCACCTGTGAGCCCTCCCTGGCAGGCGGCTCTTGCATCTGGAGGACCCCTTTCCCTCTTCCAGATGTCTGTGGGAGGGAGGGTGGCAGCCTTTCCAGCACTCCTTGCCTTGGCTTAGCCTTCTTTGCAGGTCCTTCAGGCATTTTGTCTATCCCCAGTCATTTCATGCCAGCATTTCCCCCAGCATGCCTAGAAGAGGTGCAGTTTCTAAATGCAGAATTGCTCCACCTGCTGATAGCACACTCCCCGTCTCTAGGCACACGTGTGTAAGCAGTGCGCGTGGGGCTATGTCTTATCTCTGAGGAGCCGTGGAGAGTCTTGTTCCCCCTTTCATGCCCATTGCTTAGGACAAGCCTCATGCTGCCATGTGCAGCACCTGCTCTTCCTACAGGAAAGCTCCTGGTTTTGCCAGAGGGTCAGGCCTCCCCTCTTCCCCCTCCAGCACTGGCAGGACACCCACTGCCCTGCTCCTCCCCAGCCAGGCAGCTGAGTCTCAACAGAGCCTGCCAGTCCCACCAGGGCCCACTGGATAACCTCAACCGTGTCACACTCTCCACACAACAAGGTGCCCAGGCAGCTCCTGGAGAAGCTTGCAAGCTCATGGGTTCTCCTCCCTCTGACAGCTCCAAGCTGCCTCCAAATCTCAGAACAAAGGGTGGAGGAAAACGCTCTGCGGGCTGCCTAGGATCCCACATCTCTGCCTCAGGGAGCCTTTCTGCGCACATCGCCTCACACTGAACACGCTTGCTCAGCCAAAGGAAGAGAATCGAGCTGCCACCTCAGCTGGGCCCCAGGTTCCCCAGGGCCAGGACCAGGTTTTTCAGCACTGGCAGCTTCCAGCTGGTGCAGCCATGCCACAGCTCAGCCTTTCCAAATCCTCTTGGGCACAAGGGCTCTGAACTGCCTCAAAGGCACTCACACCCCCTTGTAAAACAGCTGCCCCTAAGGGCCTACTGGGAGATGTGACAGTAGGTGCCTGTCTTTGCCATAATGATCACGAAATAGTTGAGCTCAAAGCTTTTGGCACAATGACAAAAAGTGCATTGCAGAGTTATCTCTCCCCCTCCCCTCCCCCACCCCCCCCTGCAAATTTTAAGAGATCAACTCTAAATTACTCAGGGACCTAGTGAGCAGCATCCCCTGGCAATCTGCTCCAGAGGGCTTGGAGTTCCCTGAGAGACAGCCAATTTTCAAGAACCAACTTTAAAAGACCCTGGGGGAGGCAATCCCACTGTGTCGCAAGTCAAGAAAAGGCAGGCAGAAGGACGGCTTGTCTAAAGGGGGACCTCCTGCCTACTTCCAGTAGACCAGAAGAAGAAAATACGTGATCTCTGGAAACAAGTCTCCCATCTGGCCTCCTCTTGAAGACTGTGTGTGGTTCTGGGCTCCACAATATAAAAAGGATATTAAGAGACTTGAATTGGTCCAGAGGAGGGCAAGAAAACTGATAGAAAGGATGGAAGGCATGTCCTGAAGCAGTCAGGCAACAGGACATGAAGATGTTTGTAGGCCCCTTCCCCATTGGAACTGTTCTATTCTAAATTTCATGCCGCATGGCCAAAGGGGAGCCGCAGGCCTGAGGAGACAGGTAGGAACCACCCGCCTGTTCCCAGACTGGAACTGCAGTGCTCAGGCCAAAGGAGGCAAAGGAGGTGGCCAGGGACAAAACCTTCACAGCCACCTCCAGCAGGGTAAAAGGGTCCCTGGTGGTCTTCTCCTGCCACACAGCACAAAGCCAGAGAGAGGGCAGTACCTGTGTCACAGCACACATTCCTGCAGAGCAGGGATGGTTTTCTGCCTCATGATGACACCAGTCCTTAGCCCTCTCCATCCAGTACTTCTCTGGACATTTAGGGGGTCGTCATTAGAGACAGCCCAGGCAGATGAGGTGGCCCAACAGGTGCACCAATGCCTCGCCAGAGCTGCATTAGGGGAATGAGAGTCAAAAGCAGCAGGGCAGACCACCTGTCTGTGAAGGCCACATTTAAGCACCATCAGAGAGAGTTTGGAGGACTCGGGACTCATCTCCTGATGGCACCAATGCACTGCTATCCCAGAAATCCTTGGGCCTCCCACCTCAAGCCTTCAAGGCGGCGCAGGTACAGCTAAACGAGGAAATGAAAAGGCATCAGTGCAGGAAACCAAAACACAGTCCCCGTATCATTAGCTGGGATGTTTTGCATTTCAGATGAGCTTCTCGGAAAATTATTACTTCCCCAGAGGATTCCTCTGGACCTGGGGCAGTGCAGAGCCTGTATAAAAACCAGCCCAACTCTTTGCTCTCTCATCTGCTTCGCTGCACTTCTTCTCCTTCGGAAACAAGTGAGTTGGAAGCTCGGTCCTGAGGTGGGGCTTGGGGCTGCCTGTCATGGGAGGGAAAGCGGGGAGAAGGTCTGGCATGGGGAGAGTCCAGGGCTGGGCTGAGGGCACTCAAGGTCTCTGGGTTGGAAAGAGCTTTTTTGGGCCTGGCTCTCTTTGCCCAGTGCCTTGGGGGACAGACCAAGAGGCCCATGGGCCTCCCTGCACACCCTCTGCCCAGCACATGCCTTGGCACCATCACGGTGGCCTAGCAGGCTGCTCCTCCCTCACCATGTGCCTTGGCACCAGATGGGCCAACTGAACTTTGTATGGAGTAGGGGAAGGCAAGAATTTCATTAATGGGCTTTTTCAAATCATTAAAATTCTGCTGCATCCCAGACTGGGGCTCTGTGTGGTCCTTTTTCTGTCCTTTTTTCACTGCCCTTTTTCTCAGTTGGAAACATATGATTTCGAAACTCTGTCTTAGACTGGGTTTGGGGTTTTTAGAGCCCTGTAGAGTTTTGTTCCCCCTTTGATACCTGTTGCTTAGGATGTGTCTCATGTTGCCATGTGCAGCGCCTGCTCTCCCTGCAGGAAAGCTCCCAGTTTTGTCAGAGGGTCAGGCCTTCCCTCTTCCCCCTGCAGCACTGGCAGGACTCCCACCACACTTCTCCTTCTCAGCCAAGCAGTTCTGTCTCACCAGTGTCTGCTAGTCCTGCTAGTGCTGCTAGGTAAATCTTTACCATGTCGTGCTCTCTACTCAGTAAGTTTTCTTACATGAACTGTTCTCCATCAGCAAGGATCACTTGTTTTTTCATGACATAATACTCATGCTGTCTATGGAATTACTCTAACAGAAGAAGTTTTTTGCATGTCATACATTTGATTGGTTTGATCATGATGTACACTTCTTCTCTGGTGAAGGCTGAGTGTTGTGTCAACCTGCAGAAGACAATACCTGAAGGGAGAGTGCAATGAAGATGGAGCCAGGCTCTTTTCAGTGTTGTAATGTGTCAGGACAAGTGGCAATTGGCACAAACTGGAAAACAAGTTCTATCTAAATATCAGGAAGCACTTCTTTACCATGTGTGTTATGGAGCACAGGCACAGGTTGCATGGAGAGGTTGTGGAAGATACCTCCTTGGAGACCTTCAAAATCTGCCTAGACAACATCCAGAGCAACCTGCTCTGGGTATCCCTGCTTGAGCAGGGGGGTTGGATCAGATGACCTCCAACCTCCTTTCCAACCTTAATCATTCTGTGATTATGTGTGTCCTGTCTACCTATTTTTTCTCCTTTGGCCTGAGTACTGCAGTTTCAGACTGGAAACTGTCAGTAGGTTCCTTCCTGTCTCCTAAGACATGCAGCTCTCCTTTGCCAGTCTAACCTGAAGTTTAGAATGGCTTTGTGCCATTCCAACATATCCTATCACTGGTTATTGGGAGAAGAGATCTGACCCTCCCTTTCCATTTCCCCACCTCAGGATGTTGTAGAGGGCAATGAGGTCACCTCTTAGCCTTCTTTTCTCCAAAATAGACAAACAAGGCACAGAGGTGAGGCACAGAGCGGAGTGGGTCACAGGGAAGTCTGCCTAAACAGCAGGAAGAGAGTTTTGTGTTCCCCTTTGGGATAAGGTTTGGAGAGTGCTTTGAGCTGACTGGTAGAGAAGATGGGAACTCTCAAGCTCTACTTCCTCTTTCTGCAAGCTGCGACGGCACCCTCTGGAGGCAAAAGTGGGACATGGTCCTGTTTTTTTTCTGGCAACCCTGAAAGGGCTGGCAGACTTTGGTGAGGCATGGGCAGGCAGTCCTAACTGCTCCCAGCCTGAAATTTTTCTGAATTTTTTTGCAGATTAAGGTCTGAACCTCTATTGGAGGAAAAGCAGATTGTAGATCAGCATAAAGAAGACTGGGCCAAGCTTTGCCTATTAATTAGGACCGGCCTTTGCCACAAGACATTAGGCTCACTTTGCAGCTAAAAGTCTAGTAATCCCTCAGTCAATTTCTTTCCAAGTTGCCTTGGTGTCTACCTCCTTGAAGCATGAATAATCACCACAGTTTCTTGGGATGAATAAATAATGCATTCCTGTGGTGCCTTTTAGCTGTAATGCAAATCTTCTGATTGAGATCTCAGAATGTCTGCATGAGATGAGGGAACACTGGACAATAGCTGCCAATGTGTTTGCACAGAAGAGCTACGCTGCAATGAGAAATACGCTAAACTGAGCAGTACTCAGGAGTATTTGTAGTCACTTCATCAGAGAAAAAGTGACATCCATTTGCCCTGTCCCCAGCTTGATGTGGGCTGGCTTATGGTGCTTGTGGGACAGGAATCACAGAATCACAGAATCACAGAATGTTAGGGATTGGAAGGGACCTTGAAAGATCACCTAGTCTAATCCCCCTGCCGGAGCAGGAACACCTAGATCAGGTCACACAAGAACGTGTCCACGCAGCTGTAGAATGTGTCCAGAGAAGGAGACTCCACAACCCCCCTGGACAGCCTGTTCCAGTGTTCTGTCACCCTAACCGTGAAAAAGTTTCATCTAGTATTTAAGTGGAACCAGCTTGCACCCACTGCCCCTTGTCCTATCATTAGATGTCATTGAGAAGAGCCTAGCTCCTGACACTCACCCTTTAAATGTTTATAAACATTAATAATGTCACCCCTCAGACTCCTCTCCTCCAAGGTAGAGACCCAGTTCCCTCAGCCTTTCCTTGTAAGGAAGACGTTCCTCTCCGTTAATCATCCTCGTGGCTCTGCGCTGGACTCTCTCAAGCAGTTCCCTGTCCTTCTTGAACTGAGGGGCCCAGAACTGGATGCAATATTCCAGATGTGGTCTCATCGGGGGGGGGGGGGGGGGGGGCAGAGGGGAAAACCTCCCTTGACCTACTAACCACACCCTTTCTAATATGCCCCAGGATGCCATTGGCCTTCTTGACCACAAGTGTGCAGTGCTGGCTCAAGGTCATCCCACTGTCCACTAGGACCTCCAGGTCCCTCTCGCCTTCGCTGCTCTCCAGCAGGGCAGTCCCCAACTTATACTGGTGTCTGGGGTTGTTCTTGCCCAGATACAGGACTTTACACTTGCCTTTGTTATATTTCATTAGATTTCTCCTCGCCAAACTCTCCAGCCTGTCTAGGTCCATCTGGATGGCAGCACAGCCTTCTGACATGTCAGCCACTCCTCCCAGTTTAGTGTCATCAGCAAACCTGCTGACACTGCACTCTATTCCCTCATTCAAGTCACTGATGAATATATTGTTTACATATAAACTAACTTATAAACTTTTGAAAGAAGTATTCTGTGACCCTGGCAATGACAGAGAGTTACAGCTTGCTGCACTGTGCTGGGGCTTTGCTTGAACTTTTCAAATGATAGACAACATGCAATACAAGGAGGTGATTTAAGATGACCAGCATGACTTCACCAAGGACAAATCATGCCTGACCAATCTGGTGGCCTTCTATGATGGGGTGACTGTATCAGTTGACAAGGGAATACCAACGGATGTCATCTGCCTGGACTTCTGTAAGGCTTTTGATACAGCCCCACATGACATCTTGATCTCCAAATTGGAGAAATATGGATTTGAAGGGTGGACCATGCAGTGGATAAGGAGTTGGCTTGAAGGATGCACCCAGAGAATTGTGGCCAATGGCTTTATGTCCAGTTGGAGGATGGTGATGAGTGGTGTCCTTCAGGGGTCTGTCTTGGGACTGGTACTCTTTCATAACTTTACCCAGGACTTAGACAGTGGGATTGAGTGCACCCTCAGCAAGTTTGCAGATGACACCAAACTGAGTGATGCAGTCGATACAACAGAAGGCAGGAATGCCATCCAAAGGGACCTGGAGAAGCTAGAAAAGTGAGCCCATGTGAACCGCATGAGGTTCAACAAGTCCAACTGCAAGGTGCTGCACCTGGCTCAGGGCAATCTCGGACATGAGCACAGACTGGATAAAGAACTCATTGAGAGCAGCCTTGCAGAGAAGGACTTGGGGGTTCTTGTGGAGGAGAAGCTTGGTATGGGCCAGCCTTGTGCACTTGCAGTCCAGAAGGCCAAGTGCATCCTGGAAAACAAGAAGTTCTATCTAAACATCAGGAAGCACTTCTTTACCATGTGTGTTATGGAGCATTGGCACAGGTTGCACGGAGAGGTTGTGGAAGGTAACTCCTTGGAGACCTTCAAAATCAAAGGAGGAGTGGCAAGAAGGTCAAGGGAGGCGATTGTCCCCTTCTAATCTGCCCTTGTGAGGCCTCACTTGGAGTACTGCATCCAGGGCTGGGGCTCCCAGCACAAGAAGGATGTGGACCTGTTAGATCAGGTCCAAAGGCAAGCCAAAGGAGGCTCACAAAAAGGGCTGGAGCACCTATTCTATGAAGAAAGGCTGAGAGAGCTGGGGATGTCCTTTGTTTTTGTCTTTGTCTTTGTCTCTCTCTTTCTCTTTTCTCTCTTTCCCTCTCTCTTTCTCTTTCTCTCTCTCTTTTTTTTTTCCTCAAACATTTCTTGCTGATGGGAAATAGGGAATAATTATATTTTGCCCTTGCTTTCATTGCCTTCTCTTCTCTTCTCTGCTCTGCTCTGCTCTGCTCTGCTCTGCTCTGCTCTCTTCTCTTCTCTTCTCTTCTCTTCTCTTCTCTTCTCTTCTCTTCTCTTCTCTTCTCTTCTCTTCTCTTCTCTTCTCTTCTCTTCTCTTCTCTTCTCTTCTCTCTCTTCTCTTTCCTTTCCTTTCCTTTCCTTTCCTTTCCTTTCCTTTCCTTTCCTTTCCTTTCCTTTCCTTTCCTTTCCTTTCCTTTCCTTTCCTTTCCTTTCCTTTCCTTTCCTTTCCTTTCCTTTCCTTTCCTTTCCTTTCCTTTCCTTTCCTTTCCTTTCCTTTCCTTTCCTTTCCTTTCCTTTCCTTTCCTTTCCTTTCCTTTCCTTTCCTTTCCTTTCCTTTCCTTTCCTTTCCTTTCCTTTCCTTTCCTTTCCTTTCCTTTCCTTTCCTTTCCTTTCCTTTCCTTTCCTTTCCTTTCCTTTCCTTTCCTTTCCTTTCCTTTCCTTTCTTTCCTTTCTTTTCCTTTCCTTTTTCTTTTTCTCTAATTAAACTGCGTATTTTCCTGAACTGAGCAGAAGGGGCCATAGGACCCTCTCATTCTGGGCTTCGTAACAGGAAAAAATACAGAAAGATCAGTTCTTTTGCCCTTCTGTTGAGAAGGAAAAAGGGAGGGGAATGTGGAGTAAAGTGCCCAAGACAGAGAGCAGAGAGGTTGAGAGAGGCAGGCAGAAAGAAGGGAGTGTGTGTGTGCATGCATGTGTGAAGAGATGACTGGGTTTTGAAGGCGAGAAAGGGGTCATAAATGCTGCCTGACAGACAGACACTAAATCCCAGACAGTGAAGGACACTTTTGCATCACAGGTAGGAAGCCAAGATAGGGAGCCAGGAGAACTGCATGGCTAAACAGGGAACTGCTGGCCAAACTCAAGTGGAACAGGAGATTCTAGAGATCATGGAAGGAGGGGCTGGCCACTTGGGAGGAGTATAAGACTGTTGTCAGAGGATGTAAAGAGGCAACTCGGAAAGCTAAGGCCTCCTTAGAATTAAAACTTGCAAGAGGGGTCAATGTCAAAAGAAAGGGCTTCTACAAATAAATTGCAAGTAAAAATAACACTAGAGGCAATGTAGGCCCTCTGATGAATGATATGGGAGCCCTGGTGACAGAAGATAAAGAGAAGGCAGAATTACTGAATGCCTTCTTTGTCTCTGTCTATAATGCTGGAGGCTGTCCTGAGGAGTCCCGTACTCCTGAGGCCCCAGATGAAGTCAGGATAAAGGAGGAGTTTGCCTTGATTGATGAGGACTGGGTTAAGGACTGATTAAGTAAGCTGGACATCCATAAATCCATGGGTCCTGATGGGATGCACCTGCGGGTGCTGAGGGAGATGATGGAAGTAATTTCTAGGCCACTCTCCATCATCTTTGGCAAGTCATGGGGAACAGGAGAGGTGCTGAGGACTAGAGGAAAGCATGTCACTCTGGTCTTCAAAAGGGGCAAGAGGGAGGATCCAGGTAACTATAGACAGGTCAGCCTCACCTCCATCCCTGAAAAGGTGATGGAACAACTTATCCTTGGTGTTGTCTCTAGGCATATCAAGGATAAGATGGTCATTAGGGGCAGTCAACATGGCTTCACCAAGGGGAAGTCATGCTTGACCAACCTGATAGCCTTTTATGAAGACATAACCAGGTGGATAGATGATGGTAAATCAGTGGACGTGGTCTATCTTGATCTCAGTAAGGCTTTGACACCGTCTCCTACAGCATCCTCACAGCTAGACTGAGGAAATGTGGTTTGGATGATCGGGTAGTGAGGTGGACTGTGAACTGACTGAAGGAAAGAAGCCAGAGAGTTGTGGTCAATGGGACAGAGTCTAGTTGGAGGCCTGTATCTAGTGGAGTCCCTCAAGGGTCATTACTGGGACCAATATTATTCAATATATTTATCGATGTCTTGAATGAAGGAATAGAGTGCACTGTCAACAAGTTTGCTCCTATTTGTCTGTGGGGGGCCTCATTTACTTTGCCTGTTTCACCAGGTAGTTTGTAGCAGATACCACTATAATGTTACCTCACTCTTTCATCTGTTTAATCCTAACCAATAAAGTCTCAGTCAGCTCCTCATTCATCCCCAGGCAGAGCTCCATGTATTTCAACTGGTCTCTGACATAGAGAGCAATGCCCACTCCTTGTCTCCATAGCCTGTCCTTCCTAAACAGCGTTTATACTTCAACAGCAAGATTTCAGGCATGGGAGCCATCCCACCATGTCTCCATAATCCCAGTAAGTAAGACCATAGACCTACAACCATGTACCCATCTCAAACTCATATTGTTTATTCCCTATACTGTATGCGTTAGCTTACAGACACTTAAGAGGGGCACGTCAAGATGTTGGATTCCTAGGGATAGTTTAGGACATATCTCCATAAGGCTGCACAGTAGGAACCATTGCTAATCCACAACTGCTGGAGGTGATCCTGCTTAAACTCCATTTTGTTGATTTTGTGATCTGTTCCTATCACATCATTCCATGACCTTTATTCAGCAACCCTATCCATCATTCTCACAAGGCTGCTGGTTACACTGTCCCTATTTCCTACTTTAAAAGGAGTTTCCCTCCTTTTGAGGTCAGACATTCTGTTGACCAAAAAAATCTTTGCCCCACTTAGTGAGGAGCTTCCCATCTCTCACAAGAATACACTGACCATCAAACAAGGTCCTATGATCATAGAACACAAAACTCTGTCACTGACACCAGTTCAGCAGCCAATTATTGACCTGTACTGTCCATGTTAACTGTCTCAAATCCTTTCACCACCCCAGCAGAATTAAGGAGACCATCTGAGTCCCCATGACCTTCGCTACATATCCATAACCACTGTAGAAAGTTTTGATACTGTCTGGGTTTGACTAAATAAACCTCTTCTACATCCCAACCCCACATAATAAGCATAGGAAGCACCCTATGGCACTTCTCCCACAGTAGAGAGGGGAGATGGAAAGCTGGCAGTACGACTGCCATGGCCATGCAGCCCTAAGTAAGCAGATATTTTGAATCCAGAGGGTGATCTTACACATGAAGAAGAATAATGAATGGAAGCCTGTGTTAACAATTGCTAAACACCCGAACAGCCACAAGGTGTTAAGCATTGCCAAACACCTAATCCCAGAAAAAACAATGAGCATCACCTCTCTCCACAGGCATTCTGGAAGAGCCACTGCAGGGGAAGGACAACTCAGAGGCACAGGTTGGGATGCAGCAGAACTTTAATATTAGAGTCAAAAGAGGGAAATGAGATCACTCTGAGAGGGGGTCCCAGTGCAGGAAGCACGATGGGAAGAAGAGAGCCTGTGATAGGAGGCCATGGCAGGCATCCCACCAGCTGTCCATGTGCCCACTTACTGAGGGAGAAGGGCCAGAAGGTCCTCTCTAGGCTGACGCTGTGGGACTCAGAGCTCAGTGGAGCAGCACCGAGCAACAAGGACACAGGTGGGAAAGGAGAGAGTGCAGAATGAGAAAGGCAGACATGGGCCATGCTTTCCGAGAGCCCAGGCTGGCCCCATTCTCTTGCAAGATGTACTGGGGTAGTTTAACCCCCCCAAACAGAAGAAGCTGACGCTCTGTGCTCAGTCTACTAACTTGGTCTCACTACAAACTTCTGGGTCCCTGGGTGTTTTTCTCCAGAGCCATTGCCAGCAGCTTTAGCAAGGGAGGCACCTCCTGCCGCAGAAGCGGCTGCCAAAGCCAGAGAGGCCAAAGCCCCCGGAAGAGATGGGCACTCCCTGAGAGCTGAGGATGCTGCCAACGGCAGCGGAGGTGGAGGATCCCACAGCGGTGTTCTGCGGGAAGGAGCTGAGGATGGGGCCGGGCAGGGTCACCACCACGGGAGAGGGCTGGATGACGACAGTGGAGTCCTGGCACTGCTGGACACAGGGCTCATTGCAGCTGTTGGCCAGCGGGGTTGGGCCACAGGGTCCACATGGCAGGCACGGCAGGCACTGGTTGTAGCAGGACATGTCTCGAGGCAGGACTTGCACCTGGTGGGAGAGAGGGACAGGAGGAACATGGCAGTGATTGTTGAGCAGTGTCCAACCCACCACTGGATAGCAACAGCACATGCTGTTTGGGGGAGCCAGCAGATGTCTAAGGAGGCCCACAGCTTTCTCCTTCCCTTTGTCTCCAATGTCCTTGTCAAGAATAACCTAGCCCATAGCTTTGGAGACACCTGAGTCAAGCTCCAGCTTCTCTCCATGACACAACTGCTGCTCCCTTCCCTCTCCCATTACTAGCACTCCCAAGATCCAGGAGAATATGAAGGTGCAGGCATGTTATGAGAATTCCCCAGGGATGAAAAGGAGGAGAAAGGCCTTCAGACTCACCTTGATCCCAAGGAGATGGAGGTGACAGGAGTGGATGAGAGACTGAGGAGATGGGGCTGCTTTTATACCTATCCTCCGCTGCCCCAGGCCCACAGTCACTCTACGCAGGCCATAATTTTCCAGCAGAGTCACCTCAAATGCAAAATAGCCTTTCTAATGGCACAAGTGGTGTTTTGGTTTTGGTCACCTCTGCAATTTCATTTCCTCATTTCTGACTTGCCCATTTGGCCACAGAGGCTCCTTTCAAGTACAAGGATAAGAGGTCAAGCGTTTCCCCTGGCAGAAACATGTCAGTAGGGACTGAATATGAGTCCCACGTTCTTGAGCGGCTCTATGCAGGCATGGGACATGTGTCTGTGGGAATGCTTTGACCACATTTGGACCCTGTTTACAAGGAAGTGCACATATCCTCCTGCCTATGCAGTGCCCTCCTCGATACCCAAAGTTTCCTTTGCCTGAGGACACAGCACATCCTTTTACCACTTGGCCTAGCTCCCAGCCTGCTCCACCATTCAGACACCTCATTAAGCAAAGCAGAAGCATAGGCAGATGGGCTGTGCTGCAGCTGTGAAATGCTCTGGCACAAGGCTACTCCTTCTGGGGCGACGTTGTCTGCTTATTTGGCCTTGTTCCCTCTTGTGCCTGTCTCCTGGGCTCTTCAGGCAAGCCATGTTGTCAGCTGCTGTAAGAAAACTGAAGTTGGCTCTCCCGAGCCCAATGATTGCTCAGCAAGTCCTGGGGAATCAGTCCTGAGGACTGGCCAGACACAATCCCTGACCAGCAGCACACCCAAAGACAAGCACTCTTGTGCAAAACATGCCGACCATCCTCTGAGCTGCCTGAGCTATGAGAGTACTTGCCAGAAGGTCATGCTGCAGGGTGATGGCTGTTGGGGCTGCCTGGAGCATGGCACAGCTCGAGCTCGGATTCGCATGGAGCTGCTTGGCCAGAGGGGGATTTGGCATGCATGGTGCTCAGGCCTGCAGACAGCAGGCACTCTGGCTTGGCCTCACGCCAAAAGCGTGGCATGTGACCAATCCCAAATTAGAGCATGACTTGTCCTGGGCAGGGAGAGTCTCTCCCAGGAAGCTTGCCTGCTGAAGGCATTCCCTTGCCTTCCTGGGGTGTGTCCCAGCTGCCTCCCATGTCTGCAGGGCAGGGAAGAGGTTTGTTCATGCAGCAGGGATGCATTGCCTCCTTGGTGGAGTCTGGGAGATGTTTCTGTAGCCAGGGCCCTTGTGAGCAAGTCCCGTCCCTAAGCATGCCCAGCCCTGTGGCAGTGCCGGTTCCTGCCTACCCTCGCTTGCTGAGGGGGAGCTTCCTTACCCGCCTCGTGGTGCTGGCTTGTGCTGTTGCCTGAGAAAGACTTTGGGACATGGCAGAGGAGGTGTGCTGAAGGTCTAATGCTAGGAGAAGACGTATTTCCTGGGACCAGAGACGAGTCCCAGCCAGGTGGGGAAAAGTTTTCTGCAATCCCAGAGGACATGTCCTGTCCTCTACCTGAATGTAACCACAGCAGCACTCGGGCTCCTTTTCTGCCCAATACTTATAAGAACCTACTGGGGTCTTCCTTAAGTCTCTCACAGCACCACTAGAAAGTAGCCTGTATGGTAAAATAGGCATGTCAGAAATGAGGAAATGAAATGGCAGAGCTGATGGAAACCAAAACAAAATTTGTGCCATTAGGAAGCCTATTTTGCATTTGGGGTGAGTCTGATGGAAAATTACGGCGTCCATAGAGTGACTGTTGGCCTGGGGCGGTGCAGGGGAGGTATAAAAGTGGTCCCATCTCCTTAGTCTCTCATCCACTCCTGCCTCCTCCATCTCCTTGGGATCAAGGTGAGTCTGAAGCCCTTTCCCCTCTTCTTCTTCCCTTGGGATTTGTTAGCACATGCCTGCACCTTCATCCTCTGTTGGTTTCCCAGGGATGCTACTCATGGGAGAGGGAAGAGAACAGCATATGTATCATGGAGAAAAGTTGGGCTCTACTGACATGTATCCCAAGCAATGGGCCAGGGGAGGACCTGGCTCAGTCTGGATGCTCTTGGCAGACCTTTTGGGTTGAATCTTAAGGAGGATTTCTTGAGCCTCATTGTACAGCTGACAGCTCCCCAAAGAGCATGTGCCACGGCTCTCCTGGGGTGGACTGGCAGACTGATCCTCTCTCACCTATGTGCTCCTCCTGTCCCTCCCTCCCATCAGGTTCACCTCCTGCCCTGAGACATGTCCTGCTACAACCAGTGCCTGCCATGCCTGCCACGTGGACCCTGTGGCCCGACCCCACTGGCCAACAGCTGCAATGAGCCCTGTGTCCAGCAGTGCCAGGACTCCACTGTCGTCATCCAGCCCTCTCCCGTGGTGGTGACCCTGCCCGGCCCCATCCTCAGCTCCTTCCCGCAGAACACCGCCGTGGGATCCTCCACCTCCGCTGCCGTTGGCAGCATCCTCAGCTCTCAGGGAGTGCCCATCTCCTCCGGGGGCTTTGGCCTCTCTGGCTTTGGCAGCCGCTACTGCGGCACAAGGTGCCTCCCCTGCTAAAGCTGCTGGTGATGGTCCTGGAGAAAGATCCCCAGGGACCCAGAAGTTGGTAGCGGACTGGGCACAGATCATTGGTTTCTTGTATTCAGAGGGGTCAAACCATCCCCAGCAACCCTTGCAAGAGGATGGAGCCTGTCTGGGCTCTTGGAAAAATCATGTCTGCCTTTCCCCTCCTCCACTCTCTCCTTTCCCATCTGTGTCCTTCTTTTGCTCAGTACTGCTCCACTGGGCTCTGAGTCCCACAGCATCAACCTAGAGAGGACCTGCTGGCACTTCTCCTACAGCAAGTGGGCTGATGGACAGCTGGTGGGATGACCACCATGGCCACACAGCTGACACTCCCATCTGCCTCTGGTGCTTCCTGCATTGGGGCCTCCTCTCAGAGTGATGTCTTTTCCCCCATTTGACTCGAATATTAAAGTTCTGTTGCATCCCAGCCTGCGCCTCTGAGTTGTCCTTCCCCTGCAGCTGCTCTTCCAGGATGCCTGGGGAGAGAGGTGTTGCTGACTAGTAGTTCTGGGAGCGGGTGGTTGCTGATGCTCATGCTTAGCAATCATTAACACAGGCTTGCATTCAGAATGCTTCTTCACGCATCAGGTCACCGTCTGGATTCTAAATATCTGCTTACTTAGAGCTGGATGGAATTATCCAATGTAGTTGAGTGGCCTCTGTGCATTTTGGTAGTTCTGATGATGCTCGTTCTTAGCAATCGTTAACAAAGGCTTGCATTCATTTTGGTGTGCACACTCTTTCTTCTTCTCTAATTAGCATAACAGCATAGTAAGGAAGAAGGGACGACTACTTCCTTGGCAAGGAGGAGGGCATAGCGGCCCAGGAGAAGGCAGGAAATCCCTTCCTAACAATAACACTGCAGAACTTGCTGTGCTTGGTCAATGTCTTTCTTGCTACACAGCCCCAAACTGGGTATAATGTTCTAGATGCATTTGAAGGAATGCTGAGCAGAGTGCAATTGTCATCAGCCTTGGGCTCCTGACTATGCTTCTGCTCACACAACCCAGGATGTCATTGGTGTCCTCGATGTCTCGGAGCACTGCTGGGATTCACTTCTCTTTGGATGGGTTTACCACCCAAGCAACTTTTCCTGGACCAGCTTTCAGTCTTCTGCAATAGAGGGGCTGCAAGATGGATGATGTGTCATGAGGACAGGCTGGCAGGAAGGCATCTGCCAGCCTGAGCTCTGGGTGACCTGGGCGCTGCTTTGGGGAGCTTGTAGACGGCCCTTAGAGACACTCAGAAAGCACCTGCTGCCTCTCCTCCTGCCCTCAGTCTCTCCCTGCCTCCCTCTTCCCCACAAAATTTTGTAGGAAGCCCAGGGAACAGATGGAAATAGTAGGGGGAGGAGGACAATGCACTGCCTGTGAGCCTGTGTGATGGGTTGAACCCAGCAAGCATTTAAGCACCCACCACCCACTTGCTCACACTGCACACTCAGCCAAAGAGAGCTGGAAGACCAAGAGTGAGAAAAAGTCCCAGGTCAACATAAAGACATTCTATGAAGGAAATGGGAAACAAAAGAGAAAAAGCAAGTGATGCAAAGGCTGTGTCCCACCACCTCCCACCAGCAGACCAATGCCCAGCAAGTCACTGCAGAATGGCTACTTTGGAACAACTGTCCCCTGGTTTGTTGCTGAGTATGATGCGATATGGTATGCAATATCCCTTTGGTCAATTTAGGTCAGCTGTCCTAGCTGTGTCCCCTTCTAAGCACCTGCCTACTCTGATGGTTTCTCATTACTGGCCAACTGAATTCCACCACACTGCTCTCTTGCTCCCCATCATAAAAGGATGAGAAGGGGTGGAGAAAATACAATGGGAAAAATAAAATCGTCTCACAAGTGGAGATAAGGACAATCAAATTTAAGGAAAAAAAAAAAAAAGAGAGAAAAAATAAGCAAAGGATGCAAGGAAGAAAAGGGAAACAAATTATTCTCTCCTTCCGAACAGTAAGCGATTTTCAGCCACGTCTTGGGAACCTGGGCCTCAATAACCACAGTGGTTGTTTGGGAGGACAGATGTTTTCATAACAAGAGCACTCATTCTTCTTCCTCTGCTTCTATTACTGGGTGTGACAACAAATGGTGTGGAATAGCACTTTGGTTGGTTTAGCTCAGCTGCCCTGCAGATAACCCCTCCCCACCACTCACCCATTCCCCACCTCCTGCCCTTGGGGGCTAGCAGAGAGTCTTGATGCTACGCCAGCACTGCTCCACAGTAACACAAACACTGGTGAGATAGCAATGCCGTTCTGGCTCTAAGTGCAGAGCACAGCACTCTAGGGGATGCTATGGGGAATGTTAACTCTGTCCCAGGAAAATGCTAGGCTGTTCTGTCAGGGTGCAGAGTGGGAGACATAGAAGGCCTTGACGATAGGCTAAATTGTTGGTGTGTCACCTCCACTGTTTTAGCCACACAATCAGAACACAGCACCATATTGCCTATGGTGAAGACAATTGCCTCAATCACAGCCAGAGCCAGTACAGCCTGCTTCCCCCACTCCCTCTCCTGGCCTGCTCTGGCGCCATTTTCTGCACAAGCCTCCCCGCCCAGCACAGCTGCCCCCAGAGCAGAAGGAATTGCCGCCCCTCCTCTCGCCTCTCTCCCTCTCCCCTGCTGCCCCTTCCCAGGAACCTGTGTGGCTGCTGCCCTCCCAGGGTCTCCTGCAGCTCTGGCTCCTCGCTGGAGGCCAGCAGTGGCCACATGCCACCTTCAGCAGGATGTGCGCTGAGGCCAAGATGGCACGCCAGGACAGAGAGGCAGCAAAGCTGGGCCTGATGGCCAGCGGCCCTGCAAAACTCATGGGCACCTCTCTCACGTATGAGTGACAGTGCTTTCCCAAGGGGCCCTACTGCACAGGGCCTCACCCTTGGAGAAGGTGAATGGACCCAATGTGGCCCACATGCCCACTGATGTCCCCAGAGCAACAGCATCGGTCCTGACAGAAGGTGTCTGGAGTGTCTACAGGGGAAAGACAATTAAGCACTGCAGACTGGGATGCAGCAGAAATTTAATATTCGAGTCAAAAGAGGGAAATGAGGTCACCCTCTGAAGAGGCCCCAGTTCAGATAGCAGCAGCTTTAGCAGGGGAAACATCTCCTGCCGCAGTAGCGGCTGCCAAAGCCAGAGAGGCCAAAGCCCCCGGAGGAGATGGGCACTCCCTGAGAGCTGAGGATGCTGCCAACGGCAGCGGAGGTGGAGGATCCCACAGCGGTGTTCTGCGGGAAGGAGCTGAGGATGGGGCCGGGCAGGGTCACCACCACAGGAGAGGGCTGGATGACGACAGTGGAGTCCTGGCACTGCTGGACACAGGGCTCATTGCAGCTGTTGGCCAGCGGGGTCGGGCCACAGGGTCCACATGGCAGGCACGGCAGGCACTGGTTGTAGCAGGACATGTCTCAGGGCAGGACGTGCACCTGGTGTGAGAGAGGAACAGGAGGAGCACATGGGTGGGAGAGGAGCATCATACAGCCCACCAGGGGAGAACCACAGCACATGCTGTTTCGTGAACTGGCAGCTGTGTAAGGAGGCCCACAGCCTTCCCCTTCCCTCGGTCTGCAATGTCCTTGGTAAGAAAGTCAAGATCCACAAAGATCCCCACATAGCCCATAGCGTCAGATACACCTCATCCAAGCCCCAGCTCCTCTCCATGACACACCTGCTGATGCCTTCTCTCCCCCATGACTAGCGCTCCCAAGATCCAGGAGAATATGAAGGGGCAGGCATTTGCTAACAAATCTCCAGGGAAGGAGAAGAGGATAAAGTACTTCAGACTCACCTTGATCCCAAGGAGATGGAGCAGACAGGAGTGGATGAAGACACAGAGGAAATGGGGCTGCATTTATACCTCCCCTGCACTGCCTCAGGCCCACAATCACTCTATGCAGGCCATAATTTTCCATCAGACTCACCTCAAATGCAAAATAGGCTTCCTAATGGCACAGGTTCTGTTTTGGTTTCCATCAAATCTGCCATTTCATTTTCTCATTTCTGACATGCCTATTTTACCATACAGGCTACTTTCTAGTGCTGCTAGGAGGGACCCAAGGAATACCCCAGCAGGATCGTATCAGTATGAGCAGAAAATGAGCCCGAGTGCCGCTGTGGTTGCATTCAGGCAGAGGACAGGACATGGCTTGGTGCACTTTGGGGGAATGGTTGGTAATGTGTTTTGCAGGAAGAGGTCCCACTCGTCATGGAGCTGCAATCCTCAGCAGAGCATCCAAGGTCCTGTTCATTAAAGATGCTCCACAAGCTTCTCTCTCCTCCGTCCTGCATGGGTCCTTCCAACGGTCACCTGTCCTTGCCTCCCCAGGCATCCAGGTTGTGCCAATGCTTTCAGCTGTCTGCCTTGATGCCATTACCACTTCCACTAACTTGGCAAAAGACAGTAACTGAGGTCCAGCTGATGCGCTCCAGGGCAGGGTTGCACAAGGGGAGACCTAGACAGGCTGCAGGAATGGGCCCACAGGAACCTCTTGGCATTCTAGAAGGACAAAAGGCAGGTCCTGCACAGGAGGAGGAACAAACTCTTGCAGCACTACAGACTGGGGACTGAACTACCCTCTGATCCTGGATCCCCTGGACCTCCTCTGAGTAGGTCTGCCTCCAGGGCAGGGTCAGACATGGGCGGTGGGAGGCAAGGGACACACAGGCCTCACCCTCCTGGCTAAAGAGATGGGGCTGTGTGTAGGAGCTCTCCTGAGTGCTTTCTGGTGGGAAAGAAAGGGTTGCAGAAAACATCTTCCCCCTGGCTGGGACTCGTCTCTGGGTCCCAGGCAATATGTCTTCTCCTAGCATTAGAGCTTCCACACACCTCCTCCGCCATGTCCCAGAGCCCTCCTCAGGCAACAGCACAAGCCAGCACCACAAGGCAGGTAAGGAAGCTCGCCCTCAGCAAGCGAGGGCTGGAAGGAACTGGCACTGCCACACGGCTGGGCATGCTCAGGGAGGGGACTTGCTCACAAGGGCCCTGGCTACAGAAACATCTCCCAGACTCCACCAAGGAGGCAATGCATCCCTGCTGCATGAGCAAAGCTCTTCCCTGCCCTGCAGACATGGGAGGCAGCTGGGACACACCCCAGGAGAGCAAGGGAATGCCTTCAGCAGGCAAGCTTCCTGGGAGAGACTCTCCCTGCCCAGGGCAAGTCATGCTCTAATTTGGGATTGGCCACGTGCCACGCTTCTGGCGTGAGGCCAAGCCAGAGTGCCTGCTGTCTGCAGGCCTGAGCATCATGCAAGCTAAATCCCCCTCTGGCCAAGCAGCTCCATGCGAATCCAAGCTCAAGCTGTGCCATGCTCCAGGCAGCCCCAACAGCCATCACCCTGCAGCATGACCTTCTCACAAGTACTCTCATAGCTCAGGCAGCTCACAGGATTGCAGGCATGTTTTGCACAACAGGGCATGTCTTTGGGTGCGCTGCTGGTCAGGGAATGAGTCTGGCCAAAGTGCTTGGTATGGCAAGGAGAGTGGTGGAGCAAGACACTGTCCCTGTGAACAATTCCTCTGGTTTTTGGCTCAGGAGAGCAACCTTTGCCTTCCTCACAGCAGCTGACAACATGGGTTGCCTGAAGAGCCCAGGAGACAGCCACAAGAGGGAACAAGGTCAAACAAGCAGACAACATGTCACCCCAGAAGGAGCAGCCTTGTGCCAGGGCATTTCAAAACTGCAGCACAGCCCATCTGCCTATGCAGGCAATGAGCTGTGACTGGTGGAGCAGTCTGGGAGCCAGGCCAAGTGGTAGAAGGATGTGCTGTGTCCTCAGGCCAGGGAGGCTTTGGTCATCCAGGAGGGCACTGCATAGGCAGCAGGATATGCAGGACCCCTCCAGCACTTGGGACTCATCTTCTACCCCTTCTGACCTACTCTATGGCGGTTTTACTCAGCTGGGCAGCTGAGCTCCATCACAACTGCTATCTATTCCCCCTCCTCAAAGGGAAAGGGGGAGGAAATGCGATGAAAAGGGATCAAGGGTTGAGATAAGGACAGAGAGATCAATCACCAATTGTTGCCATGGACAAGACAGATTCAGAATAGGGAGATTAATGTAATTAATTACCTATTACTAACAAGCTAGAGCAGTGAGAAACTAAAAACAAACTAAAAACAACCTCCCCTGCCACCCTCTTCTATGTTCTTCCCCCAGGTGGCGCACGGGAACATGCCCTGGGGTCTGTGGTCAGTCCATAAAACTTCGACTCTGCCCCTCCTTCACAGTAACTCCCTGCACTTGTTCCAAATTAGGGTCCCTCCCACAGGATTTATTCCTTCCCAAATTGATCCTGCATGGGCTTCTCACAGGCAGCAGCTCTTTAAGAACTGCTGCAAATATGGGTCCGTACCACGGGGTCCATCTGTCAGGAGCAAACTGCTCCAACACGGGTTCCCCCATGGGCGGCAGCTCCCCCCAGAACCCCTGCTCCTGCGTGGGCTCCTGTCCACGGGCTGCAGCTCTGGCCCAGGGCCTGCACCACTGTGGTCCTCTCCATGGGCCACAGCCTCCTTCAGGCAAGATCCACCTGCTCCGCTGGGGAATCCTCCATGGGCTGCAGTGTGGAGATGTGCTCCACCGTGCTACCCATGGACTGCAGGGGGACAGCCTGCTCCACCAGAGGCCTCTCCAAGGGCCGCAGGGGAACTTCTGATTGAATGGAGTCAAATCCAGCTGTTGACCAGTCACGAGTGGTGTTCCCCAGGGTTGTCGGTGTTGGGGCCCATCCTCTTTAATATCTTTGTTTATAAAGACATCGTAGCCCTGGAGTGTGTCCAGAGAAGGGCTACAAAGCTGGTGAAGGGTCTGGAGCACAAGTCCTGGGAGGAGCAGCTGAGGGAAGTGGGGTTGTTTAGTCTGGAGAAGAGGAGGCTCAGGGGAGACGTTACTGCCCTCTACAACTACCTGAAAGGAGCTGGGGGTCGGCCTCTTCTCACAGATAACTTGTGATAGGACTAGAGGGAATGGCCTCAGGTTGCGCCAGTGGAGGTTCAGGTTGGAAATGAGGAGAAATTTCTTCTCAGTAAGAGTAGTTAGGTATTGGAAGGGGTTGCCCAGAGCGGTGGTGGAGTCATCATCCCAGGGGGTGTCTAAAGAAAGATTGGCTGTGGTACTTGGGGACATGCTTTAGTGGATGATATTGGTGATAGGGGGATGCTTGGACCAGATGATCTTGGAGGTCTTTTCCAACCTTAATGATTCCATGATTCTATGATTCTGCTTTAGGACCTGGAGCACCTCCTCCCTCTCCTTCTTCACCGACCTTGGTGTCTGCAGGGCTGTTTCTCACTCCTCGCTGTCCCAGCTGCTGTTGTGCAGGAGTAGTTTTCCTTTTCTTAATTCTGTTCTCACACAGCCCAAAAAAACATTGCATATTGGTTTGGCTCTGGACAGCAGCAGGCCAGTTTGGAGCCAGCTGAAACTGGCTCTTATCTAACATGGGGCAGCTTCTGGGTCTGTTCAGCATTGAGGAAAGAAGAATGAGAGGGGATCTTAATAATGTTTACAAATATCTTAAGTGTGGGAGGCGGAGGGATTTGGCCAACCACTTTTCAGCGGTTTGTGGGGACAGGACAAGGGGCAATGGCCAAAAAAATGATCACAGGAAGTTCCGCACCAACATGCGAAAGAACTTTTTCACGGTAAGGGTGATGGAACACTGGAATAGCCAGGCCAGGGAGGTTATGGAGTCTCCTTCTCTGGAGATATTCAAGTCCCGTTTGGACGCTTACATGGGCAACCTGCTCTAGGGAACCTGCTCTGGCAGGGGGGTTGGAACCGGTGATCTCTTGAGGACCCTTCCAACCCCTACAGTTCTGTGATTCTGTGACACCTCTGACAGAGACCACCCCTGCAGAACCCCGTTACCAAAACCTTGCCACGTAAACCCAATACACCCTCCAGCACTTAGGACTCATCTGCTGCCCTACTGACGTGTTCCCGCCCAGGGAAATGCTTGACCTCTCATCTTGGTTCTTAAAAGGAGATTCTGATGCCAATTGGGCAAATCTGAAATGAGGAAATGAAATGGCAGAGTTGACGGAAACCAAAGCACAACCTGTGCCATTAGGAAGGCTATTTTGCATTTGAGGTGAGTCTGATGGAAAATTACAGCCTGCGTAGAGTGACTGTGGGCCTGGGGCGATGCAGGAGAGGTATAAAAGAGGCCCCATCTCCTCACTCTCTTCATCCACTCCTCTCTCCTGCATCTCCCTGGGAACAAGGTGAGTCTTAAGGCCTTTCTCCTCCTTTTCATCCCTGGGGAGTTCTTATAACATGCCTGCACCTTCCTCCTCTGCTGGGTTTTCGGGTTGCTAGTCATGGGTGATGGAAGGGGTCAGGAGATGTGTCATGAAGTGAAGCTGTGGCTTGGCTGACGTATGTCCTGAGATATGGGCTTGGTGGGGAGCTCCTTTGGCCTGAAAGTTCTTGCCAACACTGTTGGGAACAAAGGGAAGGAGATGGCTGTGGGCCTCCTTAGACATCTGCCGGCTCCCCAAACAGCATGTGCCATTGCTATCCAGTGGTGTGCTGGCAGACTGCTCCTCTCTCACCAACATTCTCCTTTGGGGCCTCCCTCCCACAAGGTGCACGTCCTGCCCCGAGACATGTCCTGCTACAACCAGTGCCTGCCGTGCCTGCCATGTGGACCCTGTGGCCCGACCCCGCTGGCCAACAGCTGCAATGAGCCCTGTGTCCAGCAGTGCCAGGACTCCACTGTCGTCATCCAGCCCTCTCCCGTGGTGGTGACCCTGCCCGGCCCCATCCTCAGCTCCTTCCCGCAGAACACCGCTGTGGGATCCTCCACCTCCGCTGCCGTTGGCAGCATCCTCAGCTCTCAGGGAGTGCCCATCTCCTCTGGGGGCTTTGGCCTGTCTGGCTTTGGCAGCCGCTACTGTGGCAGGAGGTGCTTCCCGTGCTAAAGCTGCTGGCATTGGCTCTGGAGAAAGACCCCCAGAGACCCAGACTTTGGTAGCGGACTGGGCACAGAGCATAGGCTTCTTGTGTTCAGGGTGACCAAGCCTCCCCATCACCCCTTGGAAGAAGATGGGTCTCTTGGAGAGCATGGCCCATGTCTGCCTTATCCCTTCTCCACTCTCTCCTTTCCCGCCTGTGCCCTTGTTGCTCACCGCAACTTCTCTGGACCCTGAATCCCACAATTTCATCATAGAGAGGATCTTCTGTCCTGTCTCCCTCAGTGGAGTGGGCATATAGACATCTGGCAGGATGCCCACCATGGCCACACAGCCCATGCTCTCATCTGCCCCTGGTGCTTCCTGCACTGGGGCTTCCTCTCGGAGCAACCTCTTTTCCATCTTTTGACTCGAATATTAAAGTTTTGCTGCATCCTAGCCTGTGCCTCTGAGTTGTCCTTCCCCTGCAGACGCTCCAGACACCTGCTGTCAGGACCAATGCTGTTCCTCTGGGGACTTTGGTGGGAGTATTGGGCACATGGGTCCATTCACTTCCCCAAGCGTAAGGCCCTGTGCAGTAGGGCCCCTTGGGAAAGCACTGTCACTCACACGTGAGGGAGGTGCCCATGAGTTCTGCAGGGCCGCTGGCCATCAGGCCCAGCTTTGCTGCCTCTCTGTCCTGGCGTGCCATCTTGGCCTCAGCGCACATCCTGCTGAAGGCGGCATGTGGCCACTGCTGGCCTCCAGTGAGGAGCCAGAGCTGCAGGAGACCCTGGGAGGGCAGCAGCCACACAGGTTCCTGGGAAGGGGCAGCAGGGGAGAGGGAGAGAGGCGAGAGGAGGGGCGGCAATTCCTTCTGCTCTGGGGGCAGCTGTGCTGGGCGGGGAGGCTTGTGCAGAAAATGGCGCCAGAGCAGGCCAGGAGAGGGAGTGGGGGAAGCAGGCTGTACTGGCTCTGGCTGTGATTGAGGCAATTGTCTTCACCATAGGCAATATGGTGCTGTGTTCTGATTGTGTGGCTAAAACAGTGGAGGTGACGCACCAACGATTTAGCTCAGCATCAAGGCCTTCTATGTTTCCGTCTCTGCACTTTCACAGAGCAGGCTAGGGTTGGGGAAGTTTTCAGGAGGGGACACAGTCAGGACAGCTGACCCGAATTTACCAAAGGGATATTGCATACCATAGAGCATCATGCTCGGCAACAAAACGGCTGCACAGTTCTTCCAAACTTGCTGTTCTGCAGAGACTTCCTTGGCATTGGTCTGCTGGTGAAAGGTGGTCAGTCACAGCCTTTACGTCATTATCTTTTTCTCTTTTCTTCTCATTCCCTTCTTAAAATGTCATTATATTGACTGGGAAGTTTTTCTGTCTCTTGGTCTTGCAACTGCCACCCCTATCCTACTGTGGCTGTGGTGTGAGCGAGTGGGTGGTGGGTGTTTAGATCCTTGCTGGGGGTCAGCCCACCAGACAGGCTCACAGGCAGTGCATGTCCTCCTCCCCCTACTCCTTCCATGCAATGATATTGCATACCATAGAGCATCATGCTTGGCAAGAAAACAGCGGGACAGTTCTTCCAAAGTAGCCATCCTGCAGAGACTTGCTGGGCTTCTTTTTCCCATTCCCTCCTTAAAATGTCATTATATCAGCCGGGGAGTTTTCCTGTCTCTTCGTCTTCCAACTCTTTCCCCTGTCCTGCTGCGGCTGCAGCGTGAGCGAGTGCATGGTGGGTGCTTAGATGCTTGCCAGGGTCAACCCACCACACAGTCCTCCCCCTACTCCTTCCGTCTGTTCCCTGGGCTTCCTGCAAAACCTTGTGGGGAAGAGGGAGGCAGGGAGAGACTGAGGGCAGGAGGAGAGACAGCAGGTGCTTTCTGAGTGTCTCTAAGGGCCGTCCACAAGCTCCCCAAAGCAGCACCGCAGGCACCCAGAGCCCAGTCTGGCAGATGTCTTCCTGCCAGCCTGCCCTCACACCACATCATCTATCTTGCAGCCCCTCTATTGCAGCAGACCGAAAGCTGGTCCAGGAAAAGTTGCTTGGGTGGTAAACCCATCCAAAGAGAAGTGACTCCCAGCACTGTTCCCAGACATCGAGGACACCAATGACATCCCGGGCTGTGTGAGCAGAAGCATAGTCAGGAGCTCAAGAATCATAGAATTACAGAATCATGGAAGGGCTCAGGTTGGAAGGGACTTTAATGATCATCTAACTCCAACCCCCCTGCCACAGACAGGGATGCCACTTGCTGTATCAGATTGGCCAAGGCCCCATCCAGAATGGCCTTGGACTCCTCCAGCAATGGGGCATCCACAACGTCTCTTGGCAACCTGTTCCAGTGCCTCACTACTCTTACAGTGAAGAAATTCCTCTTAAGGTCTAGTCTAAATCTGTCCTCTTTTAGTTTAAGACCATTCCCCCTTGCCCTATCATGTTCTACCCAAGTAAAGAGTCCTTCTCAATCTTTTTTTCTGAGACCCCTTTAAGTACTGAAAGGTTACAATGAAGTCTCCCAGGAGTCATCTCTTCTCCAGGCTGAACATCTCGAGCTCTCTCAGCCTTTCTTCATAGGAGAGGCGCTCCAGCTGTCTGATCATATTTTACCCTACTCTGGACTCGCTCTAAGAAGTCCACATCTTTCTTGTGCCGGGGGCCCCAGACCTGGACTCACTACTCCAAATGTGGCCTCACGAGGGCAGAGCAGGATAAAGTCTCTCTCCAAGTCTCTCTCCACACAGCTGCTCTTGATGAGTTCTTCTCCCTGTCTGTACTCCTGTGTGGGACTGCCCTGAGCCAGGTGCAGCACCTTGCAGTTGGACTTGTTGAACCTCATGCGGTTCACATAGGCCCACTTCCCCAGCCTGTGGAGGTCCCTTTGAATGGCACCTCTTCCTTCTATCAACTGCACCACAGAGTTTGGTGTCATTGAGGGCAGTGACAATCCCACTCCGCTCAACACTCCTCCAAATGCATCTAGAACACTGTGTCCAGTTTTGGGCTCTGTAGCAGGAAAGACTTTGACCAAGCACAGCAAGTTCTGCAGTGTTGTTGTTAGGAAGGGTTTTCCTGGCTCCTCCTGGGCAGCTATGCCCTCCACCTTGTCAAGGACGTAGTCATCCCTCGTTCTTTACTACTTGCTTCATGCTGTTGTGCTAATCAGAGAAGAAGCAACAGTGTGCACACCAAAATGCACAGAGGCCACTCAACTACATTGGATAATTCCATCCAGCTCTAAGTAAGCAGATATTTAGAATCCAGACGGTGACCTGATGCGTGAAGAAGCATTCTGAATGCAAGCCTGTGTTAATGATTGCTAAGCATGAGCATCAGCAACCACCCGCTCCCAGAACTACCAGTCAGCAACACCTCTCTCCCCAGGCACCCTGGAAGAGTAGCTGCAGGGGAAGGACAACTCAGAGGCGAAGGCTGAGATGCAGCAGAACTTTAATATTCGAGTCAAAAGATGGAAAAGAGGTTGCTCCGAGAGGAAGCCCCAGTGCAGGAAGCACCAGGGGCAGACGAGAGCATGAGCTGTGTGGCCTTGGTGGGCATGCCACCATTTGACCACCTGTCTGCTCCACTGAGGGAGAAGGGTCAGCATGTCCTCTCAATGATGACGTTGTGGGACTCAGAACACAGTGGAACCGTGCTGAGTAACAAGGACATTGGTGGGAAAGGAGAGAGTGGAGGAGGGGAAAGGCAGACATGGGCCTTGCTCTCCGAGAGACCCATCTTCTTCCAAGGGGTGATGGGGAGGTTTGGCCACCCTGAACATAAGAAGCCTATGCTCTGTGCCCTATCCGCTGCCAACATCTGGGTCCGGGGGTTTTTCTCCAGGGCCATTGCCAGCAGTTTTAGCACGGGAGACACCTTGTGCCGCAGGAGCGGCTGCCAAAGCCAGAGAGGCCAAAGCCCCCGGAGGAGATGGGCACTCCCTGAGAGCTGAGGATGCTGCCAACAGCAGCGGAGGTGGAGGATCCCACGGCGGTGTTCTGCGGGAAGGAGCTGAGGATGGGGCCGGGCAGGGTCACCACCACAGGAGAGGGCTGGATGACGACAGTGGAGTCCTGGCACTGCTGGACACAGGGCTCATTGCAGCTGTTGGCCAGCGGGGTCGGGCCACAGGGTCCACATGGCAGGCACGGCAGGCACTGGTTGTAGCAGGACATGTCTCGGGGCAGGACGTGCACCTTGTGGGAGGGAGGCCCCAGAGGAGAATGTTGGTGAGACAGGAGCAGTCTGCCAGCACACCACTGGATAGCAATGGCACATGCTGTTTGGGGAGCCGGCAGATGTCTAAGGAGGCCCACAGCCATCTCCTTCCCTTTGTTCCCAACAGTGTTGGCAAGAACTTTCAGGCCAAAGGAGCTCCCCACCAAGCCCATATCTCGGGACGTACGTCAGCCAAGCCACAGCTTCACTTCATGACACATCTCCTGACCCCTTCCATCGCCCATGACTAGCAACCCGAAAACCCAGCAGAGGAGGAAGGTGCAGGCATGTTATGAGAACTCCCCAGGGATGAAAAGGAGGAGAAAGGCCTTAAGACTCACCTTGTTCCCAGGGAGATGCAGGAGAGAGGAGTGGATGAAGAGAGTGAGGAGATGGGGCCTCTTTTATACCTCTCCTGCATCGCCCCAGGCCCACAGTCACTCTACGCAGGCTGTAATTTTCCATCAGACTCACCTCAAATGTAAAATAGCCTTCCTAATGGCACAGGTTGTGCTTTGGTTTCCGTCAACTCTGCCATTTCATTTCCTCATTTCAGATTTGCCCAGTTGGCATCAGAATCTCCTTTTAAGTACCAAGATGAGAGGTCAAGCATTTCCCTGGGCGGGAACACGTCAGTAGGGCAGCAGATGGGTCCTAAGTGCTGGAGGGTGTATTGGGTTTCCTTGGCAAGGTTTTGGTAACGGGGTTCTGCAGGGGTGGTCTCTGTCAGAGGTGTCACAGAATCACAGAACTGTAGGGGTTGGAAGGGTCCTCAAGAGATCACCGGTTCCAACCCCCCTGCCAGAGCAGGTTCCCTAGAGCAGGTTGCCCATGTAAGCGTCCAAACGGGACTTGAATATCTCCAGAGAAGGAGACTCCATAACCTCCCTGGCCTGGCTATTCCAGTGTTCCATCACCCTTACCGTGAAAAAGTTCTTTCGCATGTTGGTGCGGAACTTCCTGTGATCATTTTTTTGGCCATTGCCCCTTGTCCTGTCCCCACAAACCACTGAAAAGTGGTTGGCCAAATCCCTCCGCCTCCCACACTTAAGATATTTGTAAACATTATTAAGATCCCCTCTCATTCTTCTTTCCTCAATGCTGAACAGACCCAGAAGCTGCCCCATGTTAGATAAGAGCCAGTTTCAGCTGGCTCCAAACTGGCCTGCTGCTGTCCAGAGCCAAACCAATATGCAATGTTTTTTTGGGCTGTGTGAGAACAGAATTAAGAAAAGGAAAACTACTCCTGCACAACAGCAGCTGGGACAGCGAGGAGTGAGAAACAGCCCTGCAGACACCAAGGTCGGTGAAGAAGGAGAGGGAGGAGGTGCTCCAGGTCCTAAAGCAGAATCATAGAATCATGGAATCATTAAGGTTGGAAAAGACCTCCAAGATCATCTGGTCCAAGCATCCCCCTATCACCAATATCATCCACTAAAGCATGTCCCCAAGTACCACAGCCAATCTTTCTTTAGACACCCCCTGGGATGATGACTCCACCACCGCTCTGGGCAACCCCTTCCAATACCTAACTACTCTTTCTGAGAAGAAATTTCTCCTCATTTCCAACCTGAACCTCCACTGGCGCAACCTGAGGCCATTCCCTCTAGTCCTATCACAAGTTATCTGTGAGAAGAGGCCGACCCCCAGCTCCTTTCAGGTAGTTGTAGAGGGCAGTAACGTCTCCCCTGAGCCTCCTCTTCTCCAGACTAAACAACCCCACTTCCCTCAGCTGCTCCTCCCAGGACTTGTGCTCCAGACCCTTCACCAGCTTTGTAGCCCTTCTCTGGACACACTCCAGGGCTACGATGTCTTTATAAACAAAGATATTAAAGAGGATGGGCCCCAACACCGACAACCCTGGGGAACACCACTCGTGAAAGGCCAACAGCTGGATTTGACTCCATTCAATCAGAAGTTCCCCTGCGGCCCGTGGAGAGGCCTCTGGTGGAGCAGGCTGTCCCCCTGCAGTCCATGGGTAGCACGGTGGAGCACATCTCCACACTGCAGCCCATGGAGGATTCCCCAGCGGAGCAGGTGGATCTTGCCTGAAGGAGGCTGTGGCCCATGGAGAGGACCACAGTGGTGCAGGCCCTGAGACAGAGCTGCAGCCCGTGGACAGGAGCCCACGCAGGAGCAGGGGTTCTGGGGGGAGCTGCCGCCCATGGGGGAACCCGTGTTGGAGCAGTTTGCTCCTGACAGATGGACCCCGTGGTACGGACCCATATTTGCAGCAGTTCTTAAAGAGCTGCTGCCTGTGAGAAGCCCATGCAGGATCAATTTGGGAAGGAATAAATCCTGTGGGAGGGACCCTAATTTGGAACAAGTGCAGGGAGTTACTGTGAAGGAGGGGCAGAGTCAAAGTTTTATGGACTGACCACAGACCCCAGGGCATGTTCCCGTGCGCCACCTGGGGGAAGAACATAGAAGAGGGTGGCAGGGGAGGTTGTTTTTAGTTTGTTTTTAGTTTCTCACTGCTCTAGCTTTTTAGTAATAGGTAATTAATTACATTAATCTCCCTATTCTGAATCTGTCTTGTCCATGGCAATAATTGGTGATTGATCTCTCTGTCCTTATCTCAACCCTTGATCCCTTTTCATCGCATTTCCTCCCCCTTTCCCTTTGAGGAGGGGGAATAGATAGCAGTTGTGATGGAGCTCAGCTGCCCAGCTGAGTAAAACCGCCATAGAGTAGGTCAGAAGGGGTAGAAGATGAGTCCCAAGTGCTGGAGGGGTCCTGCATATATATCCTGCTGCCTATGCAGTGCCCTCCTGGATGACCAAAGCCTCCCTGGCCTGAGGACACAGCACATCCTTCTACCACTTGGCCTGGCTCCCAGACTGCTCCACCAGTCACAGCTCATTGCCTGCATAGGCAGATGGGCTGTGCTGCAGTTTTGAAATGCCCTGGCACAAGGCTGCTCCTTCTGGGGTGACATGTTGTCTGCTTGTTTGACCTTGTTCCCTCTTGTGGCTGTCTCCTGGGCTCTTCAGGCAACCCATGTTGTCAGCTGCTGTGAGGAAGGCAAAGGTTGCTCTCCTGAGCCAAAAACCAGAGGAATTGTTCACAGGGACAGTGTCTTGCTCCACCACTCTCCTTGCCATACCAAGCACTTTGGCCAGACTCATTCCCTGACCAGCAGCGCACCCAAAGACATGCCCTGTTGTGCAAAACATGCCTGCAATCCTGTGAGCTGCCTGAGCTATGAGAGTACTTGTGAGAAGGTCATGCTGCAGGGTGATGGCTGTTGGGGCTGCCTGGAGCATGGCACAGCTTGAGCTTGGATTCGCATGGAGCTGCTTGGCCAGAGGGGGATTTAGCTTGCATGATGCTCAGGCCTGCAGACAGCAGGCACTCTGGCTTGGCCTCACGCCAAAAGCGTGGCATGTGACCAATCCCAAATTAGAGCATGACTTGTCCTGGGCAGGGAGAGTCTCTCCCAGGAAGCTTGCCTGCTGAAGGCATTCCCTTGCCTCCCTGGGGTGTGCCCCAGCTGCCTCCCATGTCTGCAGGGCAGGGAAGAGCTTTGCTCATGCAGCAGGGATGCATTGCCTCCTTGGTGGAGTCTGGGAGATGTTTCTGTAGCCAGGGCCCTTGTGAGCAAGTCCCCTCCCTGAGCACGTCCAGCTGTGTGGCAGTGCTGGTTCCTGCCAGCCCTCGCTAGATGAGGGGAACCTTCCTTGCCCCCCCCAGTGGTGCTGGCTTGTGCTGTTGCCTGAGGAGGGCTTTGGGACGTGGCAGAGGAAGCGTGCTGAAGCTCTAATGCTGGAAGACTTATTGCCTGGGACCTAGCCAGGAGGGATGTTTTCTGCAACCCTTTCTTTCCCACCAGAAAGCACTCAGGAGAGCTCCTACACACAGCCCCATCTCTTTAGCCAGGAGGGTGAAGCCTGTGTGTCCCTTCCCTCCCACCGTCCATGTCTGACCCTGCCCTGGGGGCAGATCTGCTCAGAGGAGGTCCACAGGCAGCTCATGGGCAGCTTCTGGACATTTCTCACAGAGGCCACCCCTGCAGAACCCCGTTACCAAAACCTTGCCACGGAAACCCAATACACCCTCCAGCACTTAGGACTCATCTGCTGCCCTACTGATGTGTTCCCGCCCAGGGAAATGCTTGACCTCTCATCTTGGTACTTAAAAGGAGATTCTGATGCCAATTGGGCAAATCTGAAATGAGGAAATGAAATGGCAGAGTTGACGGAAACCAAAGCACAACCTGTGCCATTAGGAAGGCTATTTTGCATTTGAGGTGAGTCTGATGGAAAATTACAGCCTGCGTAGAGTGACTGTGGGCCTGGGGCGATGCAGGAGAGGTATAAAAGAGGCCCCATCTCCTCACTCTCTTCATCCACTCCTCTCTCCTGCATCTCCCTGGGAACAAGGTGAGTCTTAAGGCCTTTCTCCTCCTTTTCATCCCTGGGGAGTTCTCATAACATGCCTGCACCTTCCTCCTCTGCTGGGTTTTCGGGTTGCTAGTCATGGGCGATGGAAGGGGTCAGGAGATGTGTCATGAAGTGAAGCTGTGGCTTGGCTGACGTACGTCCCGAGATATGGGCTTGGTGGGGAGCTCCTTTGGCCTGAAAGTTCTTGCCAACACTGTTGGGAACAAAGGGAAGGAGATGGCTGTGGGCCTCCTTAGACATCTGCCGGCTCCCCAAACAGCATGTGCCATTGCTATCCAGTGGTGTGCTGGCAGACTGCTCCTCTCTCACCAACATTCTCCTCTGGGGCCTCCCTCCCACAAGGTGCACGTCCTGCCCCGAGACATGTCCTGCTACAACCAGTGCCTGCCGTGTCTGCCATGTGGACCCTGTGGCCCGACCCCGCTGGCCAACAGCTGCAATGAGCCCTGTGTCCAGCAGTGCCAGGACTCCACTGTCGTCATCCAGCCCTCTCCCGTGGTGGTGACCCTGCCCGGCCCCATCCTCAGCTCCTTCCCGCAGAACACCGCCGTGGGATCCTCCACCTCCGCTGCCGTTGGCAGCATCCTCAGCTCTCAGGGAGTGCCCATCTCCTCTGGGGGCTTTGGCCTGTCTGGCTTTGGCAGCCGCTACTGTGGCAGGAGGTGCTTCCCGTGCTAAAGCTGCTGGCATTGGCTCTGGAGAAAGACCCCCAGAGACCCAGACTTTGGTAGCGGACTGGGCACAGAGCATAGGCTTCTTGTGTTCAGGGTGACCAAGCCTCCCCATCACCCCTTGGAAGAAGATGGGTCTCTTGGAGAGCATGGCCCATGTCTGCCTTATCCCTTCTCCACTCTCTCCTTTCCCGCCTGTGCCCTTGTTGCTCACCGCAACTTCTCTGGACCCTGAATCCCACAATTTCATCATAGAGAGGATCTTCTGTCCTGTCTCCCTCAGTGGAGTGGGCATATAGACATCTGGCAGGATGCCCACCATGGCCACACAGCCCATGCTCTCATCTGCCCCTGGTGCTTCCTGCACTGGGGCTTCCTCTCGGAGCAACCTCTTTTCCATCTTTTGACTCGAATATTAAAGTTTTGCTGCATCCTAGCCTGTGCCTCTGAGTTGTCCTTCCCCTGCAGACGCTCCAGACACCTGCTGTCAGGACCAATGCTGTTCCTCTGGGGACTTTGGTGGGAGTATTGGGCACATGGGTCCATTCACTTCCCCAAAGCGTAAGGCCCTGTGCAGTAGGGCCCCTTGGGAAAGCACTGTCACTCACACGTGAGGGAGGTGCCCATGAGTTCTGCAGGGCCGCTGGCCATCAGGCCCAGCTTTGCTGCCTCTCTGTCCTGGCGTGCCATCTTGGCACGTGCACATCCTGCTGAAGGCGGCATGTGGCCACTGCTGGCCTCCAGCAAGGAGCCAGAGCTGCAGGGGGCCCTGGGAGGGCAGCAGCCACACAGGTTCCTGGGAAGGGGCAGCAGGGGAGAGGGAGAGAGGCGAGAGGAGGGGCGGCAATTCCTTCTGCTCTGGGGGCAGCTGTGCTGGGCGGGGAGGCTTGTGCAGAAAATGGCGCCAGAGCAGGCCAGGAGAGGGAGTGGGGGAAGCAGGCTGTACTGGCTCTGGCTGTGATTGAGGCAATTGTCTTCACCATAGGCAATATGGTGCTGTGTTCTGATTGTGTGGCTAAAACAGTGGAGGTGACGCACCAACGATTTAGCTCAGCATCAAGGCCTTCTATGTTTCCGTCTCTGCACTTTCACAGAGCAGGCTAGGGTTGGGGAAGTTTTCAGGAGGGGACACAGTCAGGACAGCTGACCCGAATTTGCCAAAGGGATATTGCATACCATAGAGCATCATGCTCGGCAACAAAACGGCTGCACAGTTCTTCCAAACTTGCTGTTCTGCAGAGACTTCCTTGGCATTGGTCTGCTGGTGAAAGGTGGTCAGTCACAGCCTTTACGTCATTATCTTTTTCTCTTTTCTTCTCATTCCCTTCTTAAAATGTCATTATATTGACTGGGAAGTTTTTCTGTCTCTTGGTCTTGCAACTGCCACCCCTATCCTACTGTGGCTGTGGTGTGAGCGAGTGGGTGGTGGGTGTTTAGATCCTTGCTGGGGGTCAGCCCACCAGACAGGCTCACAGGCAGTGCATGTCCTCCTCCCCCTACTCCTTCCATGCAATGATATTGCATACCATAGAGCATCATGCTTGGCAAGAAAACAGCGGGACAGTTCTTCCAAAGTAGCCATCCTGCAGAGACTTGCTGGGCTTCTTTTTCCCATTCCCTCCTTAAAATGTCATTATATCAGCCGGGGAGTTTTCCTGTCTCTTCGTCTTCCAACTCTTTCCCCTGTCCTGCTGCGGCTGCAGCGTGAGCGAGTGCATGGTGGGTGCTTAGATGCTTGCCAGGGTCAACCCACCACACAGTCCTCCCCCTACTCCTTCCGTCTGTTCCCTGGGCTTCCTGCAAAACCTTGTGGGGAAGAGGGAGGCAGGGAGAGACTGAGGGCAGGAGGAGAGACAGCAGGTGCTTTCTGAGTGTCTCTAAGGGCCGTCCACAAGCTCCCCAAAGCAGCACCGCAGGCACCCAGAGCCCAGTCTGGCAGATGTCTTCCTGCCAGCCTGCCCTCACACCACATCATCTATCTTGCAGCCCCTCTATTGCAGCAGACCGAAAGCTGGTCCAGGAAAAGTTGCTTGGGTGGTAAACCCATCCAAAGAGAAGTGACTCCCAGCACTGTTCCCAGACATCGAGGACACCAATGACATCCCGGGCTGTGTGAGCAGAAGCATAGTCAGGAGCTCAAGAATCATAGAATTACAGAATCATGGAAGGGCTCAGGTTGGAAGGGACTTTAATGATCATCTAACTCCAACCCCCCTGCCACAGACAGGGATGCCACTTGCTGTATCAGATTGGCCAAGGCCCCATCCAGAATGGCCTTGGACTCCTCCAGCAATGGGGCATCCACAACGTCTCTTGGCAACCTGTTCCAGTGCCTCACTACTCTTACAGTGAAGAAATTCCTCTTAAGGTCTAGTCTAAATCTGTCCTCTTTTAGTTTAAGACCATTCCCCCTTGCCCTATCATGTTCTACCCAAGTAAAGAGTCCTTCTCAATCTTTTTTTCTGAGACCCCTTTAAGTACTGAAAGGTTACAATGAAGTCTCCCAGGAGTCATCTCTTCTCCAGGCTGAACATCTCGAGCTCTCTCAGCCTTTCTTCATAGGAGAGGCGCTCCAGCTGTCTGATCATATTTTACCCTACTCTGGACTCGCTCTAAGAAGTCCACATCTTTCTTGTGCCGGGGGCCCCAGACCTGGACTCACTACTCCAAATGTGGCCTCACGAGGGCAGAGCAGGATAAAGTCTCTCTCCAAGTCTCTCTCCACACAGCTGCTCTTGATGAGTTCTTCTCCCTGTCTGTACTCCTGTGTGGGACTGCCCTGAGCCAGGTGCAGCACCTTGCAGTTGGACTTGTTGAACCTCATGCGGTTCACATAGGCCCACTTCCCCAGCCTGTGGAGGTCCCTTTGAATGGCACCTCTTCCTTCTATCAACTGCACCACAGAGTTTGGTGTCATTGAGGGCAGTGACAATCCCACTCCGCTCAACACTCCTCCAAATGCATCTAGAACACTGTGTCCAGTTTTGGGCTCTGTAGCAGGAAAGACTTTGACCAAGCACAGCAAGTTCTGCAGTGTTGTTGTTAGGAAGGGTTTTCCTGGCTCCTCCTGGGCAGCTATGCCCTCCACCTTGTCAAGGACGTAGTCATCCCTCGTTCTTTACTACTTGCTTCATGCTGTTGTGCTAATCAGAGAAGAAGCAACAGTGTGCACACCAAAATGCACAGAGGCCACTCAACTACATTGGATAATTCCATCCAGCTCTAAGTAAGCAGATATTTAGAATCCAGACGGTGACCTGATGCGTGAAGAAGCATTCTGAATGCAAGCCTGTGTTAATGATTGCTAAGCATGAGCATCAGCAACCACCCGCTCCCAGAACTACCAGTCAGCAACACCTCTCTCCCCAGGCACCCTGGAAGAGTAGCTGCAGGGGAAGGACAACTCAGAGGCGAAGGCTGAGATGCAGCAGAACTTTAATATTCGAGTCAAAAGATGGAAAAGAGGTTGCTCCGAGAGGAAGCCCCAGTGCAGGAAGCACCAGGGGCAGACGAGAGCATGAGCTGTGTGGCCTTGGTGGGCATGCCACCATTTGACCACCTGTCTGCTCCACTGAGGGAGAAGGGTCAGCATGTCCTCTCAATGATGACGTTGTGGGACTCAGAACACAGTGGAACCGTGCTGAGTAACAAGGACATTGGTGGGAAAGGAGAGAGTGGAGGAGGGGAAAGGCAGACATGGGCCTTGCTCTCCGAGAGACCCATCTTCTTCCAAGGGGTGATGGGGAGGTTTGGCCACCCTGAACATAAGAAGCCTATGCTCTGTGCCCTATCCGCTGCCAACATCTGGGTCCGGGGGTTTTTCTCCAGGGCCATTGCCAGCAGTTTTAGCACGGGAGACACCTTGTGCCGCAGGAGCGGCTGCCAAAGCCAGAGAGGCCAAAGCCCCCGGAGGAGATGGGCACTCCCTGAGAGCTGAGGATGCTGCCAACAGCAGCGGAGGTGGAGGATCCCACGGCGGTGTTCTGCGGGAAGGAGCTGAGGATGGGGCCGGGCAGGGTCACCACCACAGGAGAGGGCTGGATGACGACAGTGGAGTCCTGGCACTGCTGGACACAGGGCTCATTGCAGCTGTTGGCCAGCGGGGTCGGGCCACAGGGTCCACATGGCAGGCACGGCAGGCACTGGTTGTAGCAGGACATGTCTCGGGGCAGGACGTGCACCTTGTGGGAGGGAGGCCCCAAAGGAGAATGTTGGTGAGAGAGGAGCAGTCTGCCAGCACACCACTGGATAGCAATGGCACATGCTGTTTGGGGAGCCGGCAGATGTCTAAGGAGGCCCACAGCCATCTCCTTCCCTTTGTTCCCAACAGTGTTGGCAAGAACTTTCAGGCCAAAGGAGCTCCCCACCAAGCCCATATCTCGGGACGTACGTCAGCCAAGCCACAGCTTCACTTCATGACACATCTCCTGACCCCTTCCATCGCCCATGACTAGCAACCCGAAAACCCAGCAGAGGAGGAAGGTGCAGGCATGTTATGAGAACTCCCCAGGGATGAAAAGGAGGAGAAAGGCCTTAAGACTCACCTTGTTCCCAGGGAGATGCAGGAGAGAGGAGTGGATGAAGAGAGTGAGGAGATGGGGCCTCTTTTATACCTCTCCTGCATCGCCCCGGGCCCACAGTCACTCTACGCAGGCTGTAATTTTCCATCAGACTCACCTCAAATGCAAAATAGCCTTCCTAATGGCACAGGTTGTGCTTTGGTTTCCGTCAACTCTGCCATTTCATTTCCTCATTTCAGATTTGCCCAGTTGGCATCAGAATCTCCTTTTAAGTACCAAGATGAGAGGTCAAGCATTTCCCTGGGCGGGAACACGTCAGTAGGGCAGCAGATGAGTCCTAAGTGCTGGAGGGTGTATTGGGTTTCCTTGGCAAGGTTTTGGTAACGGGGTTCTGCAGGGGTGGTCTCTGTCAGAGGTGTCACAGAATCACAGAACTGTAGGGGTTGGAAGGGTCCTCAAGAGATCACCGGTTCCAACCCCCCTGCCAGAGCAGGTTCCCTAGAGCAGGTTGCCCATGTAAGCGTCCAAACGGGACTTGAATATCTCCAGAGAAGGAGACTCCATAACCTCCCTGGCCTGGCTATTCCAGTGTTCCATCACCCTTACCGTGAAAAAGTTCTTTCGCATGTTGGAGCGGAACTTCCTGTGATCATTTTTTTGGCCATTGCCCCTTGTCCTGTCCCCACAAACCACTGAAAAGTGGTTGGCCAAATCCCTCCGTCTCCCACACTTAAGATATTTGTAAACATTATTAAGATCCCCTCTCATTCTTCTTTCCTCAACGCTGAACAGACCCAGAAGCTGCCCCATGTTAGATAAGAGCCAGTTTCAGCTGGCTCCAAACTGGCCTGCTGCTGTCCAGAGCCAAACCAATATGCAATGTTTTTTTGGGCTGTGTGAGAACAGAATTAAGAAAAGGAAAACTACTCCTGCACAACAGCAGCTGGGACAGCGAGGAGTGAGAAACAGCCCTGCAGACACCAAGGTCGGTGAAGAAGGAGAGGGAGGAGGTGCTCCAGGTCCTAAAGCAGAATCATAGAATCATGGAATCATTAAGGTTGGAAAAGACCTCCAAGATCATCTGGTCCAAGCATCCCCCTATCACCAATATCATCCACTAAAGCATGTCCCCAAGTACCACAGCCAATCTTTCTTTAGACACCCCCTGGGATGATGACTCCACCACCGCTCTGGGCAACCCCTTCCAATACCTAACTACTCTTTCTGAGAAGAAATTTCTCCTCATTTCCAACCTGAACCTCCACTGGCGCAACCTGAGGCCATTCCCTCTAGTCCTATCACAAGTTATCTGTGAGAAGAGGCCGACCCCCAGCTCCTTTCAGGTAGTTGTAGAGGGCAGTAACGTCTCCCCTGAGCCTCCTCTTCTCCAGACTAAACAACCCCACTTCCCTCAGCTGCTCCTCCCAGGACTTGTGCTCCAGACCCTTCACCAGCTTTGTAGCCCTTCTCTGGACACACTCCAGGGCTACGATGTCTTTATAAACAAAGATATTAAAGAGGATGGGCCCCAACACCGACAACCCTGGGGAACACCACTCGTGAAAGGCCAACAGCTGGATTTGACTCCATTCAATCAGAAGTTCCCCTGCGGCCCTTGGAGAGGCCTCTGGTGGAGCAGGCTGTCCCCCTGCAGTCCATGGGTAGCACGGTGGAGCACATCTCCACACTGCAGCCCATGGAGGATTCCCCAGCGGAGCAGGTGGATCTTGCCTGAAGGAGGCTGTGGCCCATGGAGAGGACCACAGTGGTGCAGGCCCTGAGACAGAGCTGCAGCCCGTGGACAGGAGCCCACGCAGGAGCAGGAGTTCTGGGGGGAGCTGCCGCCCATGGGGGAACCCGTGTTGGAGCAGTTTGCTCCTGACAGATGGACCCCGTGGTACGGACCCATATTTGCAGCAGTTCTTAAAGAGCTGCTGCCTGTGAGAAGCCCATGCAGGATCAATTTGGGAAGGAATAAATCCTGTGGGAGGGACCCTAATTTGGAACAAGTGCAGGGAGTTACTGTGAAGGAGGGGCAGAGTCGAAGTTTTATGGACTGACCACAGACCCCAGGGCATGTTCCCGTGCGCCACCTGGGGGAAGAACATAGAAGAGGGTGGCAGGGGAGGTTGTTTTTAGTTTGTTTTTAGTTTCTCACTGCTCTAGCTTTTTAGTAATAGGTAATTAATTACATTATTCTCCCTATTCTGAATCTGTCTTGTCCATGACAATAATTGGTGATTGATCTCTCTGTCCTTATCTCAACCCTTGATCCCTTTTCATCGCATTTCCTCCCCCTTTCCCTTTGAGGAGGGGGAATAGATAGCAGTTGTGATGGAGCTCAGCTGCCCAGCTGAGTAAAACCGCCATAGAGTAGGTCAGAAGGGGTAGAAGATGAGTCCCAAGTGCTGGAGGGGTCCTGCATATATATCCTGCTGCCTATGCAGTGCCCTCCTGGATGACCAAAGCCTCCCTGGCCTGAGGACACAGCACATCCTTCTACCACTTGGCCTGGCTCCCAGACTGCTCCACCAGTCACAGCTCATTGCCTGCATAGGCAGATGGGCTGTGCTGCAGTTTTGAAATGCCCTGGCACAAGGCTGCTCCTTCTGGGGTGACATGTTGTCTGCTTGTTTGACCTTGTTCCCTCTTGTGGCTGTCTCCTGGGCTCTTCAGGCAACCCATGTTGTCAGCTGCTGTGAGGAAGGCAAAGGTTGCTCTCCTGAGCCAAAAACCAGAGGAATTGTTCACAGGGACAGTGTCTTGCTCCACCACTCTCCTTGCCATACCAAGCACTTTGGCCAGACTCATTCCCTGACCAGCAGCGCACCCAAAGACATGCCCTGTTGTGCAAAACATGCCTGCAATCCTGTGAGCTGCCTGAGCTATGAGAGTACTTGTGAGAAGGTCATGCTGCAGGCTGATGGCTGTTGGGGCTGCCTGGAGCATGGCACAGCTTGAGCTTGGATTCGCATGGAGCTGCTTGGCCAGAGGGGGATTTAGCTTGCATGGTGCTCAGGCCTGCAGACAGCAGGCACTCTGGCTTGGCCTCACGCCAAAAGCGTGGCATGTGACCAATCCCAAATTAGAGCATGACTTGTCCTGGGCAGGGAGAGTCTCTCCCAGGAAGCTTGCCTGCTGAAGGCATTCCCTTGCTCTCCTGGGGTGTGTCCCAGCTGCCTCCCATGTCTGCAGGGCAGGGAAGAGCTTTGCTCATGCAGCAGGGATGCATTGCCTCCTTGGTGGAGTCTGGGAGATGTTTCTGTAGCCAGGGCCCTTGTGAGCAAGTCCCCTCCCTGAGCACGTCCAGCTGTGTGGCAGTGCTGGTTCCTGCCAGCCCTCGCTAGATGAGGGGAACCTTCCTTGCCCCCCCCAGTGGTGCTGGTTTGTGCTGTTGCCTGAGGAGGGCTTTGGGACGTGGCAGAGGAAGCGTGCTGAAGCTCTAATGCTGGAAGACTTATTGCCTGGGACCTAGCCAGGAGGGATGTTTTCTGCAACCCTTTCTTTCCCACCAGAAAGCACTCAGGAGAGCTCCTACACACAGCCCCATCCCTTTAGCCAGGAGGGTGAGGCCTGTGTGTCCCTTCCCTCCCACCGTCCATGTCTGACCATGCCCTGGGGGCAGATCTACTCAGAGGAGGTCCACAGGCAGCTCATGGGCAGCTTCTGGACATTTCTCACAGAGGCCACCCCTGCAGAACCCCGTTACCAAAACCTTGCCACGGAAACCCAATACACCCTCCAGCACTTAGGACTCATCTGCTGCCCTACTGACGTGTTCCCGCCCAGGGAAATGCTTGACCTCTCATCTTGGTACTTAAAAGGAGATTCTGATGCCAACTGGGCAAATCTGAAATGAGGAAATGAAATGGCAGAGTTGACGGAAACCAAAGCACAACCTGTGCCATTAGGAAGGCTATTTTGCATTTGAGGTGAGTCTGATGGAAAATTACAGCCTGCGTAGAGTGACTGTGGGCCCGGGGCGATGCAGGAGAGGTATAAAAGAGGCCCCATCTCCTCACTCTCTTCATCCACTCCTCTCTCCTGCATCTCCCTGGGAACAAGGTGAGTCTTAAGGCCTTTCTCCTCCTTTTCATCCCTGGGGAGTTCTTATAACATGCCTGCACCTTCCTCCTCTGCTGGGTTTTCGGGTTGCTAGTCATGGGCGATGGAAGGGGTCAGGAGATGTGTCATGAAGTGAAGCTGTGGCTTGGCTGACGTACGTCCCGAGATATGGGCTTGGTGGGGAGCTCCTTTGGCCTGAAAGTTCTTGCCAACACTGTTGGGAACAAAGGGAAGGAGATGGCTGTGGGCCTCCTTAGACATCTGCCGGCTCCCCAAACAGCATGTGCCATTGCTATCCAGTGGTGTGCTGGCAGACTGCTCCTCTCTCACCAACATTCTCCTCTGGGGCCTCCCTCCCACAAGGTGCACGTCCTGCCCCGAGACATGTCCTGCTACAACCAGTGCCTGCCGTGTCTGCCATGTGGACCCTGTGGCCCGACCCCGCTGGCCAACAGCTGCAATGAGCCCTGTGTCCAGCAGTGCCAGGACTCCACTGTCGTCATCCAGCCCTCTCCCGTGGTGGTGACCCTGCCCGGCCCCATCCTCAGCTCCTTCCCGCAGAACACCGCCGTGGGATCCTCCACCTCCGCTGCCGTTGGCAGCATCCTCAGCTCTCAGGGAGTGCCCATCTCCTCTGGGGGCTTTGGCCTGTCTGGCTTTGGCAGCCGCTACTGTGGCAGGAGGTGCTTCCCGTGCTAAAGCTGCTGGCATTGGCTCTGGAGAAAGACCCCCAGAGACCCAGACTTTGGTAGCGGACTGGGCACAGAGCATAGGCTTCTTGTGTTCAGGGTGACCAAGCCTCCCCATCACCCCTTGGAAGAAGATGGGTCTCTTGGAGAGCATGGCCCATGTCTGCCTTATCCCTTCTCCACTCTCTCCTTTCCCGCCTGTGCCCTTGTTGCTCACCGCAACTTCTCTGGACCCTGAATCCCACAATTTCATCATAGAGAGGATCTTCTGTCCTGTCTCCCTCAGTGGAGTGGGCATATAGACATCTGGCAGGATGCCCACCATGGCCACACAGCCCATGCTCTCATCTGCCCCTGGTGCTTCCTGCACTGGGGCTTCCTCTCGGAGCAACCTCTTTTCCATCTTTTGACTCGAATATTAAAGTTTTGCTGCATCCTAGCCTGTGCCTCTGAGTTGTCCTTCCCCTGCAGACGCTCCAGACACCTGCTGTCAGGACCAATGCTGTTCCTCTGGGGACTTTGGTGGGAGTATTGGGCACATGGGTCCATTCACTTCCCCAAAGCGTAAGGCCCTGTGCAGTAGGGCCCCTTGGGAAAGCACAATCACTCACACGTGAGAGAGGTGCCCATGAGTTCTGCAGGGCCGCTGGCCATCAGGCCCAGCTTTGCTGCCTCTCTGTCCTGGTGTGCCATCTCAGCCTCAGTGCACATCCTGCTGAAGGCGGCATGTGGCCACTGCTGGCCTCCAGCGAGGAGCCAGAGCTGCAGGAGACCCTGGGAGGGCAGCAGCCACACAGGTTCCTGGGAAGGGGCAGCAGGGGAGAGGGAGAGAGGCGAGAGGAGGGGCGGCAATTCCTTCTGCTCTGGGGGCAGCTGTGCTGGGCGGGGAGGCTTGTGCAGAAAATGGCGCCAGAGCAGGCCAGGAGAGGGAGTGGGGGAAGCAGGCTGTACTGGCTCTGGCTGTGATTGAGGCAATTGTCTTCACCATAGGCAATATGGTGCTGTGTTCTGATTGTGTGGCTAAAACAGTGGAGGTGACGCACCAACGATTTAGCTCAGCATCAAGGCCTTCTATGTTTCCGTCTCTGCACTTTCACAGAGCAGGCTAGGGTTGGGGAAGTTTTCAGGAGGGGACACAGTCAGGACAGCTGACCCGAATTTGCCAAAGGGATATTACATACCATAGAGCATCATGCTCGGCAACAAAACGGCTGCACAGTTCTTCCAAACTTGCTGTTCTGCAGAGACTTCCTTGGCATTGGTCTGCTGGTGAAAGGTGGTCAGTCACAGCCTTTACGTCATTATCTTTTTCTCTTTTCTTCTCATTCCCTTCTTAAAATGTCATTATATTGACTGGGAAGTTTTTCTGTCTCTTGGTCTTGCAACTGCCACCCCTATCCTACTGTGGCTGTGGTGTGAGCGAGTGGGTGGTGGGTGTTTAGATCCTTGCTGGGGGTCAGCCCACCAGACAGGCTCACAGGCAGTGCATGTCCTCCTCCCCCTACTCCTTCCATGCAATGATATTGCATACCATAGAGCATCATGCTTGGCAAGAAAACAGCGGGACAGTTCTTCCAAAGTAGCCATCCTGCAGAGACTTGCTGGGCTTCTTTTTCCCATTCCCTCCTTAAAATGTCATTATATCAGCCGGGGAGTTTTCCTGTCTCTTCGTCTTCCAACTCTTTCCCCTGTCCTGCTGCGGCTGCAGCGTGAGCGAGTGCATGGTGGGTGCTTAGATGCTTGCCAGGGTCAACCCACCACACAGTCCTCCCCCTACTCCTTCCGTCTGTTCCCTGGGCTTCCTGCAAAACCTTGTGGGGAAGAGGGAGGCAGGGAGAGACTGAGGGCAGGAGGAGAGACAGCAGGTGCTTTCTGAGTGTCTCTAAGGGCCGTCCACAAGCTCCCCAAAGCAGCACCGCAGGCACCCAGAGCCCAGTCTGGCAGATGTCTTCCTGCCAGCCTGCCCTCACACCACATCATCTATCTTGCAGCCCCTCTATTGCAGCAGACCGAAAGCTGGTCCAGGAAAAGTTGCTTGGGTGGTAAACCCATCCAAAGAGAAGTGACTCCCAGCACTGTTCCCAGACATCGAGGACACCAATGACATCCCGGGCTGTGTGAGCAGAAGCATAGTCAGGAGCTCAAGAATCATAGAATTACAGAATCATGGAAGGGCTCAGGTTGGAAGGGACTTTAATGATCATCTAACTCCAACCCCCCTGCCACAGACAGGGATGCCACTTGCTGTATCAGATTGGCCAAGGCCCCATCCAGAATGGCCTTGGACTCCTCCAGCAATGGGGCATCCACAACGTCTCTTGGCAACCTGTTCCAGTGCCTCACTACTCTTACAGTGAAGAAATTCCTCTTAAGGTCTAGTCTAAATCTGTCCTCTTTTAGTTTAAGACCATTCCCCCTTGCCCTATCATGTTCTACCCAAGTAAAGAGTCCTTCTCAATCTTTTTTTCTGAGACCCCTTTAAGTACTGAAAGGTTACAATGAAGTCTCCCAGGAGTCATCTCTTCTCCAGGCTGAACATCTCGAGCTCTCTCAGCCTTTCTTCATAGGAGAGGCGCTCCAGCTGTCTGATCATATTTTACCCTACTCTGGACTCGCTCTAAGAAGTCCACATCTTTCTTGTGCCGGGGGCCCCAGACTCCAAATGTGGCCTCACGAGGGCAGAGCAGGATAAAGTCTCTCTCCAAGTCTCTCTCCACACAGCTGCTCTTGATGAGTTCTTCTCCCTGTCTGTACTCCTGTGTGGGACTGCCCTGAGCCAGGTGCAGCACCTTGCAGTTGGACTTGTTGAACCTCATGCGGTTCACATAGGCCCACTTCCCCAGCCTGTGGAGGTCCCTTTGAATGGCACCTCTTCCTTCTATCAACTGCACCACAGAGTTTGGTGTCATTGAGGGCAGTGACAATCCCACTCCGCTCAACACTCCTCCAAATGCATCTAGAACACTGTGTCCAGTTTTGGGCTCTGTAGCAGGAAAGACTTTGACCAAGCACAGCAAGTTCTGCAGTGTTGTTGTTAGGAAGGGTTTTCCTGGCTCCTCCTGGGCAGCTATGCCCTCCACCTTGTCAAGGACGTAGTCATCCCTCGTTCTTTACTACTTGCTTCATGCTGTTGTGCTAATCAGAGAAGAAGCAACAGTGTGCACACCAAAATGCACAGAGGCCACTCAACTACATTGGATAATTCCATCCAGCTCTAAGTAAGCAGATATTTAGAATCCAGACGGTGACCTGATGCGTGAAGAAGCATTCTGAATGCAAGCCTGTGTTAATGATTGCTAAGCATGAGCATCAGCAACCACCCGCTCCCAGAACTACCAGTCAGCAACACCTCTCTCCCCAGGCACCCTGGAAGAGTAGCTGCAGGGGAAGGACAACTCAGAGGCGAAGGCTGAGATGCAGCAGAACTTTAATATTCGAGTCAAAAGATGGAAAAGAGGTTGCTCCGAGAGGAAGCCCCAGTGCAGGAAGCACCAGGGGCAGACGAGAGCATGAGCTGTGTGGCCTTGGTGGGCATGCCACCATTTGACCACCTGTCTGCTCCACTGAGGGAGAAGGGTCAGCATGTCCTCTCAATGATGACGTTGTGGGACTCAGAACACAGTGGAACCGTGCTGAGTAACAAGGACATTGGTGGGAAAGGAGAGAGTGGAGGAGGGGAAAGGCAGACATGGGCCGTGCTCTCCGAGAGACCCATCTTCTTCCAAGGGGTGATGGGGAGGTTTGGCCACCCTGAACATAAGAAGCCTATGCTCTGTGCCCTATCCGCTGCCAACATCTGGGTCCCTGGGGGTTTTTCTCCAGGGCCATTGCCAGCAGTTTTAGCACGGGAGACACCTTGCGCCGCAGGAGCGGCTGCCAAAGCCAGAGCGGCCAAAGCCCCCGGAGGAGATGGGCACTCCCTGAGAGCTGAGGATGCTGCCAACAGCAGCGGAGGTGGAGGATCCCACGGCGGTGTTCTGCGGGAAGGAGCTGAGGATGGGGCCGGGCAGGGTCACCACCACGGGAGAGGGCTGGATGAAGACGTTGGAGTCCTGGCACTGCTGGACACAGGGCTCATTGCAGCTGTTGGCCAGCGGGGTCGGGCCACAGGGTCCACATGGCAGGCACGGCAGGCACTGGTTGTAGCAGGACATGTCTCGGGGCAGGACGTGCACCTTGTGGGAGGGAGGCCCCAGAGGAGAATGTTGGTGAGAGAGGAGCAGTCTGCCAGCACACCACTGGATAGCAATGGCACATGCTGTTTGGGGAGCCGGCAGATGTCTAAGGAGGCCCACAGCCATCTCCTTCCCTTTGTTCCCAACAGTGTTGGCAAGAACTTTCAGGCCAAAGGAGCTCCCCACCAAGCCCATATCTCGGGACGTACATCAGCCAAGCCACAGCTTCACTTCATGACACATCTCCTGACCCCTTCCATCGCCCATGACTAGCAACCCGAAAACCCAGCAGAGGAGGAAGGTGCAGGCATGTTATGAGAACTCCCCAGGGATGAAAAGGAGGAGAAAGGCCTTAAGACTCACCTTGTTCCCAGGGAGATGCAGGAGAGAGGAGTGGATGAAGAGAGTGAGGAGATGGGGCCTCTTTTATACCTCTCCTGCATCGCCCCGGGCCCACAGTCACTCTACGCAGGCTGTAATTTTCCATCAGACTCACCTCAAATGCAAAATAGCCTTCCTAATGGCACAGGTTGTGCTTTGGTTTCCGTCAACTCTGCCATTTCATTTCCTCATTTCAGATTTGCCCAGTTGGCATCAGAATCTCCTTTTAAGTACCAAGATGAGAGGTCAAGCATTTCCCTGGGCGGGAACACGTCAGTAGGGCAGCAGATGAGTCCTAAGTGCTGGAGGGTGTATTGGGTTTCCTTGGCAAGGTTTTGGTAACGGGGTTCTGCAGGGGTGGTCTCTGTCAGAGGTGTCACAGAATCACAGAACTGTAGGGGTTGGAAGGGTCCTCAAGAGATCACCGGTTCCAACCCCCCTGCCAGAGCAGGTTCCCTAGAGCAGGTTGCCCATGTAAGCGTCCAAGCGGGACTTGAATATCTCCAGAGAAGGAGACTCCATAACCACCCTGGCCTGGCTATTCCAGTGTTCCATCACCCTTACCGTGAAAAAGTTCTTTCGCATGTTGGTGCGGAACTTCCTGTGATCATTTTTTTGGCCATTGCCCCTTGTCCTGTCCCCACAAACCACTGAAAAGTGGTTGGCCAAATCCCTCCGTCTCCCACACTTAAGATATTTGTAAACATTATTAAGATCCCCTCTCATTCTTCTTTCCTCAACGCTGAACAGACCCAGAAGCTGCCCCATGTTAGATAAGAGCCAGTTTCAGCTGGCTCCAAACTGGCCTGCTGCTGTCCAGAGCCAAACCAATATGCAATGTTTTTTTGGGCTGTGTGAGAACAGAATTAAGAAAAGGAAAACTACTCCTGCACAACAGCAGCTGGGACAGCGAGGAGTGAGAAACAGCCCTGCAGACACCAAGGTCGGTGAAGAAGGAGAGGGAGGAGGTGCTCCAGGTCCTAAAGCAGAATCATAGAATCATGGAATCATTAAGGTTGGAAAAGACCTCCAAGATCATCTGGTCCAAGCATCCCCCTATCACCAATATCATCCACTAAAGCATGTCCCCAAGTACCACAGCCAATCTTTCTTTAGACACCCCCTGGGATGATGACTCCACCACCGCTCTGGGCAACCCCTTCCAATACCTAACTACTCTTCCTGAGAAGAAATTTCTCCTCATTTCCAACCTGAACCTCCACTGGCGCAACCTGAGGCCATTCCCTCTAGTCCTATCACAAGTTATCTGTGAGAAGAGGCCGACCCCCAGCTCCTTTCAGGTAGTTGTAGAGGGCAGTAACGTCTCCCCTGAGCCTCCTCTTCTCCAGACTAAACAACCCCACTTCCCTCAGCTGCTCCTCCCAGGACTTGTGCTCCAGACCCTTCACCAGCTTTGTAGCCCTTCTCTGGACACACTCCAGGGCTACGATGTCTTTATAAACAAAGATATTAAAGAGGATGGGCCCCAACACCGACAACCCTGGGGAACATCACTCGTGACCGGTCAACAGCTGGATTTGACTCCATTCAATCAGAAGTTCCCCTGCGGCCCTTGGAGAGGCCTCTGGTGGAGCAGGCTGTCCCCCTGCAGTCCATGGGTAGCACGGTGGAGCACATCTCCACACTGCAGCCCATGGAGGATTCCCCAGCGGAGCAGGTGGATCTTGCCTGAAGGAGGCTGTGGCCCATGGAGAGGACCACAGTGGTGCAGGCCCTGGGCCAGAGCTGCAGCCCGTGGACAGGAGCCCACGCAGGAGCAGGGGTTCTGGGGGGAGCTGCCGCCCATGGGGGAACCCGTGTTGGAGCAGTTTGCTCCTGACAGATGGACCCCGTGGTACGGACCCATATTTGCAGCAGTTCTTAAAGAGCTGCTGCCTGTGAGAAGCCCATGCAGGATCAATTTGGGAAGGAATAAATCCTGTGGGAGGGACCCTAATTTGGAACAAGTGCAGGGAGTTACTGTGAAGGAGGGGCAGAGTCGAAGTTTTATGGACTGACCACAGACCCCAGGGCATGTTCCCGTGCGCCACCTGGGGGAAGAACATAGAAGAGGGTGGCAGGGGAGGTTGTTTTTAGTTTGTTTTTAGTTTCTCACTGCTCTAGCTTGTTAGTAATAGGTAATTAATTACATTATTCTCCCTATTCTGAATCTGTCTTGTCCATGACAATAATTGGTGATTGATCTCTCTGTCCTTATCTCAACCCTTGATCCCTTTTCATCGCATTTCCTCCCCCTTTCCCTTTGAGGAGGGGGAATAGATAGCAGTTGTGATGGAGCTCAGCTGCCCAGCTGAGTAAAACCGCCATAGAGTAGGTCAGAAGGGGTAGAAGATGAGTCCCAAGTGCTGGAGGGGTCCTGCATATATATCCTGCTGCCTATGCAGTGCCCTCCTGGATGACCAAAGCCTCCCTGGCCTGAGGACACAGCACATCCTTCTACCACTTGGCCTGGCTCCCAGACTGCTCCACCAGTCACAGCTCATTGCCTGCATAGGCAGATGGGCTGTGCTGCAGTTTTGAAATGCCCTGGCACAAGGCTGCTCCTTCTGGGGTGACATGTTGTCTGCTTGTTTGACCTTGTTCCCTCTTGTGGCTGTCTCCTGGGCTCTTCAGGCAACCCATGTTGTCAGCTGCTGTGAGGAAGGCAAAGGTTGCTCTCCTGAGCCAAAAACCAGAGGAATTGTTCACAGGGACAGTGTCTTGCTCCACCACTCTCCTTGCCATACCAAGCACTTTGGCCAGACTCATTCCCTGACCAGCAGCGCACCCAAAGACATGCCCTGTTGTGCAAAACATGCCTGCAATCCTGTGAGCTGCCTGAGCTATGAGAGTACTTGTGAGAAGGTCATGCTGCAGGGTGATGGCTGTTGGGGCTGCCTGGAGCATGGCACAGCTTGAGCTTGGATTCGCATGGAGCTGCTTGGCCAGAGGGGGATTTAGCTTGCATGATGCTCAGGCCTGCAGACAGCAGGCACTCTGGCTTGGCCTCACGCCAAAAGCGTGGCATGTGACCAATCCCAAATTAGAGCATGACTTGTCCTGGGCAGGGAGAGTCTCTCCCAGGAAGCTTGCCTGCTGAAGGCATTCCCTTGCCTCCCTGGGGTGTGTCCCAGCTGCCTCCCATGTCTGCAGGGCAGGGAAGAGCTTTGCTCATGCAGCAGGGATGCATTGCCTCCTTGGTGGAGTCTGGGAGATGTTTCTGTAGCCAGGGCCCTTGTGAGCAAGTCCCCTCCCTGAGCACGTCCAGCTGTGTGGCAGTGCTGGTTCCTGCCAGCCCTCGCTAGATGAGGGGAACCTTCCTTGCCCCCCCCAGTGGTGCTGGCTTGTGCTGTTGCCTGAGGAGGGCTTTGGGACGTGGCAGAGGAAGCGTGCTGAAGCTCTAATGCTGGAAGACTTATTGCCTGGGACCTAGCCAGGAGGGATGTTTTCTGCAACCCTTTCTTTCCCACCAGAAAGCACTCAGGAGAGCTCCTACACACAGCCCCATCTCTTTAGCCAGGAGGGTGAAGCCTGTGTGTCCCTTCCCTCCCACCGTCCATGTCTGACCATGCCTTGGGGGCAGATCTACTCAGAGGAGGTCCACAGGCAGCTCATGGGCAGCTTCTGGACATTTCTCACAGAGGCCACCCCTGCAGAACCTTGCCATGTAAACCCAATACACCCTCCAGCACTTAGGACTCATCTGCTGCCCTACTGACGTGTTTCCGCCCAGGGAAATGCTTGACCTCTCATCTTGGTACTTAAAAGGAGATTCTGATGCCAACTGGGCAAATCTGAAATGAGGAAATGAAATGGCAGAGTTGACGGAAACCAAAGCACAACCTGTGCCATTAGGAAGGCTATTTTGCATTTGAGGTGAGTCTGATGGAAAATTACAGCCTGCGTAGAGTGACTGTGGGCCTGGGGCGATGCAGGAGAGGTATAAAAGAGGCCCCATCTCCTCACACTCTCATCCACTCCTCCTGCCTCCATCTCCCTGTGAAAGAGGTGAGTCGGAAGCCCTTTTATTGTCCTCAGTGTCCGTGGGGATTTCTTTGTGAATGACTGTGCCTTCATCCTCTGTTGAGTCACGAGAGCGGTACAGGTGTGTCATGGAGAAAAGCGGAGTCTAGACTAAGGTGTTTCCAAAGCTATGGGCTAGATGGGGAGCTTTATGGGCCTGGACATTCTTGTCAATACCGTTGGGGCCAAAGGGAATGAGGAGCCTTCTTAGACAGCTGACAGTTCCCCAAACACAATTAGCCCTGACTCTTCTGAGGTAGGCTGGCAGGCTGATCCTCACTCACCTCCATGATCCTCCGGGCCTTCCCTCCCACCAGGTGCACCTCCTGTCCCGAGACATGTCCTGCTACAACCAGTGCCTGCCGTGCCTGCCATGTGGACCCTGTGGCCCGACCCCGCTGGCCAACAGCTGCAATGAGCCCTGTGTCCAGCAGTGCCAGGACTCCAACGTCTTCATCCAGCCCTCTCCCGTGGTGGTGACCCTGCCCGGCCCCATCCTCAGCTCCTTCCCGCAGAACACCGCCGTGGGATCCTCCACCTCCGCTGCCGTTGGCAGCATCCTCAGCTCTCAGGGAGTGCCCATCTCCTCCGGGGGCTTTGGCATCTCTGGCTTTGGCAGCCGCTACTGCGGCACAAGGTGCCTCCCTTGCTAAAGCTGCTGGCGATGGCCTTGGAGAAAGACCCTCAGGGACCCAAAAGTTGGTAGTGGACTGGGCACAGACCATCGGTTCTTCTGTTCAGAGGGGCCAAACTAACCCAAAAACCCTTTGCAAAAGGATGGGGCCACCCTGGGATCTCAGAAAGTACAGACCATGTCTGCCTTTCTCGTTTTGCACTCTCTCCTTTCCCACCTGTGTCCTTACTGTGTAGCACTGTTCCACTAGGCTCTGAGTCCAACAACGTCAGCCTAGAGAGGACCTTCTGGCCCTTCTCCCTCAGTGGAGTGGGTAGATGGACAGCTGGCGGGATGCCCACCAAGGCCACATAGAGCACGCTCTCGTCTGCCCCTGGTGCTTCCTGCATTGGAGCCTCCTCTCAAAGCAACCTCATTTCCTTCTTTTGACTCTAATATTAAAGTTCTGCTGCATCCCAGCCTGCACTTCTGAGTTTTCCTTCCCCTGCAGACACTCCAGACACCAGCTGTTGGGACCGATACTATTGCTCTGGAGACGTTTGGGGGTGTGTTGGGCACATTGGGACCATTAACATTTCCCAAAGGGTGAGGCCCTGTGCAGTAGGGCCCCTTGGGAAAGCACAGTCACTCACATGTGAGAGAGGTGCCCATGAGTTCTGCAGGTCCCCTGGCCATCAGGCCCAGCTTTGCTGCCTCTCTGTCCTGGCGTGCCATCTCGGCCTCAGTGCACATCCTGCTGAAGGTGGCATGTGGCCACTGCTGGCCTCCAGTGAGGAGCCAGAGCTGCAGGAGACCCTGGGAGGGCAGCAGCCACACAGGTTCCTGGGAAGCGGCAGCAGGGGAGAGGGAGAGAGGCGAGAGGAGGGGCGGCAATTCCTTCTGCTCTGGGGGCAGCTGTCTGGGCGGGGAGGCTTGTGCAGAAAATGGCGCCAGAGCAGGCTAGGAGAGGGAGTGGGGGAAGCAGGCTGTACTGGCTCTGGCTGTGATTGAGGCAATTGTCTTCACCATAGGCAATATGGTGCTGTGTTCTGATTGTGTGACTATAACAGTGGAGGTGACACACCAATGATTTAGAGCAGCGTCAAGGCCTTCTATGTTTCCTCTCTGCAACCCCAGAGAACGGTCTAGCAAGTGCTAGACTGTTAACTTTCCCCACAGCAGCCCCTAGAGTGCTGTGCTTTGCACTTGGAGCTGGAAGAGCATTGCTATCTCACCAATGTTTGGGCTATTACAGAGCAGTACTTGTGTGTCATCAATACTCTCTACAAGCCCCCCAAGGGCCCGAGGCGGGGAGTGGGCAAGAGGTGGGGAGGAGATATCACCAGGGCAGCTGAGCTAAACCAACCAAAGGGGTATTCCACACCGCTTGTCATCACAACCAAAAAAAAAAAAAAAAAGTTGAAAGATGAGAAAGGGTAAGGGGTGCTCTCATTAAGAAAACATCTATCCTCCCAAACAACCACTACAACCACTACACTTATTGAGGCCTAGCTTCCCAAGACGTGGCTGAAAATTTCATACTGATGGGGAGGAGAGAATAATTGTTTTCTCTTTGCTTCTGCACATCTTTTCTTGTTTTTCTCTTTCTTTTTCTTTGAATTCCACTGTCATTTTCTCCATATGTGAGAAGACTTTTTTCCCTATAGTATTTTCTCCCACCCTTCTCATCCTTTTATGATGGGGAGCAAGAGAGCAGTTTGGTGAAGTTTAGTTTGCCAGCAATGTGTAACCATCAGAATGGGAAGTGCTCAGAAGGGGACACAGCTAGGACAGCTGACCCAAATTGACCAAAGGGATATTTCATGCCATATCGCATCATGCTCAGCAACAAACCAGGGGACAGTTGTTCCAAAGTAGCCATTCTGCAGTGACTTGTTGGGCATTGGTCTGCTGGTGGGAGGTGCTGAAACGTTGTCTTTGCATCACTTGCTTTTTCTCTTTTGTTTACTATTCCCCTCTTAAGCTGTCTTTATTAAGAGACTTTTGCTTCACAAGGTGCTGCATGCAGTGAGGCGCATTTGAAGTGCTTCTACACAAACGCACGCAGTATGAGGAATAAAATGGATGAGCTAGAAGTCTTGGCCCAATCCCACAGCTACATCATCGGCATAAGCAAAACCTGGTGGGATGAGTCCTGTGGCTGGTGTGTCGCAACAGATGGTTACAGGAGGTAATAGATGGTTACAGATGCTCTTCAGGAGGGACAGGCAGGGTAGGCAAGGTGGCGGGCTGGCGATGTATGTGAAGCAGGGGCTGGACTGTGTGGAACTTCAAGCTGGTGATGGCAAAGTTAAGAGCCTCTGATTAAGGATTAAGGGACGAACAAATAAAGGGGATGTCATGGGAATCTATTACAGACCACCCGGCCAGGATGACAACGCCGATGAATTATTCTTTGCAGAACTAAAAGATGCCTCTATATCAACTCCCCTTGTCCTTATGGGGGACTTCAACTTGCCAGACGTCAACTGGGATTACCACATGGCCGACATGAGCAAGTCCAGGAGGTTCCTAAAGCACCTAGATGATAACTTCTTAGTGCAGGTGTGAAGGGAGCCAACTAGGAAAGGTGCCCTCCTAGATCTGTTGCTGGAGAACAGAGAGGGTCTTGTGGGGGACGTGGCAATTGGCAGCCGTCTTGGCCATAGTGACCATGAAGTGGTTGAGCTTAAAATTTTTGGTGTCAGACAGAAAACTTTCACCAAAACTTCAGCCCTGGATATGGGAAAGCAGGCTGCTCAGGGAAGTAGTTAGCAAGGTCCCCTGGTAAATTGCTTTTGAAGGCATTGGCGTCCATCAGTGCTGGTCAGTCTTTAAGCACTGCCTCCTAAAAGCAGAGGATCAGGCAATTCCAAAATATCGGAAGTCAAGCAGGCGGGGCAGAAGGCTGGCCTGGGTGACCAGGGATCTTCTACTGGAGCTTAGGCAAAAAAAAAGAAAATGTACAGCTGCTGGAAGCAGGGTCAGGCAACATGGAAGGAATACAGGGACACTGATTGCGTTTGTAGGGAGAAAATTCATGTGGCCAAAGCCCAATTAGAGTTGAAGCTGGCCAGGTCTGTGGGAGGCAATAAAAAGGGTTTTTTAGATATGTGAAAAGAAAAAGGAGGACCAAAATAAACATAGGTCCGCTACTTGATGGGGAAGGTCACCTCATAGACAGGGACATAGGCAAAGCAGAGACGTTTAGTGCCTTCTTTGCCTCCGTCTTCAACGCTGATGATGGGCTTCAGGATCCAGGATGCCCTGAGCTGGAGGACCATGATGGTGGGAATGATAAACTCCCAACCAACCCTGAACGTGTGCGGGATTTGCTGCTCCACCTGGATCCATACAAGTCCATGGGTCCGGATGGGATTCTTCCCAGGGTGCTTAAAGAGCTGGCTGACATCATCATGGGACCTCTCTCAATTATTTTTCAACAGTCTTGGGAATCTGGAGAGGTCCCAGTAGACTGGAAGCTGGCAAATGTACCAATTTTCAAGAAGGGCAAGAAAGAAGACCCTAGCAATTACAGGCCAGTCAGTCTCACGTCAGTGCCTGGTAAAATTATGGAGAAGATTATCCTTGAAGTTATTGAAGCGCAGCTGGGGGACAATGCAGTCATTGGTCCCAGCCAAAATGGGTTCACGAGGGGTAGGTCCTGCCTAACAAATCTGATTTCCTTTTATGATAAGATCACCCATCTAGTCGATCAAGGGAAACCAGCTCATGTGATCTTTTTGGAATTCAGCAAAACTTTTGACACAGTTTTCCATAGGATCCTACTGGACAAAATGTCCAGCATACAGCTAAACAAAAACATCATACGATGGGTGAGCAATTGGCTGATGGGCAAGGCTCAAAGGGTTGTGGTAAATGGGGCCACATCAGGCTGGCAGATGGTCACTAGCAGGGTCCCCCAAGGCTCCATTTTAGGGCCAGTCCTCTTCAATGTTTTTATAAACCATTTGGATGTAGGATTAGAAGGTGTTTTGAGCAAATTTGCTGACGACACCAAACTCGGAGGAGTTGTGGACTCGGATGAGGGTGGAAAGGCCTTGCAGAGAGATCTGGACAGATCGGAGAGCTGGGCAATCACCAACCACATGAAATTTAACAAGAGCAAGTGCTGGGTCCTGCACCTGGGATGGGGCAACCCTGGCTATATGTACAGACTGGGCGATGAGGTGCTGGAGAGCAGCCCTGCAGAGAGGGATCTGGGGGCTGTGGTTGACAGCAAGTTGAATATGAGCCAGCAGTGTGCTCTGGCAGCCAGGAGGGCCAACCGTATCCTGGGGTGCATCAAGCATGGCGTCGCTAGTCGGTCGATGGAAGTGATTGTCCCGCTCTGCTCTGTGCTGATGCGGCCTCACCTCGAGTACTGTGTGCAGTTCTGGGCACCACAGTACAAAAAGGATGTAAAACTGTTGGAGAGTGTCCAGAGGAGGGCGACGAAGATGGCGAAGGGCCTAGAGGGGAAGACGTATGAGGAATGGCTGAGGTCATTTGGCCTGTTCAGCCTGGAAAAGAGGAGGCTGATGGGAGACCTCATCGCAGTCTACAGCTTCCTCACAAGGGGGAGTGGAGGGGCAGATTCCGATCTATTCTCCTTAGTCACCAGTGATAGGACCCTCAGGAATGGCGTCAAGCTGAGGCAGGGGAGGATTAGGCTAGACATTATGGAAGAGGTAGGCTCCCCAGGGAAGTAGTCACTGCACCAAGCCTGTCGGAGTTTAAGAAGCATTTGGACTGTGCACTTAGTCACATGGTCTAAAATTTTGGGTAGACTTGTGTGGTGACAGGAGTTGGACTCGATGATCCTTATGGGTCCCTTCCAACTTGGGATATTCTATAACTCCATGATTTATATCAACTGGGAAGTTTTTCCTCACTCTTGGTCTTCCAGCTCTCTCCCCTATCCTGCTGAGGCTGCGGTGTGAGCGAGTGGGTGGTGAGTGCTTAGATGTTTGCCAGGGTCAACCCACAACATGGGTTCATAGGCAGTACTTGTCCTCCTTCCCCTACTCCTTCCATCTGTTCCAAAGGCTTCCTGCAAAACTTTGTGGGGCAACAGGTGCTAGCTGAGTGTATCTAAGGGCCATACACAAGCTCCCAAAGCAGCACTGAGATCACCCAGAGCCCAGTCTGGCAGATGCCTTCCTGCCAGCCAGCCCTCATGCCACACCATCTATCTTGCAGCCCTTATATGACAGCAGACCAAAAGCTGGCCCAGGAAAAGTTGTTTGGGTAGTATAGCCATCCAAAGAGAAGTGACTCCCAGCAGTGTTCCCAGACACTGTGGACACCAATGACATCCTGGGCTGTATGAGCAGAAGCATAGTCAGGAGCTCAAGGGCAGTGACAATCCCACTCTGCTCAACACTCCTCCAAATGCATCTAGAACACTGTGTCCAGTTTTGGGCTCTGTAGCAGGAAAGACTTTGACCAAGCACAGCAAGCTCTGAAGTATTGTTGTTAGGAAGGGATTTCCTGGCTTCTTCTTAGCAGCTGTGCCCTCCACCTTGTCAAGGACATAGTCATCCCTCCATACTTACTACTTGCTTCATGCCATTATGCTAATCAGAGGAAAAGAAACAGTGTGGACACCAAAATGCATAGAAGCCACTCAACTACGTTGGATAATTCCATCCAGCTCTAAGTAAGCAGATATTTAGAATCCAGACGGTGACCTGATGCGTGAAGAAGCATTCTGAATGCAAGCCTGTGTTAATGATTGCTAAGCATGAGCATCAGCAACCACCCGCTCCCAGAACTACCAGTCAGCAACACCTCTCTCCCCAGGCATCCTGGAAGAGCAGCTGCAGGGAAGGACAACTCAGAGGCACAAGCTGGGATGCAGAAGAACTTTAATATTAGAGTCAAAAGAGATTGCTCCAAGTGGGGGCCCCAGTGCAGGAAGCACCAGGGGCAGATGAGAGCGTCAGCTGTGTGGCCATGGCAGGCATCCCGCCACCTGTCCATCTGCCAACTCCACTGAGGGAGAAGGACCGGAAGGTACTCTCTAGGCTGACATTCTCGGACTCAGAGCCTAGTGGAGCAGCACCGAGCAACAAGGACACAGGTGGGAAAGGGGAGAGTGGAGGAGGGGTAAGGCATGCATGGGCTGAGTTTTCCGAGAGCCCAGGCTGGACCCATCCTTACGAAATGGGTGGTGGGGTAGTTTGGTACCTCTTAACACAGCAAGCCAATGGTCTGTGCCCAGTCCACTACCAACTTCTGGGTCCCTGAGGGTCTTTCTCCAGGGCCATTGCCAGCAGCTTTAGCAGGGGAGACACCTTGTGCCGCAGTAGCGGCTGCCAAAGCCAGAGAGGCCAAAGCCTCCGGAGGAGATGGGCACTCCCTGAGAGCTGAGGATGCTGCCAACAGCAGCGGAGGTGGAGGATCCCACGGCGGTGTTCTGCGGGAAGGAGCTGAGGATGGGGCCGGGCAGGGTCACCACCACGGGAGAGGGCTGGATGAAGACGTTGGAGTCCTGGCACTGCTGGACACAGGGCTCATTGCAGCTGTTGGCCAGCGGGGTCGGGCCACAGGGTCCACATGGCAGGCACGGCAGGCACTGGTTGTAGCAGGACATGTCTCGGGGCAGGAAGTGTACCTGGTGGGTGAGAGGGCCTGGAGGAGCATTGGGGTGAGTGAGGAGCATCCTGCAAGACCACCAGCGAAGAGCCATAGCTAATTGTATTTGGGGAGCTGGCAGCTGTGTAATAAGGCTCACAGCGTTCTCCTTCCCTTTCTCCCCAACAGCCTTGGTTAGAATGTCCAGGCCCAGGAAGATCCCAGCTTAGCCCGTAATTTCAGAAACATCTCAGACAAGCCCAACTTCTCTCCACGACACACCTGCCTTACCTCTCCCATAACTAGTGACCCCAAGACCCAAGAGGATCAAGTCAGAGTCATGTGCTAAGAAATCCACTAGGGTGAGGAGGTGGAGTAAGGGCTTCAGACTCACCTCGTTCCCAGGGAGATGGAGGAGAGAAGACTAGATGAGAGAGGGAGTAGATGGGGCCGCTTTTATACGTCTCCTGCACCACCCCAAGCCCACAATCACTCTACATGGGCCATAATTTTCAAGCAGACTCACCTCAAATGCAAAATATCTTAGCTAATGGCACAGGTTCTGTTTCAGTTTCCTTCAACTCTGTCATTTCATTTCCTCATTTCTGACATGCCTATTGTACCATACAGGCTACTTTCTACTACTGGTAGGAGAGTTCAAAGGAATACCCCAGCAGGATCATATCAGAATGGGCAGAAAAGTGCAACAGAGTGGTTGCATTCAGGCAGAGGACAGGACATGGCTTGGTGCACTTTCAGGGAATGGTTGGTGATGAGTTTTGCAGAAAGAGGCCCTGCTCCTCATGGAGCTGCAATCCTCAGCAGAGAACCCAAGGTCTTGTTCATTAAAGATGCTCCACAAGCTTCTTTCTCCTCCCTCCCTCATGGCTCCATCCAACGGTCACCGGTCTTTGCCTCCCCAGGCATCCAGGCTGTGCAAACACTTTCAGCTGTCTGCCTTGATGCCATTACCACTTCCATTAACTAGGCAGAAGACAGAAACCTGGGGCAGGGCTGCCATAAGTGGAGACCTAGACAGGCTGCAGGAATGAGCCCACAGGAACCTCATGGCATTCTAGAAGGACAAAAGGCAAGTCCTGCACAGGAGGAGGAACAAGCTCTTGCAGCACTACAGACTGGGGACTGAACTACCCTCTGATCCTGGATCCCCTGGACCTCCTCTGAGTAGATCTGCCCCCAGGGCAGGGTCAGACATGGGCGGTGGGAGGCAAGGGACACACAGGCCTCACCCTCCTGGCTAAAGAGATGGGGCTATGTGTAGGAGCTCTCTTGAGTGTTTTGTGGAGAGAAAGAAAGGGTTGCAGAAAACATCTCCCCCCTGGCTGGGTCTCGTCTCTGGGTCCCAGGCAATATGCCTTCTCCTAGCATTAGAGCTTCAGCCCGCCTCCTCCGCCATGTCCCAAAGCCCTCTTCAGGCAACAGCACAAACCAGCACCACTAGGGAGGTAAGGAAGCTCCCCCTCAACAAGCGAGGGCTGGCAGGAACCGGCACTGCCACACAGCTGGGCATACTTAGGGAGGGGACTTGCTCACAAGGGCCCTGGCTACAGAAACATCTCCCAGACTCCAAGGAGGCAATGCATCCCTGCTGCATGAACAAAGCTCTTCCCTGCCCTGCAGACATGGGAGGCAGCTGGAACACACCCCAGGAGGGCAAGGGAATGCCTTCAGCAGGCCAGCTTCCTGGGAGAGACTCTCCCTGCCCAGGGCAAGTCATGCTCTAATTTGGGATTGGCCACGTGCCACGCTTCTGGCGTGAAGCCAAGCCAGAATGCCTGCTGTCTGCAGGCCTGAGCACCATGCATGCCAAATCCCCCTCTGGCCAAGCAGCTCCATGCGAATCCGAGCTCGAGCTGTGCCATGCTCCAGGCAGCCCCAACAGCCATTACCCTGAAGCATGACCTTCTGGCCAATACTCTCACAACTTGGGCATTTCAAAGCTGCAGTACAGCCCATCTGCCTATGCAGGCAATGAGCTGTGACTATTGGAGTAGGCTGGGAGCCAGGCCAGCAGGAGAAGGATGCTCCTTGTCCCTTGGTAAAGGAGCTTTCGGGCTTCTAGAAGGGCACTCCAAAGAAAGGAGGATATGTGCGCTTTCTATCTAAGCGGGTCTAATTGTGGTGAATGCATTTCCACAGGGACAGGTACCATGCTCTCCAGAACTTAGGACTAATATACTGTCCCTACTGATGTGTTCCTCCCAGGGGAAATGCTTGACCTCTTATCCTTGTACTTGAAAGGAGCCTTTGCGGCCAAATGGTCAGGTCAGAAATGAGGAAATGAAATGACAGAGTTGACAGAAACCAAAGTACAATCTGTGAAACCAAAAAACGACCTGTGCCATTAGCGAAAATATTTTGCATCTGAGGTGAGTATGCTGGAAAAATACGGCCTTCATAGAGTGATTGAGGAGCCTGGGGCAGTGCAGGAGAGGTATAAAAGACGGCCCATCTCATCACTCTCTTCATCCACTCCTCTCGCCTCCATCTCTCTGGGATCAAGGTGAGTCTCAAGATCTTTCTCTTCCTCTTCATCCCTGGGGATTTCTCTGAACATGCCTGCACCTTTATACTCTGCTGGGTCTTTGGGTCTCTAGTTCTGGGAGAGGGAAGGGCTTAGCAGGTGTGGCATGAAGAGAAGCTGGATCTTGGTTGAGGTGTATCTGAAGCTATGGGCTAGATGGGGGGCTTCGTCAAACTGGATATTCTTGCCAAGGACATTGGGGCCAAAGGGAAGAAGAACACTGAGGGCCTCCTTTCACAGCTGCCAGGCCCCAAAACAGCATGTGCCATGGCGTTCCTGGGGTGGGCTGGCAGGCTGATCCTCTCTCACCCCCATGCTCCTCCAGGCCCTCTCTCTCACCAGGTGCGTCTCTAGCCCAGAGACATGTCCTGCTACAACCAGTGCCTGCCGTGCCTGCCATGTGGACCCTGTGGCCCGACCCCGCTGGCCAACAGCTGCAATGAGCCCTGTGTCAGGCAGTGCCAGGACTCCAATGTCTTCATCCAGCCCTCTCCCGTGGTGGTGACCCTGCCCGGCCCCATCCTCAGCTCCTTCCCGCAGAACACCGCCGTGGGATCCTCCACCTCCGCTGCCGTTGGCAGCATCCTCAGCTCTCAGGGAGTGCCCATCTCCTCCGGAGGCTTTGGCCTCTCTGGCTTTGGCAGCCGCTACTGCGGCACAAGGTGTCTCCCCTGCTAAAGCTGCTGGCAATGGCCCTGGAGAAAGACCCTCAGGGACCCAAAAGTTGGTAGTGGACTGGGCACAGACCATTGGCTTGCTGTGTTAAGAGGTACCAAACTACCCCACCACCCCTTTTGTAAGGATGGGTCCAGCCTGGGCTCTCGGAAAACTCAGCCCATGCCTGCCTTACCCCTCCTCCACTCTCCCCTTTCCCACCTGTGTCCTTGTTGCTCAGTGCTGCTCCACTAGGCTCTGGGTCTGACAACGTCATCCTAGAGAGGACCTTCTGTCTCTTCTCTCTCAGTGGAGTGGGCAGATGGGCAGATGGCGGGATGCCCACCATGGCCACACAGTTGACGCTCTCATCTGCCCCTTGTGCTTCCTGCACTGGGGACTCCTCCCCTATCAATTTTGTTTCCCACTTTTGACTCATTAAAGTTCTACTGCATCCCAGCTTGTGGCTCTTTATCATCCTTTTCCCTGAAGACCGTTTCCCAGAGTTCCCTGGGAAAGACATGTTGCTCAGTGGTGGGTCTGCGGGGGGGTGTTGTTGGCAGTTGTGCTGAGCAATACTTAATAGAGGCCTGCAGTGTGCCGGCTTTGTGATGCATCATTTTACCTTCTAGTTTCTAAATGTATCTGTTTAGGGATGGTGTCCTGATTTTGGCTGATAGAGAGTTAATTTTCTTTGTAGTGGCTGCTGTGTGCCATGTTTTAGATTTAGGCAACAAATAATGTTGATAATACCCTGATGATTTAGTTTTGGCAGGACAGTTATTACACTAAGTCAAGACTTTTCATCCTCTCATACTGCCCTTCCAGTGGGAAGTCACAGAATCATAGAATATCTGAGTTGGAAGGGACGCACAAGGATCATCCAGTCCAATTCTGGGTCCCCAGAGGACCACCAAAAATAAATAAATAAATAGATAAATAAATTTAAATCAGATCATGTGTCTAAGAGTGTTGTCCAAATGCTTTTTGAACTCTGTCTGGCTCGGTGCCATGACCGCTTCCCTGGGGAGCCTGTTCCATTATCAGACCAATTTCTTGGTGAAGAACTTTTTCTTGATATCCAGCCTAAACTTCCCCTGTCACAACTTCAAGCTGTTCCCTTGTGCCCTATTGCTGGTCACCAGAAAGAAGAGATCAGTGCCTGCCTCTCCACTCCGCCTCATGATGAAGTTGTAGACTGCAATGAGGTCTCCCCTCAGCCTGCTCTTCTCTAGATTGGTCCAAGTGACTTCAGCCACTCACTATGTCTTCCCCTCTAGACCCTTTACCTTATTTGTTGTCCTCCTTTGGACACTCCCTAACACCTTTATGCCTTTCTTATACTGTGGCACCCAAAAGTGCACACAGTACTCCAGGTGAGGCCACACCAGCATAGAGACAGCAGCAAGACAATCACTTCCCTTGACCACCCTGTGATACAGTCGGCCCTCCTGGCTGCCAAGGCACACTGCTGGCTAACGTTCAGCTTGCTGTCAATCAAAACCCCCAAGTTGTTTTCTGTGGGGCTGCTCTCCAGCATCTCATCCCCCACTCTGAACTTATAACCAGGGTTGCCTCTTCCCAGGTGCAGGATCCAGCACTTGCTCTTTTTGGTGGTTCATATTGTTGGTGATTGTCCAGTTCTCTAATTTGTCCAGATTTCTCTGCAAGGCCTCACCACCCTTGACAGAGTCAATGTCTCCACCCAATTTGGTATTATCCACAAACTTGCTCAAAAAACCTTCAAGTCTTTCATCCATATCGCTTATGAAAACATTGAAGAGGACTGGTCCTAAAATGGAGCCCTGGGGAACCCCACTGGTGACAGGTCGCCAGCCTGATGTAACCCCGTTTACAAGAACCCTCTGGGCCTGACCCATCAGACAATTGTTCACCCATCTTACTAACTTTTTATCTTACTGTATTCTGGTCATTACATCAACTGGCTTCCCTTGGTCAACTAGCTGAGAGATCTTGTCATAGAAGGAAATTAAGTTGTTAGACATGACCTTCCCCTAGTGAACCCATGTCGGCTCTGACCAATGACCGCGTTGTCCTTTAGGCATTTTTCAGTAACTCCCAGACTAATCATCTCCATAATTTTACCAGGCACTGAAGTGAGACTGACAGGCCTGTAATTGCCAGGATCTTTCTTGCCCTTCTTGAAAAGGGTGGGGGTGTAGAGGAAGCTGAGAGGAGCTACAGCCAGAACAAATGACCCAAACTGGCCAAAGAGATGTTTCATACTATATGATGTCATGATGGACAATAAGAACTGTGTGGGATGGCTGGCTGGGGAGACACGATTGCTCAGGGACTGGCTGAGCATTGGATGATAGGTGGTGAACAATTGCATTATAAATCACTTCTTTTATACACTTATATATATAGTTCTCATTATTATTATCTTTATTTTCCCTTCCATTTCTATCCTATTAAAGTCTATTTATCTCAACCCATGAGTTGTTTGTTTGTTTTTTTCCTTCTGATTCTCTCCCCCATCCTACTTGGCAGGGTAGGAAGAGAGTGAATGACTCATTGGTGCTTAGCATTCTGCCAGTTTAAACTGCAACAGGAGTGCAAAGATAATGACAGATTTAAGCGCAGATAATGACAGATCTGACCGGACTGTGTTAAAACAAGATTTGTTATAAACATGATATTAGTTTAATAGTTAGTGGTTGCAATGTTGATTTTTTGTTGTTGTTGTTTTTCACAATGTTGATTTATGTGCTTCCAAGGTTATTTTTCTTAATTCCTTTCTTTTTGTTTATTATCTCTGGTCCTGGCCTAAGTTTGTTTACGGTTCTGCCAGTTTGTATATAGCATGTGCTCATATTACTCTGACTGTGAACTTAATCCAGTATTTGTACTCAGTATGGCCATCAGTTTAGCACTTCAGGAGTCTTACTGTAGAAACTATTAACAAGGACACCCTTTACTCCAGGTGAGTTGAAATGTTTTTTAAAATTTTTGAATATTCTGGGCATGTTCAAACTAGCAGGATCCTATTGCTATGTCTCCTACATGTGTTTCCACATGTCTGTAGCTAGACAACTATTTAAAAATTCCACCCAGAGATCTGCCCTGAGGCAGGATGGTTATGAGTGACAAGGTACGTGGGAGGATATGGGCAGGTATTTATCAAGATTGTCACCTCCGGTGGTTTTGAAATTCACCTCTGAACAAATGCGGAATCCTAAAAAGCTGATGAAATATTTTAAAATGGTACACCCTGATCCTGGAAATGCCAGAGATTTACAGCTTGCTGCACAGTGCTGGGGTCTGGCCTGTGCCTATCAAACAATATTCAATACTATTCAGAACCTTCAAAGGGAAGAAAATCTCTCTGGATCTGATCCAGTCCCTGCAACAGTCTCTGCAGCTACTCCAACTGCCACTCCAACCCTCGTGACAGACCCTGCAGCTGAACAAGAGAATCAAACTGTGCTGGCATCAGTTGCCCCTATATGTAAGACAAAGCAATGTATGCAAAAGTCAGCTCATTTAGTAAGGAAAGAAACTCCTACTCAAAAGGGAAGGAGGAAGAAGAAGACGAGGCAGGCTTCTCTGAAGCAGGACTATCACAGGAACAGGAAGAGGAAGATGTCGTAAAAGCACCAGTAACCACCAGGTCCCTATCCCTGGGTGATCTGTAAGATGATATGCAAAAAGATTTCAGCCATCATCCAGGTGAGCACATTGCCAGCTGGCTGCTCCAATGCTGGGATACTGGGGCCAGTAGCCTGGAATTAGAGCCAAGCAGCTGGGATCCCTTTCTAGGGAAGGGGGAATTTACAAAGTGATTAGAAAAGGGGCACGATCCTTTAGTCTCTGAAGGCTACTCCTGTCAGGTGTGAAGGAAAGAGATTCCTTCAAGGAAGATGCTGTATGTCACTGTGGTGATTTTACCCTGCTGGACAGCTAAACACCACAACTGCTTTCTCACTCCCCCTCCTCAAAGGAAAAGAGGGAGAAAATATGATGGAAAGGACTCAAGGGTTAAGATGAGGACAGAGAGATCACTCACCAAGTCTTGTCATGGGCAAAACAGACTCATCAGAGTAGGCAGATTAATGTAATTTATTACCTATCACTAGCAGAGTAGAACAGTGAAAAAACAAAAACAAACTAAAACACCTTCCCCCCACCCTCTTCTACATCCTTCCCCCAAGCAGCGCATGGGAACGGGGAATGGTGGCTGTGGTCAGTCCATAACACTTCAACTCTGCCGCTCCTTCAAGGTGACTCTGCCCCTGCTCCAGTGTAGGGTCCCCCCATGTGTTGCTGTCCTTGCCAAACTGATCCTGCATGGGCTACCCACAGGCAGCAGCTCTACAAGAACTGCTCCAAATATGGGTCCATACCACAGGGTCCATCCATCACAAGCAAACTGCTCCAACATGGGTCCCCCACAGGCAGCAGCTCCCCCCAGATCCCCTGCTCCTGCATGGGCTTCTGTCCATGGGTTTCAGCTCCAGACTGGGGCCTGCTCCTACAGGGGCTCTCCATGAGCCACAGCCTCCTTCAGGCCACATCCACCTGCTCCACTGGGGGCTGCAGTGTGGAGATGTGCTCCACAGTGACTTCAGAATATCACCAGAAGAGGAGGTGACACATGCTGAAGAAGCCCCTCTGTATAACAAACTACCAGAAAATGAGAAGCAATATGCTCTGTTCACTGATGGGTCCTGTTGAATTGTTGAAAAGCATTGGAGGTGGAAGTCTGCTGTCTGGAGTCCTATACAGCAAGTTGCAGAAACTGCTGAAGGGCCTTGAAAAGCAAGTCTTATGGTGACATGGCACCCCAGAAAGAAGTGAGTTGGACAATGGCGCTCATTTCTGAAACAACCTCACAGACACCTGCGCCAAAGAGCATGGCATTGATTGGGTATATCACATCCCCTCTCATGCACCAGCCTCTGGGAAAATCAAATGATACAATGGACTGTTAAAGACTTTACTAAGAGCAATAGATGCTGGGACATTCCAACATTGGGATACACATTTAACAAAGGCCCCCTGGTTAGTCAACACTAGACAATCTGCCAACCAAGCTGGCCCGGCCCAATCAAAACTGTTACATACTGCAGGAGATAAAGTCCCCATAAATAACATGCTGGGGAAGACAGTCCGGGTTATTCCTGCCTCAGGCAAATGGAAATCCAACCATGGGATTGCTTTTGCTCAAGGCCCTGGGTGCACTTGGTGAGTAATGTGGAAGGATGGGGAAGTCCAACATGTACCCTCAAAGAGATTTAATTTGGGGTGAGAATAGCCAATGATTTGAATTGTATTATTTTAATTGTTATAGTATTATATAGTATTATATACTGTATGCCATTGCTACTATAGTCACTATAAGTTACATCAATGGTATTACAGTAAGAGTCATCCAGAAGAATGAATATTGATGGAACCGAGTGAAGTACATCAGTGATAGAACCAGACAAGCGCAGCAGTGATGAAACTAGAGCTGGCTTCTGCATGCAACAATTCATCCCCATACACCATCTCTTCTGCCCCAAAGGACTCTTATGAAAGATGGAGCCCAAAGTCATGGACTAAATAAACTCAACGGACACTTTAGAAGGATGGTCCATAGGCTAAGGGAGTGACATCAGTGTGTAAATATCAAAAGGCAAGAGAGCTGGAAATTAATTAGGATGTAATAGAAAGCACAGGACCTGAGAGTGACGTAAATGGTATGAAATAAGGGGTGGATATTTTCCTGGTTTTGGCTGGGATAGAGTTAATTTTCTTCATAGCGGCTGTTACATGCCATGCTTTGGCTTTAGGAAAAAAATAATACCGATAACACAATTATATTTTCAGTGTAAGCACGTGGTCTCGTCTCTTTAGCCATGCACTGGCATTCTGTTGAGCTTGGTTCTGTCTTCTTCAGGACCTCACTGTAGCTACTCCAAAGGTGCTCTATGGTCTCCAACCAAAACCTGATCTTCCTAAGGAAAGCCTGTAACCCCAGACTCTCCTCATTACCGAATTGCTCTGGCTACCTGAAAATCCTGGACAACATCAGCAAAACTCATTCTACTTGAACAATGTATTTCTTGAAACAGAGACCAAAATTGGGCACAGTGCTTTAGCTGCATTTGGAGGAGTGCTGAGCAGAGTGGGATTGTCACCTCCCTTCACCTCCTGGCTACACTTCTGTTCATACAGCCCAGGATGTCATTGGTGTCCTCGGTGTCTCGGAACACTGCTGGGAGTCACTTCTCTTTGGTTGGGTTTACCACCCAAGCGACATTTTATGGGCCAGCTTTTCATCTGCTTCCATAAAAAGGCTGCAAGATAGATGATGTTGCATGAGGGTGGGCTGGCAGGAAGGCATTTGCCAAACTGGGCTCTGGGTACTATGTTGGGGAGCTCATGGATGGATCTTGGAGACATTCAGCCAGCACCTGCTGCCTCTTCTCTTCCCCTCAGTCTCTCCCTGCCTCCCTCTTCCCCACAAATTTTTCCAGGAAGCTCTGGGAACAGATGGAAAGAGTAGGAGATGGAGGACATGCACACCTTCTGAGCCTGTGTGGTGGGCTGACCCCAGAAAGCATTTAAGCACCCATAACCCACTCACTCACACTATAACTACAGCAGGGTACGGGAGAGGGTTGGAAGACCAAGAGTGAGAAAAACTCCTGGGTCAACATAAAGATAGCTGCTGTCCTCCCAGGGCTTCCTGCAGTTCTGGCTCCTCACTGGAGGTCAGCAGTGGCCACATGCCACCTTCAGCAGGATGTGCACCAAGGCCGAGATGGCGCGCCAAGACAGAGAGGCAGCAAAGCTGGGCCTGATGGCCAGGGGCCCTGCAGAACTCATGGGCACCTCCCTCACATGTGAGTGACTGTGCTTTCCCAAGGGGCCCTACCGCAAAGGGCCTCACCCTTTGGGAAATGTGAATGGTCCCCACGTGTCCCACATGCCCCCTGACGTCCCCAGAGCATTGGTCCTGACAGTTGGTGTCTGGAGTGTCTGCAGGGGAAGGACAACTCAGAGGCACAGGCTGGGATGCAGCAGAACTTTAATATTCAAGTCAAAAGAGGGAAACGAGGTTGCTCCGAGAGGAGGCCCTAGTGCAGGAAGCCCCAGGAGCAGATGAGAGCGTGCACTATGGCTGACCCCATCCTTTCTAAAAGGGGTGTTGGGGTTGTTTGGTCCGTCTGAACACAAGAAGCCAATGCTCTGTGCCCACTCTGCTACCAATTTCTGTGGTCCTTTAGCAGGGGAGGCACCTCCTGCCACAGTAGCGGCTGCCAAAGCCAGAGAGGCCAAAGCCCCCGGAGGAGATGGGCACTCCCTCGGAGCTGAGGATGCTGCCAACGGCAGCGGAGGTGGAGGATCCCACGGCGGTGTTCTGCGGGAAGGAGCTGAGGATGGGGCCGGGCAGGGTCACCACCACGGGAGAGGGCTGGATGACAACGTTGGAGTCCTGGCACTGCTGGACACAGGGCTCATTGCAGCTGTTGGCCAGTGGGGTTGGGCCACAGGGTCCACATGGCAGGCATGGCAGGCACTGGTTGTAGCAGGACATGTCTCAAGGCAGGACGTGCACCTGATGGGAGGGAGGGCACAAAGGGGCACAAGGATGAGAGGAGCAACCTGCCAGCCCACCACTGGGTAGCAACAGCACATGCTGTTTGGGAAGCTGGTGGCTGTGAAAGGAGGCTCACAGCCTTCTCCTTCCCCTCGGCACCAACGTCCTTGATCAGAATATCCAGGCCCAGGAAGATCTCCACTTAGCCCATAGCTTCAGATACACCTCAGGCAGAACCAAGCTTCACTCCATGCGATACCTACTGCTCCCTTCCCTCTCCCATTTCTAGCTTTCCCAAGACCCAAGAGAAGATGAAGGGGCAGACATGTGCTAAGAAATCCCCCAGGATGAAGTGGAGGAGAAATGGCTTCAGACTCACCTTGATCCCAAGGAGATGGAGGTGACAGGAGTGGATGAGAGACTGAGGAAATGGGGCTGCTTTTATACCTCTACTGCACTGCCCCAGGCCCTCAGTCACTCTATGCAGGCCATAATTTTCCAGCATACCCACCTCAAATGCAAAATATCTTAGCTAATGGCACAGATTGTACTTTGGTTTCTGTCAACTCTGTCATTTCATTTCCTCATTTCTGACCTGACCATTTGGCCGCAAAGGCTCCTTTCAAGTACAAGGATAAGAGGTCAAGCATTTCCCCTGGGAGGAACACATCAGTAGGGACAGTATATTAGTCCTAAGTTCTGGAGAGCATGGTACCTGTCCCTGTGGAAATGCATTCACCACAATTAGACCCGCTTAGATAGAAAGCGCACATATCCTCCTTTCTTTGGAGTGCCCTTCTAGAAGCCCGAAAGCTCCTTTACCAAGGGACAAGGAGCATCCTTCTCCTGCTGGCCTGGCTCCCAGCCTACTCCAATAGTCACAGCTCATTGCCTGCATAGGCAGATGGGCTGTACTGCAGCTTTGAAATGCCCAAGTTGTGAGAGTATTGGCCAGAAGGTCATGCTGCAGGGTAATGGCTGCTGGGGCTGCCTGGAGCATGGCACAGCTCGAGCTCGGATTCGCATGGAGCTGCTTGGCCAGAGGGGGATTTGGCATGCATGGTGCTCAGGCCTGCAGACAGCAGGCACTCTGGCTTGGCTTCACGCCAGAAGCGTGGCACGTGGCCAATCCCAAATTAGAGCATGACTTGTCCTGGGCAGGGAGAGTCTCTCCCAGGAAGCTTGCCTGCTGAAGGCATTCCCTTGCCCTCCTGGGGTGTGTCCCAGCTGCCTCCCATGTCTGCAGGGCAAGGAAGAGCTTTGTTTATGCAGCAGGGATGCATTGCCTCCTTGGTGGAGTCTGGGAGATGTTTCTGTAGCCAGGGCCCTTGTGAGCAAGTCCCCTTCCTGAGCATGCCCAGCCGCGTGGCAGTGCTGGTTCCTGCCAGCCCTCGCTTGTTGAGGGGGAGCTTCCTTACCCGCCTCGTGGTGCTGGCTTGTGCTGTTGCCTGAAGAGGGCTTTGGGACATGGCGGAGGAGGTGGGCTGAAGCTCTAATGCTAGGAGAAGACATATTGCCTGGGACCCAGAGACGAGTCCCAACCAGGGGGAAGATGTTTTCTGCAACCCTTTATTTCCCTCCAAAAAACACTCAAGAGAGCTCCTACACACAGCCCCATGTCTTTAGCCAGGAGGGTGAGGCCTGTGTGTCCCTTGCCTCCCACCGCCCATGTCTGACCCTGCCCTGGGGGCAGACCTACTCAGAGGAGGTCCAGGGGATCCAGGATCAGAGGGTAGTTCAGTCCCCAGTCTGTAGTGCTGCAAGAGTTTGTTCCTCCTCCTGTGCAGGACTTGCCTTTTGTCCTTCTAGAATGCCATGAGGTTCCTGTGGGCCCATTCCTGCAGCCTGTCTAGGTCTCCCCTTGTGGCAGCCCTGCCTTGGATTGCATCAGCTGGCCCCCAGTTGCTGTCTTCTGCCTAGTTAATGGAAGTGGTAATGGCATCAAGGCAGACAGCTGAAAGCATTGGCACAGCCTGGATGCCTGGGGAGGCAAAGACCGGTGACCATTGGATGGAGCCATGAGGGAGGAGAGAAAAGCCTGTGGCGCACCCTTAAGGAATAGGAACCTCTGCTGAGGATTGCAGCTCCATGAGGAACGGGGCCTCTTCCTACAAAACACATCACCAGCCATTCCACAAAGTGCACCAAGCCATGTCCTGTCCTCTGCATGAATGCAACCACTCTGTTGCACTTTTCTGCCCATACTGATATGATCCTGCTGGGGTATTCCTTTGAACTGTCATACCAGTAGTAGAAAGTAGCCTGTATGGTACAATAGGCATGTCAGAAATGAGGAAATGAAACGGTAGAGCTGATGGAAACCAAAACACAACCTGTGCCATTAGCTAAAATATTTTGCACTTAAGGAGTGTCTGCTGGAAAATTATGGCCTGCGTAGAGTGACTGCGGGCCTGGGGTGGCGCAGGAGAGGTATAAAAGAGGCCCCGTCTCCTCACTCTCTTCATCCACTCCTCTCGCCTCCATCTCCCTGGGAACGAGGTAAGTCTGAAGGCCTTTCTTCCTCTTCTTCCTTGGGGATTTCTGAAATATGCCTGCCCTTTCATCCTCTGTTGGGTCTTGGGGCCACTGGCCATGGGAGAGGGAAGGGAGCAGCATATGTGTCATGCAGAGAAGCTGGGGCTTGGCTGAATTTCTCTGCAGCTGTGGGCTAGGTGGGGAGCTTCGTTGGACTGGACATTCCTGGCAGAGCCCTTGGGTCCAAAGTTAAGCCCATGGGGCTCCTTCCACAGCTGCCAGGTCCCAAAACACCATTTGCCATGGCTGTCCTGTGGTGGGCTGGCAGGCTGATCCTCTCTCACCGTCGTTATCCTCTGGGCCCTGTCTCTTACCAGGTACACCTCCTGCCCTGAGACATGTCCTGCTACAACCAGTGCCTGCCGTGCCTGCCATGTGGACCCTGTGGCCCAACTCCGCTGGCCAACAGCTGCAATGAGCCCTGTGTCAGGCAGTGCCAGGACTCCAACGTCTTCATCCAGCCCTCTCCTGTGGTGGTGACCCTGCCCGGCCCCATCCTCAGCTCCTTCCCGCAGAACACCGCCGTGGGATCCTCCACCTCCGCTGCCGTTGGCAGCATCCTCAGCTCTCAGGGAGTGCCCATCTCCTCCGGAGGCTTTGGCCTCTCCGGCTTCGGCAGCCGCTACTGCGGCACAAGGTGCCTCCCCTGCTACAGCTGCTGGTGATGGTCCTGGAGAAAGACCCCCAGGGACCCAGAAGCTGGTAGTGGACTGGGCACAGTGCATAGGGTTCTTGTGTTCAGGGTGGCCAAACATCCCCAACACCCCTTGGAAGAGCATGGGACTCTGGGAGAGCACGGTCCATGCCTGCCTTACCCCTCCTCCACTCTCTCCTTTCCCACCTGTGTCCTTGTTGCTCACCACAGCTCCACTGAGCTCTGAGTCCCACCACATGAGCCTAGAGAGGACCTTCTGTCCCTTCTCTCTCAGTGGAGTGGGCAGATGGACAGGTGGCAGGGTGCCCTCCGTGGCCACAGAGTGCATGCTCTCGTCTGCCCCTGGTGCTTCCTGCACTGGGGCATCCTCTCGGAGCAACCTCGTTTCCCTCTTTTGACTCGAATATTAAAGTTCTGCTGCATCCCAGCCTGCGCCTCTGAGTTGTCCTTCCCCTGCAGACGCTCCAGACACCAGCTGTCAGGACCAATGCTCTGGGGACGTCAGGGGGCATGTGGGACTCGTGGGGAACATTCACATTTCCAAGGGTGAGGCCCTGTGCAGTAGGGCCCCTTGGGAAAGCACAATCACTCACACATGAGAGAGGTGCCCATGAGTTCTGCAGGGCCGCTGGCCATCAGGCCCAGCTTTGCTGCCTCTCTGTCCTGGTGTGCCATCTCAGCCTCAGTGCACATCCTGCTGAAGGTGGCATGTGGCCACTGCTGACCTCCAGCGAGGAGCCAGAGCTGCAGGGGGCCCTGGGAGGGCAGCAGCCACACAGGTTCCTGGGAAGGGGCAGCAGGGGAGAGGGAGAGAGGCGAGAGGAGGGGCGGCAATTCCTTCTGCTCTGGGGGCAGCTGTGCTGGGCGGGGAGGCTTGTGCAGAAAATGGCGCCAGAGCAGGCCAGGAGAGGGAGTGGGGGAAGCAGGCTGTACTGGCTCTGGCTGTGATTGTGGCAATTGTCTTCACCATAGGCAATATGGTGCTGTGTTCTGATTGTGTGGCTAAAACAGTGGAGGTGACGCACCACCGATTTAGCTCAGCGTCAAGGCCTACTATGTTTCCGTCTCTGCACTTTCACAGAGCAGGCTAGGGTTGGGGAAGTTTTCAGGAGGGGACACAGTCAGGACAGCTGACCCGAATTTACCAAAGGGATATTGCATACCATAGAGCATCATGCTCGGCAACAAAACGGCGGCACAGTTCTTCCAAACTTGCTGTTCTGCAGAGACTTCCTTGGCATTGGTCTGCTGGTGAAAGGTGGTCAGTCACAGCCTTTACGTCATTATCTTTTTCTCTTTTCTTCTCATTCCCTTCTTAAAATGTCATTATATTGACTGGGAAGTTTTTCTGTCTCTTGGTCTTGCAACTGCCACCCCTATCCTACTGTGGCTGTGGTGTGAGCGAGTGGGTGGTGGGTGTTTAGATCCTTGCTGGGGGTCAGCCCACCAGACAGGCTCACAGGCAGTGCATGTCCTCCTCCCCCTACTCCTTCCATGCAATGATATTGCATACCATAGAGCATCATGCTTGGCAAGAAAACAGCGGGACAGTTCTTCCAAAGTAGCCATCCTGCAGAGACTTGCTGGGCTTCTTTTTCCCATTCCCTCCTTAAAATGTCATTATATCAGCCGGGGAGTTTTCCTGTCTCTTCGTCTTCCAACTCTTTCCCCTGTCCTGCTGCGGCTGCAGCGTGAGCGAGTGCATGGTGGGTGCTTAGATGCTTGCCAGGGTCAACCCACCACACAGTCCTCCCCCTACTCCTTCCGTCTGTTCCCTGGGCTTCCTGCAAAACCTTGTGGGGAAGAGGGAGGCAGGGAGAGACTGAGGGCAGGAGGAGAGACAGCAGGTGCTTTCTGAGTGTCTCTAAGGGCCGTCCACAAGCTCCCCAAAGCAGCACCGCAGTCACCCAGAGCCCAGTCTGGCAGATGTCTTCCTGCCAGCCTGCCCTCACGCCACATCATCTATCTTGCAGCCCCTCTATGGCAGCAGACCAAAAGCTGGTCCAGGAAAAGTTACTTGGGTGGCAAACCCGTCCAGAGAGAAGTGACTCCCAGCAGTGCTCCGAGACATCGAGGACACCAATGACATCCCGGGCTGTGTGAGCAGAAGCATAGTCAGGAGCTCAAGAATCATAGAATTACAGAATCATGGAAGGGCTCAGGTCGGAAAGGACTTTAAAGACCATCTAACTCCAACCCCCCTGCCACAGACAGGGATGCCACTTGCTCTATCAGATTGGCCAAGGCCCCATCCAGAATGGCCTTGGACACCTCCAGGGATGGGGCATCCACAACTTCTCTTGGCAACCTGTTCCAGTGCCTCACTACTCTTACAGTGAAGAAATTCCTCTTAAGGTCTAGTCTAAATCTGTCCTCTTTTAGTTTAAGACCATTCCCCCGTGCCCTGTCATGTTCTACCCAAGTAAAGAGTCCTTCTCAATCTTTTTTTCTGAGACCCCTTTAAGTATTGAAAGGTCACAGTGAGGTCTCCCCAGAGCCTTCTCTTCTCCAGGCTGAACTTCTCAAGCTCTCTCAGCCTTTCTTCATAGGAGAGGTGCTCCAGCCGTCTGATCATTTTTCACCCTGCTCTGACTCGCTCTAACAGGCCCACATCTTTCTTGTGCTGGGGGCCCCAGACCTGGATGCCGTACTCTGAGTACTCATGAGGGTAGAGTAGAGGGGGACAATCACCTCCCTCGACCTGCTGGTCACACCTCTTTTGATGCAGACCAGGATGCACATGGCTGGCTCATGTCAAGCCTTTTGTCCACCAGAACCCCCAAGTCCTTCTCTGGAGGACTGCTCTTGATGAGTTCTTCTCCCTGTCTGTACTCCTGTGTGGGACTACCCTGAGCCAGGTGCAGCACCTTGCAGTTGGACTTGTTGAACCTCAAGCGGTTCACATAGGCCCACTTCCCCAGCCTGTGGAGGTCCCTTTGAATGGCACCTCTTCCTTCTTTTCTATCAACTGCACCACAGAGTTTGGTGTCATTGAGGGCAGTGACAATCCCACTCTGCTCAGCACTCCTCCAAATGCATCTAGAACACTGTGCCCAGTTTTGGGCTCTGTAGCAAGAAAGACTTTGACCAAGCACAGCAAGTTCTGCAGTGCTGTTAGGAAGGGATTTCCTGTCTTCTCCTGGGCAGCTATGCCCTCCACTTGGTCAAGGATGTAGTCATGCCTGCTTCCTGACTTCCTGTTTCATGCTGTTTTCCTAGTCAGAGAAGAAGAAACAGTGTGCCCACCAAAATGCAAAGAAGCTACTCAGATACGTTGGATAATTCCATCCAGCTCTAAGTAAGCAGATATTTAGAATCCAGACGGTGACCTGATGCGTGAAGAAGCATTCTGAATGCAAGCCTGTGTTAATGATTGCTAAGCATGAGCATCAGCAACCACCCCCTCCCAGAACTACCAGTCAGCAACACCTCTCTCCCCAGGCACCCTGGAAGAGCAGCTGCAGGGGAAGGACAACTCAGAGGCACAGGGTGGGATGCAGAAGATCTTTAATATTAGAGTCAAAAGAGGGAAACGGGGTCACACCGAGAGGATGCCCCAGTGCAGGAAGCTCCAGGGGCAGACGAGAGCATGAGCTGTGTGGCCACGGAGGGCATCCCACAACCTGTCCATCTGCCTACTCCACTGAGAGAGAAGGGACAGAAGGTCCACACTAGGATGGTGCTGTCGGACACTGAGCCCAGTGGAGGTGCAGTGAGCAACAAGGACACAGGTGGGAAAGGAGAGAGTGGAGGAGGGGAAAGGGAGACATGGGCCGTGCTTTCCAAGAGCCCAGGCTGGCCCCATCCATTTGCAGTGGGTGCTGGGGGTGTTTGGCACCTCAATGCAAGAAGCGAATGCACTGTGCCCAATCCGCTACCAACTTCTGGGTCCCTGGGGGTTTTTCTCCAGGACCATCACCAGCAGCTTTAGCAGGGGAGGCACCTTGTGCCGCAGTAGCGGCTGCCGAAGCCGGAGAGGCCAAAGCCTCCGGAGGAGATGGGCACTCCCTGAGAGCTGAGGATGCTGCCAACGGCAGCGGAGGTGGAGGATCCCACGGCGGTGTTCTGCGGGAAGGAGCTGAGGATGGGGCCGGGCAGGGTCACCACCACAGGAGAGGGCTGGATGAAGACGTTGGAGTCCTGGCACTGCCTGACACAGGGCTCATTGCAGCTGTTGGCCAGCGGAGTTGGGCCACAGGGTCCACATGGCAGGCACGGCAGGCACTGGTTGTAGCAGGACATGTCTCAAGGCAGGAGGTGTACCTGGTAAGAGACAGGGCCCAGAGGATAACGACGGTGAGAGAGGATCAGCCTGCCAGCCCACCACAGGACAGCCATGGCAAATGGTGTTTTGGGACCTGGCAGCTGTGGAAGGAGCCCCATGGGCTTAACTTTGGACCCAAGGGCTCTGCCAGGAATGTCCAGTCCAACGAAGCTCCCCACCTAGCCCACAGCTGCAGAGAAATTCAGCCAAGCCCCAGCTTCTCTGCATGACACATATGCTGCTCCCTTCCCTCTCCCATGGCCAGTGGCCCCAAGACCCAACAGAGGATGAAAGGGCAGGCATATTTCAGAAATCCCCAAGGAAGAAGAGGAAGAAAGGCCTTCAGACTTACCTCGTTCCCAGGGAGATGGAGGCGAGAGGAGTGGATGAGAGTGTGAGGAGATGGGGCCGCTTTTATACCTCTCCTGCATCGCCCCAGGCCCACAGTCACTCTACGCAGGCTGTAATTTTCCATCAGACTCATCTCAAATGCAAAATAGCCTTCCTAATGGCACAGGTTGTGCTTTGGTTTCCGTCAACTCTGCCATTTCATTTCCTCATTTCTGATTTGCCCATCTAGCATCAGAATCTCCTTTTAAGTACCAAGATGAGAGGTCAAGCATTTCCCTGAGCGGGAACATGTCAGTAGGGGCAGCAGATGAGTTCTAAGTGCTGGAGGGTGTATTGGGTTTACATGGCAAGGTTCTGCAGGGGTGGCCTCTGTGAGAGGTGTCCATGAGCTGCCCATGAGCTGCCCCATGACCTCCTCTGAGGAGGTCTGCCCCCAAGATACAGTCAGACATGGACAGTGGGAGGCAAGGGATACATAAGCTTCACCCTGCTGACCAAAGAGATGGGGCTATGTGTAGGAGCTATCCCAATCGCTTTTTCCCAATCGAGGGGAACATAGGGTTACAGAAAACATCTTCCCCCTGGCTGGGACTCATCTCTGGGTCCCAGGCAATATGTCTTCTCCTAGCATTAGTGCTTCAGCACACCTCCTCTGCCATGTCCCAAAGCCCTCCTCAGGCAACAGCACAAACCAGCACCACTAGGGAGGCAAGGAAGCTCCCCCTGAACAAGCGAGGGTAGGCAGGAACCGGCACTGCCACGCGGCTGGGCATGGTCAGGGAAGGGACTTGCTCACAAGGGCCCTGGCTACAGAAACATCTCCCAGACTCCACCAAGGAGGCAATGCATCCCTGCTGCATGAACAAACTCTTCCTTGCCCTGCAGACATGGGAGGCAGCTGGGACACACCCCAGGAGGGCAAGGGAATGCCTTCAGCAGGCAAGCTTCCTGGGAGAGACTCTCCCTGCCCAGGACAAGTCATGCTCTAATTTGGGATTGGCCACGTGCCACGCTTTTGGCTCGAGGCCAAGCCAGAGTGCCTGCTGTCTGCACGCCTGAGCACCATGCATGCCAAATCCCCCTGTGGCCAAGTAGCTCCATCCAAGCTCTGAGCTCGAGCTGTGCCATGCTCCAGGCAGCCCCAACAGCCATCACCCTGCAGCATGACCTTCTGACCAGAACTCTCATAGCTCAGGCAGCTCACAGGATGGTCGGCATTTTTTGCATAACAGGGCAGGTTTTTGGTTTTACTGCTGCTCACAGAATATGTCTGGCCAAAGTGCATGGTATGGGAAGGAGAGTGGTGGAGCCATTTCATTTCCTCATTTCTGATTTGCCCATATGCCATCAGAATCTCCTTTTAAGTACCAAGATGAGAGGTCAAACATTTCCCTGAGCAGGAACATATCAGTAGGGAAGCAGATGAATCTTAAGTGCTGGAGTGTTTATTGGGTTTATATGGCAAATTTTTGGTAACAGAGTTCTCAGAGGTGGCTTCTGTGAGAAGTGTCCAGAAGGTGCCCCATGTTAAATAAGAGCCAGTTTCAGCTGGCTCCAAACTGGCCTGCTGCTGTCCAGAGCCAAACCAATATGCAATGTTTTTTTGGGCTGTGTGAGAACAGAATTAAGAAAAGGAAAACTACTCCTGCACAACAGCAGCTGGGACAGCGAGGAGTGAGAAACAGCCCTGCAGACACCAAGGTCGGTGAAGAAGGAGAGGGAGGAGGTGCTCCAGGTCCTAAAGCAGAATCATAGAATCATGGAATCATTAAGGTTGGAAAAGACCTCCAAGATCATCTGGTCCAAGCATCCCCCTATCACCAATATCATCCACTAAAGCATGTCCCCAAGTACCACAGCCAATCTTTCTTTAGACACCCCCTGGGATGATGACTCCACCACCGCTCTGGGCAACCCCTTCCAATACCTAACTACTCTTCCTGAGAAGAAATTTCTCCTCGTTTCCAACCTGAACCTCCACTGGCGCAACCTGAGGCCATTCCCTCTAGTCCTATCACAAGTTATCTGTGAGAAGAGGCCGACCCCCAGCTCCTTTCAGGTAGTTGTAGAGGGCAGTAACGTCTCCCCTGAGCCTCCTCTTCTCCAGACTAAACAACCCCACTTCCCTCAGCTGCTCCTCCCAGGACTTGTGCTCCAGACCCTTCACCAGCTTTGTAGCCCTTCTCTGGACACACTCCAGGGCTACGATGTCTTTATAAACAAAGATATTAAAGAGGATGGGCCCCAACACCGACAACCCTGGGGAACACCACTCGTGACCGGTCAACAGCTGGATTTGACTCCATTCAATCAGACGTTCCCCTGCGGCCCGTGGAGAGGCCTCTGGTGGAGCAGGCTGTCCCCCTGCAGTCCATGGGTAGCACGGTGGAGCACATCTCCACACTGCAGCCCATGGAGGATTCCCCAGCGGAGCAGGTGGATCTTGCCTGAAGGAGGCTGTGGCCCATGGAGAGGACCACAGTGGTGCAGGCCCTGGGCCAGAGCTGCAGCCCGTGGACAGGAGCCCACGCAGGAGCAGGGGTTCTGGGGGGAGCTGCCGCCCATGGGGGAACCCGTGTTGGAGCAGTTTGCTCCTGACAGATGGACCCCGTGGTACGGACCCATATTTGCAGCAGTTCTTAAAGAGCTGCTGCCTGTGAGAAGCCCATGCAGGATCAATTTGGGAAGGAATAAATCCTGTGGGAGGGACCCTAATTTGGAACAAGTGCAGGGAGTTACTGTGAAGGAGGGGCAGAGTCGAAGTTTTATGGACTGACCACAGACCCCAGGGCATGTTCCCGTGTGCCATCTGAGGGGAAGAACGTAGACGTGGGTGGATGGCGGAAGGTGTTTTAGTTTGTTTTTAGTTTCTCACTGCTCTAGCTTGTTAGTAATAGGTGATAAATTACATTAATGTTCCTATTCTGAGTCTGTCTTGTCCATGACAATAATTAGTGATTGATCTCTCTGTCCTTATCTTTATCCGTTTTCATCGCATTTCCTCCCCCTTTCCCTTTGAGGAGGGGGAATTAGAGAGCAGTTGTGATGGAGCTCAGCTGTCCAGCTGAGTAAAACCGCCATAGAGTAGGTCAGAATGGGTAGAAGATGAGTCCCAAGTGCTGGAGGGGTCCTGCATATATATCCTGCTGCCTATGCAGTGCCCTCCTGGATGACCAAAGCCTCCCTGGCCTGAGGACACAGCACATCCTTCTACCACTTGGCCTGGCTTCCAGACTGCTCCACCAGTCACAGCTCATTGCCTGCATAGGCAGATGGGCTGTGCTGCAGTTTTGAAATGCCCTGGCACAAGGCTGCTCCTTCTGGGGTGACATGTTGTCTGCTTGTTTGACCTTGTTCCCTCTTGTGGCTGTCTCCTGGGCTCTTCAGGCAACCCATGTTGTCAGCTGCTGTGAGGAACGCAGAGGCTGCTATCCTGAGCCCAATGATTGCCCACCAAGTCCTGGGAAATCAGGTCCCTTCTCACTACCAGAGGACTGAGTTGTTCACGGGGACAGTGGCTTGCTCCCACCACTCTCCTTGCCATACCATGCACTTTGGCTGGAGATATTCTGTGAGCTGCAGTAAAACCAAAAACCTGCCCTGTTATGCAAAAAATGCCGACCATCCTGTGAGCTGCCTGAGCTATGAGAGTACTTGCCAGAAGGTCATGCTGCAGGGTAATGGCTGTTGGGGCTGCCTGGAGCATGGCACAGCTCGAGCTCAGAGCTTGGATGGAGCTACTTGGCCAGAGGGGGATTTGGCATGCATGGTGCTCAGGCCTGCAGACAGCAGGCACTCTGGCTTGGCCTCGAGCCAAAAGCGTGGCATGTGACCAATCCCAAATTAGAGCATGACTTGTCCTGGGCAGGGAGAGTCTCTCCCAGGAAGCTTGCCTGCTGAAGGCATTCCCTTGCCCTCCTGGGGTGTGTCCCAGCTGCCTCCCATGTCTGCAGGGCAAGGAAGAGTTTGTTCATGCAGCAGGGATGCATTGCCTCCTTGGTGGAGTCTGGGAGATGTTTCTGTAGCCAGGGCCCTTGTGAGCAAGTCCCTTCCCTGAGCATGCCCAGCCGCGTGGCAGTGCCGGTTCCTGCCTACCCTCGCTTGTTCAGGGGGAGCTTCCTTGCCTCCCTAGTGGTGCTGGCTTGTGCTGTTGCCTGAGGAGGGCTTTGGGACATGGCAGAGGAGGTGTGCTGAAGCACTAATGCTAGGAGAAGACATATTGCCTGGGACCCAGAGATGAGTCCCAGCCAGGGGGAAGATGTTTTCTGTAACCCTATGTTCCCCTCGATTGGGAAAAAGCGATTGGGATAGCTCCTACACATAGCCCCATCTCTTTGGTCAGCAGGGTGAAGCTTGTGTATCCCTTGCCTCCCACTGTCCATGTCTGACTGTATCTTGGGGGCAGACCTCCTCAGAGGAGGTCATGGGGCAGCTCATGGGCAGCTCATGGACACCTCTCACAGAGGCCACCCCTGCAGAACCTTGCCATGTAAACCCAATACACCCTCCAGCACTTAGAACTCATCTGCTGCCCCTACTGACATGTTCCCGCTCAGGGAAATGCTTGACCTCTCATCTTGGTACTTAAAAGGAGATTCTGATGCTAGATGGGCAAATCAGAAATGAGGAAATGAAATGGCAGAGTTGACGGAAACCAAAGCACAACCTGTGCCATTAGGAAGGCTATTTTGCATTTGAGATGAGTCTGCTGGAAAATTATGGCCTGCGTAGAGTGACTGTGGGCCTGGGGCGGTGCAGGAGAGGTATAAAAGCGGCCCCATCTCCTCACACTCTCATCCACTCCTCTCGCCTCCATCTCCCTGGGAACGAGGTAAGTCTGAAGGCCTTTCTTCCTCTTCTTCCTTGGGGATTTCTGAAATATGCCTGCCCTTTCATCCTCTGTTGGGTCTTGGGGCCACTGGCCATGGGAGAGGGAAGGGAGCAGCATATGTGTCATGCAGAGAAGCTGGGGCTTGGCTGAATTTCTCTGCAGCTATGGGCTAGGTGGGGAGCTTCGTTGGACTGGACATTCCTGGCAGAGCCCTTGGGTCCAAAGTTAAGCCCATGGGGCTCCTTCCACAGCTGCCAGGTCCCAAAACACCATTTGCCATGGCTGTCCTGTGGTGGGCTGGCAGGCTGATCCTCTCTCACCGTCGTTATCCTCTGGGCCCTGTCTCTTACCAGGTACACCTCCTGCCCTGAGACATGTCCTGCTACAACCAGTGCCTGCCGTGCCTGCCATGTGGACCCTGTGGCCCAACTCCGCTGGCCAACAGCTGCAATGAGCCCTGTGTCAGGCAGTGCCAGGACTCCAACGTCTTCATCCAGCCCTCTCCTGTGGTGGTGACCCTGCCCGGCCCCATCCTCAGCTCCTTCCCACAGAACACCGCCGTGGGATCCTCCACCTCCGCTGCCGTTGGCAGCATCCTCAGCTCTCAGGGAGTGCCCATCTCCTCCGGAGGCTTTGGCCTCTCCGGCTTCGGCAGCCGCTACTGCGGCACAAGGTGCCTCCCCTGCTAAAGCTGCTGGTGATGGCCCTGGAGAAAGACCCCCAGGGACCCAGAAGCTGGTAGCGGACTGGGCACAGTGCATAGGGTTCCTGTGTTCAGGGTGGCCAAACATCCCCAACACCCCTTGGAAGAGCATGGGACTCTGGGAGAGCACGGTCCATGCCTGCCTTACCCCTCCTCCACTCTCTCCTTTCCCACCTGTGTCCTTGTTACTCACCACAGCTCCACTGAGCTCTGAGTCCCACCACATGAGCCTAGAGAGGACCTTCTGTCCCTTCTCCCTCAGTGGAGTGGGCAGATGGACAGGTGGCAGGGTGCCCTCCGTGGCCACAGAGCGCATGCTCTCGTCTGCCCCTGGTGCTTCCTGCACTAGGGCATCCACTTGGAGCAACCTTGTTTCCCTCTTTTGACTCTAATATTAAAGTTCTGCTGCATCCCAGCCTGCGCCTCTGAGTTGTCCTTCCCCTGCAGACGCTCCAGACACCAGCTGTCAGGACCAATGCTCTGGGGACGTCAGGGGGCATGTGGGACTCGTGGGGACCATTCACATTTCCAAGGGTGAGGCCCTGTGCAGTAGGGCCCCTTGGGAAAGCACTCTCACTCACACGTGAGGGAGGTGCCCATGAGTTCTGCAGGGCCGCTGGCCATCAGGCCCAGCTTTGCTGCCTCTCTGTCCTGGCGTGCCATCTCAGCCTCAGTGCACATCCTGCTGAAGGTGGCATGTGGCCACTGCTGGCCTCCAGCGAGGAGCCAGAGCTGCAGGAGACCCTGGGAGGGCAGCAGCCACACAGGTTCCTGGGAAGGGGCAGCAGGGGAGAGGGAGAGAGGCGAGAGGAGGGGCGGCAATTCCTTCTGCTCTGGGGGCAGCTGTGCTGGGCGGGGAGGCTTGTGCAGAAAATGGCGCCAGAGCAGGCCAGGAGAGGGAGTGGGGGAAGCAGGCTGTACTGGCTCTGGCTGTGATTGAGGCAATTGTCTTCACCATAGGCAATATGGTGCTGTGTTCTGATTGTGTGGCTAAAACAGTGGAGGTGACGCACCAACGATTTAGCTCAGCGTCAAGGCCTACTATGTTTCCGTCTCTGCACTTTCACAGAGCAGGCTAGGGTTGGGGAAGTTTTCAGGAGGGGACACAGTCAGGACAGCTGACCCAAATTTACCAAAGGGATATTGCATACCATAGAGCATCATGCTTGGCAAGAAAACAGCGGGACAGTTCTTCCAAAGTAGCCATCCTGTAGAGACTTGCTGGGCATCGGTCTTCTGGTGGGAGTTGATGAGACACAGCCTTTGCATCACTTGCTTTTTCTCTTTTGTTTCCCATTCCCTCCTTAAAATGTCTTTATATCAGCCGGGGAGTTTTCCTGTCTCTTCATCTTCCAACTCTCTCCCCTGTCCTGCTGCGGCTGCAGCGTGAGCGAGTGCATGGTGGGTGCTTAGATGCTTGCCAGGGTCAACCCACCACACAGTCCTCCCCCTACTCCTTCCGTCTGTTCCCTGGGCTTCCTGCAAAACCTTGTGGGGAAGAGGGAGGCAGGGAGAGACTGAGGGCAGGAGGAGAGACAGCAGGTGCTTTCTGAGTGTCTCTAAGGGCCGTCCACAAGCTCCCCAAAGCAGCACCGCAGTCACCCAGAGCCCAGTCTGGCAGATGCCTTCCTGCCAGCCTGCCCTCACGCCACATCATCTATCTTGCAGCCCCTCTATGGCAGCAGACCAAAAGCTGGTCCAGGAAAAGTTACTTGGGTGGCAAACCCGTCCAGAGAGAAGTGACTCCCAGCAGTGCTCCGAGACATCGAGGACACCAATGACATCCCGGGCTGTGTGAGCAGAAGCATAGTCAGGAGCTCAAGAATCATAGAATTACAGAATCATGGAAGGGCTCAGGTCGGAAAGGACTTTAAAGACCACCTAACTCCAACCCCCCTGCCACAGACAGGGAGACAGGGATGCCACTTGCTCTATCAGATTGGCCAAGGCCCCATCCAGAATGGCCTTGGACACCTCCAGGGATGGGGCATCCACAAATTCTCTTGGCAACCTGTTCCAGTGCCTCACTACCCTTACAGTGAAGAAATTCCTCTTAAGGTCTAGTCTAAATCTGTCCTCTTTTAGTTTAAGACCATTCCCCCTTGCCCTATCATGTTCTACCCAAGTAAAGAGTCCTTCTCAATCTTTTTTTCTGAGACCCCTTTAAGTATTGAAAGGTTACAATGAAGTCTCCCCAGAGCCTTCTCTTCTCCAGGCTGAACTTCTCAAGCTCTCTCAGCTTTTCTTGATAGGAGAGGTGCTCCAGCCGTCTGATCATTTTTCACCCTACTCTGGACTTGCTCTAACAGGTCCACATCTTTCTTGTTCTGGGGGCCCCAGACCTGGATGCCGTACTCTGAGTACTCATGAGGGTAGAGTAGAGGGGGACAATCACCTCCCTCGACCTACTGGTCACACCTCTTTTGATGCAAACCAGGATGCAGTTGGCCTTGTGGGCTGCAAGCGCACATGGCTGGCTCATGTCAAGCCTTTTGTCCACTAGAACCCCCAAGTCCTTCTCTGGAGGACTGCTCTTGATGAGTTCTTCTCCCTGTCTGTACTCCTGTGTGGGACTACCCTGAGCCAGGTGCAGCACCTTGCAGTTGGACTTGTTGAACCTCATGCGGTTCACATAGGCCCACTTCCCCAGCCTGTGGAGGTCCCTTTGAATGGCATCTGTTCCTTCTTTTCTATCAACTGCACCACTCAGCTTGGTGTCATTGACGGCTCAGGAGCTCAAGGGCAGTGACAATCCCACTCTGCTCAGCACTCCTCCAAATGCATCTAGAACACTGTGCCCAGTTTTGGGCTCTGTAGCAGGAAAGACTGACCAAGCACAGCAAGTTCTGTTGTGCTGTTAGGAAGCGATTTCCACTGGTGGTTGGTTCCACCAATGCCCACTCCCAGAACTACCAGTCAGCAACACCTGTCTCCCCAGGCATCTTGGAAAAGCAGCTGCAGGAGAAGGACAACTCAGAGGCGCAGGCTGGAATGCAGAAGAACTTTAATATTAGAGTCAAAAGAGGGAAACGACGTCACTCTGAGAGGAGGCCCTGGTGCAGGATGCACCAGAGGCTGACGAAAGCGTGTGCTGGTTGGCCACAGAGGGCATCCTGCCACCTGTCCATCTGCCAACTCCACTGAGGGGGAAGGGACAAAAGGTCCTCTCTAGGCTGATGTTGTGGGACTCAGAGCTCAGTGGAGTAGGTCTGAGCAACAAGGACACAGGTGGGAAAGGAGAGAGTGAAGGAGAAGAAAGGCAGACATTGGCCGTGGTTTCCGAGAACCCAGGATGGCCCATTATTTTTGCAATGGGTGTAGGGGTGGTTGACGCCTCTTAATGCAAGAAGCTTATGCTCTGTGCCAAGTCTGCTACCAACATCTGTGTCCCTGAGGGTCTTTCTCCAGGGCCATCGCCAGCAGCTTTAGCAGGGGAGGCACCTTGTGCCACAGTAGCGGCTGCCAAAGCCAGAGAGGCCAAAGCCCCCAGAGGAGATGGGCACTCCCTGAGAGCTGAGGATGCTGCCAACAGCAGCGGAGGTGGAGGATCCCACGGCGGTGTTCTGCGGGAAGGAGCTGAGGATGGGGCCGGGCAGGGTCACCACCACGGGAGAGGGCTGGATGAAGACATTGGAGTCCTGGCACTGCCTGACACAGGGCTCATTGCAGCTGTTGGCCAGCGGAGTTGGGCCACAGGGTCCACATGGCAGGCACGGCAGGCACTGGTTGTAGCAGGACATGTCTCGGGGCAGGAGGTGTACCTGGTAAGAGACAGGGCCCAGAGTAGAACTGATGTGAGAGGAGAAATGTGCCAGTCCACCCCAGGAAAGCCATGGCACATGCTGTTTTGGGGCCTGGCAGGTGTGAAAGGAAGCCCAAAGTCTTCTCTTTCCCTTTAGCCCCAGCAGCCTTGGAAGAACGTCCAGGTCAAAGGAGCTCCCCACCAAGCCCATATCTCGGGACGTACGTCAGCCAAGCCACAGCTTCACTTCATGACACACCTCCTGTTCCCTTCCCTCTCCCATGACTAGCAACCCCAAAGCCCAATAGAGGAGGAAGGTGCAGGCATGTTATGAGAAATCTGCAGGTATGAAGCGGAGCAGAAAGGGCTTCAGACTCACCTTGATCCCAAAGAGATGGAGGCGAGAGGAGTGGATGAAGAGAGTGAGGAGATGGGGCCTCTTTTATACCTGTCCAACACTGCCCAAGGCCCACAATCACTCTACGCAGGCTGTAATTTTCCAGCAGTCACCTCAAATGCAAAATAACCTTCCTGATGGCACAGGTTGTGCTTTGGTTTCTGTCAACTCTGCCATTTCATTTCCTCATTTCTGACATGCCTATTGTATTTGGCAGGCTACTTTCCACTACTGGTATGACAGACCCAGGGAATACCCTGGCAGGTTCTTATCAGTGAAAAGGAGCCCGATTGCTGCTGTGGTTGCATTCACGCAGAGGACAGGACATGGCTTGGTGTACTTTGGGGGAATGGTTGGTAATGTGTTTTGCAGAAAGAGGCCCCGTTCCTCATGGAGCTGCGATCCTCAGCAGAGAACCCAAGGCTCCTCTTCCTGAAGGACAAGCCACAGGCTTCTCTCTCCTTGCTCCCTCTTGGCTCCATCCAATGGTCACCGGTCTTTGCCTCCCCAGGCATCCAGGCTGTGCCAATGCTTTCAGCTGTCTGCCTTGATGCCATTACCACTTCCATTAACTAGGCAGAAGACAGCAACTGGGGGCCAGCTGATGCAATCCAAGGCAGGGCTGCCACAAGGGGAGACCTAGACAGGCTGCAGGAATGGGCCCACAGGAACCTCATGGCATTCTAGAAGGACAAAAGGCAAGTCCTGCACAGGAGGAGGAACAAACTCTTGCAGCACTACAGACTGGGGACTGAACTACCCTCTGATCCTGGATCCCCTGGACCTCCTCTGAGTAGGTCTGCCCCCAGGGCAGGGTCAGACATGGGCGGTGGGAGGCAAGGGACACACAGGCCTCACCCTCCTGGCTAAAGACATGGGGCTGTGTGTAGGAGCTCTCTTGAGTGTTTTTTGGAGGGAAATAAAGGGTTGCAGAAAACATCTTCCCCCTGGTTGGGACTCGTCTCTGGGTCCCAGGCAATATGTCTTCTCCTAGCATTAGAGCTTCAGCCCACCTCCTCCGCCATGTCCCAAAGCCCTCTTCAGGCAACAGCACAAGCCAGCACCACGAGGCGGGTAAGGAAGCTCCCCCTCAACAAGCGAGGGCTGGCAGGAACCAGCACTGCCACGCGGCTGGGCATGCTCAGGAAGGGGACTTGCTCACAAGGGCCCTGGCTACAGAAACATCTCCCAGACTCCACCAAGGAGGCAATGCATCCCTGCTGCATAAACAAAGCTCTTCCTTGCCCTGCAGACATGGGAGGCAGCTGGGACACACCCCAGGAGGGCAAGGGAATGCCTTCAGCAGGCAAGCTTCCTGGGAGAGACTCTCCCTGCCCAGGACAAGTCATGCTCTAATTTGGGATTGGCCACGTGCCACGCTTCTGGCGTGAAGCCAAGCCAGAGTGCCTGCTGTCTGCAGGCCTGAGCACCATGCATGCCAAATCCCCCTCTGGCCAAGCAGCTCCATGCGAATCCGAGCTCGAGCTGTGCCATGCTCCAGGCAGCCCCAGCAGCCATTACCCTGCAGCATGACCTTCTGGCCAATACTCTCACAACTTGGGCATTTCAAAGCTGCAGTACAGCCCATCTGCCTATGCAGGCAATGAGCTGTGACTATTGGAGTAGGCTGGGAGCCAGGCCAGCAGGAGAAGGATGCTCCTTGTCCCTTGGTAAAGGAGCTTTCGGGCTTCTAGAAGGGCACTCCAAAGAAAGGAGGATATGTGCGCTTTCTATCTAAGCGGGTCTAATTGTGGTGAATGCATTTCCACAGGGACAGGTACCATGCTCTCCAGAACTTAGGACTAATATACTGTCCCTACTGATGTGTTCCTCCCAGGGGAAATGCTTGACCTCTTATCCTTGTACTTGAAAGGAGCCTTTGCGGCCAAATGGTCAGGTCAGAAATGAGGAAATGAAATGACAGAGTTGACAGAAACCAAAGTACAATCTGTGCCATTAGCTAAGATATTTTGCATTTGAGGTGGGTATGCTGGAAAATTATGGCCTGCATAGAGTGACTGAGGGCCTGGGGCAGTGCAGTAGAGGTATAAAAGCAGCCCCATTTCCTCAGTCTCTCATCCACTCCTGTCACCTCCATCTCCTTGGGATCAAGGTGAGTCTGAAGCCATTTCTCCTCCACTTCATCCTGGGGGATTTCTTAGCACATGTCTGCCCCTTCATCTTCTCTTGGGTCTTGGGAAAGCTAGAAATGGGAGAGGGAAGGGAGCAGTAGGTATCGCATGGAGTGAAGCTTGGTTCTGCCTGAGGTGTATCTGAAGCTATGGGCTAAGTGGAGATCTTCCTGGGCCTGGATATTCTGATCAAGGACGTTGGTGCCGAGGGGAAGGAGAAGGCTGTGAGCCTCCTTTCACAGCCACCAGCTTCCCAAACAGCATGTGCTGTTGCTACCCAGTGGTGGGCTGGCAGGTTGCTCCTCTCATCCTTGTGCCCCTTTGTGCCCTCCCTCCCATCAGGTGCACGTCCTGCCTTGAGACATGTCCTGCTACAACCAGTGCCTGCCATGCCTGCCATGTGGACCCTGTGGCCCAACCCCACTGGCCAACAGCTGCAATGAGCCCTGTGTCCAGCAGTGCCAGGACTCCAACGTTGTCATCCAGCCCTCTCCCGTGGTGGTGACCCTGCCCGGCCCCATCCTCAGCTCCTTCCCGCAGAACACCGCCGTGGGATCCTCCACCTCCGCTGCCGTTGGCAGCATCCTCAGCTCCGAGGGAGTGCCCATCTCCTCCGGGGGCTTTGGCCTCTCTGGCTTTGGCAGCCGCTACTGTGGCAGGAGGTGCCTCCCCTGCTAAAGGACCACAGAAATTGGTAGCAGAGTGGGCACAGAGCATTGGCTTCTTGTGTTCAGACGGACCAAACAACCCCAACACCCCTTTTAGAAAGGATGGGGTCAGCCATAGTGCACGCTCTCATCTGCTCCTGGGGCTTCCTGCACTAGGGCCTCCTCTCGGAGCAACCTCGTTTCCCTCTTTTGACTTGAATATTAAAGTTCTGCTGCATCCCAGCCTGTGCCTCTGAGTTGTCCTTCCCCTGCAGACACTCCAGACACCAACTGTCAGGACCAATGCTCTGGGGACGTCAGGGGGCATGTGGGACACGTGGGGACCATTCACATTTCCCAAAGGGTGAGGCCCTTTGCGGTAGGGCCCCTTGGGAAAGCACAGTCACTCACATGTGAGGGAGGTGCCCATGAGTTCTGCAGGGCCCCTGGCCATCAGGCCCAGCTTTGCTGCCTCTCTGTCTTGGCGCGCCATCTCGGCCTTGGTGCACATCCTGCTGAAGGTGGCATGTGGCCACTGCTGACCTCCAGTGAGGAGCCAGAACTGCAGGAAGCCCTGGGAGGACAGCAGCTATCTTTATGTTGACCCAGGAGTTTTTCTCACTCTTGGTCTTCCAACCCTCTCCCGTACCCTGCTGTAGTTATAGTGTGAGTGAGTGGGTTATGGGTGCTTAAATGCTTTCTGGGGTCAGCCCACCACACAGGCTCAGAAGGTGTGCATGTCCTCCATCTCCTACTCTTTCCATCTGTTCCCAGAGCTTCCTGGAAAAATTTGTGGGGAAGAGGGAGGCAGGGAGAGACTGAGGGGAAGAGAAGAGGCAGCAGGTGCTGGCTGAATGTCTCCAAGATCCATCCATGAGCTCCCCAACATAGTACCCAGAGCCCAGTTTGGCAAATGCCTTCCTGCCAGCCCACCCTCATGCAACATCATCTATCTTGCAGCCTTTTTATGGAAGCAGATGAAAAGCTGGCCCATAAAATGTCGCTTGGGTGGTAAACCCAACCAAAGAGAAGTGACTCCCAGCAGTGTTCCGAGACACCGAGGACACCAATGACATCCTGGGCTGTATGAACAGAAGTGTAGCCAGGAGGTGAAGGGAGGTGACAATCCCACTCTGCTCAGCACTCCTCCAAATGCAGCTAAAGCACTGTGCCCAATTTTGGTCTCTGTTTCAAGAAATACATTGTTCAAGTAGAATGAGTTTTGCTGATGTTGTCCAGGATTTTCAGGTAGCCAGAGCAATTCGGTAATGAGGAGAGTCTGGGGTTACAGGCTTTCCTTAGGAAGATCAGGTTTTGGTTGGAGACCATAGAGCACCTTTGGAGTAGCTACAGTGAGGTCCTGAAGAAGACAGAACCAAGCTCAACAGAATGCCAGTGCATGGCTAAAGAGACGAGACCACGTGCTTACACTGAAAATATAATTGTGTTATCGGTATTATTTTTTTCCTAAAGCCAAAGCATGGCATGTAACAGCCGCTATGAAGAAAATTAACTCTATCCCAGCCAAAACCAGGAAAATATCCACCCCTTATTTCATACCATTTACGTCACTCTCAGGTCCTGTGCTTTCTATTACATCCTAATTAATTTCCAGCTCTCTTGCCTTTTGATAGCCTAGAAGGACAAAAGGCAAGTCCTGCACAGGACGAAGAACAAGCTCTTGCAGCACTACAGACTGGGGACTGAACTACCCTCTGATCCTGGATCCCCTGGACCTCCTCTCAGTAGGTCTGCCTCCAGGGCAGGGTCAGACATGGGCGGTGGGAGGCAAGGGACACACAGGCCTCACCCTCCTGGCCAAAGAGATGGGGCTGTGTGTAGGGGCTATCCTGATCGCTTTTTCGAGGGGAACATAGGGTTACAGAAAACATCTTCCCCCTGGCTGGGAATCATCTCTAGGTCCCAGGCAATATGTCTTCTAGCATTAGAGCTTCAGCACACCTCCTCTGCCATGTCGCTCAGGCAACAGCACAAACCAGCACCACTAGGGAGGCAAGGAAGCTCCCCCTGAACAAGCGAGGGTAGGCAGGAACCGGCACTGCCACGCGGCTGGGCATGGTCAGGGAGGGGACTTGCTCACAAGGGCCCTGGCTACAGAAACATCTCCCAGACTCCACCAAGGAGGCAATGCATCCCTGCTGCATGAACAAAGCTCTTCCCTGCCCTGCAGACATGGGAGGCAGCTGGGACACACCCCAGGAAGGCAAGAGAATGCCTTCAGCAGGCAAGCTTCCTGGGAGAGACTCTCCCTGCCCAGGGCAAGTCACGCTCTAATTTGGGATTGGTCACATGCCACGCTTTTGGCTTGAGGCCAAGCCAGAGTGCCTGCTGTCTGCAGGCCTGAGCACCATGCATGCCAAATCCCCCTCCAGCTAAGCAGCTCCATCTGAGCTCCGAGCTAAAGCTGTGCCTCCAGGCAGCCCCAACAGCCATCACCCTGCAGCATGACCTTCTGGCAAGTACTCTCATAGCTCAGGCAGCTCATGGGATGGTCGGCATGTTTTGCACAACAGGGCAGGTCTTTGGTTTTACTGTTGGTCATGGAATATGTCCAGCCAAAGTGCATGGTATGGCAAGGAGAGTGGTGGGAGCAAGCCGCTGTTCCCGTGAACAACTCAGTCCTCTGGTAGTGAGAAGGGACCTGATTTCCCAGGACTTGCTGGTGGGCTCAGGAGATCAACTTTTGCCTTCCTCACAGCAGCTGACAACATGGGTTGCCTGAAGAGCCCAGGAGACAGCCACAAGAGGGAACAAGGTCAAACAAGCAGACAACATGTCACCCCAGAAGGAGCAGCCTTGTGCCAGGGCATTTCAAAATTGCAGCACAGCCCATCTGCCTATGCAGGCAATGAGCTGTGACTGGTGGAGCAGTCTGGAAGCCAGGCTGGGCAGGAGAAGGATGCTCCTTGCCCTTGGGGAAAGGAGCCTTTGTTCATCCAGAAGGGCACTGCATAGGCAGAATGATATGTGCGCCTTCTTGCAAAGAGGGTTCCAAAGTGGTTCAACACCTTTCCAGAGACCCATGTCCCACGTCTGCATAGGACGCCTCCAGTACTTGAGTCTTATCTTCTGCCCCTAATCACATGTTTGTGCCAGGAAAAATCCTTGCACCTCTGTTCCTTGTACTTGAAAGAAGCCTCTATGACCAAGTGGGCAGGTCAGAAATGAGGAAATGAAATGGCAGGAAAACAAAATACATTCTGTGCCATTAGGAAGGTTATTTTGTATTTGAGGTGACTCTGCCGGAAAATTACGGCCCGCATAGAATGACTGTGGGCCCGGGGCGTTGCAGTAGAGGTATAAAAGAGGCCCCATCTCCTCACTGTCTCATCCACTCCTCTCACCTCCATCTGTCTGGGAACAAGGTGAGTCTGAAGCCTTTTCTTCTCCTCTTCTTCCCTGGGGATTTCTTAAACATGCCTGCCCTTTCATATTCTCCTGGATCTTGGGTGTGCTAGTCATGGGAGAGGTTTCTCCGCAGCTATGGGCTAGGTGGGGAGCTTCGTTGGACTGGACATTCCTGGCAGAGCCCTTGGGTCCAAAGTTACGCCCATGGGGCTCCTTCCACAGCTGCCAGGTCCCAAAACACCATTTGCCATGGCTGTCCTGTGGTGGGCTGGCAGGCTGATCCCCTCTCACCGCCGCTCTCCTCTGGGCCCTGTCTCTTACCAGGTACACCTCCTGCCCTGAGACATGTCCTGCTACAACCAGTGGCTGCCATGTGGACCCTGTGGCCCAACTCCGCTGGCCAACAGCTGCAATGAGCCCTGTGTCAGGCAGTGCCAGGACTCCAACGTCTTCATCCAGCCCTCTCCTGTGGTGGTGACCCTGCCCGGCCCCATCCTCAGCTCCTTCCCGCAGAACACCGCCGTGGGATCCTCCACCTCCGCTGCCGTTGGCAGCATCCTCAGCTCTCAGGGAGTGCCCATCTCCTCCGGAGGCTTTGGCCTCTCCGGCTTCGGCAGCCGCTACTGCGGCACAAGGTGCCTCCCCTGCTAAAGCTGCTGGTGATGGCCCTGGAGAAAGACCCCCAGGGACCCAGAAGTTGGTAGGTGGCGGATGAACAGCTGGTGGTATGTCTGGCATTGGACAGACTCTCATCTTCCTCCAGTGCTTCCTGCACTGGTGATTCCTCTTGGAGGGACTTTGTTTCCTTCTGACTGATTAAAATTCTGCTACATCCTAGCCTGTGCCTCTGCATTTTCCTTTCCTTTATGGTCACTCCAGACACCTGGTGACTGGAGGAAGTCTTTTCCCCTTATGTCTTCTGTAAACACTTTTGCAGATAGCAGCCTTTGCCTTTCTCAAAAAGGGCAGGCAGGGTGCGAAACTTTGCAGTATGTTTCCTTAAAAGCACTGTCATTCACACATAAGTGAGGTGTACACAAGTCCTGCCATCAGCCTCTGGCCACAAAGGCCAAGCTTTGCTTCCTTTGTCCTGTCATGCTATTTTGTTCTCAATGCACATCCTGCAGAAGTGGTGTTTAGACTGCTGGCCTCTTGTGAGGAGCCAGAGCTGCTGGAGGCCCTTGAGGGCAACAGCTCCACAAACATTTGTGAAGGGGAAGAAAGGATATTTGTTATCCTCTGGATGCTGCTGTGTTTGCCAGGAGGTGTTCTTATGTAGAAAATGTCCCCAGAGAACAGTAGGAATGGGAATGAATAGGCTCATAGTGCATGTTGCCCACCTACTAAGATCTATGCCAAGTGCCAAGGGTTTCCTGAGGAAAGTTTCTGGAAATACACTAATTACAAGAATAGTGGGAGGGGAGTATGGCCGGCCAGTTGGTGCTGTTAGACTTCTTGTCTAAGTGGAGTCCAGGAGCTCTCCAAAGCAGTGTTTTCATTTAGCAGGATAAACGGGATAGAGGGTTGCAGCTGAGGAAGGGGAACTGCTAAGTTGCTTCAGGGCATTCCTGAGTATGATGATGTATGACCACCCAGAGCCCCAATCAGCAGCTGGCTTTGTAGCTGAGGGACAACAAACTTTCTCCCTAAATATCTTTGATTCCCTTGCAAGAAAAGCAGGTTTGGAAAAGATGTTCTGCTGGACAACTCCATCTATATAGACATGTACTCCACTGGAGAAATCTTCCCACTGGGGGTGAGGCCTGCTGTGGGGTAGGTGCTAATCAGTCTAAGAAGGAACTGACGTGTGGTTCAGTTCCCTTGCCAAAGCAGCTGGCAGTGTTCATGACTCTTTTGAATTCACAACTACACATACCCCTGAGTTTGGGAGAGTCTCATCACTATCCCTGTGTCTGGAGGGCAGCACGTGCTACTCAACACTTCAAGGCTTGTTGGTATAAACTGCCAGCAAGCAAGTAGCTGCTTTTCCTTCTGTTCGACTATTCAAGAAAAAAAGAAGAGGTGCAAATCAAGCAACTCACCTTGACACTGGCTAGCATAGACAGACAACAAAAAACTTGTTTTTGAAGTATGCCAACAGCAAGAGAAGGTCAAAGGAAAACTCCTCTCAATTTGCCTAAGGTCTTGGGAGTCTGGGGAGGTCCCTGCTGACTGAAAGCTAGCAAACGTTATACCAATCTTCAAGAAGGGCACAAGAGAAGATGTAGGAAGCTACTGACCAGATGGTCTAACTTCAGTCCCTGGAAAAGTTATGGAGATTATCTTGGGTGCTACTGAAAGGCGTTTAAAGAACGAAGCTGTTATCAGGCATAGACAACATGAGTTTGTGAAGGGAAGTCCTGTCTTGGTACTTTGATCTCCTTCTATGTGTCCTGGTTTCAGCAGAGATAGAGTTCATTTTCCTCCGAGAAGCTGGTATGCTGCTGTGTTTTGGATTTAGGATGAGAATAATGTTAGTAACACATTGACGTTTTAGTTGTTGTAAAGCACTGCTTACACAGAGTCAAGGACATTTCAGTTTCTCATGCTGCCCTGCCAGGAAGGAGGCTGGGGGTGCACAAGAAGCTGTGACGGGACACAACCAGGACAGCTGACCCAAACTGGCCAAAGGGGTATTTCATACCATATGATGTCATGCTGAAAAATAAAAATGGGGGGAGTTGGGTGGGAGAGTTGCTGCTGCTTGCAGTCTGGATTGGCATTGATTAGCAGGTGGTGAGCAACTGCATTATTCATCACTTGCTTTGTATATTCTTTTATCATTATTTTCCCTTCCTTTTCCATCCAATTAAACTGTCTTCATTTCAACCCACATGTTTTTTTACCTTTTTTTTTTCCCAATTTTCTCCCCCACCTCACTGAGAAGAGGTAGGGGGATTGAAAGATAAGATAGAAGGAGACAGATAAGTTGGAGCACTGGACAATCAGCAATGGCATGAAAGTTCAACAAAATTGAAGTCTGGGTTCTACACTTGGGACAGAGTAATGAGTCAGCAGTGTGCCCTGGAAGCCAAGAGGGCAAACTGCATTTTGGACTGCATTAAACACAGCATAGCCAGCCAGTCCAAAGAGGTGATTCTCCCACTCGACATAGTGTTGGCGTGGCCTTACCTTGAATATTGTGTGTGGTTCTGGGCTCCACAATATAAAAAATACATTAAGATACTTACTTGACTGTGTCCAGAGGAGGGCAACAAAGGTGATAAAAGGGCTGGAAGACATGTCCTATGAGGAGAGGCTGCAGACACTTGGTTGGTTTAGTCTGGAGAGAAGAAGGCTAAGAGGTGACCTTATTGCTCTCTACAACTTCCTTGGGGGAAGTGAAGAAGGGGCCAATCTCTTCTCCTTGGTAACCGATGATAGCATGCAGGGAAATGGCACAAAGCTGCACATGGGAAGGTTAAGACAAGGTATCACAAAAAAATTCTTTACCATGAAGGTGGTCAAACACTGGAACCGGCCTCCGAGGGAGGTGGTTGATGCTCCCATGCCTGTCAATGTTCCAGAGGCATCTGGATAATGCCATTCAAAAATATGCTTTAACTTTTGTTTAGCCCTGATATGGTCAGGCAGTTAACTAGATGATCTCTGAAGGTACCTTCCAGCTGAACTATTCTATTTTAAATTCCAGACCAGAGTGTCAAAGGAGAGCCACATGTCTGAGGATGAAGGTAGGAACCACCTGCCAGCTCCCAGACTGGAAATGCAGTGCTCAGGCCAAAGGTCTACTTTAAATGTGAAAACAAGAAGGGGACGAGGCAAGGCATATTGCTGCTTAGGGTAAGTTTTGCGAAAGACTCACATGTTCTGTAACTGAGTGACCTGTGACCATGAAGAGACATTTTCCTGCCAATTTGCTCAGTTGCTTTGAGACGGAAGCGCAGCTCATTATTGTATCAGCAATGGTTGCTTCAGGTTCTGCAGCGTAACACAGAGCATAGGACAGGCATCCAAGTCACTTTTCAATTATTCCCTGACTAAAGAACATTCTGGAAATGGGGATAAAAAGAGTCATACCTGTGTGTAAACCCTTGGGCAACATAAAATCGGAAGTGTTTCTAATCCTGGTGATCCTGTCAGTTTCCTATGGAAACTCAGGATTAGCCTATCCTGAGCTGTTTTATGGTTAAAAATGTGTTTGTAGAACCCAGGCCCCTGCAATACCAGCCATCTGCTTAGAAAAAGTATCTCTCCATTCATCTCATGTCTACTCAACACTTATATTTTAGTTGCAAAATGAGGTAATCACTTAGCAAAAGTGATTGGTTTTGAACCCAGCAATGTGGGGAGGGGAAGCAGGAGGGCTCTGATTAGATTAGACAGTAAAACATTAGGTTTCTTTCCTCCCACACTGCACGTATCCAAGAGCAGGTGAAACACAGCTTTTGTTCAAACCTGCTTTTTTTGCTCAGAGCCTTTGAGACAGGAGACTGGTGGAAGGCTGAAATCAAATGGGACGACCAACTCAGCTTGCTTCAAAACAGCAGGAAATGGCCCAGCAGGTCACCTACCCACCAGGGCTGCACAGCGCACAGCTCTGCCGTGCCCTCACCCATCTTCCAGCTCCATCTCGGCACCAGCCTCCTGCAAGGTTTTCAGAGCGGGGCCACGCTCTCCTTCCAGGTTTTTGGACCCGTTTCGGGCACCGATGGCGAGAAGGACACCCCGGGGGCATTACGTGAAGCGCTGGGAGCACGGAGGGCGGTGGGAGCTCAGCGAGCGCTGGGCTCTCCGGCACGGCCACGGTTGGAGAAAATGGCGCCGGCCAGCGATCAAGGACAAGGCGTTGCCCCGGCAACCGCCCCACGGCGGGTGGGGCCCCGCGCGGGGCAGGGGTGGTTGCTAGGAGACAGCCGCGCAGGCGCCAGGGGCAGGCGCCAGGGGCAGGCGCTGCACGCGGCCCGCGCACGCGGCACGGCCCCGAGGTCCCTCTCGGTCCCTCTCGGTCCCTCTGTCTCTGCCTGCCATGGAGGTGGAGGATGACTTCGGTGAGGCTCGGGCGGGTGGAAGGCGGAGGCGGCCCCGCTCCTCCTATGTGTCTTTCCCTCCCGGATTGTCTTCTCTGTCGCGAAGCAGATAAGGGGGGGGGGGGGGGAGGTGTTGAGCGGGGTGGCTGGGGGGGTGTTCGGGGTTTGGGCGCCGGGGGGGGTGTTACAGGCGGTGGGTCTGGTGCTGTCTCCGTGCGCTGTGTGACTGAGCCATGAAGGAAGCGATGAGTTGGGCGTCTCACCTAGGTCTGTGCTGCTTGTGGTTACTGGACGGGGCATGGGTGGGGTCCGGCCCTTGGGCAGCGTTCAAATGGAGCCACTGCCTGTGGTGCAGGCGTTGTGCCTGCCTGGAGTTTTTTCAGGTGATGTCTGGTGGCGGTGGAATTGTTTGGGGGTTGGTTTTGTGAGCCATATTGCTAAGGGCTGGGGATCTCAGCTGCGCGTTGATGTTGCTTTGGTGCCTCAGAGGCTTTACTCGCTGTAGCGTTTTGCATGATAGCTGCATCTATTGACCTGATCTAGCCAGCTCCTGGCACTTCTGTGTTTGCTGCTTTGTGTAGCAGTAAGGGCTCCCTTTCCTCTCCATCAGGTACTCATTCTTGCCTCTGTTCTCATACTGGCCACATAGTTTGTTTGATTTATTGAGCCAGTTTAGAGAGAAAAGCCACTTCAAATTGCTATTCCAGGGACAGCTGAAGCAGTAGAAAGCTAGTTAATCCATCTTAATAATGAAGTCTTTGGTTTTCAGCTGTTCTAATGACCTAGACTGGCTAATGGAGGTGAGAGGTGCTCACAAGCAGCAGAGCTGGAAGTGGCAGCGTAGCACAGCTGGGATGGAAAGAAGGATTATGTCCAACATTCCTAGTGGCTCAGAACATGAACTCAGCTCAGTGTGACTTGGGGAACTGCACCTTAACTAGGTGTCAGCCTGTGGGCCAAGATAGCTCCCTGAACTGGCTGTTGAGACAACTGAGCACCAATTTTTGTATAATCATGGAATCATTCAGGTTGGAAAGGACCTCTAAGATCATCTAGTCCAACCTTTAACCTGGTACCGAGAAGTTCACCACTAAACCATACTACTAAGTTCCACATCTACACATTTCTTGAAGACCTCCAGGGATGGTGACTCAACCACTTCCCTGGCCAGCCTGTTTCAAAGCTGCACATCCCTTTCAGTGAAGGAATTTCTCAAAAAAAAAAAAAAAAAAAAACAATTTCCCCTTGTCTTATCACTTAGTGCTTAGGAGAAGAGCCTGATCCCACCTCACTACAACCTCCTTTAAGGTAACTGTAAAGTACAATAAGGCCTCCCCTAAGCCTTCTTTTCTTCAAGCTAAACAACCACAGCTTCCTCAGGTGTTCGTCATAAGACTTGTTTTCCAGAACCTTCACCAGCTTCATTGCCCTTCTTTGGACACGAAGAAGGGGATGTGATAGCAGGGGAGAGGCTAAACAAACTGCAGCCCATGTTTAGGATTTGATTACAAAGCAGCTTAAAAAAAATATCAAAGTGCATCAAAAGCCTGTGAAAAAGACCAGCACGGCAGAAATGATGAAAGAAGCCTGGTCTGGCTCCCTGGTGAGTACATGACAAACAGATCTGCAGGTAGCAGTGGGTACCTATACCTCTTTCTGGCTGCCGTTCTTTTTCCTCACTGAGAATATGAAAGTGATTATATATCACAGATGTACACATTCATACTGCTTCCCTGTTCATTGCCTGGGTTCTTAGGTGTTTTAGTAACTCCTTAGCTCCTAAATAATTGCATGACTTGGGAGAAACTTCACTTAGAAGTCACATAAACCATGTTAGGCATGCTGTTTCCTCAGAAATTAGATTAAATTGGCTGGCATCTTTCCTCCAGCAAAACTAGCTGATGATCAAAAAAGACTTGGTTCTCAGTGATGAAGCACCCGAGGGCCCTGGTGGATGTATCATCGCTCCAGTGATTCTCATCCAAGATAGTTTGAAAAGTACTACTCTCCTCATTCATTTTGAGTAAATGTGGTGATCTAGCTAATATGGTAGCTTTAAGTGTTATTATGCAGTGCTGCTTACTATTCTCTGTCTGTTTTGACTGATGTCTGTGTCAGCTCAAACTTCAAAGTGAATTTGTTTGGTTATGCAAAACAGGCTCCTGCCTCAATGACGGGTTTCAAAGTAAGAACAACTGGTTTAACTTCCTAAAATCACAGCCCTGATGTGGTGGTGTGTTTGTTCCGCTTCACTGTCTTAGTGATGTTAGATCTTGTCTTTCTAACTAGTTCCCCTCCCCTGCCCCAATTCTTCCATTCTAGATGTTTTGGATCCAGAGAGATTAATACAATGTCCGTATAATAAGCACCATCGAATCAGAGCCTGTAGGTTCCCATATCACCTTGTAAAGTGCAAGAAGGTAAGCTGAACGGCCAAACAAGGCACCAAATGGGGGTTCTGCGCACGTGTCTGTAAATACAATGTGCATATTCTCATTTTGTTTTCTGGCTGGCTCAAGTAAGTTCCTGACAAATAGCCCCATTTAGCCTTTATTTCATATATTTTTATGACCTGTTTAGTAACGGGTTCAAGGACATGTTAGCTCACCTAAGACTGGTGTAGCTCTTCATGGTTAGGTCAGGGATTAAATCTCAGTCTCTTCAAGCAGCTCACATGGAGATCTGATAAATTTTTCCACTTTAAGCTGAAGAGAACTCAGGCTGAGTGATGTGTACCACCTCTGGCTAGTCAGAGTAGAAATGGTTTGATGTTGCAATTTGTTTTTTAAGTGACATAAATGCATAGCTGCATATTTTTTTTAATGTTGTTAATAAGTATTTAATGGCAGAAACTGCACATCCTGGGTTCAGCACACATGGGAGAGGTGGATTTTTTTACCTCAATCTTTCATCCAGAATTTGAATACAAATCATTTCATTGGAAGCATTCCAACCTCAGTTCTCCTCTGTATACTTTAGATCTGTTTTTTAACCGGTCATATGCCAGTAACTGACCAAGCTTTGGGTTTTTGCTGAGACTTTCTAAAAGCCAATTGTTCCTCTTTCAGCTTACCAATATGTTTTTCAAAACAGTGTAGCAGTGCTGTGCCTTTCAGTAAAGATGCAGCTGGAGGGTGTATGCACTAGTATTAGTACTTACAAACAATTAATTTTGGTGGAACTAGTGGTTTAAAAAATTAAGTAAAAAGTGAAAGTGGTGGGCAGAGCAGCAAGTACATCTATTTTTCCAGCACTCAAGAGACTTTTCCTTGTTCACTCCCTGCAAATTTTGGCAAGAATGTGCATGAGCCAGGTGAACAATATCAGCAAGTAAATGTTAACCTTATTGTTTTTGTCCTTGTGTTGCATAACTGTTAACCAGTCAGTTTTTGCAAGATTTCCTAATGAGAGGGTTGAGTTGTAATAATGATCACCTGTCACATTGATGGGTTAAAGTTGCCTGGTCACCAGGTGCCCACCAAGCCACTCTCTCATTCCACCTCTTCAGCAGGACAGAGGGAGAAAATAAAGAAAAGAATGTGGGTTGAGATAAGGACAGGGAAATCACTCACCATTTACTGTCATAGGCAAAACAGAATTTGCTTGGGGAAGATTAATTTATTGCCAATTAATAACAGAGTAGGACAGTGAGGACTGAAAACAAAATTAAAAACACCTTATTTCCAGCACCCTTCTTCCCAAGCTCAACTTCAGTCTCTGTTCTTCTGCCTCCTCCCCTCTCTGCCCAGGAGGCGCAGGGGGCTGGGGCTGCAGTCAGTTCAAAATGTTTTTTCTCTGCTGAGCTTTTTCCCAGAACCAGCATGGGGCAGCTCCTGACCTCTATCAGAGGCCACTCCTGCGCCCCACCCCCCCGACCAAAACCTGACCAAAACCTGACCACATAAACCCAATACACAGATGCAGTTGGTGTCTGTAAGTAATTTGCAGAATTTATATTGATCCTGCCAGAGCAGTTTGCTGAAGGTGGTTGAAGTGATTGATGGACACGTGAGGACACAGCAGCCCAGCTATACAGACCTGTTAAGGCCAGAACTGTGTCGGCAGCTCCATAGGTGTAGGTAATGACAGTTGCCTTGGAGCCTGCGCTGCAGCTGTGTATCAGTGGTAGTAGAGGGCTCACTGCCTCGAGCAGCATCTATACCAGGCACTTTTGCCTCTATATCTGTCTTGGGTGCAAGCGTGATCCCTGACAAGCAGAGCTGTGCCAGCCAAAGCCAGGCAGGTACTGGGACAGTGGCAAAGTTGTGATTTTTCCCAATAAAGAAGGGGGTGAACTAATTTACCGTAGTAATTGCTGAGCACTGTGACTAGAACCTGTGTCTATGTGAAGAAGCACCAAAGTTTGCAGGTGGAATGCTTCCAGCTCCCTAACTGTTTTGAAAGGGTTAAAGAATTTCTCTGTCTGTGCCTGCTTGTTTAAAAATACCTGAATAGTTTAGATTTGCCTACCATCTGTCCTCTATTGTTTTTAAAATAGCTTCATATGTGCTTTAAACCATGTAGCTGTATTGCCAGTGTTGCAGCAAACTGTAGGGAGGTTAGCTGAGGGTATGTTTCATTTGAGCCACCCTTGAGCTGATTAATTTTTTAGTGAACTTTTTTTCAAAGAACAGTCAATTTCATAGTTTCTCTTTGCAACTGTATTGTCTGAGCAGTATTTTGCCATTCCTTGCTTAGCCTTTTAAAGCAATATCACAAGTATCTCTTGTTAATTTTGTAAAAAACATAAGGAAAAATGAACTTGAGAAGTATGGCACATGATTTTGGTTTTCTCTTCTCCAGAGCTACCCTCATGTTGCAAAGGAATTGGCCACGTGCCCCTTCAATGCTCGCCATCTTGTTCCTCAAGCTGACCTCAGTGATCACATATCGAAATGCAACGACAAAGGGTTCATTGAGCAAGATATAGGTAAGGGAACCACCCGTGCTCTAAGATGCATCTTCACCCTAGGGACTGAGGTCTCCTGTTTGTCAGGATAGCTCCTATTATAACCAAAAAAGTGGGAGTCAAATTATTGTCTATAGTTTTGTGTGACATAACAGCCTTAAAAAACTTGAGACTTGATTGCTTTGGTTTATTGAGTAGGCTCATTAGATGCTCCTGATAGCCTTTGCACATACTTTATTCCCAGGATTTTTGAATAAAAAGGTTGTACCCAAGCCTGTGCATATTGAAATGCCTCCAGCAGGAGCTCTGATGCTTCAGTGACCGGAAAGACAGAGTCTTCTTTTCATAGAGATGATCTCCCTTCCTTGAGGCTTGACCACTGGTGCCATGTGAAAAGTCAAATAGGTGTCTAAGCTATGAAAATCCCTGCAGCTGGGGCAACCTGAATAGCTCACTCCCAATGAGAGATTGGTCAGCTCCTTTTGCAGGCTCCTCTGCTGCTGAACTTGCTTTGTCTGCAATACAATTAAGATTCCTGTCTCCTGCCCAGTGAGACAAAACCCCCAAATTATTTAGAAAAGCATCCTGTGCTATGCAGTGTCTCTTTAGTTCTCTTCATTGTCTCTAAAGCTATTGACACACTACAGAGCTGATGGCTTTCCATCTTCTGTTGAGTTGCACTGAGGCTAGCGGTCATGCCTGCATTTGTGTTAGCAGGCTTCCTCTCCACTTGAGCATTCCTTTGCCAGTTCCCAGGGGACAGATTCATTTGCTGTTCACTGAAAAAGTTATTTATGGTCGCTTGATTTCCGATCCATGCTTGGCTCCTGGGTGTGCCTAACCAGTTCACGTTGCGTGGGGGGCATTCCTCTAAAGCAAAGAACTGTTTTACAACTTGATCCAAAGTACTTAATGCTTCTGAAGCAGGACAAACTACAGTCACTGATCTTTCTGTCATCCTGTAGTGAACCAGTCTTCTGGCTTCCAGAGAGAGCAGGTGAACGCTGTGAGCACTTGGCAGGCGCCTCCATGTGATGAAGACTGGGAAACTGGTAAGGAACTTCCCCCTTCTGCAACACTGCTGACTTCTCCCTGATCCTGTCTTACAATTCCACTTAGGACAGTGTGAGTCCAGAGGTGCCATTCATTTAGGTCTCATATGTAAGACACCCTGCTTGTGTTCTTTCCTGAAAGTACGCATAGCCTGGCTTAGCAGGCTTTTCTGGACATGGAGAATTATTCAACATGCCTGCTGTAATTGGCACGGAGATATATTTCTAAACATCTACTCCTTTACATATAAGCTGTTGTACCTCCTATGCAATGATGAAATCAGAAGCATGGTAACTTTTGTGTTCCTTAGTTAAGTGACAGTGAAGCAGACGCTTATATTCATCAGGATCAATTTCTATTTGCTCTTTAACATGTAGAAATAATGACAAAGACACTCCTGATCTGATGTGTTTGTCTTTGCTGGTGTTCATTAGTTTTGAGCCATGTCATTTGTTTCCTTTTGCAGAGTTCTTGGAGCAGCCAAATTCCCCTTTTGTTTGGGGCATGACCAACTCTGGCATAAACAGGTAGAGAATGCAAGTTTGATACCTTACCGCAGGTATAGAAGAATATTCTAGCCTTCTCCCAGCCCAGCCTTGATGTTTGGCTTTGCTGATGTTTCTCTCCTCCCAGGAACTGTACACTAACAGTGAATGTTTTTATGGTGCTGGTTCATTGTTACTTGCTTTCTCATATGACTCGTCCTTAAAAGAGAGGGAAACCCTTGGGCTGCAAGAACACAGTTATTCTGTGCTCTTATGTGCCTGTGGCAGAGTGCTCTCCCTGCTGCTGTGCAGTGTTCAGTTCTTGCTGCAATTCTGGCCAGCGTGCAGGGAAGAGAGGTGCTGAGCCTCTATGTGAGAGGTGTTCAGCCATTATGCTGGCTTAGGAAATGTGGCCAGATACTTCGCTCTGGAGCCTCTTCAGAGAGCTACCTCCTGTGGAACTAGTAATTAGCTAGCAGTCCCTTGTGACCTCCTGTCACCTTTTTCTTGGCAGATGCACTGACAGTAGGGCCCTGTGTTAGCAAAAATCCCCATCTTGTCCCATGTAAAATGTAATCACTGTTTGGGTTTGGGGGAAGGAGGAGCATAGTAGGAGCTGTGAATTTGATGGAGCTGCATTGCCTGGCTTCAGTGATCCAACAGTGGATCATTATTGCAGGCTATACATGAGGTGTGGTGGCAGCACCAGGGTTGCTAAAGCATGTTTTAAGGTTTGTTTAAGCCCATATGTAGAAGTAGTCTTGCAGCTGACTGCTCTACAGTTCTGTATGGGCTCAAAAGATACAGTCTTCCTTCCATAAGGGGTGTCAACAGTGCTATCTGGCTTCATTTGTTATGCTTTCTGAAAAAACTTTATAATGTTTAGAGCACATGTAGTTATTGTAAATGTCACCATTGCCAAGCAGCAAAGTACCATCTCCTTGTGTCCCCACTCTGCTCCATGATATAGTAAAGTGCATAAACTTAAGCAAGTGCTTTTGTCATGAGAAGTGACTGTAGTCTTTCAGTTCCAGTACCACCTTGGGACAAAAGAATTACCTGCCTTCAAGTGTACGTGCGCCTGAGTCCTTCCCATATGCTGAATCGTGGAAAGGCTGTAAGTAGTGTGCATGTGGTTTTGATGCCAAAATTTCTGTAGACAGTGACAGTTACTGAAACTTCTAGCTGGAGCAGTGCCTTATGACAACCACTGAATGGACAGGAGAGGAACTGTATAACATGGTCCTCCTGGAAAGCAGCTTCCTAAGGAATCTAATAGACTGAGTTCCTTTTCAGAGCTCCAAGCTGTGCTGCTTGGTCTCATTGAGGTACACACTGATTAGCAGACCAATCTTTTGAGAAATTGTGGCAAGTGTAATGCTCTTGGCACATGAAACAACCTCTCTACTGTTCATAGGCCTCAGAAGTTCAAGGAGAGGACAGGAGGAGAAGTAATAGTAGGAAACAACATCAGGGGGGATTGCCTGTACCACTGAAATCTTGTACCTTAGATTGTTGCTTTAAAACAGGCACGTACGTTTGCAAAAGAGGCCCACTCAGAGTTGTGTACTTATGATAATGATGTTTGGTGCTAGCTATAAATGAAGGGATGAAGTTATGCTGGGGGGTTAGAAATGCCCTTCATAAACTACAGCTTTGTGTGAATGCTGGCCCTGATGTAGCAGAAACTTTTGTAGTCCCATTTCAGTGGAAGTCAGGAACCACAGAGTAATTTCCAGGAATTTCTACCCTGTATCATAAGCATATGCCATGTACCTGCAAAGCAGCTGGATTATAAGGTGTCTGAAATGATCTCTGTGGAAGTTTACTGGATACCTGGGAAAATACTTGGTTATGTGCTGGAGAGGTACAGAAAACTTACTCTATAGCAACCTGTGGTTAGGTAGTTAGTAGTCAACCTGTGGTCATCTGTAGTTAGTGAAGTCATATTTAATGGCCTATTACAGCCTGCAGAGCATAAAATACATTGTGGGAGTTTCTCCAGCCTTTAAGGAGGCTGAGACTTCCTACTGCATCCCTGCATAAGGATTAATAAAAATCATCTGGACTAGCCAAACCTAGAAGTATTTTTCCATGCATGCAGTTTTTGCTGTTTATCTTTTCAGCATCTGAGTTTGTCTGCTTCAGATATGTGAAGTAGATAGCTTTGGTTTGCTAGTACATTCTAATTTATAGGTACTTCTGTCTTCTTTCTAGAAAGCATCGTGATCGTGCCTTTGCCGCTTCAAGCCTTAAGCCTTCGCTTTGTCATGTTGTTTGCATGATGTTTCAATTTGTTTGTTTCGTATAATGGGGAATCCTCTGTGAATTCCTTACAATATGTAATCCATCCTATATGCATGTACACGGGTTAAATTTAAACAGTAAGCTTAGTTACTTTTCTAGTTTCCATTAGTGTTTTGTAGTTCTCGTTTAAAGAAAAGTTTACTAACACTTAAAACCTGTTGGAGAGCACTAATGTAACTGTTTTTTCCTGGGGCTGGGAAATAGTTTAGATCACTATCATATACATCTAGGGCTGTGTAAATGTTTGGATTAAGCAGATTTGCATCTTAAAATGGATGCAAAGTACAAAATGAGGTCTAAATACACAGACACAATTAAGAACCAGCATGGGGTATTTCTCTAGGAAGAAATTAATGTCATTGGCATTCTGAAAAGTGCTCCTCAAAACCCTGGAATCTTACAATTTGTATTACTACCGATGTAAAATAAGGCATGTTGACTAGCGTGCAAAATTAAGATTATTTTAAAGTTTGATTCTGTCAAGGCTCTTGTTCAAAATGGCAATTTACAATAAAAAGATTGTGAATAGCCTTGGACCCATTGGACTTTCTTGTGACTATCACTGTGGTTGCAGCTACTTAATCCTTTAAGTCCATGGTTTCTCTTACGATGGGTGGGCTGTGCAGTGCTGGGGCTTCCTCCCCCTTCCCTAGAGGCTGGATGTGTTCTTTGCACAAGAGAAGATGATGGGATGTAGAGAAATAGCACATTTTGGCCCGCTAGGAAGGGTTTCCAAGCATATGCCTGGGTGACTCTCCTACAACCTGAGTTTCTTGGTGGCACAGATGCTGTTAAACTCACTCCGTGAGGACTCTCACGTGTACACCCTCCTTGCTGGGCCATTTCTGCCTTGTCTGAGCTACGAGCTCTGGGGCAATAGAACTAGTCTGACTAGAAATCTGTATGGAAATCTGGGATACAAATGGTTGTGTTTGCAATTGTCACAGGTGACTCAGGAGGGAGGAGAGGAGGTAGCATTTACCTTTAGGCACAAGTTCTTCTCTGCTGGGGAGCCTGGACACGTGGGAGTTCCTTGCAATTTGTCCTGGTGCCCATGGCCCTACATGGTGTCTAATGGGTCTCGCCACCCCCTGATTAGCACCCAGACACAGATGTGTAGCTGCTCTGCTCAGTGATGAGGTACACCCATGCTGTTGCTGCAGCTCCAATACCAGCAGACCTCCAAATCTCTGCTTTGTCCCTGTCATTCACTGTACAGTTATGCCCAGCCTTTCTCCTGCTGAAGGGTTGAGCCTGCACTGCAGAATGGCCCCGTGCTATTTCTGTACCCCCCTGGCTGGGCCTATGTGTTACACAGTAATGGGAGCACAGCATGATGCACAGGCCTACATGGATCAGCAGGGAGCCAGTCTGTTTCCCAGTTCTGGGCTCTGTGTTCCCTATGGGCTGTGATCAAGTCAGCTCAGCCAGTTTCCTGCACTTCCCCTTGTGGGGACTCTTGCTTGCCGCATCCTGCAGAGTAAGACCCTTCTCCATGCCTTGGTGGTCTGGTCTGGGGTGCCCAGCGCCTTTCCTTTTGGCCACAGACTGCAGCTGGAGCAGGGATGCCATGAGCAGCACCTTCTGCTACTTCCCACATTGTCCCTGTTGTTCTCATCTGCAGAACTTAGCACATGCTTTCCCTCAGCAGAACCACACTGGCACAGGGAAAGTGTCCTTTCTCCAGTCTTGCCCCTCCTCTCATCAGCTCCAGAGCACTGAGGAGGTGGTTTCCTCCCTAGTCCAATGGCTAAAGCCAGACTTGGATGCGAACTCATGTTTTTTTTTACTTTGTAGTGTTGGACTAAGTAGGCAGGAGGGCTCTGCCTTCGGCTACACGTCTTTTCAGGGTCAAGGTCTGGATGGGGTGACTTTAGTTACTGCATCCTGTCTTTCTGGCACTCAGCAGTTTGTACTGCTTAGTTCTCTGGGCTTTTTATTTCTGGCACCAGAAGACCCTAGAAGTCTATGCGGTCTTTGTTTACAGCCTGTGATACCTCTTTATCCTTCTGTCCCATTCCACTTTCCCCATAGTCAAGATGTATACTAGCTGCCTACAATCCCACAGAGATGTATTCACAATTACAAGTGTCCATATGCATGGTTCACATCCACAGTTCACATTAATCATCATAGCCCTGGAAAACACACTCTCTTTCCTCTCCTTCCCAGCAGTTCAGACTATGATTGCTTTCCTCAGTGCTGTATTCAGCTAAGGGGGATTTGAGGTAGTTGTGTTTGCTACTAGCTCATGTCCAGGAGAACAGCACTGTCCAGTGTCACGCACATCAAAGGGGGCAGGGATCTTTGTTCATGTGAATAAAGAAGCTTTGAATCTGATCAGTTAAATCCTTCTTAGTCACTGTTGTAACCTGATCATCACATAAATACAGGGTCTTGAACTACATTGGCACATACCAAGTGCAGAAGCTAAGAGGGTGAGAAAAAGAGGAATGAGGAAAGTTCTCCATCACATGGCTTCTAATAAGCAAATGAAGTGCTGGGTGTAGGAGAGAGAGAATGGAATGGATCTGCAGGGAAACACCAGCTGCAAAAAATGTCCCTCCATGCATGTTCTGGAAGGTGAACAAGCTCCTGGTATTGTTTTGCCTACAGATTTCTGTATACAGCTCCTTTGTTTGTGTTGTGTTCAGGAGGCCTGGAGGAGAAAGGGCTAGGTGGTGGTGGGGGCCAGGCTCTCCAGGGAGTCTCTCCAGAGACCACAGCCCTCATGTTCCAGGTATAGCCCAGCTGTGCAGCAGCAGGTCACCTGAGGTTACATTGATTTGTTGGATGCAGTGTTTACTTTAACTCCCTAGAGAGCTAACACCTGCTTCCAAGCTTCAAGTTGCAGCAGGTAAGAATGCCTGGGGTTACTGAAGGCGGCGCAGAGTCTCCTTGTCCTGGCAGATGAGGCTCTGGCCCTGGATCTCAACTTTAAAACAAAACCACATTCAAGAAGTTGTTTCCCCTTTCCCAGCTTTTAGTCAAGGTTATGACCCATAAAACCAAAAGCACAAGCTCAACTTGGAGGTCTTTTATAACTGCTGACTCAGCAATAGGCTGAAAATCAAAGCGGTGACTGCCCGGCCTGCCCACACGTTGGCTGCAGTCACAGAGCTGAGCATTTCTTTTGAAGTGTTAGCCAAACCATGCAGACAGGGTGTCTCCTTGTGCAGGTCTGATGTGCGTGTTCCAGAGCAGGTAAATTGAAACAGCCAATTGACTTCCTCTGCAGTGTCTTGGAAGGGCCTTCCTACATGGAGCTCCCAGCCCTGCCAATGTCTCACTGCCATGCAGCAGCTGTCCTATTTCCCTGGAACACACAGGTCACCGTGAGAAGGACAGTGGCTGTGTCCCATCTTGCTGTTGTGATGTCCCTCTTCTAAGAAGGCTGCTGTGAACTACTGGGACAGCAGGAGCTTGTACGCTCATCGTGGAGCTCTGTCACCAAACCAGGTGGGATCCCAGGCTCTGCAGACAAACTCCCTGAGGTTTTCTGCAGGGCTCTTCTCACCTGCCGCTGGCCAGCCTGGCACCCTTCCTTCCTTCTGAGTAAAGAGGGGAAGCACTGAGCCAGAACCTGAGTTACTCTTGAAATACTAGGATGGCCAAGGGCAGCAGCATGCCTTTACTCTGGCCGGTACAGCTGTATGTCTCTGACAATATAACTGCCCTGGATTTTGCCAGTCTGATATTATCTGAAGTTCATCCCGATTGTCATTTCTACAGCCCATTTCCAGACTATTGATATCACTTAGTGTTCTGCTCTGGTCCCATGTCACTGTTTTATTATCCTCTGCTCCCTCTCTTTTGCTCCTAGCTCTTCACCTCCATAAATCAAGGTGCAGAGAAACCCAAGAGTAGTGGAAGAATAAATGCCAAATGATTGCCTGGAGAGGAGGAGGGCAGGTTGCTCTCAGGAATCCACCTGGGTGTGCAGCAGTTTTTGGTTTGCTAGGTCCAGGGAGAGCTGGAGTTGGGCCAAGGGTCTGTAGAGATAGCACGATCTCAGCAAAAGCACTGATAACAGCATATCAAGCTAAATCTGTCTGGATCATCCTTTCCACACCAAACCAGTACATGAGAGAGAGGGAAGAGAGGACTGCAGACAGGTACGTTTTGGGGTGGGTCTTGGCTCTGCATCACTACAAAGCAGAAAGCAGAAAAAACTGCTGGGGAACAGGGAAGGGCTTGAATACCCACAGACCTTGGGGCAAGGCAGAGCAGAGTGAAGCAAGAGCACCCTCTGTACAGCAGCTATTGAAAGTGCTATATTTACACAGTGTTATTGTGAAAACATGGTATTATCTTTGGAATATTACAGCTTACAAAGATAATTATTTTTCTTTTACGGTTGAAACATTCAATATTGTTACTATGGTCATGTGTAATGTTATCATTGTTTTTGTTTTACTGTAAAGCAGGTGTCGATTTCTAACACCTATCAGTTGTAATCATATATAGGGTTAACCTTTGGAAACAGTACACATATATAGGCATTGTGCTTAAGCTTTGGTTACCAGACAAGTATAAACAGCCTCTAGTACTTACCTGTACTATCTTCCTTCTAAATTAATTCTACCCCATCTAATGCACTCTATAGATACCTTAAAGGAGGCTGTAGTGAGGTGGGGGTTGGTCTATTCTCCCACGTGCCTGGTGACAAGACGAGGGGGAATGGGCTGAAGTTGCACCAGGGGAGGTTTAGGTTGGATATTAGGAAGAACTTCTTTACTGAAAGGGTTGTTAGGCATTGGAATGGGCTGCCCAGGGAAGTGGTTGAGTCACCATCCTTGGAGGTCTTTAAAAGACTTTTAGATGTAGAGCTTAGTGATATGGTTTAGTGGAGGACTTGTTAGTGTTAGGTCAGAGGTTGGACTAGGTGATCTTGGAGGTCTCTTCCAACCTAGATGATTCTGTGATTGTGTAATCATACAGTCATTCATTAGCTCGCCTCCAGGCTGCAAATACCTTATCCACAGTTCACTCTCCTTTTAACTACTGAAATACTGACTGCAGTTAGCATCTTTGTTTCAAAACTTTTACCTGTCTTATACCCTCCTAGATTTCTCCTACACCTACACTTACCACCTTAAAGAACACAGCTGAATCAATGATACTATTTCTAGTCTTGAGCTACCTCTTATCATACTGAAATCCTTTAGGGGGCCACCCTGGAAGATAAACCATGAAAACCTGTCTCAGCATTTAGGTTATTAAGTGCCTTTTTAAAATTCTTTTTCCAAAGCTTTAACGAAGACTGCCAGAGGGCTATCTGATCTATGTATCTAGTTTATACCTGCTTCACTAGATTAAATTTTTATTTTTTTCCATTCTTTGCTAGATATTTTCTGATTTAATTATTGTTTTGTAGATGTGGGGAACTTGAATTACTGCAAAACAAAACACATTCAAGAAAAAGATAAGGTAATACATTTTGCCCTCCAAGTTGTTCCTTTACTCTCCTTATTGAGAGCCAGGAAGGAGGGGTTAGCAGAACACCAGAACTCCAGACCTCACCACCTGCATTACTAGCTGGCAGCAGACAGGAGAGGGGTAGGCCTGGCCCTACTGCAGAGCCAAACCAGGAGCAGGCAGAGCATGCGGAGGTCCTGGGTGTCTTCCTCCACAGCATAGCTCCCACTCACTTCTGCCACGGAGCCAGCAGAGACCACACCATTTCTACCACCCTTCTGAGCCACCACCGGTTTCAGTGCCATATGAACCTGCTGTATCACCACCGAGATCCATCACACTGGGTACCTGGCCTGCCGCCAGCACCACACGCTCCCACACACCGCAGTGGGACCAACTTCCTGCTGAAAGTCTGTGTTACCCTCCAGCATCCCTGCGAGCCTTTCTCTGATGCTGTCTTCTTCTCCACAGAACCCTTCTGTGTTTTCCATCCACAATCAGTGAACTAGAAAGAAAATCCACCCCATGTTTTCCCTCTAGCCTGAGTGCACACTTTCACCCCTGTACTGGGGCTGCCTGGGACAGAGATAACATTCCCCTCAGCAGCCCCTAGAGTTCTGTGCTCTGCGCTTGGAGCTAGAACAGCATTGCCATCACACCAGTGTTGGGGCTATAGTGGAGCAGTGCTGGCACAGCACCAAGACTCTCTCCAAGCCCCCCAAGGGCAGGAGGCAGGGGGTGGGCAAGAGATGGGGAGGGGACATGGCCAAGGCAGCTGAGCTAAACCAACCATTGAGCTATTCTACACCATATATCATCACACCCAGCAATAAAAGCAGAGAAAGGGGAAGGGGTGGTCTCATTATGAAAACATCTGTCTTCCTGAACAACTGCTATGCTTATTGAGGCCCAGCTTCCCAACACATGGCTGAACATTGCTTGCTGGTGGAAAGGAGAGAATAATTGTTTTCTCTCTGCTTCCATGCAGCCTTTGCTTGTTTTTCCTTTAATTTATCCTTATGTAAACCCATGAGCCTTTCTTTCCATCATGTTTTCTTCCCCTTCTTTCCCTTTGAGGAGGGGAATGAGAGACCAGCGTGGTGGAGTTTAGCTGTCCATCAGTGTGAAACCACCACAGTCCTTTTTTTGGTGCCCAACATAGGGGGCGAAGGGTTGAGGTAACTACAGATTTGACCAGAGCACTTTAGAGGGAACTTAAAATTAGTGTATTTGTCTAACAGTTGCTGGTCATGATGTTGACTGATTTGCTCTTGATATTGTTCCATGTCATTCTGCTATATGTGATCTATGCCATATTCTCTCTTTCTCTATATGTCAGATCTGAGAGTTTATTAAAAGCTGTGTTTGTTTGTTTTTTGTTTGTTTTTTTTTTCAGTCTGCTGTGCTGTAAATCACTGGCCTTGAGCCTAATCTGCTGTTCAGGCCCTGCATTGTTGTCATTGCTGTACATCGGGAACCATCTCTTGGAGAATATTAACAACTGCACTCTCTTTTTCTCCTCTGGGAGTGAATTGGTGGAGGATATCAGGAATGGTGCCTCCTCCTCCTTTCCCTGTGGGCTAATTACAATAGCTTTCCAGTATTTTGAACATCCTTAGGTAACCAACATACTCCTGTTGCTAGATTTCCAGAATGTTTCTGGTTTTTTGCTAAGGTTAAACAATTAATTAAGAATACCACCCAGGAATCTGCCCCTAGGCAGTGTGTTGATGGGTGGCAAGGTGTGTGGGAAGATACAGGCAGGTACCTGTCATGGTTCTCTCCACCAATGGTTTTAAACTTCACCCCTGAGCAAGTGCAGAATCCTAAAAAAAATGTTAGAATGTTTAAAAGACATATGCCCTGACCCTGGCAATGCTGGCAAACTCCAGCTTGCTGCACTGTGCTGGGGCCTGGCCTGCGCTTATCATTCAATAGTCAGCACTATTCAGCACCTGCAAGGAGAAGACAAGGCCTCTGGATCTGACAAGCAAATAAGAGAGACAGTAGCTAAAACAGAGGGCCAACTGTCAATGGAATCAGTGGCTCCTGTAGTTAAAACAATCGAAGCAGAAGTCAGCTCGTTTAGTAAGGGAAGAAGGAGCTCCACTAAGAGGTTCCAGAGCAGGAAGTGGAAGAGGCAGGCCGCTCTGGAGCAGGGCCATCACACAAACAGGAGGAAGATGAGATAGAAATCATAAGGCAGAAACCACCTGATCCTTATCCCTGAGTGAGTTGCAAGATATAGGAAAGCATTTCAATCATCACCCAGGTGAGCACATTGCCACCTGCCTGCTCCAATGCTGGAATACCAGCACCAGTACCCAGGAATTAGAAGGCAAGGAAGCCAAGCAGATGGAGCTTTCTCTAGGGAAAGGACCATTGACGAAGCAACTGGGAAAAGGGGCACCAGTCCTCCACCTCTAGGTGACCTCTGTCAGGAATGAAGGAAAGGCATCCCTTCAAGGAAAACATTGCGTTATCAACCAGGCCCACAGGACCCACAGGAGTGCAAGGCTCTAGTGAGCACCATTGCAGTGTACCCTAATGCCACCAAGCTATACAGGGACAGAACCCATCTGTATTTCTGGATTGACAGGGGGATCACAACAGCTCATTGTATTGGTTGCTAAAGTGAGCCTGACTGGGAATGAGTGGCAAAAGCACTCCATTGTGACTGCATGTGACTCCAGAGGCTGCATGCATTCTTGGCATAGACTGTATTAGAAGATGGTATTTCAAGGACCCAAAATGGCTTTTGGCATAGCTGTCTTGGAGATAGAGGACATTAAACAGTTGTCTATCTTGCCCAGCCTCTCAGAAGACCCTTCTGTTTTGGGGTTGCTGAGGGTCGAAGAACAGCAGGTGCCAATCGCTACCTCAACTGTGCACCAGCAGCAATATTGCACTGACTGAGATTCCCTGTTCCTATCCATAAGCTGATTTGTTTACTGGAGAACCAAGGAGTGATCAGCAAGACTCACTCACCCTTTAATAGTCCCGTATGGCCAGTGCAAAAGTCTAATGGCAACGGTGGACTACCACAGCCTGAGTGAAGTCACAACACCGCTGTTTGCTGTGGTGCTGGACATGCTAGAACTTCAATACTAATTAGAGTCAAAGGCAGCCAAGTGGTATGCCACCATCAATATCGCTAATGCATTTTTCGTGACCCCCCCCTTTGGCAGCAACGTGCAGGCCACAGTTTTCTTTCACTTGCAGGGGTGTCCAGTCCACCTGGAATTGACTGCCCCAGGGGTGGAAGCACAACCCTGCCATTTGCCATGGGCTGATCCATACTGCAATGGAACAGGGGTAAGCTCCTTAACACTTGCAGTACATTGATGGCATCATCATGTGGGGCAACGCAGCAGAGGAAGCATTTCAGATAACAGAAGTGTCATTACACTCAATAGTAAAAGCTGGGAAGATGGGGGAGGAGAAGGGAAAGCTCCCATTATGAAGACGTCTGTCCTGAACAACTAAGTGTATTGAGGCCTGGCTTCCCAACACATGGCTGAACATCACTTGCTGATGAATAATTGAGAATTGTTTTCTCTCTCTTTGCAGCCTTTGGTTTGTTTCCTCTTTTCAATTAAATTATCCTTATCACATGAGCTATTTTCTTTCATATCATACTTTTTCTCCCCACCTCTTCTTTTGATGAGCAGAGAGTGAGAAAGCAGATGTAGTGGAGTTTAGCCATCCATCACAATGGAAGCACCACAACCTTCCATATGTAGGACTTTTCTGGGTTGTTCCTGTGTGCTTCCTGTGGCCTCAGCCCTCACTGAACAGGGCACCTGCCACCACACTCCTGCCTGTGTGGGCAAACAGCCCTAGAGGCTGGAGGAGGAAACACCGTGACCCAGATACCTCCTGAAATACCCCTGCCCTGTTCATGGCTGGTTCCTCTTGCTAGCAGTGCATTCATACAAGCCCTTCTCTCTCACTAGTTTCAATGCCAATTTCAAAATGACTTTACAGCTCCATCCCTGAACACTTGAGTAACATTTATCTATTCCTCCTGAGCAGGCCACCCGTTTGCACTTTCTGTGAAGTTCTGTTCTACATCTGAGCTCAGGCATGGGTTCCCCATTCGACCAAGCCAACCTGGTACCTCACCTGCCTGTGTCCAGAAGAAGGTATTTGTCCAGCTTAATCAGGCATCAAACGTTAGCCAAGATAAAAAAGAAAAACTTCATTCTGGTTGAAAAAATCTTTATTTACATAACACAACAGATGAATCACAACATGTCCCACCCTTGTCCTCTTATGTATAAAATACTGGTTAAAAGTGTTTTGTTTTTTTTTCCAGAGCCTAGTTAGTTTCCACAGTGCCCTCTCATGAGAGCATTCCATTCGACAGCTGGAACACTTGCTGTTCCACAGAAGTTCACAGGCAAACAGCTCCACTGAAAGAAGCAGTCTTAAGAAAGGAAACGTCAGAGACAGCAGCTGCAGCAGCAACATGTGACAAGCCACCAGGGTTTCAGCTCTGTCATTCCATGGTAGCAGGGACGTTGATCCTGCCTGTACTTTTACTGTGCCACACTAATGACAGAAGTTTTGAGGGTTTTACATTAGCCATCTGAGATGGCACAGGTGCTCTTGTAAGTCATTTTGGACATAATATCTAGTACAAATTTGTTTGAAGTTACACATCATCAAATCCAGTCATCTAAGTGCTTCCCTTCAAGCCCACATCCCAACTCTAGATAGTGAATAGCAAGGACACTGCATACAACAGGGAAATTAGCCTACACAGAGAGACTCTAAAAGGACAAAAATAAATGGACAGAGAAACATGAATAAAAATGTTAGTCTAGTCCCAAAACAGAGAAAATCCAGTTCCATTCATTTTATCTTATGGCTCATACCACAAGCTGAAAAGAAGAAAAATTGACTAGAGTCCTTACCTTGGTATAAGACGATTCCTGCTGCACCAAGTCACAAATATATAAACTTTAAACAATAAAGTTGTAAAATCAAGGTGGAGTTGGATCAGGACAGAAGATTTGCCAGGGATCCTTTACAAGGTGCCCAATTTATCTAATAGAAAATGATTTAACAAGTGCATTCTGTGCTAAAATCTATCATGATCAGTAAGACACATGATCTCTCATTACCAACTTTCTGATTCCTTAGTACTTGTGGCTGACATGCAAAGTGATTCTGTACATGGTCTGCTAACATGTTTTCTTGAGAAGGTGCAGCAGATTGAGGAACACAAAGAGCTTTAAACACTTGGGAAACGTCAAACACATTAAGAACAAAACGGCCAGCCAGAAAGTGTGCAGCACATAGGATATTCAACAACCACTGACACTTTTCTGCTTTCTTCTGCTGAACCCCCTGACAGGATTGTCTAGGCACTGATGGCATCATGGCCTCTTCCACTGTTGTGTCTGCAGGGCAGCAGCTAGTGCTCTGACTACTGACGTTTTACTTGCCCTGGATTCCAAATACAAAGCTGACTGGACAGTGACAGCTGATCAAACTGGGGAGTCTCATTCTGGGCTTTAAAGTTATGCCACAGCACATGGATCAGTCAATACTTTAAACATGCAAACGTAAACAAGCACTGCTGAAGCCTGTTTAACTTGCCCATATTAGCTGAAATTGGAGGAATGGTATTAATAACTGAAAAAAAAAAGTGCAACAAGCTATGTAATTATAAAAGCAAAACTTACTGGAGCAAAGAAATGCAGGATTTGTAAACTGTTATTAATTAAAAGACCCATAACCATTCCAGACAGAAAAAAAAAAATGAACACCCAACAGAATGCCACATTATCTGAACGTGACACTGTCAGACATTCGGAAATGCTCCTGACTTGTACACAAAATGAGAATGTATCTGAAGGCTGACTGAAATGGATGATGCTTGAAATGGAAGGCTGTTTCAAACTTCACGATGGCCATTCCAACAGAATCCCCAGTCTTCAGGGAAGTGAGTACCATAGGAGGCATTTCTTAACTGTGTATGTTTAAATGGATAAATATCTACAGCCAAGAAGATATAAAATCTAAGCTATCATCTCTGTGATATCTGTCATCTCTGTGAGATGATTTGTACGAGAATGTCCTTCACAGTAAATTCACAGGTAGAGAGAATAATGGAAATACCCTTCCCAAGGACAAGGGACATGTTTACCATCCCAAGGCACTAAGTTAAGGAAACTCTTCTGATGATCACACTGCTATTTTAAATGTTTAAAAAAAAAAAAAAAAAAGAGCCCATTCCAGCTCTATAAACACAAATATCACAAGTTTCGGTTTGAACACAGCAAGAACTTGCCTGGTTCGTTGAATTCAGAAATACCAGCTATGGATCAGAAAACCCCAACCAACCACCTCAGATAATGAATACAATTCACCACAACACGATGTGCACTAGCACCAAAAATGCTCCCAGTTTTTTGGAGGTTGAATTTGGTATTGCCCAGTTTTTTGGAGGTTGAATTTGGTATTGGGTGCAGTGAGATGACACTCACTGATCTCCACCTGACTGGAAGCAGGGAGGAGTACAGCATTCAGCTTCCACTGGGAAGCAGCAGAACATAAAAAGATACCAAAACTTATTTCAAATAAGATGAGAAGCATTTCAGTCTTAACTGAAGATTGCTGGGTAAAACCGTATGGGTATAAAAAAACTAGCAGAGGTTATGACCATGCTTTTAGAGTTAAGACCCTTCCCCACAAGTCCTTCACCCTCCAAGCAGAAGAGTGCATTTGCAAATGGGAACCCTTCACTTCCTCTTTTTGCACAATCTGTAGGAGTGTGCCCACAAACAGTGCAGAATTCTCCAGTGGCATTGTTTCAACAGAAAATACACTCACGAGGATCATTTCTAGCTATCACAGGAAAGGCTCACTTAATCTTATGTTGTACCTTTGCATCCTCTTCTCCCCTATCTACCCAACACTCCTGACTTGCATAACAGCCAGGCGAAAATTTCACTTCTGCCTCCTACTTAACCAGATTCTTAAACTTACAGACAATAATATGAGAGTAGTAATGGCTAAGGATATTTTTATAGGGTCATTTTAAACTACAGTGTCTCCAAAGAAATTTGTTCCCCTATGTGCTTTCCACATGACGTGTCTGAGTGTGATTTGTAAACTCTGAAGTTCTCAGGAGGGGCTCATCCAAAGCAGCACTCAGAGGAAAGTACATTTTGGAGGGCAGTCCATCTTGCTCCAAAAGACGATATCCTCTGGCAATAGCTTAGTAGCTCATGTCAGATACTGCACGACGAGAAACATAATTACACAAGTCAAAATCATTCCCCCAATCATAAAATATTTATCTTGAAAAGCTCGCTTCTCAATCAGCCGCATTACAGTATTGGATAAGCCCAACATGTTGGCAACATCCAGGATCTTCTTGTGAGTACCCTAAGAATAAAAAGACAGCAAAGAAACAATTAACTCCATGGTACACTTCTTATTCTATAGAATATTTTATCATGGATGGCAAGTGATGAATTCTAATCCCTCAGTAAATGAAGGAACTTTCTGTAAGTTCCTACAACTTCTTTGCCATATTGTTCCTACAATTTAAGAGAAGATAGCCATGGGACCTTGGAAATAAGCGTATTATTAGACTAATTCACACACGAGAACAAGAAAGAGGTAAAGGTACAAAGCAATGTGTCCAGACAGAAACATCACAGACAGCAGCTCAGAGAAATGAACTCCCTATGGAGGAATTAAGTCCTTCTGTTCCACTTCCAGACATACAGTCTACTAAGAGCTTGAAGCTTGAAGCTCCAGACAACCTTTCTTGCAGAACTTCCCTCCTGCTGGTCCGAAATACAGTTAATACCAAGAAGAGGTTCAAAAGGAAGTCCAGAAACTTGTAGTGTCAACGGTCAAGTGCAATGAAAAGGCTATAACAGTGTAATTAATGCAATTTCAAGAAATCCTTCAGGATAAAAGCAGTGAAAAGAGACCGCTGGCTCGTATGCTGCATGTTCATATTTGTTTTATTTCACTGCTGACGCAGCTTATACTAAGAACGTCTGTGGATCCTACCAGTTACCGTATCACCACTACTGTGTGTACCCAGTCACTACTGCAGCGCTGCAGTAATACTCTTATTTCAAGGCAACGGTCAAAGTAAACCACATGAAATACAGGCTCATAGATGTACTTTGGGCACTGTTCAGAGATGGGTATCATCCTATCCAGGAGGAAGGTGGAAAACTCATGGCTGCAGAGTCCCAGCGGTACAGGTAGATGAAAAGCGCTATTCTAGTTAAGCTAGACAAACAAGTGACATACAGATGTGCATTCAGAGATGCTGCACTCAGCACCACAGCTCAGCCCAGCTCACAGCACGCAATTAGCTGAAGCATGCCTCAGAGAGACACTGGGCAGGACCAACTTCCATCATACCTTGCAGAAAGATGGGTGCTGCCAGAAAGAAGACTTATCACCATGGTGAGGATAAATGGACCTAGTCTTTCAAACTGACTTTCAGGTCCCAATGCTTAATAGAAAACCCTGCTTCAGAAGGCTGTGAGACTTCAGGGAAGTTACTTTTTCAAGAGAGCATTCAAAACCCTGAATCCTCTTCTGGTCCTAATAACCCATCCTTCCCTGCCTTTTCTTCCATGTCTGCTTCATGAGAAGGTAACAGAACCTCTCTTTGTTTCCACTAGTCCTATGGCTAGACCACTCAGCTACAACCTATCTCAGGAATGAATGCTTAACAACCACAGTAAGTTTTTCTACTGACTGCCTTTGTGTAAGAAGAAATATATATTCACTAGGTCAGTGAACAAATAATCTTAACCTTAGCTATTCTTCATCTCAGAGAAGAAAGACCTGGGCTTCAAACTCTGCTATAATGCATCAGTGTAACACTCATGGATGCAAGGACTCATCACCTGAGTATGGAGTAGAAAAGGGGCTACATTTATAATTGCCGTTATACCCTGCAGTTTTTTGAGAACACCAGCTAGCCTAGACCTCTGTAATCAAGAAAGGAAGTACCCAGCCTGTAAACTGCAACGGACATCAGGATTAAAGGAAACACCTTGCAATGCTGCCTTGTAAAGACACCTGTCCCTGGTAACCCTTATGAAACGTGTACCATAGGTACTCGAATTTGTTCCAGCAAAATGCCTATGCACTTTCAGGGCAAGATCTGTATGTGTCTACAGTTCAGCTATCTGTATGTAAGCTGACTAGACTGCCTTTAAAGCCAGTGGTACATTAGTCTACACAATCCATGGAATATAAGGTGTGATTCATCTGACCACGTGTAGAGATTTATGAATATCTGTAAAGAAATTTAGCAATTAAAAATGCCTAAATCCTCTGACAGCTACATCCCAAAGCAGCAAAATCACAAAACAGGTAGCAATAGTTATCCCCATCTTAAGATGAGCACAACAGATAGGAATTTCCCTTTTCAGAGATCTAGCTTCCCCACCCCAAACACACACGTCTTATTAAAAAGCTCAACTTAGTAGCATGGTTTAGCAGTGGACTTTAGTACTAGGTTAAAGGTTTGGACTAGATGACTTTTCCTATCTCAATGATTCTATGATTCTCTTTTTGTACCTTTGAACTCTTAACTCAAAACTTAACACCATCTTGAACAGTCTTTAAATTAAAAGACAAACATTCGTTATCTTTAACAGTAATTTGGGAAGATATATATTATTTAGATACATTAGACTTGAGTATTATCTCCATTACTGAACTTAAACATAAGTACTTTACGTGAGCTTTGTGGTTGCTCTCAGTGATATTTACCTGTACCAACGTCTTATCTGTGAGCTAGCCATTGCTTTCTTCGTTTGGAAGAAAAACAAACAAATCAAAAAAACACAGAACAGAACAAAATAAAACACAACATTTAGCACTCCAGATACTGACTACTGTGCAGACAAAGACTGCTAGCCTACCAGGACACAAAAAAAAGAGCTTAAATATGTTCCTAGTAAAATGACAAAACATAAAGATTTTAGGCTTAGCTAAATCAGAGTTTAGGCCTTTACCATACTTATTTCTTCTACTTAGCCTGGTCATCTTAAATGCAGAAATGTGGGGTCTTTTTGGTAAAAAATGATGCCCCCACCTTTAATGTCACTCTCTGGTCCCTCAGCCCCTGAAGGATGTTGGTCCCACTGCCAATAAGATCATCCATGCCACGATGGGCATTCTGCAGGGATTCATTAAACTGTAATGTTTCGTCGATCGGTATGGTGGTGTCAGAGTCCTGTAGGGGAAATGCAGGGTCTTGGTTACCTTGCCTACTCACTCATACTCATAGATCCAGAAAGAGAACATACAAAAACAAACACCCCTTGACGGGACTTGTGGGATTATGTGTTTTTTTGGTTTGTTTTTTTTTGTTTTGTTTTTGTTTTTTAATAGGGATGTTAAAACGATATTAATATTTGAGTGAACAAAGTAATTTAGAGAAGCCTATAGGAAGCAAGTCAAAAGGCAGAGTTGATCACCTATTCAACAGCCTACAGGAAGCAAGACAGAAGGCAGAGTTGATCAGCTATTCAACTGCAATTAGATTTCAGGAGATAACAGGTCAGATTAAAAACCGAGAATTTTCATAATCTATGACATAGGTAGGAAAGAGTATTACAGTAGAGAAGACCAAAACTATCAGAAGGGATTAAACAAGGAAGTCATGTGATCGCTGTAAGCAAAAGATTTTTGAAAGACAATAGCACATTTATAATGACAAAAGGCTTGCAAAACACATGTCTGGGAGATGACATTCTATAAACTCGTATTAACAACAAGGTACAAATTTCTGATAGGGAGGGCAAACAGACATATGAACCTAGTTCCCTGAAAGTCTCACTCACTCACCACCCAAGGTCTTATCTAAATAATAATTATAATTAAAAAAAAAAAAATCCAGAAAAGATGCGTTAGTGCAACTAGAAACTATAAATTTTGAAATGGAAATAACTGGGTAAAATTCTCTAACCTGGGTCACATAAGACGTCAGAGGATGTCATCACTTTTCAAAAGGTTTCCAGTTTCGTCTTCTCTGACACTACTCCACTGAGAGAGTCAAGGTAATAGTTCACAACTCCCACATTGTTTTGTGAACAATAATCATTATATTGGTTAGAGCTAAGTGTGGAAACACTGGCTTACCTGCTTCCACATACTCAGAGTGGCAAGAACTACTAAAATGTATAATTCATATATTGGGCAGAAGGTGCTTAATACCTGTCAGCCGTAGGTTACTTGCGTGTAACAATATCAAATTTGCCCTGAGCAGTCTCTGGTGATTATTGTAGAAAAATTTTTCATATGGGAATCACACGTACAATCCAGTGTTAGGTGTTTGACTGCCTAGATGGATATTCTGCTTACGTAGTGTGAAAGAATGAAGAATAAAGGACAGAGCTATTCCCAGTTAGATGGTCAAAGATACTAGATGAAGAAGGCTATCGACGGTGTACACAACTCTTTGATCAAAAGTCAATACAGCACAAAGGTTGAAAAAATTATCTTGTCTTACAGGAGTTTGCAGAGCAACAGCACTTGGATTTGCATCTGAATGGCTATTCTTTCAGATATTTATTAAACTTCAAATCAGAAGGGATTCTGTCTCCTATGCAAGGAATTTGCAGTTGGTTTTCTTTTATACACAAGGCAGCAAGAAAACTATCAAAGTAGATCTTTGTTCATAGAAACACAGAATGTGTTGGATGGGACGTTAAAGATCACTTAGTTCCAACCCCTGCCACAGGCAGAGAAGGACACCTTCCTCTAGACCAGGTTGTTCAAAGCCCCATCCAACCTGGCCTTGTACCCCCTCAGAGGGACACTAGATGGCAGCATATTTTTCATTTGCTATAAGTGGTTTTCTCCAGAATTCTTCAAGGGAAGGCTTTAAAGACAACATTTATCTTCGAATTAAACAAAACATTCAGAACACTGCTAACAGCTTTCAAGAGCTGTTCTGTACACTACCGTGATTTATTCAGAATGCTTACACACTCACCTGACATTCCTATTTAATAAAATAGGGTAGTATATAAATAGCTATGTAAACTTCTAACATAAACAGGTAGGCCAGTAACTCACAAATACACCATTTGCTTATTAAAGGGACAATATACTTTAGAAGTTATGTTTTTGTAATGATAAGTTAAAAAAAAAATACAAAATAATCACACACCTTAATTACATCTTGAGACACCTTTCAACATGTTCAGGAATAAAAAATAGTTTGTCATGTATTTTGTGTTTGCAAGACTGCTACTCCTTTTCAAAACTGTTCTATTTACTCATGCATTTTCTTCCTGGACAAGCTTTCCTATAGGAAAATTTCTTCCCATTTGCAGAACACCACAGCTTTTGAAAACAAATCAGGTTTCAAGTTCCAGTGGTCATTTCAAGACTTGTTTATGATTTTGAAATAGCCAACAAAATGCTAGACGTCATTTATGTTGGGCTTTGAGAAGTGCAGTGAACTTCCAAAATCTCAAGAAAATATAGCCATTCACATTGCATTTTTCCTTGCCCTAACAGTGAAAGACAGCACAGAAAGCAAACAGTAAGATAAAAAAGACATGCTTTTAAGTCACAGAAAAGCAAAGAATGAAAGAAAACCTACATTATTCAGAGCAAAATTTATCTGGGAATTTGCCGGGGGAGACAGCAATGGAAGAACTCAGAATGATCAAGAACAGGTTGAAACACATACCTGTCATTAAAAACTTTTGAATCATTTATAGTTAAAATGGAAGATTTTTTTCCCAATTTATATTTGGACAAATGAAAACTTGCTGGCATCTACTAACAGCAAGGTGCATAAAAGCCACTGATAAACATAACCATTTTCCAGACATTTTTCAAGTCCTGGGATTTGACAAAGACTTTTGACACAAATCCAATTAAAACGTATTCTTTGTTACCTACCTCATTCAACTTTTTGAAACTGCTACATAAAGTCAGGTAGAGCTGCACTGGATAAAACTGGAGCAGCAACCTCGAGTCTTTCACTACTGCCTCTTTTTTGACCAAGTTTTCCTCATGAAAGAGCTGTACTTTTTCAACACGTATTATTACTCTTTTCTATCTTTATTCCACTTACACCATCACACAGCAGCTATCTAATAGTCAAGCCTAGCTCTTGCCCGAAACTTCTCTGAAAGGTGAAAGGCTCTAAAACAGAGAAATCTAAAATAAAGAATATTTACATTAGTAGTGAATGTACGTGCTAGTAACTCTTCTCGCTGTCGTTCCTGCTGCTCCCGGATATAACGGCGATGTTGAAAGTTCCTCAGAGCTGTCTGCAGATGCTGAACATCATACTTCAGCTGGTCAACTCGGCTAGACAGGATCAACAATAGGAAGACATTCCCAGGGATAAAATACCAATCTTTTGTGGTGTTTTTAATGAACAACGGAGCATTATAAATTAATAGCGACAAATAGTAAGAATGATGGATTCTACTCATCTAAAAGATAAAGGACATTCAATGTTATGCTTACATCCCATACTTACATCATTTGTGCCTCATTTTACTGCTAAAGAGGTGATTATTTAATTGCAAGCTAAAGATAGAATGTGAAGCAGAATTCTTGAGCTATCTTGCACATTCTATCCCATGACTAGCCTCTTTAGAGAAATTATATATATATATATATATATATATATATATTTTCTTCATTTAACACAGATTTGGAAAGACCGTAGGATTTGAACAGTTTCTACTTCATGACCTATTCACACAAAAGGTGTTAGGTTTTCAAGTTTCATTAATTTACATCATGTTCTTAAGGCTGAGTTTTTACAAAATGTACCTAAAAGCCAATTGGCAATAGAGGACACATCTCCATTAGGCTAAAATAAATCATGTCCAGAACTCTACTGTTTCTGATTCAATAACTACAAAGAAAGCAGAGATGACTGTTTCAGATAGTGACCTTTATAATATAGGTGACATGAAATCCACCCTATCTACTAATGCATTGGGACTAAAAATTAATAGCAGAGTCACAGAACAATTTAGAATGGAAAGTTCTCTGATGGTCTCTGGTTCAAGCTGCTCAAACCAGTGCTATTTTTTGAAACCTTATTTTAGTCACCAACAGCTACAAAAAGTTTTCAGAAAAAATGACAACTACTGAAGTAATTTTTTTACTCCTTACCTCCACAAATACCATTAAAAGCAAAAGAATTTCAACTCAGTATGTCATTTAAGCATCAAAGTGCTATATTTTGCTAAGCAGCAAAGTACTCATCTCGGAACAGAGCCATGAATCCAGCTCAATCGCCAGTCTGCAGATAAATGCAGGAAAAAGATTTTGCCTCTGTGCCTCAGTTCTGTTACAGTTGAGCAGAGATTTAAGTTGTAATGTGAAAAGGTTCAACTCAAATGAAAAGGAAAAGGGCTACAATAAATTTAATGAAAATAACTACAACGACTACACCATTATCAAAGCAAAGAAGGTGAACTTACAGTTTAGCATTTTGTCGCTTATTGGGAGGTTCTTTACTGGACAGGATTTCCAGACGTTCCAAGTTGCTGAATATATTGTCTATTCTTGCTTGAATCTCATTTTCTACTACTGCAAGGGAACAAAAATATGTTTTGGTTTGAATTAAAGAACTGCAAATTGAGTGAAGGCAAAAGTACAACAGCATTCAAACCAGTATTTAAAAACTGAAAGACACAAATTCTTGCTGGATGGAAGCAAACAAACAAACCAGATGAACTAAGAACTGTACAAATCATGAATAGCCACTTCTTTAACTGGCTAGTTTGAGACTCTTGCTTTTTCCGCCCTCCTCTGAGAAGGGAACAGGGAAAGCCTTTGCTCCTTCAAGATTCATGAATTTCTTTCCCTATCTCCTCTATATAACAGGACTTAAAAGTTCCACATTTCCCTCTGCAGCCCCTTCCTGTTTTCCCAGGTCTCGCTCATAAAAGCTAATACCCAAGATGATTCTCACAACAATGGCAATCTAAACTTCTGACAACTGTTAACAAACAGTTCCATTATCCACACCCATAGCATGGGAGGTTGACAAAGCAACCAGAGGAAGTAAGTGTTGATGGGAATTGGCAGACTAGACAAACAGTTTGGAAAAGCATGCCCAGGGTTGAGGAGCCCTTACAGGTGGGAAAACAAGACATATAACATCTGCCTCTGTGATCATCTACTTTGCTATTGCTTCTGATAATGTGTGCACAGAAACAGCAGAGAGACAAGAGATTAAAATGCAAACTCAAATACTTGTACTTTAATGAGGTGGGAAGCACATACAACTAGGAGGAAAAAAAAGGATTTATATGCTTTCAGTTACTGTTACTGTACAGCAAAGCCTGGTAAAAGTCACTAACCCCTTCCTCATTCGACAACCACATATTCTAACTGTGTCACAATCCAGCATTTCACAACTTGAACTGCACAGGGAGACCTTTAATCATCTGTCATTATTGTGCTTAAAGAAAGTGAGCTTGCAAGGCTGAAGGTATGCACCCTCCAGAGCACATCCACAGAATGATTATTAGAGGACACTGAAGCACCATCATGTCTGTGCAGTCATGAGACAACCCTGAAGCCAAGTCTCGAACTACCATGGCCAGTCTTAGAATAATCAACAAACCTTAACAGTCACAATTTGTTCTTAGTTTGCATTTAAACTAAATCTTAAGAGATATTGTTTATTCCTATTTTCTTTTTAGACTAAAGAGATATACAGTAAAGCATTAGTAATCAACTATTTCCTCCAAAGTATCTCAAGACTTTCCAGAAAATTCCATTCAGCAGTACCCAAAAAGGAAACTGCACATGAAACCCCTTTTCTTTGCAATTTGATCTTACAAAATCAAAGAGTAGCCAACTCATATACATAAACACAGATCAATCAAATCATCCTAATTCATTTATCCATCATTTAGTACAGCTAAACTTCACAGAAGAGCAGCCAGAACAGCAGATAGACAATTACATCAGCATTAGCTAGTCCAAACAACAGTGTTACTTTCTTGGTCATCATGTTTTTTCTGAGCAAGAAGGGATTATTTGCCCAAAGCTGGAAAAAAAAAGCTGCAACTGAAACTTTGATTTCCTCTTTTTCTTGACCTTCCGACTAAAGCTAGTTCTTTTTCCCATAAATTCTTGACTACACAATAATATCTAGAGCACATATCTGTATTTTTATATATAAAAATACATATATAAATATATATTATATATATACACTTATTATATTTATATAATAATATATTTATTTTATTTATATAATACTGTATTTTTATATATTTTCTATATATACATATATATAGAAAAAATTTATATATAAAATAGTATGTTCATTTATTGACTATATAAGATGGTACATAATCCCATCTCTCGCTTCAAGTAGCAGAGGCAAGACAGCAAGTTATGCTAATTTTCAAGGGGCTCCAAAATCACATTTAGTGAACAGCAGTCGAGGAAGTCATCTGTCATTGTACTAGATGTACAGGTAGCAACAGCCATCATAGAAAATAGAACCCTACTGGTTCTAGTTGTTGTACCTGTACCTGTACAACAAGTTGTTTTTTGATAGGAAAAGTTATCACAGCCTTTTCTACACTGAAGTCATGCTTCACGAATATAGTTAGGGTAATAGAAGTCAGTCAACCTGTGGATAAATGTATCTAGTATGCCTTCACTTCAAAAGTTTTTGATCAGGCCCATTAACAACTAGTTTTACAGGAATTCAGACTTCAAATGTGTATCCAAAATATATTTGCCAATTCTGCACTAGGGTGAAAAATCTTGCCACAATAAATCATATTATTTTATGACAGTCATTTTATTAACACAAGGTTATAGTCCAAACTTACTGAGGCAATTTCAGACCTAGTTGTTCCACATATTTCTCATAAGCAAATGGAATTACGGGTTCTCTGGACTTGATGCAAGTCTCTACAGGACTCTCATGCAAGCAGGAGCCATTAGAATCATCCTGCTTAAATTCCGGCACATCAAACGACAGTCTTTTCCCCAGAAACTGGACTAAGAATCTTTTTGGGAAGTTTGCCAATTACTGGGTGCTTGAGGAACAGTGAAACAACAGGACAGATATCTAGTGATATTTTTCAACTTCTGAGCTTCTAACAAACTAGCTTGGTGATGTCTGAATTTGCAGTTCTGCCGACATCTGTGTGTTATATTACACCTCCCTATATGCATCAATTTGATCATTTTGATTCTTTTAATCTGTTTATAACATATGTCTCCACGGCATACTCTGACAACGCATCAAAATCTCACAGCACCAAAAAATATCTGACATTCCCAGTTCAAGACACTTGTAGAAGGATTTACAGCAAACACCACTTCTCAGTTCAAGAACTACCTACCATAGGAAGCTGACTGGAAGTAAATTTTTGTTCTGTCTTTTCCACTCTGTCCTACAAGACATCACCTTAATCAAGTCAAATGGTAAAATAATTTTAATGCATTCCACATCAGCAATTTGTCTCACCTGTTGATCGTAGTAACTGAAAAGCCAAATTAGTTCACGTAATGATTGTAAATATAATGATAAAGCATACGAGGTTGAAGGTTCAGGTTACATCAGTATTGGAGTGGGACTTTTCCCTCTAATTACCTACTTACAGTGTACTGACTGTTTGTCTGAAGTTTCCAGACGTCCCATGTAAGACTGGACTTCATGGACTTGTCTATCAAAAGACAAATAAAGAAAAAGAAGTCAGTTAACATCCATAAAATGAAAAACAATTTTTCAATATCTTAATCTTCAGCTTCTCTTAAAAGTACCTTTCAGACCATAGTAAGAATCAGATACATGGTATTCAGTGCAGACAGCCCATCACTAAACATATAAAAAACCCACAAATCTTCAGTTTGAAGACAGCTGTGCTTCCAATTAATATGCATCTACAACGTAACTTTCAGTGTTAAAATAAAAATCAAGGTGAAACAGGTTTTTTTTTCTTCAATGACTTCCAGTCCAGTTCTAGCTCCCTTCTTGTATTATAACCTGAATTGAGGTTCTCTCTCATGTCACACACCTGGTATGCTCAATGTCATTTAAGATCTACCTACCCCAAGACAACCATGGAGGTATCAGATTCGCAGTAGAACTCATAAATAATAAGTATAGCAGAGGGAAGGTCTGACTAGTAGAAGAGCTGGTACAAAGGAGACCTTAATAACAGGTCTGCAGTGAAATACTACTTAAATACTCCACTAAAGTGGTGAAGAGACACCACACCTTTACAGCACTGCAGAAACAGGTAGTACGCGTCTTCAGCACAAGCTTTGTCACCTCCTTCTCACAAAGGAAATAACGGTACAGGCAAAGGATCAGGGAAGGAAGGACTATAAAGATTATGAAAAGTACTGAACAGCTTTAATACAATAGAGTTGTTCGGTCTGGACTGCAGATAATAGCAGGGAGACACTCTTGAGCATAAATGGCACAGGGGAAGGTGAAGAAGGAATGACTTTCACCGTCTCTTACGATACATGAATCACAGAGGCATCAAAATAAAGTAGAAAGTTTAAAATAGAAGAGAAGGAATTCCTGATGTTGCACAAGCAGTGACAGAATAAATAAATAAATAAATAATAAAAACACATTGATAGTTGTTAAATTCATGTGTTTCAAAAAAAAAAAAGCCTCAAATTTCTGGGAGGCCAGGACAATATTCAGTGAAAATATTCTCTCTTAAGTTACTTTTTTTTTTTATTAACACTGTGCCACTAACCAGGTAACTCCAACTTTTACAGTACTTATGACATGTTCAGTTAACTAGAGAACCAATTCAATATCCAGGATCTTGCATCCCATACTTGTTCGATAGTTTTCTTTGCAATCAGTTTCTCTAGGATGCCTCAGACATCTTGAGACTCACACTGCTTTTAAAATGCCTGTTTAGAAATCCATGTGTAGGAGCAAAATCAGATCACGGGCAACCAGCCTAGAAAAAGATACTTCATATTTACCAGGACTTTTCCAATGGAAGAAAATACAGTAAGTCTGGGAAAAGGTGGGAAAAGAGTTTACAAATTGAGATTACCTTCAGACTGACAATAAACTACAATAAAAAGCAGAGCTCAAGAGCTACAATCAGAGCAAGGCAATATGGAAACTGGGACAAGGCAAAAGCATTCCCCTTATCAACAACAGTTATATCACGGGCTTGAATTTCTGAATCAACAGCAGGATTTCCAGCTCTTCCCTATATCATTATTTAATGAAACCCATTAACAAAAATACTAGGCTGGAATATTTGGATTAACTCCCTCCTTTGGCCTCTTTCCCATGAGTTATTTCCACCACACTGACAGGTTTTCTGCCTTATTTGTGGTTTGCATTTTTCCTACCGCTTAAACCTCACCAGATTACCTTCATCTCCAAAACCGTTTCATATCTCACTGACACGTTTCCTAAGAGGGCTTAAATGCTGCCCCCGGCCATCATCAAAGCCCACTGCCATAAAAACCCTAGCAAACGAGTGTGCCTTAAATTCACGCGCATGTAGTAAAACAGAATCACTTTTTTTTTTTTTCAGTGAACACTTGTAATCCCACACTTTAAAACCTGAAGCCAGTATCTCCTGCCTTGACTCGGGCCTGACGTGGCTAAAGGCACGCCGGGACTTTGGACCCGGTCAGCCTGGAGGACCCGGGTTTGCTTCGCCCTGCGACCGAGAACCGACACAGCTCCCCTCAGCCCCTCGGGGGCTCCCGGCCGCCACCGCCCCCTCCCCGCCGCCACCCAGGCGGCCTCGGCCGCTCCAAAACGCGGCCCGGCCCGGCCCCCGCCTCACGGCGGCGAGGCCGCCACGGGCGCCCGCCGCAGCGCCGCACGCACGAACTTGTTGGTCTGGTGGTAGAGTGCCTCCATGGCACGGCTCGGCCCGGCACGGCTCGGCTCGGCTCGGCACAGCCCGGTCCCCTCCGCTCCGCCGCCCACGTCGCATCCGGCTCCGCCACCCTCGGCTTCCGCCGGCCGTGGCCCCGTCGGGAGCCCGAGCTGCCGCCAGGGGGAGCCGCGAGCCCGCGGCCCCGGGGCCGGGGACAGGGACAGGGGCAGGAACCGGACCCCAGCGCCGCGGCCGCCATCCGTGTCCCCGCACGGCCCCAGCACCGCTCCGCCGGCCCGGCCCGGCTTTCCCCTTCGTTACTCGCCTGCAGCAGCCTCTTCGCCCCATCCCTGCCATCCAGGGTGCTTCGCCAGTCCTCTCCCATAAACCCTTCCCTCGCCCGTTCCCCGATGCCTTTCTCTCCGCTATTCCGAGGCTGCTGCCTCCCCTCAGGCTTTGGCCTCCAGCCATGCTCACCAGCATGAGCAGGGGTCGGAGGAAAGCCCTGTCCCTCCTCTTTCACCCTGCGTGGGGCCCGGGGCCATCTTCCTCGCATCAGGGCGGCTGCCCAGGAGCTATCTCTACATGGGGCACGTCATTGCCCCGGGTGTGTAGAGGCCATTTGGTGTTGCTCCTGCCCTTCACCTTCCTCTTCACCTCTTCTACCTCTTCACCTGCCCTCCTGCGTAGCGCCCTGTCTCTCCCCTTACATGCCGATCTCTTCCATTGCTGCTCTTCTACTTCCCGACAGGATCCCACCTTCCACCACTAAGTCTCCTGTGAGCCCGGCTAAGCTGGATGAATTGTATCTGTACTTAATGCCCTCAGTGTATTTTTTGTGCACTAATTTATCCACATAAGTTTTCAAGCCATAAAAATTTTTAGAATATTCAGTATCTTGCACCAAGGAGTTCCTTATCTTAACCTCATGTTCTGTAACAAAATGGTTCTATTTCTTTGTTGTGAACCAGCCACATGCTGGTTTCCTTTGGTGATCTAATTTTTGTATTGGGATAAACAGTGGGCTGTTGTTCCCTGCTCTCTTTTCCCACACCAGTCCTCACTTGCAACTATCTTCACATCCCCACAGTGTGGTCTTTTTCCGGCTCAAGACTGCCAGGAGGAAGGGATCACCTAACTAAACGTGGCTGTCCAAAGTGCGGGTACGCACACTGTGAAGTAGTTATTTCAGATGCCTGTTACAGACGGTGAAGATGTTGTCAGCTAAGATGGCTGTCTTCTGTGATATGAACTGCATTCACTAAAGCTCTAGAAGTCTAGGTGACCAGTTGAAACGGAAATGCAAATAAGCAGATACCTATGAGAAAGTAAGATGAATCCTGCATTTAGGCATCCCTTCTAAAATAGCTGTTCCAGCTCTTTGATCATAATGACCATCTTCTCTTCTAGCTGTATAGCTGTCCTAGCTAGTCTTGTGTTCTATTTCCAGTAATTTCTGATTTCCAGTATTCTGCTTGTTTTGGGGACTACTACATGTAGCACTGATCAGACATTTTCATAGATCTGCTTACTCTGACTCCAAATACTTGTTCATGAGTGGTCACGGACAGCTCAGGACTGCCATTGTGCAAATAGGTTTATTTTCTTAGGAATCCCATTTTTCCACTTACACTCAGACACACTAAATACCTTGCACGGTGTTATCGGCCATTCATTTTGTAACAGCAGGTTTCTCCATAGGTTTTTTCAGTGCTGGCAGCTTAGTCCTTGCTCTGGGATTGTATGAAAAACTGTTTTTAGTTATCTCATTTGTACATAGTTTCTTAATTGTTTTGACAAGATAGTCAACCACAACCCCTTCTTATATGTGCTGGACTACAAAAACTAACGTGCTTTTACACTAGTAGCCTGCTGAGTCTCAAGAACTCCTTCAACCTTTTAACTTTATGGAAGAAATAGTGGGAAGATGTATTATCCAAAAAAGGTAGATAAGTAGGTAGATATGGGGCAGCTTGTCTTGGGCCGCAGAAGAGTAGAAATGCTGATACAAAAATTGATGGATTAAAAACCTAAAGTTAGAACTATAATTTGCTATTGTCAGTGTACTTCAGTGGAAAATAATTCTTCTCCGGAAATACGACTTCATGCTAGTGAGACTGAGCTTGATTGGAAATCACAGAATCATAGAATGGCTGAGGTTGGAAGGGACCTCTGAAGATCATCTGGTCCAACCCCCCTGCTGAGCAGGATCACTTAAAGCACATTGCGCAGGATGGCATCCAGACGGGTTTTAAGTATCTCCAGAGAAGGAGACTCCACAACCTCTTTGATCCCAATCAATCCCTCATTGAAAGATATTTCATAAAACATTCAAATTAATAGCACAAGATCAATAATTTAAAGATTAGCAACATGCAGTATCAGTAAAATGTTAGTTTATTTGAGAACTGACTAGATGACAAATCTCCAAAACCACTTTCAGGGGGATTCTGTCACAAAAATTGGGATTTTTGAAGACTCAATTTTCATCCTGATAAGAATATGAAAGTCACAGATGAATAGCAGGAAGGCAACTTGTTATGGATAAGCAGCTGGAGGGCAAGAGGAGGACTTCAACCCACTTGGGCTTTAATTTAATTATATTTAATTAAATAATAATTTAATTATGCAGTTCAGTGCTCCCCCTTTGAACTAGTGCTAGTGAGATTCTAGAGTCTAGAAACCTGGGGTAATTGAACACTGTAAAATCAGAACAAAACAAAAAGTTTGCTTTCAATTTAGCTTTCTAAATTGTTTCACTTTGGATTCAGATGAACACCACTACCAGCACAAGGAAGGCAATGGATGTATGCAGCTTGAGGAAGGATTGCACAGCTGGAATGCTTCAGCCATGTCAGTAACTCATAATTTTAACTTCTTAATCATCCGTCTTTGGTTTTCCCTCTTCTGAGAGTCAAGAGATCTCAGCACTACTTGCATAAAGCAGCAAAACAGTTTTCCTAACAGGAACAGGCCCTGCCCTCACAGACCAGGCAAGTAGGGTAGTCAGCTCTACTGTATTTCTTCCGTCTCTTAACTTTGTCTTTTTATGTTGGTTCCTGAGGCTATTAAATCTCCCTGATGGTGGGCTAATGCTACACTTTTCTGAATTTATGCTTGAAACTTTCTTGGACCATCCTGCCCTGCCATGCAGCCAGCCAGGTGTTTGGCAAAAGATTAACCCCTGGATTTCTAATAGTAACTCAAGCCACAGAAATAACATCAGTCCAAGAATAAAGTGTATCCATAAAAACATTAACTACAGCAGTAACAAATTCAGTTCTTGTTCTTTGCTCTCTTATCTGAGTCATTATAACCTGTTTTCAAACACTGTCTGCAAATAGAAACCTTGAATGAAAGTAGATGCTGGGACTTCCCTGCTGGCCAAGACTTTGAGAAGTATCACAGGAGTTTTGATGAAGTGGCAAGCACTGAAATGCTTTTGAATGAATTTCTGTTCTTTTCTGAAGAACTTGATTTCTGCCAGGAAAAAAAAATGCTGCAACCAAACGTCTGTTCTTGTTATACTTCAAGTCCTTCCAGGAGGAGTCCTTCAGCAAATTGGCTCATTTAGACACAACAGCCAGAAGCACGGAGAGTAAAAAAGGGTTTTGTTCAAGGAAAGCCTCTGTATTGTAAACAGGATAAAAGGGGATGGAAAGAGTCACTTATCACTGTCTAATGTGTCCCCAGGTCATTCCCGTGTAGCACCTACTGGAGAAAAAGGATTTCATATTCACTGCTCACTCTGAAACTCCCAGCCAACTATGGAGATTTTCTCTATCAAACAATTTACAAACATTATGTGCATTCAGCAATGGAGTTCAAACACCCATTGGTGCACTCTCTCTTAGCCTCTGTTTGGCTTGTAGTTTAAAGCCTTGCGGCACCAAAGGAAAGATGGATCCTTGTACAGCCTCCTTTGTTCTGCCTATAGCAGTCTGTTTTCCCCTCACAGCTATGGGAATTCTCTTTCTGAAGGAAAGACCCTTATGTTTTGCTTAAAACCAGACCCTAATAATAGGTCTGTCTCTTTTTCTAAGCATGATTCCCAATATGTGTAGAAACTCTTTCCTTCCCCCTCCTCTCTCCCTCCCTCCCTCTCTCTCTCAGGCACACAGACACAGTATTCCCCAGCTCTTTGCATGCTTTCTTGATACTAATAACTGTGGCTTTAAAAACAAAGGAGTGCTGAACCTGAGGGCATGCTGCAGGAGCAAGACATTTAGATGAATTCTTGATGGAGACTCCTCACTTAGTCCAGCTGCAGGCCATGGGGCCTGCATGTCCGAACTTTGACAGACTCTCTGACATAAGCCAGACCTCACAGCACGCCTCACAGCATTTCAAGACTGTGGAAATGGAGAAAAAGAGAGGGAAGACATGACAAGAATGTCGGAGACTCATCTATCAAATTTCTTGAACTGTTGGGTGATGTGCTGGTCTCAGATCTTCCTGAGCAGCAAACATTTTAAAGACACATTGCACTTCCTTCTATCTTTCCAAATTAATAATATTTAAGCACTAATTCTGTCTCAGTCAGTTTTGAGACCGATCCATGACCAGAAGAGCCTGCATTCAGGATATATACAGCTTTGCCATCATGCAAGAGACATCATTGGGTTTCAGAAAGGAGAGAGGTGGGGAGAGTTGTGGTCTGTGCACTAAGAATATTGCAGGTCAAGACCAGGCAGAGATGAGCCGTGGCTGCTGTGAAAGACCTGTGACCACACAGCATGGCAGGAAGCCACAGATACTTAGATCATCATTCCCTTGTTCATAAACATACCTGGTAAAGGGATATGGCAAGGTTTTGGAGGTCAGGCCTAAGGAAAAAGAACTTGTGCAACATCTCTACCACGTCACTAGTTCCCTCCCTTCTACAGTGATGCCAGGAAAATATGATAGAATGAAATAAAAAAAGTCACCCAGGGGTAAGAAACACTGTAGCATCTCCTCGTATTAAGGATCTTTGAGGCACAAAGGGCTGGAGGTTCAAAGAATATCCAGGGCAAGCATATTTGCCTCATTCTTTAATTCTGTCCTGGGTGTCAGACACATCATTGCTGGAGGTGAAATACTGACCTAGATGGGTTTGTGGTACATACAGTACATTGAATATCTTTGGTATCTCCATGCCTCCATTACAGTAGAATGTGTTATATTGTTAATAATAATGATTAAACATGACTCAGTTATCCATGCAGGACTGAGTTCCCTGTGCCTTCTCCCTGCTGATCACCTGTTTGACCATTTCAATGAAATTCCGAAAACAGGAACAGAAGAACCTCCTCCAACAAAGCCAAGGAAGCAGATAGGGCAAGAAACAATGTTGCCTTATCCAGCCAATGAACAAATGAATTATAATCCTGCCAAGAGATGTACCACTTTGTGTTAATTTGCCCAGCACCAGGAACCTGTAACAAGCCTCAAATGCCTTCTACTGGCATGGCATTCCCCCTATAACCCCAAAGAGCTTCCTCAGAATTCAGAATGGCAATCTCTGGATTCAAGTTTTAAAAGCTCTAGCTTTGAAAACATGAACTAGTTACTGGACAGCCCTGATTGATATATAAATGGATTAGGAAGGAGCCTGTTTCAGCACCAGTGTAGTCCTAAACTCTATGTATAATTTAACACTTATATAGGAAAATTTTAAAATAGGTGAGCAAAACCATTATCCTGTTTTTTGTTTGTTTGTTTGTTTTTTCTGGGGTCAGGTACCTGACAGTCAATCTCTCTGAAATGGGTCAGGTTAAGAATGCGATCAGAATTAGACAAAATTATCAACTTATTTGGGAAATGTGAGGCACAGATCTTTTATGTACTACTCCTTTTCAATGTACAAACACCCATATGCCAGGTCAAATTTTGGCAAACCAAACTAGATAACTATACTGCTTTTTTCAGTTGTTTCATAGGTTACTTCTGAACTGATTTCCAAGTCTTAGATTCAATCTGGCTCATGCTCACATTTTGTTGATGTGGGGGATCTCAAAATTTAAGAACTATAAAAATTGTTTTAATCCACATTTCATAAACTGGGTAATCAACACATAAAGAGACGGGCATGCCAGACTTCCCCTCCGTGCTTCTCACATGCTGGACTGGGTGCTCCAGGGGCTGTGACATGTTTGTTGTTAAAACAGCTTGACACAGAGAGCTGCACCCCAGGAGCTGCATGCATCCGTGGGATAGGTGTATTCTCCTGCCAGCCAGGCTGGAGTCCCCCCAAGAGGGACAGCTGGGTTATCTGTAAGGGTGAGGGGAGCGTGGGGAGAGTCCTCTAAATAATGTAGTAGAGGAGTTTTCCTAAAACCTCCAGTAGTCTGGGCAAAACCTTACCAAGTCTTTTGCTATTAACAAAGGCCAGAAGAAAGTGTGAGGGCTGACGCAATTTTCAGTTCAGTAACTTCTATTCCAAAGAGTCCATTGTACCTATCCTTACTGGGAGTTGCTCAGATAGAGTGTAAGGTGCAATAGTGTGGTGTTTTTCAGCCCATTTTCCAGTGCCCAAATAAGACTAATGCTCTAGGGGCACTCGGTAGGCTCCCAGGTGTTCCTTATATGTAGTCCAAAACATGTAGACTGCTACACCAAATGTGGCATTTAGGAATGGCATTCAAACAGACCATGTAGCACAAACAGTGGTCTGTCTCTTCAGGAGGTTTTCTTTCTATGAAGCCCACACTCATCATCCAATGTATTGAACTCTATAGAAAATATGGCCCTAAAGCTGACTTTCCTGGTGCTTCTGCAGACTTTCTCCTTCGGGGGTTTAATTTTGCCATCTTCTCAAAAGACGGTTTTGGTTAATATATATTATATAAATCTCTCTTTGGAGCTGAAAAGTTCTCACATATTTCTGAAAAGGGAAGAAAAGCAGGCTGTATTGCATTGCCTTTTATATTCTTGAAGCGAGGCACACCTCAAAGGCTGAGAAGTATTGTTCGCATCAGTTTGGTTCAGCCTCCTTGACAGCAGGAGTGGACCAGGTGCTGATGCAGGCAGCTGCAGCTGTCTCCTTGGAAGTGAGGTAACCCCACTGGTGCAGAGGCATTTACCTGCTTGCCTGGATGTCTACAGGGAGAGGGAAGGTGCCACAGCAAGAGCTGTTAGACAGCCTATTGCATCACTGTGTTGGAGATCTTATCTCCAGTGATTAGCTTGGCCCTGTTGTACTGCTCTGTTCACTATCCTGAGCTATCTGTCAGTTTGCTACTTCTATTTCAAATTCAAAGAAGGCCTTGTTTTTCCTAGAGCTTATCTTCCTTTCCTGACCAGACTAGCTCATCTAATTGCAAAAAAGTCTACCTCCAGCAGCCAGCCTTGGCTGGCTTGTAATCTCTTATGTTACTGTTCAGTCTTCTTCCAGGTTCAGTTGCACTTGCCTGCTCCAGTCATTGATTGCACTGGCAATAGGATTATATTTGCCACAGCGCAAGGCAGGTTTATTTAACAACAAATGAGGTCTGCAAAATTACATCTACCAGTCTCCGCTGTTTAAATAAAATGGATTTAGCTTACTGCTCCTTCAAGTTTTCCAACACTGCTGGGGTGATCCAAGCGTCATGGTATAACTAGGTGCAGCACCTGGGTGGCATATACTGGGACAAACGCACCAAGATTCATTACAGTCTTCAAGTGATTTTGGATTGTTCATGTTGGGAAGAATACATAATCCCATTAGACACTGGTAAACTAATGTCTCATGAAACTAACCAGGGGTGTTCACTTCCCTGGTCATGCTGATCATGGCCAGGAGAGCTCTGCAGAACCACAGACTATTTCTTTCCTCAAAACACTTCTTAGGAAGTGGGGATGCTCTTATCTAGACACTGTCCCAGAGTGGGAAGTTGCTTGCTGGAGTTAAGTGCTGGGCTAGAACTTGGTCAGCAGCATCCTTACCTGGCTGACACTCACATTCTCCTGCCCCTCAGCAAGGAGGTTTCAGCCCTGTGGGTGCCACTGAATGTAAGAGGGAGAAGAACAAACAGGGCAAACACAAGGGCAAGAGAAAGCCTTTGAGAGGGGAAGCCAGGACCATGAGCTCTGTGAGCAGCCAGGGATCAGTGACTGTGGGTTTCGGTGGAGTTTTCCAGCTGCTGGCAAGAAGCTGTCAGCTGGGTGTTCGCTGTGCAGGACAGGATGGGCTCTGCTCTGGAGATCTGGTTAAGGCCTGTCCACAATGGGTGGGAAATGCTCATCAAAAGGAAGGAGGTGGTGACTGTTCAAGTTGACCAGAGCACAGGAACACATTTCTGCAGTGTGCGAGCCTGTTCACCTCTGTGTTCTTGCTGCCAGTGTCAACATAGGGTTCTGTACAGCAGCACTTGGACTTCTTTCATCATTACACCACCCACAGATATCAAAGTGCTATCAGTTTCTTTGTGGGAGAGTTTGAGGCAAAAGAATAAGACCCAAGTTGTCTAATAAGAAAACTGAGGGAAGTCTAGAGCACAGCCCTCTTGTCCCTGCTGCTCTGGCCACTGATCCTCACTGTTATCTCCTGCTCTCATTACTAAGGTGCCAGCTAGACCTGCAGCCCTGAACTGGGATACTTTGCCCACTTGCAGACTGGGCAGGAGCCACTCTGCAGCTCCTCCCAGAGAGCTCAAGGTGCAGCAGTGCCTCAGGGCACTCAGTAAATGAATGAAAAACAGAGTCAGAACTGATTAGGGAGCTCAGGTTTTGGCTCAGACTCTCCAGAGCCTCCAAGGCATTGCAGAGGCTCAGAACCTCATTACTTCTATAAAGTGGATTCAGTAATTAGCTCAGGTCAAAAGTTTAAGGCTTGGAGACTGCTACTGGAGAAATGGTCCCTCCTGGACATTAGAAACAAAACTGCAGAAAACAGCAGTATCTGGCATTAAGGCAAAATACTTAATTAAGTAGCCTGTTGATAGGACTGCCTTTCTGTATAGTCTTACTGGACACTGATTCTTGCAGTGATGTCCCCTCAGAAGGAAATGCATCACATTGGAGAAGTAGACGGGATATTGCCACAAGTATTTGTGAACCTAGGAGTTATGAATCCAGGCCTACCTAGTCCAAAATCCTATAACAAGCAGAACAAAGTTTTTCAGACAAAGCTGCAAGTACCTGTTACAGGCTGTATCCTGCTCCTGTTACCTCCATACACTCCAGCTGAAGAGCAGCCGAGGCCTGAAGTAGTAATTCATTACAGTGAGATAGTTTTCTCATCAGTTTAAATAGCCAATCTCTGCTTAAATATTTCTAAGTTCCTGGTTTCAAAAATATCCCAAAGCAGTAGTTCTATATCCTTGATTGGTCCTACATACATAAGTCTTTCAGTGGATTTTATTTTCCAGTTTCATGAATATCCCCCCAAAATATGTTATGAGACAAGAAAGCACAGTATCATCTGCTCTTTAATCATTTTGGTTATGTTTTTAACAGTTTACCTGACTCCCAGACCATTAACTTTGATTATGATGGTCAGAACTCCAGGTCTCAGCCCACTCTTGGAGGTCTTTGCAATTCTGCTGTATATCATGGGGCATACTGCAAGCAGTCAGAGCTGCACTACTGAGGTCTGGCATGGCACTGGAGTGTTGTCCATCCTAGCCTTTATCTGGCATTATGCAACCTCACATCCTGCCCACTTTCAGACCACACTGCAGAGACTGTGCCACACTGCCCAGCATGACACCCTGCCTCCTTTCCCTTGCCTGACTATTGCGGAGAGAAAGTGGAATGGGGAGGAGGGAAGGGAGGGGCTGAAGGATTAAACAAGACAGACCAGAAAGCCTTGAATTTTTCCCCTAATACTCAGCCATTTAATGACTAGTTTGATGATAAGCATGAAATTAAATAGACAAGGAAAATTCTCACATGTCTAAGAAGTCAGCAAATAATTAGGCTTTGATGAGGACATTCTGGGATACTTTCTCCTTATTTTGTGAGTCTGTTTTAATGCTGTGGCTGCCTTGTTTGTTCCTGCAGTTGAACTCTGCTGATCTCTCCTGGCCAGACCTTGAATAGATGCTAGTTCTGGGCATTGGACCCATGTCTATTAATGCCTCCTTTATCCACTGAGGTGCTAGTTCTCTGGAAGAACCTTCCTCAATGTGCAAAGCTTTCTGTTCCTTTCACTTGCCATTTTCCAAGGTGCAAAAATGTTCTTCCTCTTTTAAACTTGTTATAGTTCACTTCAACCATAGCAATATTAACATTAAAGATGTATGAAGAATTTGGTATGCGCATTTATCTTCTCCTCTTGTGAGGGTAAAACCAGTAACAGCAGTGTGATGAACAGTCCAGCATCTTTGAAGCTCAAATACATTATTTTTGTACCTATGCAAGTGCTTTATTTTAACTCCAAAGGTTTTGAAAGCCAGAAAAAGAATGAATTAGCTCAAAGACTCAGACCTCAAACCATTCGCTTCAAAGGTCTGAGAAATCAAGATGAGAAAATCACTGCATAGTGTGTGAATTCCCAGTACTCTAGTCCCTGCCAACATTGTTTTGCCAGGAAACAATCCCTTTTTTTTCTTACATGTGTAAATATAAAATCACAGAATGGTTTGAGGTGGAAGGGGGATCACCAGGTACCATCACCTGCCATGGGCAGGGATCCCCACCACCAGCCCAGGCTGCCCCCAGCCCCATCCAGCCTGGCCTTGGGCACCTCCAGGGATGGGGCACCCACAGCTCCTCTCAGCAGCCTGGGCCAGGGCCTCACCGCCCTCACAGGAAATAAGTTCTTCCTTACATTTAATCTAAATCTCCCCTCTTTCAGTTTAAAGCCATTCCCCCTTGTCCTGTCACCACACTCCCAGAGAAGTTGTCCCTCCCCAGCTTTCCTGTAGACCCCTTTAGGTACAGGAAGGCTGCCATAAGCTCTCCTCTGAGCATCCTTGTGACTTCCTCCAGACCTGCTCCAACAGCTCCATGTCCTCCTGTTGCTGGTGTCCCCAGAGCTGAACGCAGGCCTCCAGGTGGTGTCTCACGAGAGCAGAGCAGAGGGGGGACAATCCCCTCCCTCGCCCTGCTGCCCACATTGCTTTTGGTGCAGCCCAGGTTATGGCTGGCTTTCTGGGCTGCAAGTGCATGTTGCTGGTTTATGTCAAACTTCTCATCAGCCTACACCCCCAGGTCCTTCTCCTCAGGGCTGCTCACAACTGTCAGCTGTTAAGTACTCCTAAAGATATATTATGCTTTATTTTCAGGCAAATGCTGCCTCATTATGCCAACTCTCCTGGCCAAAATCACCAAATGCAAGCTAGCTCCAAACTAGAGACCAAGAAATGCCAGGTGATTTAATGCTGCCTGCAAAGTAAGGCATACTGGCTGTTTGCCAGGAGCATCTTTAAAATCTTAAGATAGGAAAGAAATGATTAAATGAGGAAGAACTAGGGAGTGGGAAAGAAGTGGAAGGAAGGGAAAGACACAAGAAATCCCATTTGTAAAGCAAAAGTGTACAGCATGACTTTTGACAGAGGATTTAAAAAATAATGCAAAGCAGAGTGCAGGAGAGAGGGAAGGCAAACCTGAGGCTACTGGCTTTTTCACCGTAAACTTCAGACTTGGAGAAAAGTGGGGAAACTGCCTGGTTTTGGCACATGGCATCAGAAGTCATGTGTCATCTCAGAGCCTGGAGAGCACAACCTTTGGTAAAAGTCACTGTTCCAAAAACAGCATCTCTCCAGGTTTCGAAAAATAGTTGTTGTCTTTATTCCATTCAAAATGCTCCTAGAACCCCTGAATGACAAATTTGATTGAACCCATTGAAAAAGCAGGCTGTCAGCTCACCCTGACAATCCACAATTTTAGCTTTGATCACAATATATGATGGGGAAAAAAAAAAATCCAAATCTTGAAAAAATGCCCCAGGAAGGAAAGAAAACCATTTCCTACTAAGCTCTAATCTCAAATACATTTTGCTGTTTATTTTTGGAAGGAGAAGACCAGCAAACTTGACAGTGCCCATAAGGAATGTCCAGCTGCCAGCGAGCTGTTCACGGCTTTCAGCCTCCTGGAGGAGTGATGGGAGGCGGGGAGGGAGAGTCCACTTCAGGAATGCTGCTGGGGTGTTTAGGAAGGCTGAGCTGTGTTTGACAGTGTAATAGACCCCCAGAGAAGCACTGAGTCTTATGCATAGCCCGCAGCTATTCGAGAATTCAAAGCTCAAATATACACACAGAAAGGTTAGCTTTTAATGGATGGTAAATGTTTGGAGAAACCTTTGACCAGCTCTAATACTGCAGCTGACCATTCAGAAAGTCTGTAATGAATGACCACACATTAGGCTTGGCTGCTCACTTTAGCGGACAATAACTGTCAAGCCTTGCTGCTTAACCTCCAGCGAGCTCTTCTGCCTGTCATGTGGTAACTGAGCAGATACCAATGGGGGTTACACCTGGCTTTGGAGTGCACTTGTTCTGTACAATTATCAAAGTAGTCCAAAGCATGATGCTGAGCTGGAGAAGATGCCATGTCCTTGGATGCCTACAAAAAAAAAAATATCTTATTTTTCAAAGGAAACAAACCTGTTTCAGCCCTGGCCACTGTGAATAGCTCCATCTGCTCCTGGAAAATTTTAGAAAGCAATCAAATATCTGGGGCTTAGGTCCTGGCTTGGCCTTTTGAGGAAGCATGAAAGGAGGCAGTTTGCTTTCCATGTTCTAAAGATATACCAGGGCTCATACTCCCCCAGGAATCTGTCACTTGAGGACTTGAAGTTCAGCATGGACACATGTGCTGATTGCCTTAAAATTTTCACTGCAGAAATTTCTGCAAGCAGTTTCTGTCAGTCTGGAAGCTCCTGGAGCTCCCAACTAAATATTGCTCACAGTAGCCATACCTCTGTGCCCTCTTCACTAGTCTTCCATGTCAGGCATTTCAGTTTTTCCCTTTTTAAAAATCTAAGCACTTTCAAGAGACTTTTGACTTGCCCAAAATCATTCTAATAGCCAAGAGCACAGCCATTGATACAAAATGAGTTCTAATTCTTACTGCCAATGCCAGTCCTAACTCTTACTGTCCACAGAGCAATGCTGTCTCCATTTATAATGCCCACGTCTGGCCTGCTTTGAGGACTGATAGAACAGCAGTCTCCATGACTTTTTGTCCAATGTCTTCTACTGAGAATTTCAGGAAAAAAATATTTTACAGAAAGGAGTCAAATGAGCAACAAGTGAGTAAGAAAGAATGCACCATGTTCCATGACATTGTATCATGGATGAAACCTGGTCAAAGTGAATAAGAAACAGTAAAGGCTCCAAGCCTTGGGCCAATTCGGGCATGGATTCTGTTGTAGGCATTGTAACACCTGCTATTTTTGGAACTAGAGAAAGGTTTCAGAGGATCACGATTTAAACACAAGTGATTCTTCAAAAGATTTGCAACCTCCAAATGAAGAAATTCACAGAGATGTACATGAAGGGAAGTGCAGGAAACATCCTTCTTCCTTTTGTTATACAGCTGCTACTCATTAAGCCCACTTGTCCCATAGTGCTGAAGTCCAAGGTCCCCAAATGCTCACCCCAGACCTGAAACAGGGTTATATCCCATATATCCCTCTGAATCAGCAACCAGAAATGACTGACTGATGGGTGACCCTCTGACACAAATACTAGCTTTTCCTTGTCTCTGTGGTTAAAGTATGAGTATGTGGTTTCATGAGCCTATTGCCTACTGTCTGTTTTCCTGGGAAACTTGGAGATTCTGCAAGTTTTCTGAAGTGCCACCGAACTGCAAAACAAATCAAGAATATTGCAGCTTAATAAATATCTTGGAGTGCCTACTGTCGAGATCAAGCAACATGAGTTTGTCAATGGGCCTTACAAATGGGGTGTCATACCAGTAGCAACTGTTGTTAACCCCACCTAGATCAAGGATCCACTACGCTTCTTTTAACATCAGTCATCCTGCGCACCAGTTGCCCCACTGCCTTGAACTTCCTTAAATACCACCTCAGATGCTCTGTATGACTGTTCAGTGTGAGTAATCATCTGATGGACGGCATTCAGTATCAGATTTAAGGTTGTTCTTCCTTTTCGTAACCCAGTAGTGTTTGTCTGTACATAACAGTGGGAATAAACAGAACATTTAGCAGAAGAGGTAGGATTAGGGTCAGGGAGGTGAGCTGAAACTACCAGTAACAACAGAAGCTTTTGTTAGGTGTCTCTGCTTTGAGAACTGAGAAGGAAAATCATCATGATTGATTTACAGAGATTCCCTGAGGGATGCTTGATATAACCTGACATTTTGCATGGTTGGACAGAAACAATAAACTTGCGATTTTGCTACATTTCTTATTGGCAGGTGGTATTTTCCCTTGCGGGCCCCTGGATCAGCCCTGCAGGCTCTGCCAACCCAATCCTTGTGACTTTTAAAATTCCAGCTACAGAAATAATCTCAACTCACATGAGAATTGAAATATTTACTGGCATTGAAGTGCTAGAACCAAAACAAGTGATATGCAAAAGTGGACTGGAGGGGAGAAAAGAGTGCTTGAAGGGTCACTCTACCAGAGTCACTGTAATGAACGTATGGAGCTTCCTGTTGCTTGACTTTGCTTCAAGAGTCCAACCCAGGTCAGAGTGCAGGAGGAACATGAGGTGCTGACAAGCTGAACGGCTGAATCTCAGTGCAGAGGGACAAACAAAGCCTGATGAGGGAAATTAAGGAAGAGCCACCCATTGTTATACTGTCATCCGTTAGCCTTCTCCTCACCCATTCTGTATCAGGGTCATGATTATGTCCTGCATTGCTATGGAATGGGAGAAAGCTGGCCAAGCAACAATCCTACTGCCAAAGACCAGGGGTGGCGGTGGATGCCAAGGTGAACGTGACTGAGCAGTCACTCTCTCTGCAAGACAAACTGCTTGCTGGACTACATGTGAAGGAGCATGGTCAGAAAGTAGAGGGAAGTTACATTCACCCTGCTGAGTTCTGGGAAAGCTGCACCTGGAACTCTTCATCTAGTTTTGAGCCTCCGTTTCAAAATGATTGTACAGAAGCTGGAGAGAGACCAGTGAAGGCAACAAAGATAATCAAGGCTGGGCCATGTGATCTGTCAGGAGTGGTAGAGGGAGCAGAACTGATACAGCAGAGAAGTGGAGAAAAGGCTTCAGCTCTTCTCTTGGTGGAAAGTAGACTGAGAAGTGTCTAACACCAGCTTGTAAGTTTTTGAAGGGCAACTACAAAGATGACAGAGCCAAACTTTTCTCAGTGGTGCCAGACAATATAGCAAGGGTCAACAAACTAGAGCTTAGGAGGTTTGGGTCAGGCATTAGAAAACACTCTGACCGCAAGAGGGTGATGCAGCCCTTGGCCAGATGTCAAGAGAGTCTTTATCCCTCAGTGTGTACAGGGTGCAGTTATATAAAGCCCGATTTTTCCTGCTCTAGTGCTGGGGATCATCCTGCTTCAGGGGAGGTTTATTTGGAGACTTTCAAGTGTCCCTTCCCACCAGTACTATTGTAATTCCTCTAGTTCAATTTCTTGAAGAGTTTTTTCCTATGGAACTTCTCCTTTTGGTTGCCACTCTTTTGTGGAGGAGGACTTGTCTTAACACTCTTGCAAGATTTCTCCCACACACTCCACAGTCTCTGCCCTGTCACAGGTTCCAGCTAGATCTTTGTTTTGCAGCATCCTTGGCCTCCCGATAGGCTTTTTCTAGGGCTTTGACCTTGGTCCCACGCTTCTCCAATCCTGCAGCACAGCAGCCATCCCACACGAAATTTCCTGGATGTAATCAGAACTGCAATGAACAGAATTATGTCTGCAGTAGCTAAAAGAAGGACATACTGCATGCCATGGAGCTCCATGGCTTGGGGTGTGAATCTGGCTTGGAGAGGATAATAAACTGCAGTATCAGAAGGTCAACAGAATTGTGACAGTAAAACGTGATGTAGGGGCAATGAATAAGGCAAAGTTCATTGGAATGTCCATGGCAATGTCAGGACCAACAATGCTGAATGTCCAAAATGAGAGAAACTTATAAGGCTCTAAGCTGCCCATGGAGGGTGTGGTGAGACATGGGGCAGTGACTTGAAGATTATATGAGCTGGAAGATAGCAAGATGGGACTGATGAAAAGGCCTGGAGACAAGCTGAGAGAGGTCCAACAACATGCTTCTTCTGTTCGTATGCTGATGGTATATATGACATGAAACATGCTGGCACAAAGTTAAGCCATCAACCCTATTTGAACAGATCTCAGCTGGCACAGAAAGTTTGTTCCAAATGAATGCTTTGAGTCATGAGGATATGGCATTTCTACAGTAGTATTAAAAGCCCTCAAGTTAGATTTAGCGTATCACTGAACTGCAGCTTTAAATCACAGTTTCCCCATGTACTCTTTCAGGAAAAAACAAGCATCAAAGGACTTTATAAGGAACTTCCCCTCCTACTCCCTTCAACTCATTTTTCAATCTGAGGAAATAGATTGTATGTTAATTTCAACTCCCCTCTCTCACTTTTCCTCTTCAGTTTGGTTGATGTCTTTGGATACTATTCCAGTGTCAGTGAATATGCAAATACCATTTTGTTTGGCTTGCCTTGGGACAACAAAGTCTTTGAAATGTAGATGTGGGATCTCCAATTTGTCTTCCTAAGATCCTACTTTCATTCAGCTCTTAATTTTTTATATAGTTCTATAGGAAGGCTCTTCTCTTGTCTTGCCAACTAGCTATTCACTCTCATTTAGACAAAGTGGGATATATTTTATCTGGTCAGCATTTTTGTTTGTGGAAGCACGTCGCAAATGATATGTTTTGAAAAATTCTCATCACATGTCGAAGCAGCAAGATAGCTGACTATTTCTTCCCAAAATGAAATCAAGCCTGCATAATATACCTAAACATACCCAAGAGATGGACAATGAGGGCTCTCCCTATACACACTGCTTGCTGGTTTAGATATGAGGACACAAGACTATCAAATCTGAATCAAGTCCATTTGGCCCAGTGCTGTTTCCCTGGCAGTGATCAGTAGAAAACTCTAAGGAATGTGGACAAGAACAGGATGAGTAGAGAACAAAACCCAGGCAATGAAGCACCAGGGCACTTGCATAGCAGGTGGTACTTGGGATTCTGGAACCTCCATAAATGCAGTGAATCTGGATTTGAGAAAGGACCAACACAGAAAAGGGCTATCCATGTATCAGCAGAGATCTACCTGTCCCTCACTAGAGGACCCAGTCCCTCCTGACATACCCAAGTAGAAGTCCCAGTGGCAGTCCCAGTGTTATGAACCAAAAATATCTAGGTGTATGATGTATCCTGCGGTGCAAAATCCTTTCACACTATGAGTGGATATGGTCTTCTTTGAGTCAACACAATGACAACTTGCTGATCGCTCTGAGATCCAATTTCCTGTTGACATATCATAAGCCCCCACATCCTTTATGTGGTTGTTTCAAGAAAGGACTGTCTAGCTGTGCTGGCCTTGCTACCGCTTACAGAGACACCTCTCCTGGTAAAGTACCTCAATCTAGTGTAAGTTTGTGATGAGGAGCTAACCTGACAGCTTCCACCTCCAGAACCAAACTAGTATCCCATGAAATTTCATTCCAATGCCTTGATTTCCTTAGGGCTGATTTAAACCCTGTTTAACCAAGACTTTGTGGAATACCTGGGGAAATGTCTGAACAGGTGGTTTTATACACATATATATCAGCTCAGGATCTAATATTTTTCATTCTAGTAAAGGATAGAAATTTGTACCTGGCTGTGAATTATGAAACTTCGTTTAAGATTATTATATGCAATGGATAAACCTTGACCCTCTATGAAGAACAGAGAACAGTTAGAAATACCACTGAATTATTTGCCAAATTAGATTCCTCAAGCAATGAAGCAAAGAGATAGTCTAGTGTCTTCACAGAGCACCAAATATCCATAAGGCATTTTCAGTTTACAAGTCCAGATCTGGGCCAGGTCCACTCATCCCTAGTCTGTACCTGGATCAACTTCACTTTGGTTTATCAGCAAGCCATCAAACGTAGTAAACCAGAGGCTTTTTCCTGAAAGCACAAATGTTTTGTACTGTGCTAATAACCAAGTTCATAACCTTCAGCCATGGGTGGAAATACTGAAAAGGTTTTGGTGGCTTTTCACCTCAGTGGAAAAAATTGCCACATTCTGTTGCAATTGGCCAAAATTTGCTGTGTATTAATGAGCCAAAGGAGACATAACTGTTGGGAAGATTTATACTGTATCATTACTCTGCCCTGATTGAGTACTTTCCTCTCATGAAAAGCCTTTCTGGTTGACTTGCAACTTCCACTGACCCAGGACTGTCATACTGCTTGCTCTGCATCTATAACTGCAGCATGGTGGTTGCTCAATTTACTACATACTTACTGCATCTCCACTTTGCCCCTCTCCATAGCCACGGTAACCACAGAAAATACTTAATTTAGTTCTTAACATCAACTTCCATTGGAGGTTTCATCCCAGATACCCATGCCTGATCTTCTGACTAAAGGGATCTATTTTTTCTCTTTATTTAAGAAGTTTCAGTCACTCCAGAGATGGACCTTTGATCCAGGGTAACTCTTATGTTCTTTTGGCTGCTTTGCTACTCACAAGACTCATACTGAAAAGTACACATGCAGCACATGTCCAGTCCCTGGGACAAAATTTCACTGCATTTCATCCCATTTAGAGAAAACTATTGGATCAGGTTAATTGAATTTAGAAGAATATCACATTAAATTCTCAGCTAAGTAATACTAGCTAAATTTTCTTATAACTCTAGATTCCTTTGTGTAGCAAACCACATTTTTATTTCAAACATAATTTTCACCTGTGGGTTCAAATGTTCCTACAGCAGCTCTTTTTTTTTCTTTTTTTTGGCTTCTGCATGCCTGGTACAATGTTTTAAGAGGCCAGGGAGGGGAGGAGGTGGGGGGAATTTAAGACATGGATCAAGAAGAACTGCAAAAAATACATAGATAAAGATCCACAGGATGCATTTACCAGTTATGGCTTAGCAGCCAGAACTAAAGTTCACCCACACAGTGCTCTCCACCATGTTGGTCTATCATCATAAAATCTTAGCTTAAAGAAAAAGCTCATCCCGTCTTGTTACTCCATGAAGATATACCTAACTTACGGTGTCTTGTTAAAAGCTCGCATGATAAGCTTCTGTCCACACACCCAGACCACTGACAGATCAGGCCCTGAAAGAAATTTTTGACTGACCTTAAAAAAAAATCTGTTACAAATTATAATCTGTACTTGACAGGGACATAAGAGCTAAGAATCTCAAAAGCAGTTTTACAAGACCCTATGAAATATCCAGGAAATGTCTGTGATGAAGAAATTTCTTGACCTGTGTTGCAGAGGAGCCCACTCAGAGCAGACCAAGCAGAACCAGTGGAGGTACTGTGGGCTCACCTATACTGGGACAAATTTACCCTTCCTGCAACTTTGTCTCCATGCTTGATTAGCAAACACCTGCTGCTATTCTCAATAAGCTACTGGAAAGCTGCAATATATTTTATGGTTTGACTCTTGGCTTTTAACTCCACTCACTGATTCCTGTCCTGACTTAATTCATGGGTCCAGCACTGTCCCCATGATCTGCCTATGACCCTCATTCCCAAAAGAGAGACAGGATTTTTATTTCTTTTGCCTAATAAATTACCTCACGCTATCCTACTTTGTAAGCAACACAGTCTTCACGTATGCTGTATTTGGAATTGCACTTGATTCAACACCTCGAATTGCACATTGCACAGTTTGTTCAGCACTACTAGAATTCCTCTCATGAGTCTAGTTAGAAGTTTAAAAAAGGACCCAGAAGCAGATTTCCAGCACAAGTCAGGACTGGGAAAGAAAAGCTAAAATAAGAAACAGAAAACAAAAATCTGACAAGTGAAAAGTGCTTAAAAATATAGAAATGAGTACAGATTCATTTCAAAGACAATTTAGGGAAATTTCTACTGAGGCCTCATTTATTATCTTTTAATCTCAAGATATGTTTGTTCATTGTTGTTCCAAGGTCTCCAGAATTTAAGGGTGCTTGGAACGCATTTTTGAAAAGAAAATGAAACATTCTGTATTTCATAGTAAAATGGCAAAACCTCTTTAAAATATTTTCAAGAATAGAAACAGCTTTGTTAAAAGAATGAACTGCCAGTGCAATGAAGGGTGAAATGCAATAGGAAACTGACTTGATAAAAGGATAATACCAGTAAATGAATAACACTTCCCTTGTATCACAAAAATAATAATAAATAAATAAATACATAATGCTCAGTTCATAATAACAGCAACTGCAGCCCATGTTCTGAATTGTTTTTCTGGCAATGGCAAACCTGGAGGCTGCCGAGGAGAAACCTTACAGCACAGCCTAGCTGAAGAGGATGAAGTCCCAAGATCAGAAGAAATCCTACATGATCAGCACAGGTGAAAATTGCTTCAATTCATGTTACCTAATGCAGTTACAAATGCTACCCTCAGTCAGCAACAGGAGGAAGAGATATGCAGGTGAGTGTCCAGGGCCTGAGACCAGGCGGCTAGTATTCATCTTAGTTCTGGAGCTGGAAAATGAGATGTCAAGTGTAAGTCAGTGGCCTTTGGCTCTGTTCATACTCAGAGAAGAAAAAATGCCTGGGGCAATTCATTTGGCTCTTTGTAGAGGCCATTTATCATTCGAGGGTCCAGTCCTTCCATTAACAATAAAGGGAGCACTGAGTAACCGGCTTAGGTAGGGACAATGAAATACTAGTCAAAGAAGCTCTGGCAAAGAGCCCCTACTTTGTCAGAACTCCTTAAAAAAGATGTTTGACTGGATGACAAGCCTTAAAACTGAGTATCCCTGAAGTGGGAAGTCTTCAATTCAGAAGGAACTGAAGCCTTCTCATTCAGAAGGAATGAGGAGTCCCGTGTTTTCTTCATGGCTGTTTTAATCACTCAGCTCATTATTCTAGATTAATCTCTTCCCCAGATCTTCTTTTGCTAATTACTCAATGATGGCAGTGAATTCGAGGCTCAAAGAAAAGCTATGGCTCTGGGAAACCAAAGGGCAGGGTCTGCATGATGGCTCAGCCACCATAGCCCATACAGCTCCAGACTGTATAACTAAGGGTAAGGCATGCCATTTTCCTATTTCCCTAGAGTGCCAAGCTTTGCAGTCAGCCTCTAAAAGCACAGCTCATAGAAACCCAGGCATATATATGAACGTACTTCCATGGCTTCTGGAGCCAGAATAAACACATTAGACACTAACAAGAAACAGACTGATTAGCCCTGCAAAGGACACTAAGTCATCTCCAAAACTGACACCAGTGTATTCAGAGCCATTGGATAAGCTCCTCTGCCATGAAACACACCTCAAATGGAAAATATTTTCCTATTCCCATGAAAATGTTTTAACTTCAACAGGGTCAGGAGTTGCAATGTGCTGATTTTAGAGGTTGAAGGCATTAGGAATTAATATGTCAAGCAAGGTGAACATTTAGGCCTCCCACTTTAGAAGAGAGGTACAGGTCCTACAGTAAATCTACATGACTTGGTGTTGGTAAGTGACAGACACTCAGCTGAGCCAACACTCAGGCCACGCTCGCTGTGTTCGCACTTTTGCTGAAAATGGTGAGCTAGGAAGAGGAAGGCTCTGTGCCCAGCCTTCTTAAGAAGTGGGCTTCTGTTTCAGCTTGGCCAACCACTTTAAAACTCTTCTTCTAGCTGCTATGTTGGTGGCAGAAACAGCTGGAGCCCTTCTGAGGTCAGATAGTGGAATTTTAGCTAGAGGCATTCTTTGTCTCAACAGAGATGCCGCCAGTTTGTTCGGCTGAAAGATCTAAGGTAGGGGCCGCTGCAGCAGAAATCCACTTGCTTGGGCCAACCACTGCCCACCCACCCTGGAATTACTCCAACACACTCACTAGACCCCCCACCTCTTGTTTAATCTTTAATGCACCTCCAATTGCCCTAGGCTGGACACCGCAGCCAGGCAGGCAAGATAGGAGTGATGATTAGCTCCCTGACCCCGTGTGCTATGCTGGGCATTGGGAAATGTATGTCTAATGGCTGACCCTCCATCGATCCCGACCGTGTCCTCCGGGCAGAAGGAATCATTAGCAGCAGCTTACGATGGAGGGGCATGCAATACCTCTCATTCTCCTGGGTGCAGGCACATGAAAAAGCCACATGCACAGCAGACCTGCCCTACCTGTTCTTGCTCCCCTGACTCAATTTGGCTATTCTTAGGTATCTAGTGTAATAAGGAATGGGGGAGGGATGAATGTGTCCTTCACATAGCCCCTTCAGAGCTTCCATAGATCCTTTCCTTCCTGTGATCTCCATCTTGTACCCCAGGGAACCAGCTCTTACACTAATAGGACAACAGTCCTAACTAAACTTCACAGCCCCTGATCTCCACCCAGACACTAACACATAACCTCAGAAACTCCAGGTGTAAATTTGGAGGCAACTGCACTTCACTGCTTACCCAGTGCCTGACATCTATGCTTAGGGACTGAGAACCTAACTGTGGAAGAAGAAATCAGAAAGAAAATTCAAGAGATGAAGGAGCTTAAAAGAGAGATTAATAGTTCCATTGCTATCATGTCCATGTGGGGTGTTTTGCTACAGTACAAAAGCTTCCTAGAGGCTACAACAATGATAAATTCCCTTAAGTGAAATAATTTCTACAGGAGAAAGCAACTGGATGAGCAATGCTGAAAATGTGTTCTGTCCAGGTTCTATCCAAGGTCAAGACCCAAGAGCAATTACAGCCTAGAGGGTCAGCCATACTGGATTAAAAATATTAAGGTCCATCTGTGCAATTTCTGACAAGCTTACCAATCTTATTCCAAGGCCATAGTCCTCTCCTTGTATCCGAGAGCCATATGTTAACCAGAAATTAACATCCTCAATCCCACCATTATGGGTGGCAAACATTAACCGCTAGCTACTACCACACTGGAGCAACCTGATGACAACAAACCTTCTAGGTTTGTGCAGTCTCCCCACTCTCTTCCCACCCTCTGAACATTTCACTTCTGGTTTTCATGGCTGCATCATATGAAGTTTCAGATTTGTTCAGTGGATGACTCTACTCATAAGCCTTTCTTCTCCACTGACGTTTCCTGGAGACAAACTACAAATTTACAGCAGAAGGTGCTGTGAAAAGTTCATACATGTACATCTATTCCGTACTCCAGAATTACATCTGATTTCTATTACACATTGTCAGGGACATAGAGATATACTCTAGGTTATCACCATTACTTCTGTCTTGGCAGTGCCTCCTAGCTTTGTGCTATTAATACATTAAATAAAGACACATCTGACATGGATTTTTCAAGAAGAGATCATACCAAAGCAACTCAGCTCCACTGTGAGGGTAACAAGACTGGTAGTTAAGTGGGTTCATATGTTCTGAGTTACTGAAATCACTTGATTCACTGAAGTAGAAAAACCTATGTTATGTCCCATGACAATAAGATGTATCCAGGGAGTGCTATGAAGTTTGAAGATGAAACTTTTGGTAATTCCTCAGGTTCAGACGTGTTCCTGATGTTATAAGAATGTGCATTAGTTAACGGTTAGGATACTGTAATAAAGAATACTTTATCTAAATCTACAGGTGCTGGAGCATGTCCAAAGAAGGGTAACAAAGCTAGTGAAGGGTCTAGAGAACAAGTTTTATGATGAGTGGTTGAGAGAGCTGGCGTTACTTAGCCTAGAGAAAAGGAGACTCATGGGGGACCTTATCTTCTCTTACAACCACCTCAAAGGAGGTTGTTGCAAGGTGGGGGTTGGTCTCTTCTCCCAAGCAACAAGTAAAGGGACAAGAGGAAATGGCCTCAAGTTGTGCCAGGGGAGGTTTAGGTTGGAGATCAGGAAAAATTTATTCACTGTAAGGCATTGGAACAGGCTGCCTAGGGGAGTGGTTGAGTCACCACCCCTTGAGGTATTTAAAGATGTGTAGATGTGATGCTCAGGGACACGGTTTAGTGGTAGGCTTGCCAGTGCTAGGTTAATGGTTGGACTTGATGATCTTAGAGGTCTTTTACAACCTAAATGATTCTGTGATTCTATAATGGCAGCCAAGCAAGGTCTTCCCACGTTAATGGTGTTGTGATATAACCATGATTTAGGATGGCCAGCACAGCTCCATAAGTGTCTTTCTGGATGTGTATAATGCAGATATGGGAGTGAGGAGAAGCAAGTAGGGCAGGAAATCAGCCCTATCTAAAAGGACTTTAAGGGAATACTACTTTATTGTCTATATTGCCCACCATTGTCTATATTGCCCATGTGTCCACCAGCATAGATATTTTCTTACTTTTGTTCTCCACCTGCTTACACGGTTGGTGTAACTTGCCCACTACTTTATGCTCCTTAATATGACTTTCTTCTCCACCTGTGGAGTTCACACAAGTCTCTGCCAACTTTTTCTTCTATTTCTCAGTTTGACACAGTTACTTTAGTCTTAAGCTCACAGAATCATAAAATACCCCAAGTCGGAAGGGACTCATCAGGATCATTGAGTCCAACTCCTGGGTCCCCAGAGGACAACTCCAAAAATCAGACCATGTGTCTGAGAGCGTTGTCCAAACACTTCTTGAACTCCATCAGGCTTGGTGACCACTTCCCTGGGGAGCCTGTCCCAGTGCCTGACTACCCTCTCAGCGAAGAACCTGTTCCTGAAATCCATCCTGAATCTCCCCTGTCGCAGCTTCAGGCCGTTCCATTGGGTCCTATTGCTGGTCACCAGAGAGCAGAGATCAGCGCCTACCTCTCCGCTCCCTCTCATGAGGAAGCTGTAGACCGCAATGAGGTCTCCCCTCAGCCTGCTCTTCTCCAGGCTGATCCAAGTGACTTCAGCCGCTCCTCATACGTCTTCCCCTCTTGATCCATTACCATCTTTGTTGCCCTCCTTTGAACATTCTCTAACAGCTTTATACCTTTCTTATACTGTGGCACCCAAAACTGCACACAGTACTCGAGGTGAGGTTGCACCAACACAGAGCAGAGCAGGACAATCACTTCCAACCAACTAGCAATGCTGTTCTTGATGCACCCAGGATACAATTAGCCCTCCTGGCCACCAAGGCACACTTCTGGCTCATGTTCAGCTTGCTGTCATCCAAAACCCCCAGATCCCTTTCTGCAGGGCTGATCTCCAGCACCTCATCCCTCAGTCTGTACCATATTCCCAAGGCTGCCCATTCCCAGGTGCACTTGCAAGAGTTCCTCCAGCAGAAGTTATTCAGGAACTCTGTGACATGGGAAGGACCAAGTCCAGTCAACCAACCACAAGACGTTTCTTCTGTCACAAGCACAATAAGAAGCAAAGGAATCAATTTCCATAAAAACTTCAGTTGAGCATTCAGAGTTTTGGTGGGGTTTTGTGTGTATGTATGTGTGTTTCTGTTTGGTTGATTGTTTATTTGTTTTCTTTTCTTTCCCTAACAGAAGGAATAGCGAAGCCATGGAAGAAATTGCCTAAATGACTGTCGAAACTCCATCATTGGATATTTTTTAAATGCAATATCGACAAAACTCTGTCAGGAATAGCCTAGTGATCCTACCTTCAAACAGCAATGAACAAAATGACTCCAAAATCCTACACTGTCTTTTCTTTGTAACAGTAACTGAAGACCGACAACTCCTATAATTCAGATTCCATGAGCTGGCAGCTCCCATCCTAGCAGTTTGTTTGGACAATAGCTCCATTTGCTTCTAAAACTCATCTAGAATAAAGGCAGGAGATTACAGTTACAGTTCACTCAGTTCTGAACAAGACCACTCTCATCTTCACCATCCTGTGGGAATCTAGATCTCAATACTTTAAAAACCCACATAAATAGGAAGAAAAATAAAAGCAGAGTGTCTGTATGTGTAGGACAAGGACATTATTGTGAAGCCAGCATGTGTCCACAGCTTCAAGCAGACACTGAACACCTATAGTTTGATTTCTCTGTCTGGATGTCTAGTGTCCAGCACTTCACTGTGGTTCGACCCACTGAATTTCTGTGTCTGAGATCACACACTCTGGTTATAAGCACTGCTAATCTGCATTTAGACATAGACAGATGTCTTCAAGACATGTCTACATGACTGTTCTTAGAGAAGCACAGTCAGCATCATGAAATCTCAAGTCCAATGTCTTTTTCCTGCCTTTTCAGCCAGATGCATGGCAATTCCATGTTTGCATACCCACTGTCTTTGATGTGTCAACACCTACCATAGACTTGACTGACGGCGTTCTACTCTTACTCCCTTTGTTGAGAAGCTTTGATTAAAGAGCATTAGAAGATGCAGCAGTCATCTTCTCTCCATCCCAGCTGTTCTACCAACATCACTAGGGGAAAAGGAGCTTGTGCAGAGTACATGAACGACCTGTCTGACAGCTCAAAGAGTGCTTGCTGGATGCCAGCAGCCTGAGCCTAACCATTAAGGCACTCTGCAGAGGCCATCTAAAGGAAGCAGATGGGGTGAAAATTCTGCTGTACCTGAGACAAAGATATGTTTATACAAAGGCAGTTCCTCCACAAGGACTGGAGTCACCAACCCTGGGAACTGTCAGTCCCACATTTCAAAGTACAAATGGTTATCTTTGTTCAAGCCACATGCTCGTCTTATCTTTACCACATTATGTAGCTCCTATGAGAACTCCGTTACCCCATCCTGTTTACTCTCTCCCTATATTTTTGCCCTTCAATAAGTCCTGAAGAATCCAATAAAGACTTCTACAGGAATTTGTAGCAACACATTCCTTTTCCATCATCTGCACTTTGAGCACAGTCCTTCTCTTATATATCTCTTCTGACAGAATATGAAACCACAAGTATTTTAAGCTGAAACAAAGAAAGTAAAGTGCTGTAATCCAAGCTGACAGGAACATTATTAGTCAGGGAAGAAGAGGCTAAGCAGAACAGATTGCTCAGAGATCTAAGAAACAGCATCATGATGAGAGCGGACTCCCAGGTAGATCTGGGCACTGGGGATGGGCTGCAGAGCCTCTTGCCTTGAGGACACCAGATCAGTCCCCAAAGGTAATAGCAGGAACAGAGATATAGCACAAGCTGGTGTTAAACCACAGCAATTTCCAGGGTCTGCTTCAGAGCCTGGTCTGAATGCCCTTGCTCTGACCAGGACACTGATGTAAGGAAAAAGAGGCACAGGCACTTTTTTTCAAAATGTGAAGTGGATGAGTCCCAACCATACAATTCAAATAAGCTGTTACAATGTGATCTAGAGTGCTCTTTACACCTGGCTTCTGTTTTTAATTATGTGAGATTATTTAGGTCTCCTGCAGCTTTTACTGATAATAATTTATACTAGTCAAGTAACCAGCATGTTTTGAACATCACTGTTGCAGGAATAAATGCCTCTATGGACATCCCTATTACAGAATAATTCCCCTATAATTGCTTTTTCAGTGTCATTTTCATCGAGTTAGAACAGGCAGTAATTATTTTGAATGTTTTAACAGAAAATATTCTGTCACTGCATCAAATGAATGATTCTAGATGTGGAAAGTGTCCTTCATAACTAGTAAAGAGAATCATATCGTACTTAATTTATCAAAGAGATAGTTAAATGGCAGACGTATAAGGAAGAGATTTTCAAGAACAGATGTCTGTTTGTTCTAACAGGCAATGGACAATGAAGATGAAGCTAGACATTTACATTAGATTTCATGTATGCTTTCCCATCATTTTTTGGGCATGAGCAAAACCAGTCCACAAATCAGCAGGAGCTTTCCCCTCCTCCCCATAACTTTTTCAGTAACCCAAGATTTGTTATTGTTTTGGCTTAGCCCCAGTACGGCAGCTAAGCCCTACACAGCTGCTCACTCACTCACTGCCCTGGAGAGAACCAGAAAGGTAAAATCTTAGGACATTTGTGGGTTGAGATAAAAAGAATTTAATAGGTGAAGCAAAAGCTTTGTGTGAAAGAAAAGCAAAATATCGAATTCATTCAGTAGTTCCCATCAACAAGCAGGTATCCAGCCATTTCCAGGAAAGCAGGGTTCGTCACACATAACGTTTTCTTGGGAAGACAAATGACATCACTGAACCTACTCCCTTTCCTCCTTCTTTCCCCACAGTTTTTATTGATTAGCATGATGTCATATGGCAGACTATTCCTCTGGTTAGTTGGGTTCAACTGTCCTGGCTATGTTCTGTCTCAAGAATCACAGAATCATACAATATCCCAAATTGGAAGGGACCTGCAAGGATCACAGAATCATAGAATGGTTTGGGTTGGAAGGGACCTTAAAGATCATCTAGTTCCAATCCCCCCACCATGGGCAGGGACACCGTCCACTAGACCAGGTTGCTCAAAGCTTGGCCTTGAACACTTCCAGAGATGTGGCATCCACAACTTCTCTGGGAAACCTGTTCCAGTGCCTCACCACCATAACAGTAAAGAATTTCTTCCTTATATCTAATCTAAATCTACCCTTTTTTAGTTTGAAGTCATTATTCCTTGTCCTACCACTACACTTCCTGACAAAGTATCCCACAATCCTTTTTATACTGTGGCACCCAAAACTTCCCCAGCTGCAAAGTCCTGCATCTGGGTTGGGGAAATCCCAAGCACAAATACAGGACGGGCAGACAATGGATTGAGAGAAGCCCTGAGGAGAAGGACCTGGGGGTGCTGGTGGACAAGAAGCTCAACATGAGCTGGCAATTTATGCTCACAGCCCAGAAAGCCAACCATATCCTGGGCTGCACCAAAAGCAGTGTGGGCAGCAGGGCAAGGGTGGTGATTCTCTCTTTCTGCTCTGCTCTCGTCAGACCCCACCTGGAGCCCTGTGTTTTGGTCATGGGGCCCCCAACACAAGCAGAACATGGAAGTACTAGTCCAGAGGAGGGCCACAAAGATGACCAAGGGGCTGAAGCACCTCTCCTACAAGGACAGGCTGAGGGAGCTGGGGCTGTTCAACCTGGAGAAGAGAAGATTCTGGGGAGACCTTATGGCAGCCTTCCAGTGCCTAATGGGGGTCTACAGGAAAGCTGAGGAGGATTTTATGTGCATGCCCTTGTTTACTAATGCTATTGAGAATTAATATTTGCTCTTTGGTAACACCTGGAAGCTTACTTTCACCCTGGGCATATTTGTACAATGCTGCGCAAAACACTAATAGTTGGGGGGTGGGAATGGGGGGCTGCCCATGGTGACAGACATATCAACAGCGGAGTTACAAAGATGACATCGGACTCCTGTGCCATGAGGCAGTGGAGAGGCTGGCCATGCTGCTTTGTGCCCCTGAAAACCTATGCTTGGATGGTGGGGGCTGGGGGTTGGGGAGAGCATTGGGTTATCGCTGTAAAAACAACCTAATACAACATGCCACTGTCTGTCTTGCAGAATTCTCATATGACCTTGGGCTATGAGCCACAGACTAAACCTCCTGTTCAAACCTGACCCATCTCTTTCCACAGCCTGAGCAGGAGGAAATGTGAGCCTAACATTGGCAGCTCTGGTTCCTGATGCGTGTCACCCTTCCCCTTCAGCAATTCCCCCATCTTTTCCAAAGCCAGGGTGGGAGAAGAGCCCTCTGTCCTCCACAACACCTGCGCAGGCTGTGGCTCTCAGAGCCTCTGGGCACGCAGGGCGAGCCGAGAGCAGCTTAGCAAAGAGGAGGGGAAAACACGTTTAAGGAGATTTTTTAATAAAAATGTGCTGGTTTCAGGTGACCTCAGGGTGTTTTTGGATAGCAGGGAAGGGATCATTCTCCCCCACTCCCAAGTTAGTGACACAGCAGTCACAGCCTGGATGAGAGCAAGTTGCTAATCTTTATTTCTCTGACTTCCATGCTGCTGGGCTTCTCCAGGAAAACAGGAAAGCATCTGCTGGCAAACATGGCTGTGGAAAGGTTTTTCATCTTATCTACACTTATCTCCTGGTTTATGGTCTTCTGTGGGTCACTTGTGCCCATAGATGTTTTTTATAGCCAGTTTTTTATGTCCAATTTTTCAGACACGTTCTTGCTGCTCTTTTTCCTTTCCTCCATTTCTTTCTCCCCATCTCTAGACCTGCTGAATTTGTGGAGGAGTAAAAGGATTAAATGTCAGGAGAAATTATTCCAATATTGAGAGAGGGAGAGAAGAAACTCAAAACAGGCTTAGATTTTGGACTGTATCTGCGGAACACAAAACGGACAGGTATCTTTATATATCTTCCTGCTCTGAGAGACTAGGTGACTTTCTGATGGGAATTGGAGCGACTATGTGAGTACTCAAGCTTACACCCTGCTGACAGCTCTTCTCAAGACAAGCACAAGTCCCAGAAGTGCCCTGCAGATGAGCATAAACCAGAGCATAAATACTGGGAACTGGGGGACCAACAACGGTTCTCCTTTTCATCATATAATATGTCTTTACCTGCATGGTTGAGCAGCCTTACAAGGTATATCTGGATTTGGCCCAGCTTACCCTGCTAACCCCAGCCATGCCTCCATGCTCTCTAGGTATTTTTGCACTGGAGCTTGCCTGGGGCAGTGCAATGCCATGAATAACTTTCCTACTAAAAGCAAGAGGGGATGGAGAAATGGAAGATGCAGGTGGGTTTGGGCCAGAGCAGCAAGGGAACGATAAAGAATCTGGGTTGAATTAAGGATGAGGGAGGGAACACAAACAATGAAAAGCAAAGGTAAGGGACATTGGAGCAAAGCCAGCAAATCAGCTCAAGTGGCAGACAAGAAGGTGGTATCAAGGCAACTACAGGCCATGGATTTATATCTGTACAGCAGTACCACAGCAGGACTCCAAGGGATCCTCCAGGGGCCAACATGTGAGTCAGAAGAATAACTTATTTAATGTGTAAGAGATGAATCCATGAAAACCTCCTTCTGGAGATGTTTCAGCAGCACAAGGTGTTTTCTTGGGTAGCTTCTGCATCCTATGCATACACAGAATTTTGTCACTTGACCTATCAGGGTCAGACAGGTCTTTGCAAAACTCCCAAGAGTAGTATGTGTAGCTGGAGGTGTAGAAGTGATTTGGGGGGGGAGAGGGAGGAATGCAACAAAACTGTTAAGCAGAGTTTTGCACAGACGTCTACAATTTCTCTACATAAGCAGGGGTCTATCGAGGTGCAAAGCAACAGAAACATGAGAACACATGCCGCTACAAATGATATCGCACCTGGCACTAAAGTAAAAGTGTCTTCTACCTCAAAACATGCAGTGCTGGACTTAGGATCTAATATCTAAGATCAATTCCCAGCTGCCTGTAATGATATAGGAAAGAGCTTAGCAGCAGATAGAGCAAAGCTGACAATCTAAGTGCCATATTGTACATTCAGTTAAAGGTGTCACTGTAGGTAGTAAATCTTGGTTCTGCAAGGTCTCTAAAACAAGGCTAGCAGCTGAGCAATTACAACTTTGAAAGGGACCTTTCCCACGTAGTCTTAGGGGTTATTTCTGCATCCAAAATGTTTTACCAACAGATATTGTCAATATCCTCAATATCCGAGAGAAAGGAGGCATCAAAATTTTCAGGCCTGATATTCTACTAAAACAAAAAGGAGAAGAATCTCCAAAATGCTCTGAAAAACTTCTGTGACAATGTTTTGAGAAATGTAAGAGAAATGTAAGTTCAGGGGAAAACCATGCACCTTGATGGGAAATGAGGAATATCAGTAGGCACAGAAAACAAGTGACATGTGCCTCTACACACAGCTGAAAGGAACACAAAGGTTTCAGAACTGTTTATTTTGATGGGTAGTTTCTATCAAGTTTGGCTGCCAAAATGTCTTATCTAAAGGCTCTAACATTTAAAATGTGCTGTAAAACACTAAATGCTGGTAAGAATAGGTAGTTTCCCTATGAGCTGATGGAAATAATATCATCCAACACTGTCAACTCAGGTTTCTGATGGAAGCCTTTGGACAACGTGGGTGCGTGGAACTAAGAAACTCGTACTAGGTCCAGAAAAGCCTGAAAAAGGTATCATGACTTTTACATTTCAAAAACAAGTCCTGGCAGAAAGTTTTCACAAAATCTTTGAGACAATTTCAGAAGAAAGGCACTAGCAAACACATCACAGACCACAGAAGGTACCATCCCAGGCACAGTTACATGACTTACACCTAGCATAAGCTTGGAAAAAGCCATAGGAGTTCATTTGCCTTAATTTTTTTACTATAGATGGCTTTATCCGGGAGGTGTCTGTTTCTTTTCACTAACTCAGATTTACAGCTCAAGCTTTCAGCTCTCTAAAGTTTGGTTGGAAGTCCCTGAAGCACTCAGCTTTATAAAACTAGAATCTGAAGCAAGTACAAACATACACTCAAGAATGTCTTGAGTACTGGGGAGGAAGTTCTTTGCCATTACAGAAACCAGAGCACAAAAAGAGGTTTTGTAAAAGTTGTACAGGGCAGCAAAGGCTCTCTATGTGGTTGTAACTAGGCTGACCTCCAGCTATGGGGTTGCTTGCATTAACCCGATGTTAGAGCACGAGCTTGAAGAAGCTACAGCATCATCATATTTCAGCATGCGGAATGATAACGTGAATGCTAGCAAATCTGTGCTAAGTAAACACAGCTCACACTTTGCAGCTGTCACTGAATGTTTGCTTTGCACAGTTGTTTAGATGCAATTGTGGATGAGAGGGAAAACATCTTGACTGGGAATTGCCAGAGTCATCCAGTGCTGGTAATCCCCTTGACATGAAACAGAAACCTGATCTGTGCTATTTATTAATTGCTGACACTGAGCTGCTTGCTCCCCCAAAGCAATGGGACATTGACTGTCCATGATGCTACAGAGAGAGCCAATCTGACCTAGAAGACACTAATTTACCAAGAAGAGGTATTTCCATTGTTGTCTATATCTAAGATGTGACTTGCATACTAGCCCATGCTATTTGTGCCTGTGGCCCCTGATGCTCTCTTGCCTAGTGACAGCTGTGCCTCTAAAGAGTTTGCTGAAGGTCTCCACTACCTGGGAGAGATAGCAGGGCTGGCCGAGACCTGTGGCAGCATGTCTGCCCCAAACACAGCACACCTCCAAAAAGCAGGAGTCCTGCCTGGCCATAATGGTCCAGCTTTTCTCCATCCAGCAAGGTGGGGGATTTTCAGCATGGCCGCACAAACAAGCAGGCATCCTACTTGCCTCATTTGCCAGAAGCTCTTTCCCATGACATTTTAATCCCACCGTGACAGGAACAAGCAGCACAAGGAGGTTTCTTTGCACCCACCCAGTGTGGCACATGCACAACCCCTCCGCTGTGTGTATGCCTGATAAGACTGAGAAAACAAAGACCTCACATCATGATTAGCCCAGCTAACAGGGCACAGGAACAGATGATCCCAGGAAGATGACCTGCCTGCTCAGGGATTGCCTTGCTCCGTGTGTGACCAGACTCTCTGCTGCCTGGCACTGCTGAGGGACCATGTCATCTCACTTGTTCTCCACAAGTGCTCCTTCTCTTCTAGAGCCATTTCCTCCCACAGCAAAATTTGAAGTTTCCATTTAGTCCCTGGCCTTGGACCTAACAGCCTTGCTGCCTTTTGGTGCCATGAAAATGCTGACAGGCAAAACTATCCTGTTAGGAAACTTATGCTTAAGGCCATACTCTGGGAGAGATTCAGGCTGCAAGTGACTCAAAACAGCACAAGGTCAAGCCTGCTTCCCCTCAGCATCTTTTCCTCACCTGCCTGAAAGTTAATTTCTTGTTGTCTCATTGCTGTGTCGCTGAGCATCTAGGAAAAGCATGGCAGACAATGCAGTTCGTATGACAGCAGAGACAAGCTAGGGAGGAGCTCTTAACACACGTTGTCACAGACAAAAATCCCCAAGATCAGCACTCCCTCCACTGAGAAGAAGGTTAAGTAGATACCACTGCCTCAGTGGGGTAGGGGAAGTATTAACTGGGAAAAAATGGGGATGCATAACCAGCCATAAGAAAGGCTGCCAGGCATCTCCCCGAGAAGCCACATGTTGCCATCAGTGAAGAAGCCAGAGGCTGCTATGGGAACACTGTGTGGCTCTCCCCAAACTTCCAGTGACTACCTCATTACAATTGTGCTAGTGGTTTTTTTTTGTTTTGTTTTTTGTTTGTTTGTTTTTTGGGGGGGAGGAGGCAGAGGAGGAGAATGGCGGGGGGGAATTCCTGGGGAAAACAGGCTGGTCAATGCTATGAGCCATGCTGGTGCTTGTGGCACACAGACATTCCTAGCCTGGGACCTGTGCTTGATCTGCTACTCTTTGTCTCATTAAGTTCCCCAGAAAATGTCACTGACCTTATGAAGCCTGTCCACATAGAAGTGTTGCTTTTCATGCGGACTTCACGACTTTGGTGAACCCATGCCTATGGTAGACCTTAGGAGACAACAGGAACCTCCAGAGGAGAGCAAAAGGCTGGGAGAGGACCCACGAGTGTCTTGAATTATTTATCTTCCCCAATGCGCTGGCATGCTTTACCTAGGAGAACCCAGCTACTCTGAACAGTATTTTTGGCACACTTTCAGCTCAGTATGTGCCAAGGAGCTGGACAACTCTGTGTAGAACTTTAGGGCTGAGCAACACTATCCTTCCTTCTAACAGGCCAGAACTGGAACTCAGAAGTTATGTGCAGAAGCTGACAAGTGAGCTGGTGTGGGAAGGATGGAGCAAAAAGATCCCAGCAAGCAAGCAAAGCACCGCATGAAGTGGCTCTGCTGTGGCCCATGACTGGCATGCTATGCCAGGCAGTTACATACATTGGCTATGGATTGTGCCGAGCCTTGGACACAACAGCTATCCATGCTGCCTGTAGGGCTTAGCTTGGCACAAGCATCAGATGCATCCTGTGGCCACAGCCCTTCCTCTGGTCTTGCATGGTCACTGTTGAGCACCATAATGAGGTGTAATGAGGTGACACCATGCTGTGGTGGCCTCATGCCAGAACAAAGTCTGGGGAAGCTATTTGGGATCCCCTGGTAAACCCACTCTCAGCCATTGCTCAGGAATACTGGTGCCAGAAGCTCCCATGTGCCCGAGCTGAAGGGCAAGAATAGCCACTGGTCTGGTGTCATCCCTCCCTGCAGAAGGTATGATCCTCTACACATCCACAGGCTTCCCTCAGACAACTGCTTCAGGGAGAGTATGAGAACAAAGGCTAGCCATCATCTTCCAGGCTGAGCAACATTTGCATCAGTCCAGTTGCCCAGTCACATGCAAACAACTTACAAGGAAGCACCAGGGGCACCAGGGCAGAACTGAGCAACAGTTTTGCTGCTTATGGAAATGCACCAGCCATAATTATGGTGGGATTTGTCTCACTAGAGTCACATCTCTTTAACACAAACATACCTGAACTCAGCATGCCTGGGCGGCCCTTAGTGTTGGATGGGCAGAAATGGACATTTCCAGGTAGGTTCTGGAGAGGGTGCAGGTAAAGGAGAACTAAAGGAATAAAGTCAATGTGCCAGTGGAGGAATGGAGTTATTCAAAGCTATTTCCCAGTGATTTTCCTTGAAAATAAATGTACACTTTTAGAAATCAACTGGTATTTATTGACTGACAAGAACATCAGCAGAGCAGACACTAGTGCAATACTGGACAACACAGCCAGCTACACAAATATGCATTTTATAATCAAAAGGAAATCAGTTATGGATTATATAAAAACTAGGACAAGGTACAAGCAGGACCGTAACGCAACTTAAAACCCACAGCACCATTTTCTTTCTAGAAGATACAAAAGAAATATAAATAACATCCATACTTCTTGTCACAAAAGTTGTACATCTTGAGGTAGTCAAATGTTTTGTTTCCCTTAAAGCACTGCCTTTTATTGTTTGTCTTTTTTTCACATGACATTATATTGCTGCAAATTGGCCTCTCAGTCCTACACATGGTGCCCAAGGGTGCAGAAGTGGTCATTGCATGAGTGGGGTTTGTTACCTTGTTCATTAATGTTTCTTGGCTTATGTCATTCTTTTTATTGATCTAATAAAGCACCCCCAAAACTAGCATTGTGCTGCCTCTCCATCACAGCAACAGTGTTGCATGGATCCTCAAGGAATTACCAGTGTCTAATCATTTTTTGGCCATTCTCCAGATAAGTGATTTCTTCCCAGGCAGAGTCAGTTCTTAACTTGGGGACAGCAGGGTAAATCCACACCAGAACTTATATACACCTCACTAAACTTTTTCTGATTATTATCTCCCTCCTGCACTAAGCATGCTGGACACAATACTACCAAACCCAGCACCACAAAACACCAGGACCAGCAACAAAAACTGTACAAGGAAGCACACACAGATATAGGGAGCAACCTGTGACTGCAAAGTAGCCTTCCATAGTAGTAAGGATTCCTGCTGGCTCGTAGGAAACACTGAGAATTGTCACTTCTCAGGTTTCTTGGATCTTAGGTACAGAGAAAAGAAGTCATCCTAAATAATAATTTAAAAAAAAAAAAAAACCTATACAGGAAAGCATGTGCAGCTCAGATTTTTAGTGTCAGTAGCCATACTAAGGTACATTTGTGCTTGGAAAATAATTGCTTTATAGCCATGGCATACATTCACCTATGCTGCTAAAAAGACTTTGATGTAAATATGACCCCCTTATATCTCCAGCTTGTCATTTCAGGAACTTCTTTGCACATATAACAGAAGAGGCAGCACATCTGCTGGATCTGTAGTACACCATAAGATGCACAGCATAATGGAAAAGTTCACACACACATCAAATGGAGGCCCAGCTATTTACATCTCAGATCTCCAGGAGATGGCAGAAGAGCATTGCTCAAGATGATGTTGCTTGGTCTTGATTCTTTAAGAAAATACAGTTCAAACCTGAGAATACTGAATGCTGAACAGACCCATGTTTTGCTCCCTGGCAACACAAAGCCTCTCACTGGTGTTAACTGAACTAAAGCATATCTCTGAACATCAACCCAATATATCTCAAGTTCAGGCAGTAACAAAGTTACAGGTAACTGAATGGAGAAATAAAAAAAAAAGGAAAAAACAGCTATCTGCCTCAGGCAAAATTCCTCACTCTTAGGATTCAAGGATACCAAAAGGAGGGATATCAACATTGCCTTAAACACAAAATATGCTCAAGTCCTTTCCCTAGGCCTCATGTGGCATTTCCAATAATTATTTATTTCCCCATCCGTACTCATCATGTGGTTTCCAAACATTGAAAGGCTGTCTATTCTGGTTGGCAGGGGCTGACCAAAAAGCCTTTTAACTGTGACAGGGAAGGGTTGAAATAGGTTTTGAGCTGAGCTTGCAGAGCAAAGCCAGGAGGATATCAGACTTCCTTGTCCAGACTTGGCTTGACAGCTCAGTTAACAACCGAAACTTAATTCAGCCAGATGCCAGTCTTCTGTATTCCACTGAGCCCAAATTCAAACCAATCATACCACAGAATGAACCATCTCTTCCTCAGGTCTTTTCCATCTTTACCATTTTAACAAGCAGCACTGAGTGTTGCAGGATATAGAGCTGCAGACACAGAAGTCCCCTCTGGTAGATGAGAAACCAGTACTTAATTTTCCTCTCAAGTATCTTTTGTCCAGCTCTTAATCAACATTTTGCCTGTGCTGCCAGGGCTTCCAGGCACAACCTTACCTTTCAGTTTACTTTATTTACATTATTCTTAGATTCTAACACTACAAAGTTTATGTGAGATCCCCATGAGATTGCGTTAACCCAATACTCAAAACAAAGGGCAATGCCATCTCATAATCCCTGGCAGCAAGACTAGACTAAAACACTGTGATACCAGTTACAACAGCTCATGGGTCAAATGGTAAAATAGATCATGGCTTTAAAAACTAAAAAACAAACACAAACAAACAAACAAAAAACATAACTAGAGGTAATCCCTGCACATTTCAAAGGATTCAGCATTTTCAGTGACAAGGAAATTGGTGACACCATCTCAAAAGCATGAATGTCCATATGACAGGGGCTATACATAAAACAAAAAGAAATCTTTTCGTACTAAGGATTCGTCCTGTCTTGAATATATTCTCTTTGCCTGAAAGAGCGTCAGAGGTCCAACTGAGCCCAAAAATACCCACATTGAGGGGGCTTGATCTAGTTGCCTAAATACAGGCATTTAGTCCTTTTGCCACAAATCTATACTCCGTTTCCCACTGACATCAGTGTTTCAGCCACAAAAGATACAAATAACCTAAGCTGCAAGTTCTGCCAGTCTGACCATATTCCTCTCTGCCTAAATAATCATCTTACCTTCTTTCTAGTCTTGTTTTTTAGCCTGTTGTGCAAAACACCTAGCATGCTTCTGAAATGCACTCACCCCCTGCTTGAAGCATTACACTTGGGATACAGAAAAAGGATATTACTAAAATAACACTTTTGACTGTGTGAAAGCCAGACTTGCCTTTAGGATGGGTGAAAGAAGCCTACCTATTTAAAATGCTCTTGACAGGAAAGTGAAGTGTTTCCTTCCATGCTCACTGCAGAGCAGGACCAGGTCATTGGAGAAGACCAACAGACTTACATACAGTGCGGTTTTTTTGTTTGTTGTTTTTTTTTTGTTTTGTTTGTTTTGTTTTTCAGGAATAGTAAAGAAAAGCAAGTCTGAGCAAGGCAAAAAGCTTCACTTTGAAATGAACTCATTCTGCAGGTAACTGGGGAGGACCCCAAGGGCCCTACAAACACCAGCCAGGTCCAACGAGGCTCCCATCTAGCCCGTAGCCCATCAGCCACTTCAACCAACTTTCAACTTCTACTCTGTGACTGGAGTAACTGGGGAGGGAAGAAAGCAGACTTTCAGTTATACATGAGATGATTTGTAGATCTTCTCCAGGAAGTCCATGCTGGTTTTCCAGGGCAGGAATGCATCAGAGTTTCATAGACCATAGCTCCCTGTGCACAGCTTGACAGTTCCTACTGCATGGGTCAATCACAATGGTGCTCAGCAGGGTCACCTAGAGCTCACTAAACACAAAGCTCTAAAGTGAAGACCTAACACTCCTTGAAACATAAAAAACCTACTCTTTTCCTAAATGAGAGAGCAGATTCATAACCCCTTCCTGAAATCCAGCTGTCAGCAGGTAACACTGACTCAGATAACATTACTAGGAGACTAAAGAAGTGGATTTTTTTATTCAAACAATTTCATGGCAAAGCTGGAGACAGAATGTACTAAGTTGTAGAAAACCAGTTCCATCCTGAGCTCTTGCCTGCAGTGACTGTGCTGATCAGGCAGACAGGACTTGCATAATGTGTGAATCCCAATCTATAGTAATGTGTCTAATGGAATCCCCTTAGTTCGTCAACATTAGCCCAAAGAGGAAATAAAAAGGAATGAGCTCATCAAGAACACTTTCCACCACCTAGGAGCATCCTACCTGCCCTCAGATTATGAGATCTCAGTGTAGAGAACGTTTAGTGCATGCCCAGAATTTACTGGTCCAATGGACAACCAAGAAATGTAATTTTTTAAGGCAAAAGGACAGAGTGGTGGATCACAGAACCACAGAATCACAGAATCATCTAGGTTGGAAGAGACCTCCAAGATCACCTAGTCCAACCTCTGACCTAACACTAACAAGTACTTCTCCACTAACAGTTGGATATCGTTCTTTGATATCCAACTGTGCTTCACCCCTCTGCCCAGGTCCCAGTCCCTGTTTAAATGAGAATGCTCCATGTAATGACATAGTAAATACATCAATAAAACATTGACAAATAACCCTCAAGTGACAGGGTACTCCCTTGCCCTCAGATGCCGTGCAAGCCAAGAGGTCAGTAGAGCAAGCTGCCTGGGATAAATAGTACAGACGAGAGCTAGTTTCTTTGTCCCTTCACCTATGATTCCTGTTCCTAACAATTTTAATTCATTGGGATACTTTTTCATCAAGAACATTGAGACTCGTGGGAAGATTTCAACTCCAAAAAGATTTAAAGCAACATGTAAATAATGGTCTGCTCAATATTAATTTCTGGGGTATTTAAAAAGGCCAATTAACCCAATTTGCAGCATTATGTCTGTCATAAACACTTTAATTCAGTTCAAGTCAACTTAAGCCAGAACAAGGGATAAAAAGTAGTAAGCCCATTAAGAGACCTGTAGATAGCCAAAGGGAAGGTGTTAATGGCCTCTAAACAGTTAGTTAATGGCTAGATCTGCTCTGAGCCAGTTCTTTCCCATCTGTTTATAAAGCAGAAATCAAGAATAGTTGTAAAAGCCAAAGAGCAACGTCAAGATAATGTGAGTACACATCACTGCAAAGTAATTTTTTCAAAGTGTGTGTAAATGAACGCTCAAGAGCTGGAGCACACTCAAGAGCTGGAGCACACAGGTGGGATCTCACTGCTTTTTAGGAGAACTGAACCCCATTGAAACCCTGCCCAGTTCAGCCTATGGCTCAGTCGGTCTAAACAACCTAAACCAGCATCTTCATCCATTATATTGCCTGTGAATTTTGATCTGAGGATGAGTATTTAAATATTCTTTTTAGCATTATCCAATCTCCACAGCAGCATCCTGCTCACTGGCTTATAACCATTACCAAGGATAAGTAAATACAGCACCTTTGTTTTCTCAGGGACCCTCCAGAGCTGCTCACCATACAAACTGGGAACCTCTAACTGTAAACTCAGCACTCAGGTTGTGCTCCACACCTCTATGTGTGCATGGAGGCAAGGTCAGAGACTGCCTCACTGCCATTCCCAAGACTGCTTTTAAGACACAAACAAAGACACAATACAGGCTGCTTGCATTGTGCTCATCTTAAAGTTCACTAGAAAAACATGACTCAATGCCAAGGTATGACAACACTGTAATAGGCTTACATGAGTAGCCAGTGTGCCCTTGCCACAAAGAAGGCTTACATTAGGCTGCATTAGGCAAAGTACTGCCAGCAGTTTGAGAGAGGTGATCCTAGCACCTGGAGCACCATGTCCCGTTCTGGGCTCCTCAGTACAAGCAAGACATGGGCATGCTGGAGACAGTCCAGCAAAGATGGCCACAAAGATGATGAAGGGACTGGAGCATCTCTCCAGGGACTGGAGCATCTTCTCCTCAGGAAAGGCTGAGAGAGCTGCAACTGTTGTCTTCCAACCTCAACCAGTCTGTGGTTCTGTGCTTCTCTGGACAATGCTCTTCTCCCAGGTCACCTTCTCTCATGCTAGATGCCTCTATTGTCTAGATATATCTAGCTTCTCAGTGCAGAGATTGTCATTCATGACTTGCAAATTTTTAAAATGCTCCAGTTACAGTAGTTCTTAATTCCCTTTCAGAAATTTTATGTCTCATTTGCAGAGGGCAGAACTGTGGGATGTGATGCACACTGGGCACCAGGGCAGAGTCGTACATATAAGACAAAAGAGGCAATGAAAGTTTGATTGGGAAAAACAACAACAGCAACAAAAACAAAATAGATGCTTAATTAGCACCATCACCCCGGATCCACCACCACAAAACAACCTCCTGCGAGGCAATATGCTGCAAAGGATTATTACTTCACAGACCTCAGCTGAGTTCCTGTGATACATGCACTTTATCAGGTACAGTTCCAAGTTTCCTGTGTACAGCAAGGTTAATACATGGTTACAATGTGCTTGAAGTCTAATGCCCACAGTGTACATATGATGGACATGAGCTCCATTTGTTTGTAAAGTTGTATTTCTGCGGCACAATCCTTGCATCAAAATGAAGCTACTCAACAGTGTGTGAGTTCAAAGCAGAAAAGGTTCAACCAGCTTCCAGAGAACATAACTTAAAATCTCCTGCTGCCAGGGTCATTTTGCCTTGGTGCAGGAACATGCCCGTCTCTGCTGCATCAGAATCCAGTCTCTGCTTAGTTGCCTCTCCAGTCCCTTTCTTCTCTTGTCTCCAGGAAACAGGGCGCAAGCCCTCATTATTTCAGTGTGACCACCCCAATGCATTTACATTTGTGCAAGTGAGGGATGGTGGGGGGGAAATATTCCTGCAATTGAGTACAAGCTCAAGAGAGAGATTTTGACTGCCTCAGTGACTCTGCTGTCCCCTTATTACTACCTCTCTCTCTCCCTCCTTCCTGATTTGTTACCTGGCAAAACTTCTGGTTTTCACCCCTCATACAGGAGCTGTCCCCAGATTTGGGGATCTCAGCACTGAGGTAACGGGAGCACTAGACATTTTTGGTGCTTGCTTTTTCCCTTACCCCACCATAGAGAATTATGTCCCACTCTCCATACTTCTTTCTTGTACTCTAGGATTTGTTTGGACCCTCTAGAGCTGATTTTACTGCTTGCAGCTGTAGACCACCTCTTCCTGCATGCACTGTTGGCACTCAACATAGCAACACCACTGCACCTGACAGTGGCAAGAGAAGGTAACCAACCGGCTCTGGGTGTTATAGCCTCGTCCACAGCACATGCTGTCACAGTTGCCCTCGCGAGAGCAGGTCCTCCCAGCAGTTCCCAGGGAGTATTTGCTGGGCCGGCAGAAACTGGGGGAGTCTTCCACATACACCAGGTCAGTGGCACGGGGCGAAGCAGGGTGCTTGGTGGAATGGCTGTGTCTCTGTGGGCTGGCCAGCTCTGAGTGGCCCACAGCATCATTGGTGGTGCTGAAGACCTTGACAGCATCATCATAGCGCAACTTGAGCAGTCGTCCAACCTCATGGAAAGGCGAAAGCTGCTTCCAACATGTCCGGACAGCACATGAACCAGAGACGCCATGGCACTTGCATGTGGTTTTGAGACCATTTTTCACAGCCTGATGAGGAAGAGAAGCAGTAATCATTATCTCCCAGGACCACGAGCCTGGTTCTGGGTAGAGATTACACTTCAGTTGCAGACAGCCTGAGAGTACTTCAGTTTTATTGGCATTATTCCTATTTTACAGAAAGAAAATGAAAAAATAGAGGAATATCTATAGAGTTGGTCAGAAAGTTAAAGCCTGAATGATTATAAATGTCTGAATATTGAGGCTAGTCAAATTCTTACTAAGCATATGTTTGGAACAGCAGGAGTAGTCAGCCATGAAACTGTGTATCTCCAGCATGGTCAATTCCCGCTCTTAGCATATTCAAATCAAGACAGTGCTCTAATCAAACAAGTAATTAGACTCAATAAATAAAAATAATGGTAAGTCAGTAGCCTGTAATATATAAGCCAAAATGCTTGATCTAATGGCCTCCCTAACCCAAAACTGTAACATGACTAGGTCCATAGCAAATCACACAGACGTAGCAAATCTCCTCTGGACTCATAAATGATCTCAATAGTATCAACCCTCGATCTGCTTCATACTTCATACCAGCACTGAAGCTCTAGCTGTTGTCACACCTCCCTCTGGCCATCACATAACCAACAGAGGAATTCAGCCAGTGAGTTTCGCAGCGGTTACTGTACTGCATATTACTACCACTCAGCCTTTGATATCGGTAGAGGGTATAGCTTGCTACTCTCCTATTCCGAACATCTAACTCCTCATATCAGCGTTCAGGAGACTTTCCAGGGAGCTCTCTCTACAAAACTGAGAGCCAAAACACACAGGTAAACAGGGGTCTGGTTTCTGACTAGGGGCAGTGAATACTCCTCTCACAAACACCCTTGGCTGAGGATGGGTTGGAAGACTTGCACTGAACCCTAAATTCTCTTTAGGCCTGCTGCTGCAACTCCTCACCTTGATGCCAACATTGGTGTTGTGGATGTCCACCTTGGCCCGTAGGTCTTTGCCAATCCTCTTCTGACCCAGGAATTTTTTCAGGAACTTTGTGCTGTATTTGAGGTTGTCTCCACAAACACCCCATTGCCAGGCCTTGCGGTTCTCCAGGTCTGGGGAGTCATCACAGGTGCAGCGCTCCATGCGCCCAGCACTACATGCTCTGGCCAATGAGTGGGTGAGAGCTGCAGAAGACACTGCATATAGGAAGGCAGTTTCCTTAAAACCTGCACAGGAGAAGGATTATGAGAGGGTAGGTGCAAGAAAGGCAAAATAAGGTGTTCATCCACTTCACTGGCTCTCCTGGCTGTCCATGAGCTAATACCAAGCACAATACTTGTCTTACAGACAAAAGAGACAAAATTCTTCCATTACCTGCACATAAATCCTAGAAGAGAAACCCAATATCAGGTTTGAAGTAACTGGCATATTAACATCCCAGTCTCACCTGATGACTGAGACTGATGCAATATGGACACAGAAGACCACTCATGAATCAAAGGATTAGAAGGGCAATATACAAACAGTCTTGGGAAAATGTGCAACTACAAAAAGTGAAAGTCATGAAATTCTATTTGTCCCCCATCCTCACCACAGAGCTGATAGGTGTGAATAGGGGCAGTCGCTGAAAACATGTTGTTGTCTAAAATCATGAACTATTTTAAAAAGTTTAAAATCATGAACCAACTATTGTTCATAATAATGCTCACATAATAATCATAATATGTTCACATAATAATCATAACAATCATATAATCATGTTTAAAATCATGACTATTTAGCAGAGACTGAAAAAAGTATTTTAAAAATACATTAAGATACATATCTTTTATTTCAAAGTGTTTTTACTTGGGAATATTTTGACTTACTAGTGGTATTTCGTATCGAAAGATGACACACAGTTTGATTGGGAAAGGTTCCATGTTGGAAGAACACCTTTGGCAAGGACAGAATCTCCAGCATATAAGTGGATTTTATAACTTCTTTGTAAAGAGAATCCCAACGACAGTGGTGCTGCTTTCTGAAGCTATTCTCCTTTTTAAACCAGGCTTCCCAGACAGGCTATGTTCACCCTGATAGATATGACCATGATACACCACAGCATATAAACCATGTAAAAAAATACAATGCCTGAACAGAAATTGCCTGAAGACATGAGATCAGATAGGAATGGCCATGTGACATGATAACCATGAGCTCCAGAGATGTCCCAGAAAGCACTGATCAGCACATACCTGACCTAAACCCCAAAATTTTTTATTTTCCTGTTTAACTCATTGGAAAATCTTAACATTTCCTCCAGAGTTTATCTGCAAAAATTAAAACCAATGGAAAATTATGAATGGAATATTGCTTAACAAGTCCATAATTTAGGAAGCAGACCAAGGATGAGAAAGGCAAGTGACTAATCAGTATCTCAGAATGCAGGAATGGATAAGACTGGCCAAAACCAGACAACTGTTGGTTTATGAAAAATACACTTGTACATTGCATGGAGGGAAACACATTGAAGAAAACAAATATTCCACACTGGAAAATTCCAAATTTCTTTCCACATCAGAAGGAAACAAATCTGTTCCCCTAAAAACATGAAAGAGAGAGAACCACAGAGATCTGATCTAGTCTGCAGTAAGCCCTGTTTTGTGCAAAGGTTGGAAGGGACCTCTAGAATTCATCCAGTCCAACCTCAAATCTTTCCATCATTCTATTCCCTCAAAGAATTCCCATCCAGCTGTAATAACAGATCAGAACAATGACTGCTGAGATCCGGGTGAGGTCACCATAAATCTGACCACAGAAGAGGACAAATAGTTCTTCTGATAGCTATCAGTAAGAAGAATGACAAATTGACTAATCATACACATAATGGAGAGGCTGTATTTGCGAATTCAAGACAGACTTCATACGCGATTGTTCAAATTCCAAAATTTTAAAAGAAATATCTAGCAATAGTCTAGACATGAGAGAGACAAGAAAATATTGAGGAAGTCAAGGAGTTCAATCAACAAACTTCTTCCTGCCTCCACATTTAAGTTGTATCACAAGTAAACAAGGGACAAGTGACTTCCAGCTGAGCTCTCTGATTGACAATGTTCTGTAAATGTTTGAGGGTACTGGAAGAATAATGAAAAAATGTCACCAAATCCATCTAAAGTTTTGGAAAAACTCATATGAGATTCAGTCATTACAGATTTTGAATAGCAAAACAATGCTCACACGTTTTCGAACACTGGTTAACTCAAAAGAAGGAGCTAAGAGAGGATATGGGATCCTAATTTTGAATAACATTTGGGATCCTAAACTTGAAAAACAGTTCCAGTAGCTGATCTCCAAATCCCTACCAGATTCCCAGTATCCTACATGAGATACTGGTACCAGAAGAGAGGAGTGCATTTTAGAAACACTTTCTCATACCATATAAAGCTAGAAGTACCAGTCAGATCCACATACTCTGCTAAATCTGACTTTGTGGAACACCACACTGCTTCTGCTATTTCTGAGTAGTGATGGTTTGGTTCTTTCTGTGGTATTCCACGTAACTGCTGGCCAGATATCAACCCGCTTGAAATCAGAGACCATTGCTTGTGGTCAGACCATTGCAGACAGCAGTAACTGAAGATAACGAACATAATTCCAAATCATGTCCTTCTTCTCCTCCCTCCCACCTCCTTTTATGGCAGAGGTTCAGTGTCAAATGCTTGTCTGAAAAATCTGATTCCTTCTCATTCATCGTAAGGGACTGATCCCCATTTAATTAATTCACAAGCACATGAGTAAAGAGAAAATGAAGCGTCCTTAAGACCTTGTTGAATAACAATGAACAACAGAGCAGCTATTTAAAATGTATTTTCAGAAGGATATAGCACAAATGAGCAGGAATCCACTCCAACAAACATGTTATTGAGAAGATCTAAATGGAGGTTTCTCCCTGTGTGCTGGGTATCTATCCTCCCACTGTGTCGATGGTGCTCTTGTAACCACAGCCAGTGGAACCTGGCTGTCAGAGTCTGTTTTAGGGATGACTCCCTCTCCTGCCCCTATATTCACTAGGTGGCTAGTGACTATAATAAAAACTTAAACACTCTGTGCAAGGGGGAACATCTAAACACAGACATCTTTTTTGGGCAGTAGTAGGTTCAATTACAAACAACCAGCACAAAGTTGAATTTCAATATGCTGAAAAAAGCCAGCTACTCTTGGTAGGACCTTGCACATTTCCAAGTCTTCCTCTGAGCTCCCTTGAATTATTTCTCTAACTTAGCAGCCTATAAATACAGAATGACATTTGCTATGATGGTAAGACACTGTTCTGTGGTATGGTGTGCTCTAGACCACAATGAAAACTATAACAGGAGGAGTTTAGCCGTATGGTGACTCTGCCAAAGGAAAGATGCTCAAGGTTGAAGATTTGAAGACACTACAGTAAAGACAGTGTGAGCATTTCAGAGCAAGTGGAAGAAACAACACCCTGGAAAAAAAAAAAAGGAAAAAAAGAAAAACAAAAATCCACCAACCACGGACCAGAGAGGTATAGAACTATATAAAGCTTTAGAAAAGAAAGACTTCTCAAGATCTTTAGCCCAACCACCTGCTCAAAGCAGGGCTAACTTGAATCAAGTTGTTCGAGGCTTTGTCCAACTGAGTTTTGAAAGTCTCCAGGGATGGAAATTCTATGACCTCTCTGAGCCACTGCTCCTGTGCTGTATCATTCCAACTTCCTCATAACATCAGTGAAACCACTGTTAGAACATCAAATAATCTGAACAACATGAAGCAAAGAAATGGAGAGAGGATTGTGGACTGCTCAGTTCTCAAGGATTTTTCTGAATGGCTGGATCTGAGCTGTCTTTGCTATAGGTATTATTTTCCCCAAATCATCATGTTGTTTGAGATGTAATATAGCCTGCCTGACTTCCAGCAGCAACTGACTACATTTATGCCGCACCTTGGAAACCAAAAAACTCATCACTATTTCACAAGCTTTACATAAAGACACCAACTGCCACCATGCAAAAAGATGGCTTGCAATGTCTTTCTGGGAACATTTTAAATCCCTCTATTTTCATGGATTTTTTAAAAAGTGGAGAAGGAATGAAGGGAGATTTTACATGGATCAGAAGAAAGCAATAGCCACCATACGTGACTGCAATAGTCATAGAAGGATTGTAGGTATGGTATGAAGGATGGTGTGTGTGTATATATAAGTATGTATATATACATGCTGCATATTTGAAATGCTAGCTTTATTTTCACCATCTACTTCATTTGTTGCTTTACATTGACAGTCTTCTGGATACAACTAGGAAACTCCTTTTTGCATAACCTGCAATCCTTCTATGACTATTGCAGTCATGTAATAAAGCAACAAATGAAGCAGATGGTGAAAATAAATCTGGCATTTCAAAAACCAGAAAACCCATGGTATACATATACATATATATTAAAAATAAGCAAATACAAAAAATAAGATGATGGCATCTGGAGAGGCAGGAAAAACATCTGTGATCCTAGCCAGTCACTGAATTTTTTTAGTTGTGACTGCAAATTAAGTGTGGCTTTTCATCTACTATAAAAATGAACCATCTCACCAGAACATGATCTTTTCTCCTCTCTTCCACTAGTAGGACCATTAAAGACTGTTAACTGAATGCTTTTCTTGATGGCTTATCTACAACCATGACAATATCAAACTATCTAATCATTTCTAAAACTTCATCACTACTTGGGTGAAAGGAAAATAGTCCATTTTCTGACTGATGATTTCCAAAGCAGCAACGAAACAGCATTAGGAATTTGTGAGAAACACATCAAAAGAAGCAGCTGAAAATATTCGCCTTCTTTGTGAAAGAAATTAACCTGTTTGCAAGTTAAAGGAAAATGAGAACTAATAATTGCTTCCAGCCAACTGTCCTCTCATACAGGGGATGTACACAGCATACTTTACTGTATTAAATCATCATTTGATCCTTAAGATTGTGTAATAAAAGTTTTCAAACACTTATCCTCATCTGCCAAAACAGGTTCTAAATTACAGGTGATATTTTATTTTGTCAATCTGGAGTCCATGGAAATGTTGAGGCATGCCACCACAAGATAATTAAATGTTTTCCAGCTATTTGAAGATGAGGATTATTCAATTGTCATTTTCAAGTTCTTTGAGGTTGATGGAGGCAGACATGTCAGGAAGTCACTCATAATGATCATGAACAGCTTCTTCGTGAGCTTAAAAAGTCACAATAGAGGTTTGCAATGAAGTAAATCTGATCTTGCATGTGCTGAAGTTTACTAAAATATTAATATATTTCATTGAATAAAATTTGATAATTTTAAATTGAAATGTTATAATGTTTCAATTCCAATGCTAATTAACATTTTAATTTCATCAAAGTTAATATTGGCTTATTCAGCTGCTTTTTTGTTAACTTTTATTCATTAATATTATTGAGGGGTCTGAAACTGGGTAATACTGAAGACTGAAACTCAGCATAAGTTACTAAATATTACTGAAGAACTGATGCTCAGTAATAGGTCGGTCAGGTACTATGTGGATGAGGACAGGTTCAGAAGAGTGTATATGCATGCTCTGTGAAACTGCATTAAAAAATACTTTCAGGATCTATCCTCATTTAGTTTCCCTCAACTTCTTTTAATTTAGAGGATTTATTATGCTGTCTCCTACCTCAAATACAGCACTTACAGAACATTTTCTTCCCCTAAAGCCTTCTGTGAAACAGAAGCCATTGACTCTTCTGTTTGCTATATCTGAACTTTTGTGGAAACTCCAAATATATGAGAAAAAGTCTTAGGAGACATCTGTAAACATGCACTGAAATGCCTTAGAGCTGATAAATGGCTTTTTAAATGGAAAATTAGGATTAAATTCTGTATCAGAGAACAGCCAAGGTTTACATCCAAAGACCTAAAAAAAAGTCTTGTCTTAAAATGTCCCTTGAAATAAAGCACTAATTCTTATTTTTCAGAGCATCATTCCTGATTGACAGCCAAGAAAGATGATCAACCAAGGAAACTCCATTTTTGGACAACAGTCCACAAGACAAGGGTATGAACTTCCTTTTATATTTCAAACCATGACAAACCACTCAGGAAAGATGAGGATAAGGCACTTGTCTATTTTGTGGCAAAAGAGCCCAAATTGCATTCCTATTCCCAGCTCTCATTCCTAGGCAAAGTAGGTGATCTCTGAGCTGCCCAGTTAATGCCCCATGTCCATTGCTGACTGTGAGATGTGTATTCCACACAATACAGCACTAAGTGAGATTTTATACTGCAAACAAAGGACTACCTTGTACCTCGCTTCAGCAGACTAGTCCGTCCTTCCAGACTGCAGTTCCAGCGCTCACTGCGAAACTGGTACTGGCACTCCATGATCCCAAGCCGGATGGCATCACGCAACGTCTCTGCCAAGCCAGGCTCCCTCCGGCAAAGCCTCTTCTGCTTGCGGGACAGCTTCAGCAAGTCACACTGCTTCATGTGAACTTTTCCCTGGGCAGAGTTTGTTGAGGGTCCCAGGGAAGGAAAGTGGGTCAGAGCTTCTTTCCCGGTCAGGCTGAAAGAAAGCAAAAGAGCATTGAGTTAAGGAAGACAGCAGTCATGGAAGAGAAAGGTGATCAGAGGGAAGGGTAAGAGATGATAAGAGGGAAGGATTCTGATACTCAGAAATTTCCTGGTTAGGGTATTTTACCAGCTCAGAAGTTTAATCAATAAAAACTGATTAGATCGTGTACCTCTGCACCCCACACCAAGGCAAAGTAGCAGACTAACACTGCAGGGAGAAAGAAGAAACACATGGGTGTTGGCACCAGCAATGCACTTCAGGTGGGAAGCTTTTTTGACTCCATGAAGATGTATTTTCACGCCTCTAGTTTTGTTTCCTGTGCAGTTCTTCCACCGTCAGAGACATATTTCTTAGCCTACATTTTTCTAAATGGTGCTGCAATTCACCGTATGCCACAGCACTGTGCTTGCTCCATAAAGCATTAACCACATCCTTTCAGGGTTTTGTGTACACTGGTAATATGCCACTAGATGTAGCTAGGAAAGACCAATAGGGAGATACTATTAACAAACACCCTTTTAGAGCAAGCACAACTTTTGTCAGAAAGGAAGAAGGAGTCAACTAAAATGTATTGGGTTTGGTTGGTAAGTAGCTTTTTTAAACAAGAAATTAGGGTTAAATTCTGCATTAGAGAAAAACAGGGATTTACATCTGAAAATAGTTTCACTTTTCATGGCAAGACAGTATTTTTCTTTACAAATTTATCTCCCTTGGCAGATTTAGGATGCCTGAAAACATGAAGGAATTATTTTACTTTGAGGCAAGATTTGAAGGCTGCAAACAAACTGGGAAGAGTCATGCATTTGCACAACATTTATCTGCAGTGCAACTCCTGACTGCCAAACAGCGAAGAATCGCAGAACTCTCCCCCAGAAACATCCAGATAAATGAAAACCTTTGAAAATCTTTATTCTTCTATACACCTCAGCCCTGGCATTACCATTTGCAGACTTCCCAAATTCCACTGTTTTCTTTGCAAGTCCACAGCTACCTCAACATGGACAAAAAACAGGTGAGCCAGTTGGTTCTTGTTCCTCCTCCCCAGTCAGGCAAACTGGGCTGTGCTGCTCCACAAAGCAAGAGTGGGAGTCGGACAAGCAAAGCTGGATAGGGAGGGATGTACAGGAGCAATCTCTGAAGCATGTCTTCAAAGACTACCTGGCTGCTAGCACCACACCAGTGGTGTAGCGACTCTTCCATTATCTTCCCAGCGCAGCTCAGCTCTTGTGCAAACCAAGCCAGATGGAGATGCCTTGCTAACAGTGGTTGGGACCTTGGTACAGAACCAAACAAGGCAAATCCTCAGAGCAGAGCAGGATGTGAGGTTATTCACCTCACTGCATCTTTTTTGGTTCCTTCTAAAAGCATGGCTCTTTTGCGGCTGAATTATCTGACCGGGTCTGACTGGTCATGTCTCCAGGCGTATGTTTCTGTACAACAAATGCCAGTCTGCACTGGCAGAGAGAAGACGATAGTCTGTGTCAGCGAACACAAGAGTCCACATTCTCTACCACACTCCAGTTCACAAGCAAAGAATGTTAACCAATGGAGGAGACCAGACTGAAGACTTACCTAGCGCCACAAAAGACAGACATTTCTAACACTCTGGTCTCAACTGTTCAAGCAAGTCCACACTCTCATGATGGATATAACCTTCCTTACGGAGGATGCAAATCAAGTACTGCAGCTGCTGTTTTAGTTCCCCACATACCTTATAGACATCTCCTTGTGAGCTAGTTGTCTAGATCTCTCTGTAGTCAATCCAGTCTACCCAGGCAATGGACTTAGAGTACAGCTTAGCTGACCTAAGCCCGGTGCACTTCTGCACTCATTGTCACAGTAACCTGCATCCTCCACACACTCACCATTCCATAACTGTGTGCAAGTAGGATTAATTAACCCTGGGAAATCATCCAGAGACCATCAGACTAACCAAGAAACAAGGAATCTTTATGAATCATACAACAAATATTAAACCTAAGAAACTAAGAAGAATTTCTTAACCTGTTGTCATTGCTGAACTGGGGGACAGAAACATAAGATTTAATAGTGAAAGCCAAGAGAAAAACAGGCAATACTGAAAACCGAGACAGATATTTGGGGCCAATATATCCAGCCCAATAAACTGGAATTAACGCAGCTTAATGATTTTCTGAGTGCAATGCAGACTGCACAGTTCAAAACCAAGTCTGGCAACAAAGACTGCGTAGACAGGGCTACAACAATTGGTGCACAAAGGACTTGGTGTTAAACCTGTTGCCTAAAAGCACAGTACTATAAATAGGAGAAAAGGTGGCAAATTCAAATTTCTATAAGAGATGTGAAGATCTACACAGAACAGGAGAAATCTGTTCCAGACACATTGTGAGGCTACATGAACCTTTGGTTTGATGAAGGACAGCCGCTCTTGCAATCTTGGACAGGGATTATCTCAAAGATATCCTATGACCTGCCAGTGGCCAGTGAGATTTGGGAGAAGCTGATATTGCCATTCTCCAAATCCTGAATAATGTTAGATGTTATTATTTGTGAAAAACTCAGTGAGGATAATGACAGACACGATAAAAACAAGTTTTGAAGAATTTGATTTAATTTTCAGAGCAATCTCAATAGTGCACAGCAACTGCAACCTGAGACCACTGTACTGGTTTTGGCTGGGATAGAGTTAATTCTCTTCACAGCTCATATGGTGACATGGTTTGGATTTGTGATGAAAACAGTGTTAATATCACACCAATGTTGTAGTTATTGCTAAACAGTGCTTGCACAGTCAAGGTCTTTTCTGTTTCTCACACTGCCCCACCTGCGAGTAGGCTGGAGGTGCACAAGAAACTGGGAGGGGACACAGCCACGAGAGATGAATCCATCTGACCAAAGGGATATTCCATACCATATGATGCCACGCTCATTGATAAAAGCTGGGAACAAGAAGGAGGAAAAGGGAGCACACCTGGAGTTACAGCATTTGTCTTCTCAAGTAACTGTTATGCATCATGGAGCGCTGCTTTTCTGGAAATGAATGAACGTCTGCCTACTGACAGGAAGTAGTGAATTAATTCCATAGTTTGCTTTTCTTGCATGAGAAGCTTTTGCTTTACCTATTAAACTGTCTTTATCTCAATCCATGAGTTTTCTCACTTTACCTTTCCTGTTCTCTCCCACATTGCAATGGAAGGGAATGAGCAAGCGGCTATAAGGGGTTTAGCTGCCAACCAGAGTTAAGCCACAACAACCATACAGAGAGCAAAGATATCAAGTCTAATTTATCTTTTACACTATGCAAAACAAAAGCTTTGTGGGAAACGCACTTTCTAGAATTGCACCTAGCAATAGTTTAAATTCCTGCTGATGCAATACAGCATCCTACACAATTAGCCAGTAGCACAAGCAAACTTACTTCTTGCTACTTCTTTTTTTATTGATTTGTGAAATTCTAAAGTTCCAACATACAAAATAACTTTTTCTTTTTCTCTAAAAGTGGAGGATGAAAATAACCAGATGGAAATAACACATTGAGAAGTAAACAAAACAAGCAGTAAGTGGGTTAATTTAAGATATGTGGCAAAAGCTATCTGGAATATACCTTTCTGTAAAAGTCTTCAGCATGTGAACTGTCAAACTTGTTACCTAGGACATGTGAATGAAAAAATAATTGTCTGTGCTTAGAGATTTCTTCAGAGATTGGGCTTCATTGCGTAGGACTGGTGCACAGATGCAACTCTCAAAACTAGTCTCATATAACTTTCAATTTAGGGAAGTAGACAGAGAAATTAGGGTTTCCCAATGTCACATGGTTGACCAGTGGCACAGCTGGGAGCAGAAGCCACCACTCTCAGAGTCATAACAGATATGGCTAAGATTACTCATATGAGCAGAAGCTTGCAGGCTCTGACTACATTAGCTATAACTGTGTTTTATTAGGGCAAAACTAACATAAAATCATATCAAGATCACAGTATGAGAACATTCTCATAAAATTAAATATAAAATACGCAGATATGTGCAGTTAGGCAAACTGCATGTCATTTTTAGATGATTTAGAGTTTATTATCTACAGATCATACAGCAAAAAAGTAAAATCTTTGAATTAATGCACACCTGCTAGCAGTCTGGAAAAAACAATAAGGATCTCAAACTTTTATTTCTCTCTAGTTTTCTGTCTAAGCACTTTACTAAATTCATCATTTTCCTTTAATCTCCTTCCAGCCACATTCCAGCTGCTTAAGAGACTTTTAATGAGAGCCTGTTCCTGTGCAATGCCTAATGTCCCCTGGATCTGAAAGGTCTTAAAAACCCTTAAAAATATGCCTTTTCTCTCTCTCCCCAGAAAGGAGAGAAATCAAAGGGAGCCACAACAGCACTCCATATCTGATTTCACAGGCCTTTCATGTTCCACAGAAATATCCACACCCCACAGATAGCTACAACAAGCATTCTGGGAAGGCTAAGAGAATACTGGATGACAACAGATCAAACCAAGGCCCCTCAGGTGCACAATGGGTCCTCAGCTCTGCTCTCTCCCTGGCAGCTCAGTGGAACTGTTTCAAACCAGTAGGAAGCAACACTGTGTCTACTTAGATCTTGATTTCAGGGGCAGTGCAGTCCCTGCTACTGACTATCCAACCTAGGCTAGCAGTGAAGTCAATCATTACACAGGAGATGAGATTTTTCAGTCCAACTCTGCACTGGCCACACACCCTTGTGTGTTCCCCACATGAGACACTCAACACCCAGCAAGATGATTCTTTAGAAAATATGATTCCCTGATAACTAAAGACAAGCCAGGAACTTTAAATAATCAAAAAGCACCCATGGAAAGCCCTTACGTATTCATTGCATCTGTAGTCCCACACCCTCTCTGTCGTCCCACATCCTCTCTGTCGTGCCAGTCACTACGGACTCCATCTACAGACTCCATCTCTACAAGTCTCAGCTGAGAGTTGCCCTCCCTTTCCATTTTTACTCTCTTTCTGCTAATATTGTCTTTTAAAATGACAATGCGAAAGAGATGCTGCAATACACCCTCCTGATACATTTTACGTTGAGAAATGGTTGTGAGGCCCATACGTATTCTGGGCATTTAGTTTATCTGTCAGAGGTACAGCTCAACAGGAGGAGAAAGATCTTCACAAATCTTTCCAGGAGCATTCAGAACTGGACAGCAGAGTCTCTTTTTGTTGTAGATTTAGTCTATTAGATTGATCACAGAAAACTTGCAATAACAAACAGTTAGCAAAGAGGACATAGGAATGTACGTAGCTGAGCTAACTGGATGAAAACCAAAGCTCACTTGCCATCTCTAGAAAGACACAGGGGAAGTGAGGACAGAGCTTTTGAAGGTACTCATTTTTATATTAGTGTCATTTGACGTGTTGTGTTCTTTTCAAAATTATGCAAGCCCATGCTTCAGCAGACCTGCAAGTCACATGTTCTTTTGTTCTCTCACATGTTCCTTTTAAACTCTAAGGGCCAAAAAAATATTATTCCATCATGAAACTAACAATAATTGTGCCACTAACTTTGACAGGAGCACAACTAGGACTTTTCCCAAACACAAAGTGATAAACAAAATGGAGGACACAGATAGCTGAGTTAAGAGGAGCTGCAAAACAAGACAGCACATAACATGAAATTCCAGGAAGCCTGGCGCCTCTGTACCTACCACAGGTATTTCAGGTTGAGTTATAAGGAAATGCTCCAGTGGATCTGGCTGCCCACGGAGCACGAGCCAAACTGGCCAATGAATGAGACATGCTGCAGCCCGCTCCCCGTTTATCTCCCCAAGAAAAGGCTTTACTCAAGTTTGTTGCTTCTGCCCTCCCAACAACATCCTACCCAAGCTGGGTCTCTTCTGAATTCTGCCCTGACCTAGTTCTAGGAAGAGGGCAATTGCTGCCCTCTTAGACTCTGTGAGAAACAATACCTTCCAGCACCTCACAGATTATTTTTCACTTTGTGAAAGGCCCTCTAAGAAGGCAAGGGGAGGCCAAGAGCTTTTAGTGAGGTCTAGAGAGACTCCCGTCCACTCAAGTTGTTGTACATCCTGAAAGAAAAAATGGGGCTACTTACAGAAGGCTACAGCATGGGCTGTAAAGCAAAGGTGAAGACAAAACAAGCATGAAGGAAGTTAAGAAGTACATGCTGTCTGTGTGCAAGGGAGACGGCCACTCCTGGATTCCTGCAACTAATGAGCCAGGCAAGCCCAACATAACCTGAACAACAGCCGGACCACATTGCAGTTTATTTATTTGTCCTCTTTTAAAAACTGGCTGTGATTTTCCCCTCACTGGACCCAGCACTGGCAGTTTAAGGTCTGTTCAAGATACCCAATGTACTGACACCAGGCAGTCAAACAATCCCAAATACTGAGAATGTGGTCTTCTGAGATATGCCCACAGCTGTCATTATATCTCCATTGTAAGGCTGTGTTCACCCCAGCAAAACTTCTGCTTCGTACATTTATAGGTGACCTTCATCTTTCACTGGGCCCTTTGGGTATTTTTGCTGGACTGCTCTGTACACTTCATGCCTTACTTCTGTCCTGATAGAACAAAATTTGGTATTTCCTTCATTGCTGCCAACTTGCAATACTTCACCATTTCTAAGCCCACTGAACACAACAGAAAGGACTCACATCCTGTCTCTGTGGATAGCCACCCAAATGCCTCCTTCACTTTTTATTACATCTTTGTAAGGTTTCCACAATTAAAAATAAATAAATAAATATTGGAAAGCAAGGATGAGGCTCATGTCCCTACGCCTCTAACACTCGGCAAAGTTTAGAGGTAGACTGCTGAACCAGGGCCCAAGAGCCCCTCCAATTCAGTAGTAGTTTGGTTGCAAGATAGTTTTTTTCCCAAGCTAAGTCATATAGGCATTCACATCAGAAATTCTAAGATATTCAGGTTCCTCCCTACTCTATCAACTCCAATTTGTATTTGAAAGCACCCACATATCTCATTATTAATCACCACCAGACACTCACTGAGTTCATGGACTTGACTTTCTTTCTTGAAACTTTTAAATAATAGATGAAAATGAAAAGGTGAAAATGCGCTGGACACACCTGTGTCAAAATCCTCAAGGAAAAATAAATAAATAAATAAATTTAAAAGTAAAACTCCAACCTCAGATCCTGAGTTAAGCATTGTCAAAAGGCAGAACTCACAGATTTCTTATGACCAGAAAGCAATTCATACCAAACAGATCATTGTTACAGAATGAAGAATCACTCGGGTTGCTTTAATAAACAAGCCCACATAGAGCAATAGCAACTGCTTTGTGTTACTTATATGAAAGGAAAACATGAACACGTTCACTTCCACCGAGTACAATCATGTGTACATGCCCCAGTAACTGGAAAGCCAAACACTCACAGCAACCCAACTCCTTTCTGGATGACCAAGAAAGCTATAGTCTTCCACAGTCAACAGACATTTAGAAATGAAATAAGCTAAATGATACAACTAATAAATTTTAAACCAGATATTTTAAGGAAGCTTTGAAACAGAAATGAAATACCAACTGCGGTCATTGGTAAGCAGTGCCAAGCCAGCAGACACTGCATGCGAATTTAGGAAGAATTGTCTTGCAAGGATTGGTAGAGGGACCAAGAGCCTCCACACGTGTAAGTCAGCAAAGCTCTGCCTGGAGCATTCTGATCACCCACAGCAGGGTCTGAATGTATTAATGTTTGCACCTCTCCTACACTCACTGCGATATATGCACTAACAGCCCTGGTTACCACAAGAGAGTCTGAAAAACTCTCTGAGAAGCAGCTTACTGAGAAAACAAAACATTTCTTCAGGGGAAATTCTGCACTGACCTGACCTGTTAAAAACCTATCTTTAGAACAGTAAAATGTGAGGGCAGGACCCACACCTAGGGGCAATCGCACTGAAGCGAACCCATGCAGTATCCCAGGCTGAAGCACCAAGTCTCTACACCCAGGTGTGTCCTTCATCTCTGGACTGGCCTTAATCCCCTGCCACCCTGGGGACCCTGCAACGGCAGCAAGTCTCTCGCACCTGCCTGCTGAGCCCCGGCTCTCTCTGCCAGCCCCCTTCTCCCACTTTATTCCATCCAGGGAAACAGTTTGGAGAAGTATTATAGCAAGCGACCCATCCGGAACTAATTTCAAAACCTGAACAGAAGCAAAGCATGGCTCAAGGGGTCAGTATAACTGCTCCCAGCATCTTCCACCCCGTCCCTCCTTCCCACTCTCGCACAAACTGATCCTTCCCCGGGCCCCTCGCCCCTTGCGCCCACCTCTCCCCCCAGGACGCCCCGCCGAGCGTCCCCGCAGCGCCGGCTGTCGTTGCAGGTGCGCTCCCCAGGGGCCGAGCGCCCCCGCGGAACCTCGGCGCGCCCCCTCCCCTTGGCAGAGCACCCGCGGAACCTCCGCGCCCCCTCCCCGGTCTCCCCGCACCGCGGAGGCGGCTCCAGGGGCTGAGTCCCGCGGGCGGCGCTGACCCGAAGTAGGCGGCAGCGGGCGGCGGCGGCGGCGGCAGGAGGAGGAGGAGGAAGAGGAGGAGGAGGAGAAGGCGGCTGCAGGCGGCGGCGGCAGCGCGCATGGTGCCGGGCTCCGCAGCTCGCTGCGCGGCCGCCCGGCGCCGCGGCTCTTTAAGCGAGAGGCGGGGCGGCCCCCTCCTCCCGTCCCGTCCCGTCCCGTCCCGTCCCGTCCCGTCCCGTCCCCGTCCCGTCCCGTCCCACAGCCGCCGGGCACACCGTGGCGCACGGCGCCGGGCACCCCCGGTACTCCGCGGGGACCCGCCAGCCCCTCGCGTCGTCCCCGGGGCAGGGAGCTCCCACCAAGCCTCTCCAGCCCTGCGAGCCCCTGGGGCTCTGTAGGTCCCCACGCCTGGTGCTGGCAGGCCGTGGCAGGGCATTGGCAGCCTCTATACAGGGCTTGAGGATGCTTGGCGGTGCCCAGTGTAATAGGAAAGGTGGATGCAACTGGAGACCAACCCACTTCCAAGCCGTACCACTGCCTTTGGATGTGGAGCATGGCTTCAGGCAGATGGTAGTGCAAGAGACCAAACTGAGGTTTCAGGGAAAAGACGAAGGAAAGAGGAATCTGCTGTGCCCAGGCTCCCATGTTCACCCAGCGCATTCCTGCTTCCACTTGGTCTCACAGCCAAGGGCACCAATGTTCATGGACATGGCAGGTAGATTCCAACACATGGCTTGGAGCACACATTCAAAAACATGTATAACCAAACTTGCATTGCACAAGCAGACATCCCATGGAAATGTTGGTGGGAAGGACCCTTTAGAGGTCTCCAGACCAAATTCCTGTCCCAAGGCAGGTTGTTATCAAATCTAGATAAGGGTGGCTGTAACTTTGTCCAGCTGAGTCCTGCAGATCCCTGAAGATGGAGAATCTCACATGTCTCTGGGCACTTGTCCCACGGCCACACAGCCCTCCAGAGGAAGGATTGTTTAATGCCCAGCCCTGTCATCCCAAGTGCAATTACACAAACAGCCATGGAAGAACTCAGCAACAAATTTCCAGAACCCAATAGTCACCATTGGGACCATTGTTAGCAAGGTGCAAGCAGTGCACTCTGGAAACTTCTGTGTAACACAAAAAGGCTATGCAGACACACGTGGCAAGGCTCTAGATGGGCATATAGCCACATGCAGAGGGCTGCAACCAATCTACACAGCCAATAAATGAGAACGGCAGCTTGTCCAAGCTGATGGTGCATTGCTGCATTTCACACTCTCCTCCATCAGACTGTGCGCCTGTAAAGTTTGCTTTGCAGAGCAAACGTTTGGGCAAAATTTTTAACTACAGCACTTTCTACTGACACCTAAAGAACTCAAGATCAATCTGTAATTACTCCTGTCCCTGCAGCAATATCCTCAAATGTCTCATGATGTGTACTACTGACACCTCTATTACTAAGGGTAGTGTTCTCCTGTATGTACTTGGGCTTCTCCCTTTTGTTTTCCTACATAGGAACTCATGGAATTTTTCCAGGGCAGAACATCTCTGTAACCATGCTTCTGCCTAAGGCTGGTAGAGGGTGGAAGATTGACATTTTCATTTCAGAACCTATTGATAGGGCAAAAGACAGCATTGCATGGTAGAACCACTAGAGCACGTGAGGTGGTATATCTCCACGTCTTGCTTTACGGCCACACAGGTGACATATCAGAATGATGCTGTGCCCTGATTGTCCTCTCAGCACAGCTGCAGCATTGCAGACTCTAGCCTGCCCTGCCTGGAAGACAGTGATGGACTGCCCCACAACCCACTGCAATTACTCATGGTTTTAGGAGAGGGATCAAGGTAAGTAGGGAGAAAATCAAGAGTCACCATCACACACCAGTCCAGCTACAGTAAGACGAGAAAGCCCTGCTGTCCTCCCATGTTCGGTCTTGAGCTGGGCCATACCCCTTGAAGCATAGAGGAACAGGAGGCTGAATAGAGTTGTTGTTTGGGAAGAGAAGCAGAGGAAGATATGTGGCTGCATGTCAGAAAAGTCTGTGGTCCCATAAAGGAGGTAGGATGGGAGTCCCAGTTGCCATGAAAAATGGGATGAACAACCCAACTGTCTTCATCCCTTACAGAGCTCCCAACACCTACTACTCAGTAGTCCTAGGACATCACTGACTTGTCATTATCTTCCCTTTGAGCCTGCTCTGCTGCAGCCTTAAATCTTAATCTTGTTGCCAAATTATTCAAGGTGCATCAGTGCAATTTTGCCTACCCCTCTGAGAAGCTCTTTTCCATTTCTGCTCTTGTCAGGACTCACTAGGTACAATATAGAGACTCACTGATTTTGTTAAGTTTGTTTAGGAGTGTCTGCATAGGAATGTCTTCCAATGCTATTTTTCACCAAATTGTATAGGAATGACTTGGGGCAGGGGAAGTGTTTTGATAGTCTTCTCATTTCTTGAATCAATTCTTGCTGCCATGGTATCAGAGTATAAAAGCAAGAGCATCAAGGAAACATGGATATTAGCATTCGCTGACAGCACTTCAGAGAGTGAAATTTGGCATTTGGGATTATTTTTCAGACACAGCCATAGTGCAGAGACACTCCCAGCCACACACCACCAGATCATGGGAGCAGTTCAGGAGGAAGGCAGCTGCCTGCCTCAGAATCTGATTCTGGAAACACATGGGGAATGCCACGCTGTGGTTGCCAGTGTCACAAGCAACTCTTGATATCTATGGCAAAGAAGCCTACAATGCAGCCTCTGGCGATCTGCAGAACTCTTGAGCTGGGAGTTGCTCTCCAAATTTGGATGCTCTGGTGCACAAGAATCTGTTACCTCTTCCTAGATGCTCAGCACTGCCAGTAACTTCCCAGAATATCCGGGGAGCTGCCTGGGTGTTCCCTGACCTGCTTCAGTCCAAGTGAACTAGCTTAGGGAAGTCTGCTTTGTGAGTGCTGGTGGGCAGGGCAGACCTCATGCAGCACCTCTTTCAACAGATCAGGGAGGGCAGGAGGGCTGGTGGCTCCTGGAGAAAGTGGTGGCTAATAAGGTGCTTACAGCACTTGTGGCAGTTCTTGGAAGTCCAATGCTGCTATGTCCAAGGTCTGTGGACAGCTCCCCAGGCATGTTGTGAAGCCTAGCATAGGGAGGAAAAAGGCATAAACCCCATAGGACTATGCAATCCCACAGGAACCTGCTGGGGAAGCATGAAAAGGAGTGGACAGGATCCAGGTGAGAAAGTGCCAGCAGAAGAGTATGATGTGTTGGTATGTACATCTTTCGATCCTAGGCAGAGAATACTTAAGGAAAGGCCAGCTTACTGAGGGCTGTCAAGGGAGGTAGGCAAACAATGTTTGTGGGGAGGACACGAACATCTGCCTTGTGCCTCCTGAAAAGTCTCTGATATGAGGAACGAGTCTTCCCGTACAATTTGGAGGCTACAACCACAGCCAGATTTTCACATTTTTGATGGTAGCTATTTATATTGAGAGAGGTGGGGTAGGCAGAAGACATTTTGCCTTCTGGCTGGTGTGAAGGGGGTAATTTCAAATTGTATATAAGTATCTGGGGAGTAGCTGGGAACTGTAGGGAAGGTGGAGGGAGCAAACTTACTTCATGGTGTTATAGTTGTGGCCCTAAAGTCACAGCTGACTATGCATGTTACAGTCCTGATGAGGAAATGCCCACAGGGAAGAACTGAGGGGAGGAAAAGTCAAGGTTACGGACAAGCTGTGCATGTTTTTGTGCCCATGAGTGGGTCTTCTGTGTAGGCATCCACCTCTTCTCCCTCCCTCCCCCCATTCTGCCAGCAAAGGGAAACCTGGAAGAGGGCTCAGGAAGGACAACCCTACCTGTACCTGTGTACCTGTTGCTTTTTTCATTCCAAGCCACAGTGACAGAATTCCTGTAGATGAAGTCTTCAGCAGGAGGTGTCAAAGGGGTAGCACAGGGAACAACATGAGAGGTCACCTTGTCCCCAGACCTTTCTTCCTTCTTGGCTTACTGGGGAGCCACTGCAGCAGGGCCTCTTCCAGTAACATCTGTCCAGTGCACAAGGTGTGAGAGAGCCCAGCATGGGGAGGGAAGGTGGCTCATGCAAGGAGTGAGGAGTGCATTTGTAAAGATAGTTGTGGTGCAAAATGCAATGGGCCTGCATGATTTGGGCTTATCAATGAAGAGCTGGGTCAGACGGAGGATCAAGTGAAAAGTAAGTTGGAGTCTGAAGCAGAGAAGGAGTCAGGAGGGACTGGACAGATGTGGAGGAGAACTTGGTGGTGGAGGTGGGCATGAAGCAAGCCCAAGGCAAGAGATATGGGTGTCTTAGCACATCTGCCAAGTAATGCTTTGTGCTGACAGAAGGAATGGAAAAGGCTTTCAGAGAGGAAGGGTGCATGGTCAGATGTGCTGAGGACTTGGGAGGAGAAGGGCACAACAAAACATCAGGGGAAGGAAAATTAGGAAAATTAGGAGGGTTGAAAGGGTACCTGAACATGTCTTTCTGTATAGGTGAGAGCACTGTTCTAACTGCTCCACTTCTTCCTCCTGCCTAATGCATGGTCAAGGCTTAGCTTTTGTCGTGGAGTTCACAAGCCAGTAAAACCAAGAGAAGACTGGAGAAAGAACAGTTGTTTTCTGTCCTGGCTTGTTGCTTTACGCAAATTCCTGGCAAGGATGCTTCAGGACTTGTCATTGTAGATCTCTGTCCAGTTAAATTATTTTATTTCAGAGGTGATTTGATCTGTGCTGTTTTGAAAAGCAGTTTCAGGGATGACATTTGCCAAGGTAGAATAGCCATATTTCTTCTAAAACAAATAGTTTTAGTAAATTCAATCAACTGTTTATTGCTCTATTCACAGTCTTGTGGCCATTCTGAGCAAGTGTACTAATATTAGTACATAGTTAACACCCACAATTCACATAGCTTTTTCATCTATGGAGTTTTAAGGAGCTTTTAACTGAAATTCAGTTGCCACTAGACTTAAATAGACAGAGAAGAAAGAGGCACATATTGTAACACTTTGGAGAAATGTTATTTTGATTCATGAGCACTAAAGAAAAATTCTTACTATTTTTATGCTGGAGTTTGGCTTCGTAGGATTCTCAGACATTGATCATACATATTGGCAAAGCCAATACTTACACTTTGCCACCCAGGGGCTTTGCAAAACCCACCCTACTCTTCATGTAAGTTGTACAATATTCCATCCAAACCTTTCCTGATCAAAAAGCCTGGCAGCAGGCCCCATACATTGAAGAGGGTGCCTGAGACCCCATGGAATGACCATGGCTTGCACAGGTATCTTAACCTGTGAAACAAAAATCCCTTCCTTTCATAGCAGAAGGAAGCTTTGAGTCGGGCCAGCACCAGTACTGTGAGTAGCCGTGCTTGGACTCCACCAAACCTCCTATCTCCAGGCCATGGCATGTACAGAGTGTTCTTGAACTGCCCAAGTGATCTTTTCCATGGCTGTTAGGAATTACAACCATGGACAGCTTGGCAACTGACCAAGTAAGAATTGCATTCACCATTTTGACAGACCCCAGGTCTTCCAGCAGAAGTGTCCTAGCCCTCCTTTAGTAATGTCATTATTCAGTACTTTTGATTATCTTCATTTTTACCAGTACATGCTCTGATTCTCCAGGTTATTCACTGTCAATGGGGAGACCAGAAGAGCATGTATTCCAGTTATGTTTCTTGTCTTGGTCTCTAGCAGTAATTCCTGATGTATCACCATGATGACCATCCTGGAGATTTGAGATGATATTTTTATAGAAGATTGTACTTAATTAAGCACCTATTATATACTGGAAACTCATTGTCCATAAAGAATCACAGAATCACAGAATCACAGAATCGTCTAGGTTGGAAGAGACCTGCAAGATCATCTAGTCCAACCTCAGCCCTAACACTGACAAGTCCTACACTAAACCATATCACTAAGATAAAGAAAAATGAATAAATTAGCTCAGATATGGATGTTCAAATCGTAGACATCCGTATGTCCCATTTTGTTGCATTATTCTATAAAAATGGTGCTTTTTTTCCCCAGCTATCAACTAAGGAGTGACTAAATCCTCAGCCCATCACAGATAATCTTTTAGGGCAATAACTGCTATTTTACTTCTTGACTAAGCATTGCTCTGCAGCTTTGCTAACACTCAGCTGATCATGTATCTGTATGACTTATGACCTTCCTTAGTTCATGTAAGAAGGAATGGCAAGAAACAGTAACTGTTGCCTGTAGGCAGTCTGATTTCATGGTGCTTTAAGTCCAAATCCAGGCATAGGTCAGCCCCCACTTCCATCTCAAATACGGGTGCAATAGGATTAGGAAAAGTTCAGAAAATTACAGGAAGAGTGATCAAAGACAGATAAGGGCATCTGTAGAAGGAGCTACTGGGTAGGTTGGGATTCTTCAGTTTGGAAAGGAGGCAACAGATAGGAATAGAGTAGAGGTCTTCCAGTGGCTGAAAAAGAGTGAGCAAGAACAGGTAACTATTGCAGCATCAAATTAAGCTAGCTGTTGGTATTTAAAATAAATAAATAAATAAATCACTGGATGCGGTTCTTCACACAACCAAGATATTGTCACCAGGATTTGTGGGACTGATGGCTATACTATGTCATAAAAGCAAAGAGTTTGCTTGTGGTTTAAGGGAAACCACATAGGTTTATGGAAGAGAACAAACACTGTTACTAAAACCATCAACAGCACCTTGGGCTGGGGAAGTCCCTGAGCTGCAAATTCTTACCATCTAGGCCATTTTTCAGGGGAAGTGTTTCTACTTGCGCATTCTGTTCTTGTACTTTTCCCAAGGAATCTGCTTTTGCACATTGTCCCTGCTGGACATGAGCCCAATTTGAAAATCAAAACAGAAAATTGGGAAAATTGGTAAATGGATCAAAAGTAAAATCAAATTACAAAGTTTGTAAAACTGAAAACAAGGGAAAAGCAGAAGGGAACCTGATGAAATTTCTCTGAAAATGCCCACCACTCCCTGAGGACATCCAAGCAGCTGGTGGGGGCTTCCTAGAGTAGTCTTGTCTGGACAGGCAACAGGGCCACGGACCAGTAGTTGGATCCACAGTCACCCATGGTGGTGGGTAGCTACAGGTTTTATGGTTGTCCCATGGACAGAAACTTGGCCAGGGCAGGGGCACACTGACAAGGAAGACAATGGCCCCATGAGGCATCAGTTGAGACACATGCAGATAAAGCAAAAGGGAGAAGTATTAGCAGGAATCTCTAGAGGACCTGGAGGATGGCTTGCAGCCTTGAAGTACATGTTCTCCAGAGTCTTTCTCTCACCACAGTAAGAAGCTCTGTGAAAGGTGCTATGACCTGTACTGTGAGCACACCCACCTCCACTACTCTATGCTGGATTTTACAATCTAATTTCCAGTCTGGACCTGAATAAAAACTGAAACCTTAGATTTCCTCCCCTCCCTTTGATAGTAAAAAATCCTGCCACTCTGTGTTAGTGCAGCAGTTCAGGACAAGCAGATGGAGTGTTCCTTGGATGCAGTTTGGAGTGAGCCATCTGGGTGTTATTTGTCCAGACAAAATGGTGTGTTGGGACAGCTAGGAAGGCTGGTGAGACTGAAGTCTAAAAATGAAGCATGCAGAGCCAAAATGAGGGGTCAGCAGAGCCTGCACTTCTGTGTGATTGCTCAAGATAGGAAAGGAGAGCAGAGTCATGTTGTCCTTGAGGAAAGAGGAGAGTAGAGGAGAGGTCATCCAGCCCCACCAGCCCTAGCTGAGGATTTTTCAGTCTTAGTAAGACCCACCAAAACCAAAGTCCGTCTCACAGAAGGGATATCTACCATCTGCCCAGGAAGACAGGTTATGCAACAGAAACTTGGCAAGGGTGATTTCACGCATCTTGCTGTCCATGGAAAGTCTGGTCATGCCAAAACACTGTCAGTCTTGCCAAGGTCCTAGGAAAAGGCCAGCAGTTTAGAAGGGCCTAAATGGAGGAATCTCAGGTGGATGGAAAATAGCTATTGATCTTAATATTCAAGCAGTCCATGTAGAGTTGCTGGGCTCCATCAGGAGAAGCTGAAGGTGCCAATAAAGGAGAAACAGCCAGTCTCACACTTCACTGCTGCCTAAAGGAGAATTACTCTACCCCTGCTTTCTTCATCCCCCTTCTGCTCCCAACAGCATGGTCCTTACCAATACTTTGGACAGGCTATTGTTGCCATATTCTACCAAATCAGGGAGCTGAACTGGTCCTTTTAGGGCCCTGAGGGCACCATGCTGGCTCCTGGTGGGATGTATGGGTGCACAACCCTTGGTGGAGAGGCAGAAAAAATGTGGAGAACAGTCGTCTTTTGTCAATAGTTAGCTGGGCTCACACTGTCTCATGGAGTTTTCTCTGGGAACATCCAGCCCCAGACTCACATGTAGTCTGGTAGACAAAACCTTCAGCCACAGCATGAACTACATTTTAGACCACCTGCTTGAACTGAGTCCTGAACTGTCAGCTTCTGAGCTTATGTGAGCTGGACCTTACCCAAGGCATCTTAAATTCAGCTCTGTAGTCTTCAGTTTGGTCTCTTTTCCACTTTAGCCAGGTATACCCACAACTGCCAGTTGGTGCATTGGTACAAGTGGATAATTTTGCAGGTACGGACAAATCACTGTTTTCAAAGCACTTAACATACAACTCATCAGTCAGGTGCACTTAGTCTGAGTCAGGTTTAGGAAAACAAAATCCGGAGAGTCAGCCAAGCATGGAGCATCCTGCCGCTTCCCTATCCTCAACCAGTGGGTCCATGTTCCAAGTGTGGGACCAAGTCCTAGATCATATTTGAGCCCACAGAGCTTAATAAATGTTTTCAGAAGTTGTGTTTTAAATCCTCTGGGTTTGCTTTAAACCACAGTTTCCTGGCCACATTGTGTGGGCTAGTAGCTTTATTTGCAATCAGCTGTACACTCTGGAAGACAGAAACTGTTCTGTGAAATAACCAAGGACAAGACAAACAGCAATGAGCAGGAGCAAGAAAGTGATTAAGAGGAAACAAAGAGTGAACGTGCCTGCTAGACTTGAGTGTTCTGAGAGCAGGAACGAGCTATTAGCAGTTCAGCCTCAAATCAATCATCTCCTATTTCTTTGGCAAATAAATTTAAGTGTGATAAAGCCTGGCAGAGTTAGAGGCTAAACAATGTGCTGAGATGAATAGAAAAGGACAGAATAGAAATAAATCTGGGCCAAGAGGGAAGGTAGGAAGTGTTGATGCAATGCCCACCCAGGTGAAGAAGAGGGGAAGGGTTGAAAATGTTACAATTTGAACTACAGTATAATAAAGCTCCGAGTAAAAAGCTATTAAAATCTACTAAATTAAACTCTTCACAGAGATTTGGTAAACTGGACTCTGCTCTGGAATTTGTGTTCCTTTCCTTTTGCAGATGGAAAAATGTTGTAGCCTGAACATTAGCAATTCTGGCTATCTGAGAGGGAAATGGCCCTCACAAAGACAACTTGACTTTAACACCTAAGTATACAACTTAAATACTTAAAACTAGAATGAGTGAATAGCAAATGTGAGGACCGCTCTAATTCTGGAAAAAGGCAAGCTGCCAGGGCTGGTTTTTATTTTCACTGTACCCCATCCCTCGCTATGCTACCATCCATCGCGTTGCCAGCAGGTGGTACTGTGCCCCCAAGAATCACGCAAGGAGCAAGGCCTCCTTTGGAGGGGCTTTTCCAGGAGAAATCTTTCCAGGCAATTTGCAAAGGTTCTTGCTATTTTCCTCTGCCTCTCCCACTCACTCTACCATTCCTGGAGTCCTTTTCTCCCCAAACCTAAGATGAGGCATGTAGGTGTCTGTTTGCAGAGGGAGATCTCTCAGCCCTCACAGTGCTACTAAGCATGCGGGTGAGTATTAACTTGGATTTTTCTACCCCTGCATCCCCTGGAGCAGCGCCATCACAGAGTGATGGAGACCGGATGCGATGAACAAGTTCCTTGTGTATGTTTTCTTCCAGAATAGTTGTTCTCCTGCATCCTCACAGAATGTCCCACACTTAAATGACCAGCACTGTTAGGTACCTAAAGCCACAGGGAAGTTGTTTTCAGAGTTATAATCTGGTACCTGTGCATACCTTTGCAGAGAAGCCCATGTTTGTTTGCAGCCGTACCAGGGAAACGTCACATAAAGCCCAGATCTTCAACGCACATCACAAATGGACACACTTTTTAATGCTACATGGTCGGCTGTGGCAGGTCCACTGGATGGCACTGTGTCCTATGCTCCTGTGCTCTTCTGGAAAGTCACCCCCATCCAATTATGCTTATTTCCCAGATCACAACCCACAGAGAGCATTCGTGAGCTGCAGCTGGCCTGCAGGTCAGCATTAATTACCGTGCCGCCTGCATTGCGTGTTTTGACAGTCTTCCTTTAAAATAAAGATGGTCTTTGAGAAACACTGGCAACTGAGAATCAGTCACTGGTTGCAAAAGTATAAGCAGGGGACAATAAGCTGCACATCCCAGCTCTGATACACAAATCACAGTTGTGATTGTAGAGACAGTGGTCCTACTCTAACACAGGGAAAAGCAACTAATTCCTGTATGCACTTTGTGATAATGCAGTAATGTGAAACATGATCAAAAAAGTGAGCAATATACGAAGATGACCCTGTTATACACAGAGATTCACACACAAAAAAAGGGACCGGGGGTATTTTTACATCAGTTCAGTAGTCCTTTGCTGTGATTCATCACATAGGCCACAAACAGAATACAAATACCAGGATAGCTGAGGGGGTAAGCCCAGGAGGGTCATTACAACACTGTGACAGAGAAATTTAAATTAGGACAGTCACCAAGGAGAGCCTGAGAAACCCTCACTGCTCTGTCTGGGACTGGGAAACAGCACAGGGTGGGTGCAGAGAGAATCACACTGGCTGCGGGATGCTCCAGTGGGCTTTTCTGTCTTTTTATGGAACAGAAGTGGATTTACAGGGATCAAAAACAAGGTTCAAATAGCAGCTTCCCCTGACCACAAAACCTTCAAGAGAAGCAAGTTTGCCAAACTACATGATGAAAAATCATGCTCATACACTCTGATGGGTGCAATTTCCTTTTATTTTCGTCTGAAGACAGCAGGAAAGGGTGTCTCAGGCACTGTGAAAGCACTAAGCACAAAGCCTGGAAATTATCAGCTGCTCTGCAAAACAGGTCCATGGTAGGAGCTAAGAAATCAAGGCTCATTTGGGAGTTAGGAAAGTGGGATGCATGAGCATATGTCTGGGGAGCAGAGGAGGGTGTGGAAGTTGTAGCTACACAGAAGGCTAAAATGTGGCAAAGGCAGGCTAAAACATGTCTGCAAACATTTGTCCAAGTAATTCTCAATTGTTCCAGGTGCTCTTCAGTTAATGATATTAACATCGCTTCATTCAGAGAATGTTCCTTCTTGGCAGAGAGGTTCATAAGTGGGAATGGGAAGCTGACCTTATCCCACTCAGCTTCTGGGCAAGGTTCACATATAAATTTATACTGTGATGTCCTCTTTCAGGACAGCCTCCAGGGGGGTCAAACTTTCGCTTACATTATTTTGCATATAATACTTATCCGGTATTTAGATGGGCTACCACACTCCTTACATGCTGCATGAAGCCAGGGAGAGTAAACACGTGTGATCTTGGCTTTGTCATATCAGTCATACGACTCCTGTGAAGTTTTTCTGGACTATTTAAATGTTTGGTATTGTAATTATTAAGCACACACACACACACAAAATAAACTAAACAGTTAATACAACATCCTCATCAACTCACAGAAGTGCAGGTGGGAAGGGATGTCTGGATGTCTCTAATTCAACCTCCTGCTGAAAGCAAGACTAATGACAGAAAGCTTCTCATGGTTTTGTCTGCCTGTCTCTCCAAAACCCCCAAGGATGGAGATCGCACAGACTAGCCAAGCAATAATACTCCTTCAAAGAGAGTTCTTGGTTTAAAAGGAGACCTAGGAAGCTTATGAAAAGTAAATAAATCTGCACAACCATATCAACTCCACCAATGCAGCCCCAACATTAGCAGTTTGAAACCTCCAGTCCTGTTCAGTGTTTGGCTCCAGGAGTGGCTCTGCTGTTAGTGACAGAAGACCACTGCAGGGTGGGAGCTGGGAACAGGTTACCTATCCTGGTCTGGCCTCTCCCCTCTGTCTTACTTCAGTCACAGCACCCAACACCACAGCTCAGCTGTGGAAAAAGGGAGAAATGGGCTCTGGAGCAATGTCCTAAGAGTTTGCAGGGAAAGCAGAACCCAGGCTCACTCACCACCCTGTATCCCCAGCTGTACCTGCTCTTCCATAGCTCACCATGAGACTTTCAGCACCAAAAGTCCAAGACTTTGACAGAAGAGCTGAATAACCCTGACAGCACATGGAAAAGGAGAATTGGGTTCTGCTACCTCAGATGAGTCCAGCTGGCAAGGAGATGAGTGCTGCAAGCTGAGGTGTGCTTTGCTCCAGTGCTGTGCTGTGCCTGTCAGAGACACATTTCTCCTGCTGGCACCTCTGCTATCCCTTTGCCTTTTTGTCCCTTGCATATAGTGTCAAGCAGGCCCAAGCAGGAATTTTTGCAGCATATTGTACTATTGACAGGAAGTGCAAGTACCCAGCTCTGAGACAACAGTGAGGAAGAGCCAAGCACCTGAGTGCTGCAACACAACTTTGGGTCTTGCATTTACAACTGTCACCAGAGAAACTGGAGAAGGCACTGATCTCGGCCAAGGCAAATTTATCCCTTTCACCTTAATTTACAGCATTTGGTCAGCCAGACCCATGGGTCAACCAAAATAGATCTCCCCCCAAATAACAAGAGCCGTGGCAAGCAAGAAAACTGTCTGCAGCTCCCCTGGAAAAGGCCTTCAGCCCCCTTTGCTTGGGGAGGCTGTTTCATGACGGGGCCGATGTGATGACAGCCGGTGCAAGCTGTTTATCAGCTCTGAGCACGTAACATTTTCATAACTACGGAGGAAACGGGGGTGGCGCGCTGTGGCAGGGGGAAGAATGGGCTGAAAGAGATAGCAGCCTGCCCTCCGGGGATGGGTCCCCAGGGCAAAGGGTGCACAACTTGCCCTAGATTTCTTTTTTTTTCCTGAGATCTGAATGTATAATTGCAGGAGGAGACAAGGGGGAAAATGAGCTGAAGACTCGTAACTGCAGAGGCCGGTCCCTGTGAGCAAAGGGCCACATGTCTCCTTTTATCGCCAGCCATAATTCCCTCCTTGGCTCAAAGGCGGCTGTGAAAAGAGCAGGACTGGTTCAAACTTCCTTGGGGTCTCCGTGGCAACGAGCCCTGCAGGAGCCTTTTCTTCCTTTCCCCCCTTTCCTCTTTTGTTGTTGTTGTTGTGTCATTAAAACTTCCCTTGCCAAAGGCCCGGATTGAATCCCTACCAGGCCGCTCCGCAGGCACTGCTTCAGACCTCCTGCCAGCCTCCAGCCAGCTGCCCTCGCCTCGCTCATCCCCCAGCCCAGCCCAGCCCCAGCCCAGCAAAACCAAGCCCAAAGCCAGCCCCAGCCCAAAGCTGATCCCAAAGCCAGTGCAAATTGAACCCAAACTCAGTCCTAGCTCAGCTCATGTCCCTCAGAAGGGACATGGGTCAGTCTGGACCTGGCACCCATGCTTTCGTGCCTGTACATGGCTACATGCTATGTAGCAGGCCAAGTCTGTGAAGAGGTCCTCCTGCAACAAGGATTCAGGCACAGCAAGGCTGCTGGGGGCCTGTGAAGTGCAGTGCCTTGGTCAGTCAAATTCTTGGCGATGCACAGCAATGCCACATCCAACACAGAGCTCACACCCCCTCTGTGAATGCAGGTGATAACCCAAGGTGCAAGAAAGACTGAGATCAAGGTCATCAACACTTACCTTTCACAGTACCATTAGCATTTGCAGGCTGGGAGGGAGTACAACTCCTTGAAGACATTTAAAAAAGCAAAAAAATATTGCTTACACCTTCTCTTGTGTTGTATTGTCTATGCTGGACACTTGCCTGCTGGAATGCTCAGATTTGGTGTGTGAGAATATGGGTACAAGTATAGATGGGTACTGCAGCCTGGGCAGGTAGTAGAATCTCAGTAAGGAGAAGGTCTCGAGCCCCAACATTGCTCCAGTGGCCATGCCTACTGTTACCCTACAGCATGGCTGACCAAACAGCCCAGGAGATACGCAACACTGACATAAATGCATGTGGCTCCTTTTGCTCCAACAGCACAAGCACTTGCCTGCATCACTGGGCCTCATACTTTCCAGCTAAAACATTGTGGAAAGTCACAGCCTGGAGCAAAAATACCTGGTCTCATTTTTCGCCATGTGTTCTTCAGCCTCCAGGATATTGCTAGTCTGGAGTCCCGGGGAAGGAAAGAAGACAGAGGAATGACTCTGCTCCCTTTGCTCTCCATCCCTTCCCCCCATCCCCGTGATGCATTCCTCCAGATGTCAGGGTAGACAGAGCTGTCTTCAAACAAGCCCAAGACCTGCGGCATAGTTTCTTCATATGCTCAGCTAGCCCAATTAGTCAGATTTACTGCAGTTATGAAAGGCAGCTCTGCCTCTCCTGTAGAGCAAGGCTGGTCTCGTGTTTTACACCTTATGTGTTTAGAAGGTGTAAAACTGCTCTGCACTACATAATTTCAGAGACACAACATGCGCTAACCATGCAGTGCTTTTTATAGTGGACCAGTTCCCGAGAAAGCTCTGGGAGTTGTCTCGAGGCTCCTTCCCCATCAACAAGACCACAGACACCTATGATCATTGATCTACATATGCTCATCTGCCCTCAGCCATCTATGCTTGCCCACACACAGCTACGTGTAAATCACATACGCACATGTTGGTAATCAGGGCTACACTCAACCACCCTAGTCATGCCTCTCCTGCATCCTGAGCTTTTGCTTCAAACCAATGAATGATCACAACAATGTGCAAGAGGTCTTCCTGAGACCTTTCCTACTGGGTGTTAGCCTGCCTGGAGCCACTCAGGTGAAGTCTGAACAGAATCCTATAAATTATCTGGAAACAATGGTCCCACTAACAATTGATGGCTGATGGGAAAAGTGTCCTCCCCTACCAGACTAAAATCTCTCCTTACCTCAGAAGAGAGTACGGATGTCGTGGAAAAAAATAGAAAGTTAATAGAGAAGACATAAAAGCTTTATCACAAGTACCGCCTCTTTTTAAGCCTGTTGCTAAAGCAAGTGTGGGACATCATACAGTGCGGAATGGCACTATTTCAGGAAAAAAATATGCCATTAAACACAGTATTTATGCCCTTGTATTTACTGAAGTTTGAGAAGTGTTTCTGTGCTAGCTCTCTGGGCTCTAAGTTGTCATAGTCTCTAAAAACAAACAAAAAAAAAAACCACCTGTGACTTAGGGCTTCATTAAGTGATTTTTTTTTCTGAACATTTCCATGGCAAAATGGAGGTAATATCTGAAAAATCTTATCAGACTTTGAACTGTTAGGTGCTAAAAGGTGCTAGAGTAAGTACAGTGAAAGAAAGATTTTTACATTGAAATTCTGTAACGGCTCTGGTTCAGTGGCACCCAGGCACTGACACAAAACATCCTTAGATTTCTCTCTTATTAGTAGTGGTGGAGAAAGCAGCAGTCAGTATTTGCAGTTCATGAATGAGTTCCTATGATCAAGAAGAAGATATATGAGTAGAATAAGATATATGTGAACATACATAGAACAAGATGTAGAACAAGTTATAGGCATAGAACAAGATATAAAACAAGTTATAGGCATAGAACAAGATATAAAACAAGTTATAGGCATAGAACAAGATATATGTGAATAAAAAGAAAGAGAAAAACTTAACCACAAGGAGCACCATTTGTCATTCCCTCTGCCCTTCAAATACAAGGATTGGGATTCCAGTTTTGCTCATATGTTTAATGACAGCAGTACTATTAATAATAAAAAAAATAAAAAAAATTATTAAGTCTGTGATTCATAGCTGTTCCTTGATGTTCTAGCTCAGGTCTGCACAAACAGAGGGTGAGACAGTTCCTTCCTGAAGGAATTAATAGGAAACATAGGACCAATTATTTGCCAAGTTTTCCAGGTAATAAATACAGGCACAAATAAGGAACCTGTGCAGTTAAAATCATACAAGGAGTAACTGGCAAAGCCAAGAGCACAACCCGAGTGTCTTGAGTTTGGATATGACAACAGGTACTACAGCAGGTCACTCCACCAGTGTTTTGAATATGTGATCGCTTGTTTCTAAACAAACAAAGCAAAGCAAAACAAAACCCAACACAGAAGTCTCAGTCTCTGGGCCATGAGACCTTGAGGGATATCTCAGTGAAAGTTTGGTACAAAAGAGCTTCTAGCATCTCTGAGATACAGAAAATATTAATCAAGTAATGCAGGATTTCTGTAACATGGATTATGAAGAGTATGAAAAAAATAAATGGAGTAAGGTAAGGGCATTTTCAGAAATAATAGTCATAAATTATTGCTAAAGCACTAAAAACAACGGTAAATTGTTTTGCTAAACTAAGAGCTTTCCATCACCATCCTTTCAGCAGCCATCAGACCTTCAGCTAAAGTCTGGTTTTTCCCTGCTTTATACCTGTGTCTTCAGCAAAGAGAACTTTCCAGAAAAACATCAAGCAGCAATGACATTGTGCTGCTCACCTGAACAGGTAAAGATCCGTCTTCCTACTTCAGTGGATGCAAGTACCCTGTTGTTACCTTTCTTGTAGGCACCTAACAGCTTTATACATCACCTGCAGGCAGGGCTCCATTGGACGTAGCAGACAGGCAAACATGAAAGGCAGGCTTCCTGCAGTTCTGCATAAACCTCAGGCTTACTTGGAGGTAGAATTAAACTTTGTCAGAGTAAACATAGAGATGAGGCACCTAACAGGATTTAGTGGTATGCTAGGTGGGTCCATGAAGTGTCGGCATCCTGGAGCATGTTCCCCATATCACTGGTGATGGAATATGTTGAGAAGATACATGGAATTAGGCGAAGATATTCCTGTCCAAAGACCAGAAGTGATGTAATATCTGCGGAGGTCCTTCTTTAGGCAAATCTGCACAGGATGCTGTTTCTTGGTGAGGAAAGGACACACTGCCTTGGTGTGTCCAGCTAACATTAAATGTGAATATGAACAACTGGAAGCAGCAGAGGAGGACAGTTTGTTAGAGCCAGAGGAAACATAAGGATCTAGAAGAGAAGCAATGTGGCCATGAAAACTGAGAAAAAAGTTAATATTACCTGTCAGCAGTAAACATTGCCCTCAGAAACACATAGGATTTGAGCAGTTTAAAATGGAAGGGACTCAGATGGTTCATTCATGGTTTGGGGAAGGATTTCTTCAGCTCTTTACATACTTTCCAGTAAGGATTTACTTTAGGACTGAGGGCTAGAGCCATCAAAAAACTAATCTGCTATTTTACCTACATTTTAGATACTAAGACCAAAATATAGGTCTTCAAAACAATGAATTCAGAGGTTTCTGGGACTTGAAACCCCCAAAGGTCCATGGTACTGAGGAACACTCCTTCTCAGTTTCTGTTTCTGGCTATGCCCAGAACTGCCCAAATGTGCAATCCAACATCTAGCATCCAGGTAAGGCACCCTCCAGCACTGAAACAGAGCTGATATGCAAATCAAGCAGTCCAGTGCCATTGCTTAGTGCTGCACCATGGATCACAGGTCTCGTATGTTCTCTGCCTTCCCCAACGCACTGAATTAGGCATCTGAATCCCATCCATCAGCATCAAGCACAGGTCATCCATCTCTTGACGTGTGGTTTGAGTCAGCCTCTTCACATCACATTGACCATGGGGTAATTCCACCAGGGGCAGCTGCACCACAGCAGGAAAGGTTTTAGTTCCTGGGTCTCACGCTCATCAGTGGCTCGGTATCTTGAAACACATAGTGAGAACAAATCCAGGAGGCTCCACGGTCCCGTCACCTTCCCAAGGCTCTTCGTTTCTTTCTGCTGGTAGATTCTGACAGAGAAAAGAAGAGAAGCTAAGAGAAGGAAAAGTTACAAAATTTAGAGCACCATTCTGGGTTATGCCAAGGGGAAAGACAAGTGTATTTTCAATGCCATTAGAATGCTCCTTTTCTGGACTGTTATTAGAAGAAACCAGAGGATCCCCTTCAATGCCTCGGTACCTACAGCAGGCAAATTTGCAGTGGGTTGTACCACAGAATTAGCGCAATACAGAAGGCCATTCATATTGATGTTATAAAGGCAACAGGAATTTTCTTGAGGAGTGCCTCAAGAAATGCCAGTAGACAAACCTCTGGATGCCTCCTTTTTTTTTTTTTTTTTTTATTTTCTTCTTTTTGAGCATACTGAAACTGGTCTGAAAGAATCAATATTGCCAAACCAGACAGACCAATGTGATTGAAGAGACCTCAATAAAAATAAAACTGTCACTCAGCAGCACATGGAGATACCTGTGAGTAAAAGTTTGAAATTGTACCCTTTGGGATAACTGCCATTTACTCTTAGAAAATACATTTCAAATTAATGTTTGATGTAGAAGTTGGAAGTATTTGTTCAGGTTAGTATGAAAAATCCCCAGGATAATTTTAGCATGTTCATATTGGATTTTCACTTCACAGCAGAGAAGACAGAAAGTAAGTCTGTTCGCTTCACAGACAACATATTCTTCACCCCCGTGAGATGGATCATACTCCTTGGTGAGAAATGACTGCCATTTTAATGTTTCATGGATCTAAGCTAATACAACTGTAGACACTTTTTTTTCCTCATTTTTCTACTCATTTCAGCAGGTGAAATAGGAGCAAATAGGACTCATGTGTAAAGGTACGGGGCCAACAGGGACCTTCAACTCTCAGAATCCCACAGGATCTCCAACCCAAAGCACACTCAAAACACATACTCCCTTTTGGGAGGACATCATGATTTCCTCCTGAGGCTGAGCAAACAGTCCAAGATGTTCAGAGAGAAGAAAAAAAAAAAAAGAGAGAGAGAGAGAGAGAGAGCAGTGGAAGGAGAAGTCAAAAGGCAGGGAGGACCAGCAACTCACATGAATCTTCATCAGATACCTGTCAGAGTCTAAAGAGAGCTTTCCCTTGACTTCAGTGCACTTGGAATCAAATCTTAACCAATATGCTATTCACCTTTCAAAAACAGCCTGTGGCCACATTGATGTGATGCTGGGCAGTTACTGGGATGTGGGTGGGTGCCATCTCTGCTGTTGTTGTAATACAGCACTTCCTGAGGCAACACTGACATCTCTGCCCAATGCACAACTTTTCTGAGTAAATAGCAAATAAAGTCTCCAGGTTTGGGGTCACAAATCACTTCCTACGCTTGGTTGTCTGCAGAAGAATCACTTCATGGTTTGTTATTTGCTTGATTTATAAACTGTAGTGTCAGGAACTGAATAAAGAGCCCTTTTTCTTTTTCCCCAGTGTCTGATGGACAGAAGTTTCCCAGCCACCAAGACCTCGTTGGTAGGGAAATCCTCTTTCTCTGTTGTCTGGCCAAGTGTCCACACATGCTCCAACCAGTCACTCCATTCAGATTTCTAAAGATTTCTCCAGTTGCATGCCTGCAGTATTTGGGATTTTTTCCCCCATGGGATGCCAATTACCTGTAATATCACCTGAGATATCTCTGAGATATCACTTCAGTCTCTCCTTTTTCCACCTCTTCACCAATTTGACATTTTAATGACTGAAGTGCTTTTATTCAGTACTTTCAATCATTATTCTGTTTGTGGAGCTCCAAAACATTCACCAATAGAGGGGCAAATTTGTGCTGCAATTTTGAGGTCTGTTGTTGTCAGATAAATCTTTATAGGCTCGTTAGTGGTAATTCACCTACTCCATGGCTGTATCAGTTATAGTAAATTAGAAGTGTCTGTGATGGTTCTCTGGCACTGGGACCAGAGGGACAGGGACACAGGACCACTTTCACTCATCACGCTGAACTCACTTGAAGCCCAGAAAATGTGGGCTACATCTTAAGTATCTGCTGGGAAAAGTTCCCGATCCCCAAAGCTGTGACAAAAATTTGTTCAGGACGGTACTAGTAGGCCAGGTCAGGCCCATGCCAGGGCCAATGCTTCAGATCTAAAAACGTGGACAGTAGATTAAATCTGTCTATTTCCAAATGCCTGTTTGAAAATCATTGTTTAATTAAATACAAGTGATTGCATTCAATAAAACAGAGCTGGGTGTCAGGTAAGAGATTTTCCAGGACAGACTACACCTAATAAATCATTTGGGATTTGAAATTTCACAAGAGGAGCGAGCCTAGTTTGACATCTATATATATAGGTGGTCAGAGATGGCTGGTAAAGCTATTGTACTGAGCCTGGAGAAGCTTGGCCTGATAGTCCCTGCAGATGCAGGGACTGACAAAGAGGTGAGCAGAGTGAAGACAGCTATCCTTTCTTGGATGAATGATGGTCAAGAAACTGATTACCACTTAGGAGAACAGCTTGGCACTACCTCGGTGTCCAAATATACTAAAATCTCTAAGTGGGAATCAAGAAACACGGTAGGATGAGGCAGGTGCATCCCAGTAATCAAATAGCAACAAAGAATGCATTTGCACTCAGAGCCTTAATAGCAGGAGAAGCTCTATAACATTCAAAACCATGAGATGCGTTGGGCTGCCCAAGATCTTGGACCTCTGTTACAGCCATTGCTCTGCACAAAACTGATTTGCAGAGACTCCTAAAGCAGCTAATCTCCATGTGGTTATAAACTGGGCAGCTTCATTGCCTGCAATATGCCTGCTGAGGATGCTTGGTGAGCAAAAACACCTTTTTTTGACTTCTCCCTTGTTTCTGTTGAGTTAAGCCCTAGATCTGCTACCCTGAAACAATAGCTCCTGTAAAAACAGCCTCCCTACATAATAACAAGGTTGTTCAACGAAAATCTTTGCTGAATCTATTTGCAACATGCAACATCTTTAGAGAACTGACATTGCTTGTGGTTATTTTTTATTTATTTTTACTTTTATCGCATGCATGTATTTTTTATGGTTAATATTTTCATCTTTCTGCATCCAGGGATGCACTTCACAAGAAACTGAATAATGGGACATCTTCCCTTCTGTCTCCTCCGCTCTCACCATGACATGGCATTTTTTTCTCAAAAGAAATCTGGGCTGCCACTGCCTCCCTCCTCCATCCATCCCACCCACACACTTTCATTTAAAGTTTACAACCAGTTTTGTCCATGCTACTCAGATCAACACATTGACATGCCATCAGAGGGTTATTTTGCTTTTTTGGTGCTCCTGCAAGGGTTAATGTTCACATCCCTCTCCATCTAAAGAATAAGTTGCCTATCTCACCCCCACCGTGAAATTAAGCGCAATCACAATCACCCTTCATCCTTACCTTGCAAAGTCTTGGCATGCCAAGCCAGAAGCAGAGTCTGTGCATCCTGAGTTGCTAAATGAACTTAAAAAAATATATTAAAAAAAATAAAAAAAGGAAAACACCCACCAACAATCTCACTGCCTCAGTAAGGTCTCTTGCGAAGATGGTTTGTCTGTGGAAGCGAGGGCTAGGAACAAAGTTGTGGGGTGGAGGGGGAGGAGAACATGATTGACAGCCCTGAGCTGAGACTCATCCCTTACCTTGGGCCATGCGGTCTGATTGGCTGCCTGCTGACATCCCCAAGCCCTGCACTTTTTAATAGACGCTTTTGGATGATCTACAGGGAAAAGGCTTGGAGAGGTGTGTTTCTGACAAGCCAGAAAGTCATCCGCACTTCAAGGGACTTTGTTTAACTCTTTTTTTTTTCTTTTTTTCTTTTTATTTTTTTTTTTCCTGGAAGGGGGGCTGTTCTTCATTTTCGCACTTAATGTTTTTCTGAAAACTTCGCTGAGATTTTCCCCTTGCACCAGCCTGGACTAATGGATTACCACCTGCTTGGATTAATTTTATCTTTTCTCTTCAGTGACACAAAGGTCTTAGCCGGTTACCCAATTTGGTGGTAAGATTTCTTCCCTCCTTCCCTCTTTCTATGATTGATTAATGAATTAATTAATTATTAGCTATGGGATCTGTGTGTTCCTTCCTTTTCAACCTTAACACTGCTGAGCTGGCCATGATTGCATGTTTGATTCTAAGCATAATTTCTTCAGATTTGACTGGTAATTAATGAAAAGTTTGGGGATTATTTTTAAAGGGTAATGTCTACGTTTCCTTTTGCTCAAATGGAGTCTTCCCCACCACTCTTAATTTCTCCATTTTCGTCACTGTAGAAATAGGCATTTGTTTTAGATGTTAAGGGATGTGTTTTTATTTTCTTGTGCAATATAAATTTTGTCTGTTGCATGACTGTTTAGCAGGTGTTTTCCCCTTTTCCATTAAACTGTGATCGATGTTTTAAAAAAAAAATAATTCTATTTTCTTTTCGGCTGCTGCAGTTTTTGGACTTCTTTCTCTTCTTTTGTTGTATTCTGTTATGTGAATTTAGTCCAGCAAATAAGCTGAGAACACAAATGGCACCTGAGAAAATATTCATTAGCAAAATTCCTCAAAGATGGGTTTTGTTCTTTCTAATTATGGAAATGTCACTTATTTTCTTGCACTAACAATAAAAATAACAATAATAAAAGAATTGGTTATATCTTATAATGCGGCTGTTAAATAATCTGAGTTACTTATTTTAAAAATAAATATAACAATATAAATAAATATATTAACAAAAGGTAATTGGGAGCAGTTTAAAACGAAAAAAATAGGGAATACAACATTTGAGGTCATTTAAACACAGCAGACAGCAAGTTGCATAACAGAGTATTTCAGATAATTTCTGTCTTTATCATGTAGGATTTCTCATTGGAATATATCTCATTAAGTTTTGTGTATGGCAGGTAGGGGCTTTAAGCCTAAAGATCCGTAGGGCGAAGAGGGAGATGTTGGAATTCACACTACTGAGATTCTTCGGTTATTTTTGCCTTTCCAGAAAAGTCTTTTTTTTTTATTACTGAATTAGATCCTTTCAGTGCCAACATGGAGATGGCAAGAAGTAGGCGGGAGTGAACTTGGAAATGGACTGCCATGTCTGGGAATATTTAGAAATGTGAATGGAAAGCTGATTTTTAAAATAATCTGCTTATTACTGTGGACTTTGAGAATGAAAATGTGCAGTTCCAGAAGAGAAAGACTAAGCATACAATGAGAAGTCTTCGCTCAGGAAGCGTTTAAAAGCTATGCAGGTTCATGAAATGGCTAAATCACAGCATGTTTTCCCAAAGAATTAAATGATTTCCTCGCCCTGAGCGTAGCTGCTTAACTTCAAGGCCTAAGGCTGGGGCAGGGGAGCCTACTGAAATAAAGACCACATCACTTTGATTCCCGGTATCTCTTTTCTCCTTAATCTGGGGACCAGCGTGTCTGAGTGGGGGTGCGCGGTGGGTTGTAGCATGGGTCAAAATTGCGTGGCTGGATCTAAAGGCAACAACCTGCCACTGGAAACAGCATGGGGCAATGGTTCCTGGCACTGGCATCAGCCCTCCAGGGTTTTACTGGTTCCTGACCTGCCTCGGGCTCAGATATAAATTAGGATTTAACACCTGAACTGGGAGGAATTTGACTCTCAGAGAGAGGAACCCAAATCTCTTTGACAAAAAGATCTGATTTTCCCTGTGAAGTGAAAATGTCCCCATCACCAAAATGCCCTTCCCTGTTTTCAGGAGAAGACACTGCAGACAGGTGTCTGTACCATGTGCCTTCCCCCAAACCCCTGAAGTTCACCCAAAATGAACAATACAGAGGACATGTAAGATTGCTGGTCATGGATGGAAATACCGAGGGCATGGCAAGCAGTGTCCATGGGAAAAGCAGGAGTCAAACAAGCTACCCACAGAATTTTGTACAATAAATCTGCATCTGGCATATCTGGGGCAATTCTGGCAATATCCAAAGTGCCGAAGCATTTTTACTGCACTAAAATGGTGTGGTGAGATGCCCCATATAGGGCTGAAGGGCAAGGGAGAGGCTATCAGAAATGGCAAAGGGTTTTCAAGGTTTCTTGAAGGCTGAAGGAGCAGGACAGAAATACTGTGGGCCATGGTTTCCTCATTGCTCAGGCAGAGACAATGCTTCTTACAGCATGCAAAATTAAAAGTCTCCTTCGGTCCCACCAAAGGTTTAAATATCTGCCCTGCGGAGACGAGTTTTTATGTACTGTGTGCTCTAGCATAATGTGATATATAGTCTTAAAAAACACATGCTTTTCAGGTTGTCTTCCCAATCCACTGATCTTTAGGCAGGCATAGAGCAGCCTTTGGGGGATGAATACCATTTGCGGGGTTCAACATGCCCCAAGACACGGGGAGGGAAGCAAAGATGGGGCACAGATCAGCCCAGTCCCCTGCACTGGGTTCCCACAGCTGTCCAAGCCAGGCTGGACAGGACATCATTAGTGCTTTCTTATCCTTGTATAAATCCATTTCTGCTTAATCCGAGATGTTCAGGAATGCTGTGCTGCTTGCAGGACCCTGAAACTGCTGACAGTGCCCGGTCATGCTGGGGCAACGTTTCTGGGTATATTTCTCCCCTATGGGAAATATTTCTGCAGCAAAATCAAAATGGATAATTTCTGCTTTGGGGCATAAATGGGGAAAAAAATATTCCTGTAGTGAGGAGGAAGTGTCTGAACATGCTAGAGGAGAAGAAGTGCAATAAGAACAGGGTCGCGGCACCTCCTAAACGGGCTCAGGGCTGGCTGTAATAATCCCACTGCTCCACAGTGCAGTCAGACAATGCAGGCAAGCAGGAGGGCAGCGACAGTGCGGTAGAAGGGGTAAAAGCAAAAAGATGAATCTGCAGAGGATTTGTAGGGAGTTTTATTTTCACTGAGTGCTCAGGAAAGGATCCTTCCCCTCTGGTCATATTATCTAGAGAGTGCACAGTTCAACAGCAACCTTTCAGCTCGCATGCCATCATGTCGGAGAGTGGATCCTGCCCCCGGCCTCAGTGGTGAAATGTTACCCGCCAGGCAGAGAGACTTGGCATGGGGAGCATGTGGATGAAGTCTGAAAAGGTGTTATGCGAATGAAATGACTTTGCGGTGCATGCACAGGTCTGCAGTGCCCAGACATGCTGGTGGCAGTGGGATGTTGGAACTGCTGGGCTGTAAAGCCAACAGGGACAGGGCCTGGGGTTCGCAGCCCATGGTGTTCAGTTGCTAGCAATTCCCTGACATCATCCTGTCCCTTAACAACTAGAATTCTTCCTAACTATGCCTGAGCAAGATCCAGGGGTAGCACAGACTGTAGAAGTAGTTTTCAGTGAGCAGGGGCTGCTATTTTGCCATAGGGCCAACTTTTCACATGCCTTCACCCTACTACAGCAGTGAAAAGGAACAAATGGGGCACAGATGGGAAAAGGTTGTCTATGTGCTACCTTTGAGAATGCTGACATGAGGAACTGAAGCCAGTAAAAGCTTCCTCAGATATGTGTCCAATGCTTACACTGTCTGGGTTACTGCTGCTAAAAGGGAGACAATGATGGAGAGATGTGGTGAGGCCATGGAGAGCCAGGACTGCTGTTCTTCCTGGCCATGCAGAGATGGCACAGATGGAAGAAAAGTGAGCAGCAAGGCCAGGGCTGGCACGTGAGCTCCGCAGCCAGCAGCCTTGGGTCACGCCAACAGACCTCTTAGGCGCCAGCTGAAGGGAAGATGGTGACACCAATCACACCTGCAGTCAGTTTTTTAATCCCAAATGCTCTTCTAACAGCAGGGATAACAGCATGTGTGTGAGATGGGGAGGATCGAGGTATGACAGACTTGTCAATGAAGCATATAGACAGAATGACAGCTGTACCAGGAGCTTTCTGGTAATGCCCTGAAAAATTTAGATGAAGGGGAAAATATGTCCCCTGCCCGGAGCTGTGTCAGTGCGGTCTGACAGAGATGTTGAGGCCCAGGAAACAGCCAGAAAGTGCTGCCAGAATGCTAATATGTGTGCAGGGGCTGAAGAAGACAATCAGGGAGACAACTCCACCCATGAACTGAGAAAAAAACACCAAATGCTCTCCTCTTCCATCAGCATCATTCACCTTTGAATGGGGCAAGAATTCTCAAAACATTTGGCATGTGACTAGCCTGGGGAAAGGAGCCAGATTTGGAGCCAGTGGTGAAAACAGGAGGTAAAGAAATCAGCCCCAGTCCTCTCAGGGCTCCTGAGGACACAAAATCAGTAGGTCACTGCCCATAGCTGTGGCTCTCACCTACATATACCTACATATTCCCATCCAGTATTTTTTTGCCTCTAAGTAGATGATTTGGCAATTGGCAGAATCACTTTGTCCATGATACGTTATTAAATTTTGTTTCCATCCCTTAGACATGTTTCCAAGAGAGTCTGGAGGCTTTGGCAGCTCTCTGAGGATTCCAGTGGCCTTGGGTCCCTAGAAAGAGGCAGACAGAAACTTCAAATCATGTTCTCACCAGTCCCACAGTAGCTCCTCGTTAGGAAAAAGACATATGTGAAAAGCATTTGCATGTAGATGCAGTTTGAGGTGACATGTAGCTTGTCTTCTTTAGCTTTCAGTGTCTTACCTTTGTGGAATGAACGGGAGACTTCATTCTCTTGACAGTCTCTGAAGGTTCAAACATTTATATCCTGTAGCCTGTGGGTTATATGCATGCGGCCCTTAAAGCTTTGTTCAAAAGGAATACTTAAAATTGCATTGCAGAATCCACTACAAGAGTGGATTTCCTGATGCAAATCCAGCTGCTGCAGTACTACAAAGGAAATAGAAGACCCCCACATATAATCTTCCCATGGCTTAAAATGCATCCAGTTCTGAGGGAAAATGACTAAGGTAATAATGGAAAGTGTCAGTGACAGAGCTAACCGCATTTATCCTGCAAGCCCAGCAGTGCTGCTCCCACTCCTGTTCTGGCACCTGAAGCCAAAGTCCCTCCACCAGCAGCTTGCACAAGCACACAAAGCTCAGAACTGGAAGAGTTAAGGCATAACCATGTGCCACCTTCTGCTGTGTTAACACTCCCCAGCAGGGAGAGGCAGGCAGCTGGTGTGTAACACTGCAGACTGCTTCCCCTAGGTGTGTCAAAGCTTGACTGCCAGAGCTGTAGGTGAAGCTACCCCAGGACTGCAGTGAGGCCAGAGGTAATAGGAGAGATGCTGGGGTGATGCGTGGCTGCTCATGAAAACAGCTGTAAATAACTAAGTGGACACAAGTGACAAAGATCTTATGGTTTTCCTCAGCATTTTTTTGCAAACAGACATGACCCAGAGGTATCCGTATCACCACCCAGACAAACAGCATGGTTAGTCCATGGTACATAGTGAGATTTTTCCAGGATCATAGAATCATAGAATCATAGAATATCCTGAGTTCAAAGGTATCTGCAAGGACCATCAAGTCCAACTAGTCCAACTCCTGGGTCTGCGCAGGACCACCCAAAAATCAGACAATATATCTGAGTTTTGTCCAAACACTTAAGCAGAAATTCAGGCTTACCAGCTGTGCTGTACTGCCAGCACACTTGGGCAATCCCAAACGTTGCCAGAGGAGAGATTCTGAGGATATACAGCCTTGCGAACTTCAACACTTTCCAAGTCTTTGCAGAGTTTTATCATGGTCAGCATCTCTTATCAGTTTTCTGTCTCACCTGTGTTATAGAGTGCAGTGCACTGGAGTCCTGAGTACAGTAACAGCTTCAAAATGCTACTAGAACACAATAGTAAGGAGCAATAAGAAAGGTATGCATTTCCCTAAACATCAAGAAGTCTCATTCTCTTGAAAACTAGCCATTCACCTGGAGTGTCCCAGCCCCAGGGATCCACTCTGTCCTGCAGGGCCAACACGAGCTTGGAGCCAGATAGCTCCAACACATGGAGAAATGCTCTGACTCACATATATTGACTTAAAAGAGTGTCTCTGCCCTTAAGTCAGGGATCTCTTAACATTCTTGTAACTAAATATAGAAGTAAATTTAAATGGTCACAAATAACATTTAAGAAGCAGTTTAATTGCAAGCTGATTACTTTTCATTTGAATCGTTCATTAAAAGCAGTACATGACAAAGTTAAGCAACTGTCTAAGAGAACCTCTGCAAAAGCACTGGAAATTCAGGGGTGAATTCTGGCTCCTTGGTACTGGTAGCTCAGGGCTGCCTGTGGGGTGCTGTAGATGCCGGCAGCCACCAAGCTGCAAATTCACATGGCAGCCATTCTACATTCTTGTCTTGCCTTCTCAGCTCTCACCTTGATGTGACCACTCACCTTGATGTGGTCAGGCAGACATGTCACACCTCTCCAACACAGTTGTATGCATGCAGGCAGGGAACCAAATGAGTAAGAGCAGTGCTGAAAAGGACCAGCAGTCACCAGCAGGAAGGTGAACTCACAGTTTTGCTTATCCCAAGCAAAATGAACTGTGATGAGCTACGTTGGGAGGAAGAGTGTGGCCAGCAGGTGGAGGGGAGTTGTTAGCCTCTGCCTGGCACCTGAGGGGCCTGCACCTGTAATGCTGTGTAGAGAATTGGCCGCCCAGTTCAAGAGGCATATAGAGAAACTAAAGATTCATCAGTGGATGCTTCCAGGATGATGAGGATCTGGGGCACATGGCTCACCAGGGAAGATGGTGGGATATGGGCTCATTTACTGTGGCCAAGAGGATACTGAGGGCTGTTCAGTAGCAGCCTATCGTTTCTTGATGGGCTGTTACAAACATGATGGAGACAGTCTTTTCCCCCTAGTGCCAGATAATATAGCAAGGGACAATTGCTGGGCATGAGGAGACCCTCCTTGCTCGGAAGGGTGGTGCAGCCCTGAGCCAGCTGACCATGGAGGTGAGGAGGTTCCATCCTTGGGCATTTGCAGAACCTGGCTGCAGGAAGCCCCCACCACTCTGAGCTGGTGCTGGGGAGGGTCCTGCTCTGAGCAGATGCTTGGATTAAAAGCAGGTGCTTTAAACTAAAAGAGAGTAGGTTTAGATTAGATGTAACAAATAAATTATTTACTATGAGGGTGGTGAGACACTGGAACAGGTTGCCCAGAGAAATTGTTTATGTCCCATCCCCGGAAGTGTTTAAGGCCAGGTTGGATGGGGCTTTGAGAAACCTGGTCTAGTGAAAGGTGTCCCTGCCCACGGCAGGGGTTGGAATTAGATGATATATAAGGTCCCTTCCAATCCATACCAATCTATGATTATATGATTCTATGACTAGAGACCTCCAGGGATTCTTCTAACCATCATTTCTCAGTCTATGATACACCCTTTGCCAGGGATAAGAGCAGTGCTACAAAAGATGCAGTGTTAGTTCTTGTAATATGGAGTCCCCACTGTATGTCTAATGGTGGTGGGTGGGAGGGGTTTCATTGGGATCCTGGACACAATTAAGCAAACTCTCAGCCATGTTACAGCTCAAGGCTTTCAATGGCAACATACAGCCCAACACCTGTGTCAAGGAGAAACCTGATGGCCACTCATGCCACCCCCGCTATGCACTACACACCTTCTGTGCCCAGGTATGAGTCATTACAGGTCTTTAGCTAATGTTTTCTCACTACTTCGATTTTGGGCCCGTAGATCTCAAGCTGCTGCACTGCAGTCACTGTTTTACTGGCTCTGTGAGACCAGGAGAGATGCAAGAATGCCTTCAGCCCTTTCTTTCTTCCTGCAGGCACAATACACAGAGCCCTCAAAGGATCTGACTCTAAGGTCACTCAATCACTTCTGACTTTTACATTACGCTTTCATAATTCAGGTATTGCTCTGAGGGTGCTTGATTTCCACTGCTGTCATGTAGGTCCATTGAGCACTACCCACAAAGCAGGGACACTAACCAGCAGGTAGAAAGCCATCTCCCATCTGACACTGGTGATAGGGTCTCAGTGATGCTCGCTGGGCCCTTCCACTGCCAAGTCAAACAGTTTGACTTAAACCAGTGTTTGGATTTTGTAGGAAAAGGCAGCAGAAGGTCCAAGCAGTAACTTAAGACGAACTTCAAAGAAAACCTTAAATATAAAATATTAAAGAATGAAGAACTGCCGTGTGTAATGAAAATAAGTAGAAATAATGCACAACACTTTCCATTATCTCTGTTGTGTATTCAACTGGAAAATTTATTCAACTGAAAAATGTCTTCATCTGATGAGTGCTACATATCTCAATTTCTAGAGATCACCAGCAGACAGGCCAGTCATCTAGAAATGCACCTCATCTAATGTTTAGGCAGAAGTTGTTAGTCGATTTGCCAGCAGAAATCTCAATGTGAACAAGAGTGCAGTACTCCTTTTGCATCGTGAGAATGAAGCTGCCTTAATCAGCGCATACTTAATATATATAAATTCCGGTCAGTTGGGTTAGCAGTGGTATTTGTGTCCAGCTGCTAACTCCCTTAGCATCGTAGATCTGATTTGCACAACCAAGGTAGAGTTTATAGCAATTTGACTCAACCTGAGGATGTTTTGAAATTTTTGCTAGGCCTTCATGAAGCATCCCAGGGTAGTCTGGTAGGATGCTGGCAGCTGGTAGTAGCTGTCTTCATACAAGTTGCTGTCTTCAAATGTTTGGCTGGTTTTCGTATCTGACAGGGTGTCAGTGCACACTTCTGAGCATTAAAATAGAAAGAATTCTGTGTTCAGAGTTCAGCCAGGCAGCAAAGTGTTTGATGAAAGTCAAGGCCTTTTCTTGTGCATCCAAGAAACACTTCCATATTGCTGCTATCATTTTTACATTATGAAACTCATACTGAAGGCTTTTGAAGATGCATTCTGAGCTGATTTTATTTGTGTCCATATGGATACCATCATGTCTCAGTACATACAGTCAAACTTGGGAAATAAGACTCTTGTAGGCTGGCATTCATTCTATAATCACACTCTTACTCTCAGTTTCCTAAAAGCAATGACTCTAAATGGAGCTTGTAATGGAAACTGTGCCCAATGTGGCATAGCTCTGAAGAGTTATAAGTCACTTGTGAAAACACTTATCTGTGGCAAAAGTGCAATGGGAATTATCTTCCACAAAGATAGGATCCTACTCTATGCAAATCATCAAGGCACAATTTGCTGCTGTTGGAAAGATGCTGCCTCTCTATAAAGTAGACCTCAAATTAACCTACTTTAGATCTGATCTTGGAAAGGATGAAATCATCTTACTGCTTTCTGTCTATGGACAGAGACACTCAATTTATGCAATCTAAATACCTATTCTCCACTGGCTATTGCTGGGATGAGACAAACCTGATGTATATCAGCTGCTGCACATGTCCATAATCTCATTCATTATCAGTTCCCAGTATCACTCAGTGGATCTATCTGTGATTTTCCTAAAGGATCTGAAATGGGAAGTATTTGTCAGGAAGTTGGCTGTATGTTTAATTTACATATCCCATATACACACAGTTATAGCTTATGTCCCTTAAATTACTCAAAATTTAATTTTAGCCTCCTGCTGGCAGATGCAATTTAATTTTTTGATGACCTAAGATTCATTTTGTATCTACAAATGGAAGTGGCTTAATATTACTCAAGTTTGGAGGTTAATATTAGAGTAATACTGAATATAATGAAACACTTCTGATATGGGGGTATCAGGCTATATTATTTAAGGTTGTTTCCCGGAATTTTCAGGCTAAAGGCTACATCCAGAGTGCAACATGGTGAAAATCACATCCTAGTACCAACCATGGGGCAAAGGCTAAGAAAAATTGTGCTATGATTAATGTGCCTCTTTAACACTACACGTGCTCTGACTGCACATGAGTTTACAACTTTTTTTGTTGATAAATTTGTTATTAATAATAATAATAATGCATATCTATCTCCACTGTCACCAAAGAAAAAACTGTGAGCCATCCTTGGCTGAAAGGGTTTCAGCTGCACAGGCTTGAAAAACAGAATATTTACCCTGTAACAAAAGTGTTCTTCTCCAGGACTGTTAGTGCAGTTGCTTTGCCATCTCTGAAAATGTAAAAGAACTATGATTTGCTAAGCAAATTTTCTATAGAAAAGGAGAGAAACTCTTTCTAATTCCTTTTCTAAAGATAGGTTTCCTGATTTGCTAATTTGTCTTTTTCACAGTTCTCTGAACCTTTCTGGTTTTAATTAATCTTACAAATGTAATCAAGTTTAACTGGCATCTTTCCCAGTACTTGGACCTTTTATTTTTGAAAGAGAAATACTTTTCCTGAGCCACTGTAGCATCGCTTTGGCTCAGACACCAGAGATCTTCCTCTTCCTTTTCAACAAATAGATTCTTCAAGTTTAAAACAGAAGGGGTTAGTGTTAGCTGATAAATTCTTGATTTATTTTTTTTTGTTGTTGTTCTGATCCCATTTCTATGTCTCGTAAACGTCCGGTTTTCTTGCAAATACTTTCAGCAATTGTGAAGAATAATACTTAACAAATTTGCAGTGATCCTTGAAAACTGTCACAGGGGGCGTTTCACAACTCCAGGGTGCCACTGAACTCCTCACTACTTACCCCTCTCATGCTGCTGGAGACATCTGCAGCACAGGTGGCTTCCTTTTAGCTGCCTTACTGACAAGGGCACGTTTATATCATGTTTTTGAATTGCAGAGGTCTAAAATGAGATGAGAGCTTGTTTTCCTCCTTGGACTATGGTGGCAGACCAGGACAATGGTCTCAGCTGAAATGTCTGCAAGTCCCTCAGATGACTCCCATCATCTGCATGTACGATGCATCTGGGTCCCGACCTACCTGCATACCTCACACAAATATTTACATTATTGTAGGAGATATTGTTTCAGCCTCCAGTCCAGATTTCAGTCAATAGTTCAGATATCCCACGCCTCAGCTGTGCAATTCCCTTAGCACTGACCTCTGTTTTTCTCTTGATTTCCTAATGTGCGCTTCCCTTGCTTGTTGATGCTTTCAATAGTTTGGTTGTTTCTTTTGTTATCTTTGTTGCAAAAGATTTCCAACTGTATCTTTGAAATCCAACTGATTATTTTATTGTGTGTGCTATGACCTCATTGTCTTTGGTAACAACCAGATCACCTCTAGTAGGTTTTAATCAAATACATCTGATTTATATTTGTGAAGTCATTATGTAGTATACTGAGTTATGGTTACCTGTATGTCTTCACTTTTGATATCAGTTTGATCATTTTTTTTTCATATAAATCTCCTAAATATAAGATCCCCAGAAATTAACATTTCCTTTGTGGCTTTTGTGGGATATGGCCTGTTGCTTCTGGTTGGTTAAATGAAAAAGATGACAGTCTGAGAGCTGATATAAAACCTTACAAAAAAAACCTTCAGGATCATAATTTTGATGATTAAGTTCTACCAAAAAACCTGAAAGAGTCTCGCCCAATGTCTGCTGGGGCCATGTTTTACTGTGTGTTCATGAATGGTCATCTCATACCTTGGTGCCAGCCATTATTCAACCTCTGATCAGATACATGACATCTTGTACTAAGGAACTATAAAGTAGGAATAGCTAGACAACAAGAAGAGACGTTGATGATAGTGCTATAATCTACACACTAGAAGTTCTGGTTCTTGAAGTTCTTGAAAATCGACCCTTCATATCCGGAGGACACAAACTAGTCCTCTCAGATGTTCAGAAATTACATTGCTCCATTTAACTTTGCTGCCTTTAAACACAGTTGTTTACAGAACCATGGCATTGCCATGGTGGTGTCTTCCACCATACCACTAGTACTAATGCACTTACCTGCACTGCGATAATTACTTTTATTTAGTCTAACCCACATGTCCTGGGTCAGAGACTTATGGACACATTCTTAACAATGATCAGTACAGCATCTGTTGTCTTATGGCCTCCAGATTCTGTGTCTTTAGCGTCCAACCCTACCTGTGTTCTAATTGTGCTTCTCTCTTACTGCATGCATTCAGCCATTTCTTGAGTAATATCAGGCTTCAGGATTCTCAGTAATAAGTCAACAGCCCATTTCTGCCTGACATTACACACTGTATAACAAAATAGGAAGTTCCTATCTTCCACCAAGTTTCCCAGGGTATTTTGAACTCAGTTAAGCACAATACACCTGATATTGGCCAGAAAGAATGCCAGGTCCCCAGTGATTAAAAAGAAGAAATTTCTGGATGAAGTTTCTCAGCAAGAATCAGACTTTTAAGAACAGATATCTTTTTTCAGATTGATTCTTTCACATTGGTTTCCTGACCATAAAATTATTGCAAGGTGTAAACAGTGATGTGACAAAGTTTGCAAATGTAACAAATTACTCAGGATGGTCCAACATAAAGGTGACCACAGAAGACAGGAATGCATGACACTCAGTGGATGATAAAATACCAGATTAATTGTCAATGACTGTGAAGTAATGAAAACTGGGATAGGGATCCCTAATCTGCACAACACAGATATAGGTTAAACTTTCTATTACAACCGTCTTGGAAATTATGCCCATTATTATGCAATTATGTAATGAACAGTTCTCTGCAATTGCTAGTTCAGTGCTCAATAATTGATGTGTAGAGCTGTAAACCATCTACAAGCTTTGCACCTTGCTGCTCAGTTCCTTGCTCAGCTTTCTATGAACATGTTCGTCAATTGACAGCAGGTCTGTTAGGAGCTGTTGCTGGATTTTTTCTCAAAACAGAAAGTATCAGCATGTCATTATTTCAGTCCATTATTGCATCCTGAGGTCTGTTTGCAGTCTGATCATTGCATTTTCCAAAAATGGTTTATGAAATGAGAAAATCACAGAGACAAGCCATCAGCAACAAGCAAGAAAAAGGGTTGAATTGCTTCAGATGAGGAGACAATATTTACCTTAGATTGTTAGCTTGGGGGAAGACAATTATGAGTGAATACAATACAGGCCTTGCAGATCTTGAATGACAACAGTTGTGTGTCTAGGAAAAAAAGGTTATTTCTCAGGATATAAGAACCAAAGTTTGCTAAAAAAATTATCAGCCCTTGGGTTTAAACCTTCAGGGAGGAGGGCGTAGTTAGATTGTGGAACTTGTACCCAGGAAGTGCTGAGAGGGCTACATATATCATGGGGTAAGAAATGACTTAGAGTAAATTACTGAGAATCACATCACTGGTAGCCCTTAAACATGATAGTCCAGAAATTAGCTTCAGCTCAGGAAATCCCAGGATTTCCTGAATCCAGAAAAACAGGACTGCTGGAACCTTCAGATACCTGGGCAAAGGTATCTTTCACACCTGCCTTGTTTCTCATGGTGTTTCCCTACATAGCAAAGATAACTTGCTAAGGAAACAGGATACTGGTAGCTTGACCTTTGAAGCAGACCCAGTGTGTTAACTGGTTCAATATATTCTGCAATATTACGGCATCTTTCTAGAACACAGCACCCCTCTTCTCTGAGTGCTGCTGTCTTCTCCTTGGGAGGAGAGTGTCTGAGGTTTCATTTATCACAACAATAAACCACAAGGACTAATGGTAGATCTGGCTTCCAAAAGATTCAGCTGGGCTTTCCCATGCTGCATCTGACATAAAACACTTTAAGAGTTCATCCAGATGTGACAGAGTAAGGTGCCTTAGTCCCAGCTGTACTGCACTGGATGAGCCCACAGAACTTGCTGTCTCCTCGTAGGTCAGGGCATATCCTTCTTGGGGTAACCTCAGGCCATTCATAAGAGTACAATCACCCCTGTTATCTTCAATTCCTGTCTCAGGGCTCAGTGAAGGACTCTCCAAAAAGAAGTAGCCCAAGCATACAGCTTAGATCACACCCCAAACTGTGGGATAGTTGGGTGGATATGGTAATTCCCATCCACAGTATTAAATGGGATGTTCTTGTAGTATCTGATCATTGGGCAAATGCTTTCTGATGCTGACATTGGTGCCTCACAGTGGGTGATTTCCAGAGAGTTGGTACTAACCACTTAATGAAGTTAATCACTGCCAAGGCCTCTCCAAAGCAACACCCCAATTGGAGGCATGCAGAGAGGGATTGGCTGACCAACAGGGGATAGCCAGCATCCCTGCTGGCCTAGCTTGAGAAGTCTCTTTTCCTTCCCTTGATTTCTGTGAGACTCCCTTCGGGAATGACTGTCCCACCACCTCCTCTTCCCTGGTAGGAAACGCAGCCTTCCAATGGCACCATTCTGGGAGAAGAGGCAGAAGGGAAGGCAAATCTGAGTCGTGGTTTCTCTACCGTTGCTGCAAATGCTTTGCAGGCAGGACTAGCAGTGTGAATGTTGGAGAGGCAGCAGCAGCACCAACAAATGAGGTGGTCTTGGTCACAGGCAGTCCATATGCAGAGCCACAGCCCTGGCAATTTGGAGTGAGTAGATCTCCAGATGAATTTCAGCATCTCACTCTTTGGAGAAAAGGTTCTGCAGTGCTGAAAATCTTGCTGTGTTTATTGCAGGCACAGCCTGGAAGCCAAGATTTACATATGCAAATTATATGCATTTATGTAAATTACAGAGTGAATAATATTATCACAGCCCCTGCAGAATACATTCTCTCCCATGGCGAATCACTTGATTGTGTTTTCTAAACTGAGAGTGACATTGCTTTGACCAGGCATTACTGAACATAACATTTATATCTGATACACAGAACATAAAGGATCCCGGTTCCTGGACACACACCCTTGTCAGCAACTTTATTCAGGCTGCATTTGTTAGGAAGAGAAGCAGATTCTAACTCCCAGGCCCTACCCCCCTCCTCCAATCCTTCTAGCATTTGCTGGCAAATAAGTCAGAGCTGAACCTTGTAAGATGCCAAGACAAAGGGGTGGAGGCAGATGCCAAATCACTTTCAAGCCCATGACAGAGCCCTGAGTCACCCAAACTGGAGCAGCTCTCCCAAAATGGGCTCATCTTACAAAAGTGCTGTTGCTGCAGCAACACTAATCCACACACCAGTAGGCAGAGAGATAATGCAAGGGATGCAACAGCAGATTCATTTGCTTAACGCCATGCTCAGACAAGAGGAAATGATAGTAATCTGGAGGGATCTGCTTGCCCTGTTATGAAGCACTTTGTTGTGGAGATTCTTCCAGCAAAGAGCCTCTGACATTAGAGGGAACTGGGCTTGGCACAAGCGAAGGGCTCAGGTCTGACCTTGCTCCCTGTACCTTGGCTGTGCAAGCCCATGAGCTGATTTAGGTGGTGGTTTGCCAGAGTCCCCTTCTCTGTCCAGGCTGGGAGAGGACTTCTCCACAAGGCTACTTGAGACCCTGACATTCCAGCTGTACATTGTGCCCATACTGGCCTGAGGAGCACTCAGGTCCTGCCCCCAGTTCCTCCATAGCAATCACTCATGTCACCACCAACCTCTGTGGCCACCAATGCTACCGAAATGACCTTCTGCAAACCCTCCTTCTGGCTCCAAACCAGGGACTGCCTTGTTCCCACACTGCAGTAAAGAAGGTGTTTCCAGGGCCAGGCAGCAGTGCTGGCACCATCACCAAAGCCTGGTAAGTGGGGTAATATGAAAAACATTTGCAAATGTGCATGTAGGCTGATGTGAGTCTGTTGAGGAAATACATCTGGGAGTTGCACAAGCTTTGGCAGATAACTACTTATTGCTGTTTGCTCACTCACCCCATGATCAAGCGGCAGAGGAAAGCTGAGTGTCCCACCAACTGGACTCAAATTGGCCTTTGCCAGGGCTCTGACTTGACCAGCTCAGAAAGCATCAGAAAACCTCAGGAGAAAACTGCAGTCCCCTGATAAGAAGGAAAAAGGACCACAAAAACAAAGAGTGGTCAGCAGTGTGTTAGTGTAGCAGCACCAAGGATGAGAGATGTGGAGGTCAGGTTCATGCAGAAGGAGACTGGCTTCAAGGGAGTAAAGACAACTTGGGAGACTGTAAAGAGGGTTGACAGTAGAAAAGGACATTGGACCAAGCTGTTCTCTCAAGGACATGGGCAGGACAGCTGAGGATAAAGTACATCGACTGACTTCTGGAGAGAAAAACAGAGCTGGGGAGACAGTGGGAGCTTTAAAGGGAGACAACATGACTCAGGTGACAAACAAGAGCTGCATGAAGACCAGGAGGCAGGTTAAAAACAAACAAACAAACAAAAAAAAAACTTTCAGTGCCTTGAATAGGGCTTGGAGGCAGAGACAGAGGGAACAGGATGGTTGGAAACAGGAAAGCAAAGGTGCAGGTGACTTGTGAAGAGGAGGGATAGTTAAGGCAAGAGTAAGAGGCAAGAGGACTGCAATGAGTAACAGATCAAAGGAAAGGAGGCAACTCCAGGAGTAGGAGGACTGAGTGTGGCTGGGTGAATTGTGGGCAAAGGGAAGACATCTGTGGAATGAGAGGCTCTCCCATTAAAAAGAAAATGGATTTTAGGGTTGGATTTTCAACAGGTCATGTCAGGTGATAACACCCCAACTGGAAACAAGAGGATTTCTAGGACAGGTGTTAAAAAATCATGATTTATTTCAATTTTGGTTCAGCCGTACATAACTTTGTAACTTTGCAATTTTGCCTTCACAGTTCCCATCTCAGTGTTGACAGTGCCAGACTGAGGAGGACACAGGGAGAAAAGAGGAGAAATGAGAGATGGAGAGGAGGGTGAGAAAGAATGCCTTAGCAGGTTGGGTTATGCTGGCTCTGGACAAACAGAACAGATGCCAGTTCCTGCTTCCAGCAAGCTAAGAAAATTCAAACAGGCAAATGAGTGGGAGTGTTTGCAAGAGTCATTGCCATTGTGGCAATGGCATTCAAACCACTTGGTACATCCTGTTTCTTGTCCTGTCTTCCCTTGTCATATGTCTCTCCATCCTCCCCTCACAATGTAATAAATCCCAGGACTGTTTCAGTCAGTTTTGTCCCAGCAGCCCCATGACAATGCTTTCGATCCATCAGCATTAAATCCATGGTGTGTTGCTGCTGGACTAAATATTTAGTCACAAAATCACAGAACAGCTCAGGTTGTAAGTGACCTCTGGAGACAAGGTAGCCCAACCCTCCTGCCCAAAGCAGGGTCAAATAGAGCAGGTTGCCCAGAGTTGTGTCCAGCTGACACAATGAGTGTGTCCCAAGGAGGGACACTCCATGATCTCCCTGGGTAACCTGTCCCAGTGTTCAACCACCCATACAGTAAAAGAGTTTTCTTCTGTTCAGACAGAATTTCATGTGTTTCAATTTGCTCTCATTGCCTCTTGTCCTGTTACTAGATACACTCAGAGAAGCCCAGCTGTATCTTCTCTCTGCCATCAGGTATTTATACGTTGACAAGAACCCCCCAGGGCCTTCTCTGCCCTAGCTACACAGTCCCAGCTCTCACAGACTCTCCTCATGTGTCAGGTGCTCCCATCCATTAATCAGCATAGTGGCCCCAAAACATCTTTGCTCCTCCATCAGCTGCACAGTTGTTTCATTGTTCCACACAGACTAATGAGGAGATAATTTAAATGCTCCTTATTCTTCTTACCTGCCCACACAATGTCTAGAATTGTAAGGCAGAGCAAAGCATTCACCGGCTGGATGCCTTTAACTCCATCCATTCCGTGCCTCACCCTCTGAATCTGCTCTCATCTTAATAGAAAAGTCCTTTGTTGCTCAGAAGCTCAACTGTCACTTCACTTACCTGCAAAACATTTGTGCATGCAGATAGAGGAACTGTGGTGATACAGGTAATGGTACGCAGCTCATGCATGGGTGACTCTGTTCACTGAGCATTGAGCATTCACATATTTCTGTTATAGTCAAACCCACCCTGAGCAATGAGAAATGAACAGCAGTCCATGACATTCAAGGATTCCAAAACAGCTTTTCTGAGTTTTTCTGTAAACAGTGGGCAGGGTTTTGGCTTTTGCAGGGCACTGCTATGGGTAAGGTATGTGTTCCTGTGCTAGCTTGTGTGAGAAACATCTCTGTGGCTTTTTAAACAGTGTATAGGCTTTTCCTACTTACCTTTTAAAAAACCACCCTTCGTGGTTTGTGCTTGCACCCTCATACAGCATTTGTGGAAATCAAAAGTCAGTAAAAGCCATATAAGACAGATGTGTAGGCACAATTTAAAGCCCTGTGTCTAGACTACATGTCTAGACTGTGGTCCAGAGAACTTCATCCAGAAGCAAACAGGTAAAACAGGTCAGTGCATCATGTTCTAAAAGCACATAATTTTCTCCATTTGTTACAAAGGGAGCCTGAGTGGCTAGCTTAGATGGAGATGTTCCTAATGGGGACACCCAAGGGTTAGCTCCCTAAGCCAGCCATCTATTCAGTCTAAACTGATCAATGAGGCATCAGTGAAGGTGAGGTATCATCCAGTCACAGGTACTTTTTTTGGAGTGCAATGAAAAGCACCTTCCCACAGGTGCCTGTTCTTTATTGACCAGAGGAGGAACTAGCACAACCAGCGGCAGTTTTGACAACTAACATTTAGATATCTACAGTTTAGAGACAAGTGTCTGTCACTAAGAACTTCACAGCCACACTCTGAGCGAGCAAGCATATCTGCCTTTTGGAGTGCTTAGTGACTAATCATATCATAGAATAATTTAGGTTAAAATGATCATGTGTAGGTCTCTTACCTGGAGGTGCTACACGAAGCAGCCCCCTGACCATCATGGTGGCCTCCACTGGACTCCCACCTATATGTCTATATCTTTCTTGTTCTAGGGAGCCCAAAATCATCTCCAGATATCACTCACAAGTGCTAAGTAGAGGCAAATAACCACATCCCTTGACTTCCTAGTTGCTTTCTTGCTAATGCAGACCCAGGATGTGGGTGACCTTTTTTTCACGGGAGGACACACTGTTGACTCCTGCTCTACTTACTGCCCACCGGGATACACCAGTCCTTTCCTGAAAAGCTGAATTATAGTGAATCAATACCCAACCTGTCCTGTTGCATGGGGCCATCCCACCCTGGAAGCAGGGCTTTGCATTTGCTTTCTCTGAGCCCCATGAGGTTCCTGTCAGCACATTTCTCAGCCTGTTGAGAATATTCTTTCAAAGACTAGCCCTGCCCTCCAGCATATCATAGCCAGCTACCAGTTAGACTTTGAGCCACTAACCTTTGAACCCAGTGGCACAGCCACCTTACAGTCTCTCTCTCTAGTCCATATTTCACCATTTTTGCAATAGAGATGCTATGGGAGATAATCTCAAAGGGTTTAATAAAGCTTCAGTATATATTATTCACTGCTCTTCCCTCACCACAGAGCCAGTCACCTCATCATAGAGCTGTCAGATTGGTGAGGCACAATTTGCTTATGGTAGATCCATGCTGGATGTTCCCAATCATATTCTTGTCTGTGATGTGTCTGGACAGGGATTCCAAGAAGATTTGCTCTGTAATCTTCTGCAACCTATGCTGTAGTTTCCCACATGTGACTGCTGAAGGCGGTTCTATTGATATGCCAGTTTTGTTCCAAGTTTGCAAGATGTAATACTAATTGTATTTAGGATCACCCAACAGGAAGACCTAGGGTCAGCTACATCTTGGAGGGGGCTGTTTATGACCTGATCAAATATGCTGAACCCTTGAAGTGCATTTAGAACTGTTGACTCATGTTCAACTTGTTGTTGACCACAACATCCATATTCCTTTTCACAGGGCTGCTCTCTAGCCTCTCATCTCCTAGTCTGTACATATACCCAGGGCTTCCCCACTCCAGAATCCAGGATGCAGCCCTTTCTCTTGTTAAACTTCATATGGCTGGTGACTGCCCAGCCCTCTAGTCTGTCAAAATTTCTGTGCAAGACCTCTCTATTCTTGAGGGAGTCAACAGCTCCTGCTAATTTAGTGTCACCTGCAAACTTATTTAGTATGCATTCAAGTCTTGCATTTAGGTAATTTATGACACTGAAGAGAACTGGCCCCAAAATAGAGCCCTGGGGAACCCCACTAGTGACCAGCCACCAGCCTGATGTAACTCAATTTACTCTATCCCTTTGAGCTCGACCCAGTAGACAATTGTTCACTCATCATATTATGTACTTGTCTAGCTGTATACATGGACATTTTGTCCAGAAGGAAACTTTGAGAGACAGAATCAAAAGCCTTACCAAAATCCAAAAAAAAACACCACCACATCTACTGGCTTCTCATGGCCAACTAAATGGGTAGCCTTGTTGTAAAAGCAAAGTCAGTTCATTAAGAAGGACTTGCCCCTTGTGAACTCATGTTGGCTGTGCCTAATGACTGTTGTCTTCCAAGTGTTTTTCAATAACTCCCAGAATAATTTTCTCCATATTTTTACCAGGCACTGAAGTGAAACTGACAGGCCTGTAATTTCCAGGGTCTTCTTTCTTACCCTTCTTGAAAATTGGAACAACATTTAGCAGCTTCCAGTTGACTGGGACCTCTCCAGATTCCCAAGACTGTTGAAAAATAACTGAGAGATCTCGCAACAACATCAGCCAGCTCTTTCAGTACCCTAGTATGAATCCCATCAGGCCCCATAGACTTATGTGCATTATCCCTGTAAGGGATAATGCACAAATGCTGCAGCCGTTGGGCAGGTGCCTATGGAGGTGGGAAAGCTTCACCCTTGGAGGCCTAGTGTTTAGCCAGTTTGCTTCATATTCTCCTCTGTCCTTTTGGCAATGAAATATCCAGCAACATACTTTTTTCTTCCTCTAAAAAGAACTGATGGCAGTGAAGAGCTCTTCTTACCCTGTGTGATTGAAACTCATATGCATGTCATTTAAACACAGCCAGTATCTTTATCTTCCTTCTGTTTGACACAAGCATCTGAATTTAATTGATTTTTTAACTATAATCACTAGATTTCCAACCACATCTACACTATCTCTGGTGCACCTTGGTGCCAGGCCCCTGCAAGAAGACAAATGCTTTTGAAGACTTGCTAGCTTGAAATGATGGTGGCTACTTATTAATTCCATGTGACTAGAGACAGTGTTTGTGTATGTACAATAAGAAACAGTCCTGAGGAATGGAAATTATTTTTTTTTTCACTTAGGACTCTTTTCACTCAAAAAAAAAAAAAAAAGAAAGCAGTAGGAGTTTAACAGAACCTGCAGGTCTTCCTGCTGAGGGCATAATTTTGCAACAGTCCTTTCTCAGTCACAGTGCTTTGTGTTCCTCATCTTCTTGTCAGAAACTAATGTCTGACAGGGAATCCATAAAAAGCATGGATCTTTCTCAGATCAACCAATACCAACATCATCAATGAGCTGTTGCTCCAGCACATACAGATGTCTGGACTGCTCTCATGAGAGTCACATCAACTCACTCCCACCCATGCACTCCTAGCTCCATGCTACACAACTGTTCACATGCGCTAAGAGGAGTCAACCAAAGTCCTGATCTAGGAAATATCTTAGTCTCTGACAAAAAGGGCTTTGCCTACATGGGAAAAGTGTGGAAGCTGCTTTACAAACTTGGTGTGCAGGGCATGAGCCGTACTTGTAGCACAGCTATAGCAAATGCCTGAGAAGTGTGCTTTCTCCACACGTTTGCTCTCCAAAACAAATTATCCCCAGTAAGGATGGGGAACTAAAAGATGCAAAGGCTATGCAAAAAGTCTGCACTGGATCAGTAAACCGATCCAAGTTTGGTCCAGGGCCACTCTTCTCAGAGGTGTTGAAGTTGCCACAGGGCCCAGCTTGAGATGCAGGTCTGCTCTGGGCCCTGCAGTAGGGCTCTCTGCTCTTGAGCTATCATAACTCAAAACCCAACTGAGACTATGAAGAAGGTGCTCAGAAGACAGACACTGCAGGACATGGCGGGGAACTAGCCAGTCTCCTAGTGTGGTGGGAGCATATCCCAGGCTTCCACGGGTGTTTGCTCACTGCGGATGCTTCTGCAACATGCCAGGCAGAGCACGTGAAAAATGCTTAAAGCTAACTGCTTTACAAAGCTTTTTTGGATCAAAAAGGAATGAAACAGATCCAGCAGGGGATGTAGGACAAAGAAAAATCCACAGGGGACAGAGGAACATTCCTCAGTGCTCTTTGAGGGAAACACTTCAGCAACACATGCCATCAGCATGCACTGGGAGGATGTTCAGCATAGCTATTATGGGGAACACAACATCTTCCTCTGTCCCCTGCACTAGGGACTCTGGGATTCATGTGTGGTCTGTAGTTGTCATAATGTTATTTCCTGTGTCCCTCCATGTGTAATAACTTAATGGCATTTTACCAAAAGCTGATGGAGGAATTAACTTCAGTTTAGAGAGGAAATAAGGGTTAAGTCCCCCTTACACTACATCTGGATCCAAGCTTCTCTAATGCTGCCCAAGCCCATTCTCTTTCTTTTGCTGCTTCTGACAGCACAGCCACTATAGATCAGCACAGAGGACCATTATGGCAGAAATCCCACCAAAACACAGACCATCTGGGCTTTCCTTTTTGATGAAATTATAAGACAGAAAAAAAAATAATAAAACAAAATATATCCTCTTTGCAAAACCAGGCAGGTCTGTGTGCTGCAACCACTGAATTTGATCTTTTTACCCCAAGGGTGAGAGATTCATTTGTATTGGCTCAAATTGTTCTTTTCAGAAAAGGGCAGGCTGGATCTGAAGACATCCAGTTAGAGAATCTGCAACAAGTGTTGGACATTTGTCTTTTGCTTTGACACTTGTGCCTTTGCATTTTGCTGGTCTGAATTCCTACTCGCCAGGCATTGTCTTGCCCTCTTCTGCTGGACAGAAAGTCTTAATCTTCCTGTTCTTCTCACTGTAACTAAATAATCTCTCAGAAGTCTTTCCAATTATTCAATCAAACTGTCAACATAAGCCACTGCCTCAGCTCACTGCTTTTGCTCTTTTGTCCCCTATCCATGTTTAACGTCCCATTTAGAACAAGGAGGAAGCATAAAACACTCTGGTTTCTACAGCAATGGCTGCAGCTTCATGTGCTCTTGACTGGATAAGAGAGCATATACTTGGCCGGAACTCAATGAAGGCAACAGAAGTACAAAACGTTCCTTAGCATGTCCAGGAGGGAAGCTGTAGGCAACCTTCAGAGCCTGGGAGCTGAGTAATCCAATTTCATAAACATGACACTGTTTTCTTCCCCCTTGGATGTCTTATTTAGCTTTACTGAATGTAAAAGGAGATGGTTGCATTCTCATGGAGATACCATTATACCAGGCTACGACTTACAGTCTGCAAGAGCTTCAACAAAGTACTGCACTGACTGCTACACAAGCCATCTGCTGTTAGATATCACATTTGATATGCCCCAATAGTACATTTACATTGCAATTTTGAGTAGATGGTCTTGTAGCAATGGGTGTAGCAGAAAGAGTGACCTTTTGTGAAAGCTGCAAATCAGGCACCAGCTGTATCTGCACTGTCCCTGGTTTGCTGCCTACAGGTTTGGTCAGTGCCAGCAAGTCATGATGTCTTAGACCCTGTTTCTGGCTCATTACTCATCTTAGAGCCAGCCACTTCCTATCTCAGTTCATCCTACCTCCTGTCTTGGTAGCAGAGAGAGGTATTGTCATGGCAAGGGGAAAGCAGAGTGCCACAGAAGGCAGCTGGGCAATCACAGCCAGGTGATGACCATCACTAGGGTCATTCTTGAAGAACCTTGACATCTGGCACCCTCCACTACCATTTCAATAGATATTTCTGAGCTTTCCATGTTCCAAATATCATTGCACTACCTAAGAGATGAATATGGAAGTTCAGATTAGAACCCAGAGGTTCCTCCAGAGGTTTTGCATTTCTTCAGCCTCTTTCAGCTGGCTTCTACCTAGAGAGAAAGTACCTGATACAGCGAAGTCAGTCTAACAATTTACCCCTCTCAGAAGGGGGCAGAACCAATGCTCCATCTCTTTCCCCTTTGTCAACACCTGGTCCTCCCTGCCAGCCATTCTCCCACCCTTTCACTTGTGGGTCTCTCCTCTCTTCTGATCAAAGAGAAAAACAATTTGACTTCCTAGTCATCAGAACTCAGCACAACTGAAAGTAAAGTAATTGGCAGAGGGAACACCTGGGTAGGCAAGACAGGTAAGTCATCCTATTTTATTTTATTGCAGTTCAGCTACAACTTCTACGGTGAAAGTTTCATGACATATTGGCAGAGGGGATGCAGGGATGTGGGTGTCAGTTGGGAAGTTCATACATGCAAGTGCAGCTCATCCCATGCCCACAGAAGAAAAGGATCTAGGAACAAAATGGAATAAAAACAAGATTGAACTCAGCTCATGTGGCAAAAATCTCACTGAAGATCTGCCCTTGTTCAGGCCTTGGAGGTCTGCCCTTGGTGATTCTCCTCTGTAGCTGGTCGTCACTCAGAAAAACCCTTGGGCATTGAATTGTTTGGGCCTCAAGGAGAACTTCATTTGACCCAATTTGAAAAGTCACTCCCTAATTCTCTGTGTAGTCAGTGGGGCTGAGTATGATTCATCTTCCCTACAGTAACTCCACACCACCAGATTAACTGTGCCCCATTGGTACCTGCTTTTCTCCACCCAGGAAGACTGGGTACAGCCACCTGGAGTTTAAAGTGAAGAAGTGAACCTGGTCCCAGTGACAGAGAGAATAGGAGATCCCATCAGTTTGGTGTGAGCGATAGCCAGGTTAGGAAGAAAGATAAATCAATGTGTTCTGAAACTTTGACGCTGCATAACAGCACCCAGCATGTCCTGGTCCTTGCACCCATCTCATCATCCTGATGAATCTTCACATGCCAAAGTATTTCTCGTCTTAATCTAGACCTGTTTGTACTGACACTATTTGAACTTCCCTAAAGTCTTTCATATCCAAGAACTTATACTCTTCTGAAACCTGGTAGCAACCACTGTAAGGGCCCACGGACCTGACAGTCCCTGCCAGACCAGACCAAGGAGTGCACAAATGGTAGCACTGAATTTCATCCATGTTCAGGTTAATTCCTGTATATTGCAGAGCTGGGTGTTCATTTTTGACAGGGCTGTCTAAAGGAGGATGTTTCTCGCAGATGAGAGCTGCCACCTCCGTCCTGTCAGAAGGCATGAGATATAAATCTCTGCAAATAGACTAGTGTGTGAATTCTGTGTCTAACTAGCAACAGAGTTCATGCATGTTTAAATCTGAGGTTGTTTTCTCCTTGTCAAAATACAGTCTACTAGTTTGCCTTGGCAGCAAACACAGGGAACGGGCAGGTACCACTGAAATGCTGACCAAAAGTGAGATTCTGCTGTAATTATTTTAGAGGTATTCATCATCTTGTGTCCTCATACAGCTGCTGAGGCATAGGGATTTGCAACCTACACAATTGTCCCAGGAGCTGTGCTCTCCCTTCCTTCTCCTTCTCAGTCCCAAACTGTGTTTCCTTCTCATGCAGCCTCTGCCAGCACACTCCTGCCTCACTCCCAGATATAAAAGCTGTGCCTTTGAGGGTATAGATACTTTCCCTTCTGCCTTTAAATCTGAGCTTGTTACAGGCCAAGGATAGCAGTGCTGGTGGGAAGAGACCCTCAGGGTCCGCAGTCCAATTTTCTGTGGGGCAGGGCCATCCCCAGCATCACTCCAAGGCAGCTGGGGTCTTGTCCAGCTGAACCCTACAAACCCCTTAGGATGGAGATCCCCCCAGGGCAAGAGCACCCTCCAGCAAGGGGAATTTTTCCTAATGCCAATCTGAACTTCAAAACCCAGCTTGTTATATCACCCAGTACCGTGGGAAGAGTTTGGCTCCATCAGATTTGCAACTTCCCCACATAGAGTTGTAGGCCTTTTTAGACACCCTTCAGCCTTCTCTTGTCCATCCTAAACCAGCTCAGTTCCCTCCTTATCTCGCTGCACAACATGCTCTCAACCCCTGACCATCATGATCTTATCTGTTGGAGACCATCCACTTTCTTTACATCTCTAGTTCACCTAAAAGGACCTAAAACTGCATGCAGAGTTCCCAGTCTGGTGTCACCAACACCAAGAGAGTACAATAATTTCCCTCGATGTGCTAAACCCACACTGACAAAGCCCAGTAAGTGGTTTGCCTTGTTGGTGTCACAAGCAACCACTGATTTGGGTACAAACCAGACATGTTGAGCCATTTCAGCGGTAGGAACTATGAATGAACCAGAAACAAATGACTCCCACAATCTTTACATCTTTTAATCAACTGTTTAAAAATTATTTAGTGCTGCAAGGATTTTAACCCTCGAATGGCTGAACCACCATGGTGATGAAGACACTTTTTTCAGCTGGATGCCTCCATCTTCTTTTCTGCACTTGCTCTTCTCCTCAACCCTAAAATTCACAATCTTTGAGTGAGAGCTCTGCCACTCCTTGCATCTGCTCCAATTGCTTGCAAGTCATTGCCTCCTCCCATGCCCACCAGAGTGGATCTCCTTGGAGTGCTGTGCATCAAGGATGTCACGAAATATGTGCCCATACCCTGCCCAAGAAGGAGTGATGCCTATGGCATCAGACAGCACCACCCTAACACCTGGCTATTTACCATCCCCTCAGATTATGGCCAACTGCAATGGCCAATGTGGGATGGCAGGAGCAGTTCATGTTAAGTATCAAATGTGCAATAATTTTGGTTCACATCTGGCATTGTTGGGACCACCGTGGGCTGTTACATCATGGAGCTGTGTGAACCATCCAGCACACAGCTACTTGGTGACACTGTTTAGCGGTCCTTAAAGTCCTTACAGCAAGGCTAGCAGCATCCAAAAAAAGCAACCACCATGGGTCACAGGTATTTCCATTTGAAGACACAACTCTCCAAACACCACCCAGTGGCATTTTTATCTTGCCCAAATGATGTTGGCCAATCAGCAGTTTCAGAGCACAAGGCTTCCTCTAGTACATTTTGTTCAAGCCAGACCCAGGGGGACAGGTTGCCTTGCATCCAGGAGCTACACAGCCCAGTGCTCACCAAGGGTTGGCTCGTACATTTGGAGGTGATCTAGATGAAGACTGTGGAGTGACTGTTAGTGAGTCCTTTCTGCCAAAGATGGTCCATGATGTGCAACAGATTTCCATTGTCTGAGAGGGGGAACATGAGTGTGAACAAAAGCCCTAACCTCAAAATTAGAGCAGACCAGTCTTCAGTGGAAAAACACCTGATTCCGAAAGCTTGCATACTGAGAATCTACTTTATAAGGAGATGGTCCCCTCCTAGAATTAGTGTCCTATCACCAGAACATTGACCTCAGACACCGAAATTTGCATCTCCTTGGCAGAGGTGGGATTCAGTCATCTCTCACATGCCACACACTCACCCCAAACCAAATGTGTCAGTGGAAGAGAGCATTGTTGCTGCTCAATGCGTGGGAGCTCAGCCAGGTCCAGGTGCTTACATCCTCTGACTGCCTGTAAAATAGTCCAGCAGACAGAAGATGGGGATTAGCACATTCCTACCTTGTGATTAGCAAGGGACATTATCTGCAAAATGCAGGCATTTGAAGTGGTAAATACTATGCAGATTATTTGGTAGGTTAGTGGGTTATTGAAGAAAATACATTTGGAGATTAAGTGTTGAAATAACTGACCACACCATCAATGTGTAACTTTTACATTCAGCTAAGAAACCATTTCATGATATAAACCCTGAATGAATGTCTGGCTTCTGAGTGAAGTATCTTCCTTGCACCCCTATATGCCTGTAAGCTTCGCTAAGCCTGTGAGTGTGGATGCAACTTATAAGGGGAAAGAGGGAAACCACATCCCACTCACAACAGTGACTTTTTTTTTAGAGTAGAGGAAGAAAATTAAAAAAAAAAACAAAAAACAAACAACATAGGACAGCAGTTTTTAGGAGGGACGCTTTATTGTTACAGGGCATCATTTGGCAATTTCTTCTAATGATTAAAAACATACAGTGGGAACTACATAAAATGGTGGTTGATATTGAATGTAAACATGAATGTGAACACTCACAGAGGTCTACCTGAACTGAGCAGAGCAAGCTCCTCCCCTGCTACCTCCTTCCAATGCTCATCTTGATGTTTCCTTGAGTCTCATCCTAGCTTTTTCCTTCTCTGGCTTTCCCTTCTTGCCATATAACAATATCCATTGCCATTCTTCCCATTCTTATCTCTCTGGGATTAAATACTCAGAGGTTAAAGTAATTCTGCAGTCTGCCTACATGGCGAGCCTTCTCTTGCCTTCTCTGCCATCCATCCACTGGCACTTCATCCATATTGCCTGAATTGGCCCCTTTTCCCTAGTGCATGAATATACTTTTTTCCTGCTGCAATGTTTCTGTCAACCCACCCTTTGTCAGACCCATCACCCTACTCCAATGCAGTTGGTAATAGTCTGGCACAAGGCTTGTTGAGCCCTTAGGAAACTGGCTGGGGACCTCCCATCTCATAGAAAACAGAAAAAAATGTCTTCTTTACATGTTGATGTTGGGGCTGAGTTCACCCGTCCAACTCTGAGTGGTCCAGACCTTTCCAATGCAGGATTTTGGAAGGACACTTCCCTCGGTCCTTCCTTTCCTGACAGATTTGAGGATGAGACAATTTAGCAATCAGCCTTAACATAATGCAGCAGTTCATGTTCAGCCCAGCAATGCTCTAGTCTAGGCTGTCCCCTGGGTCACTGGGTCACTGGAGTACTCCCCAGATGGCAACATGACTGCTGCTAACAGCTGCGAATCCACCAGCTCGGGAGTGCAGGGGGATCTTCCTCCCCAAATTTTACATGTCTGCAGTCAGGCTTGGTATTCAGCCGCCTCAGCCAGGCAGACCCATACATCTGCTCAGAGGAATCACACTCTCCATCTCTCCTCAGAGGCTGCTGCTGGCCCAGGTATATTCTTCTCCTGTATGAAGCCAGCCTCCGGTGACCCTGAGGCAAGTTTTTTGACATAAGTGGTGTTTAATTTTTTTCTTTACTCTTCATCCACATTTTTCCATCTTGTGTACTGCTTGACTTTCCAAGATCTGGCAGTAGCTCCTAGGATCACAGTGCAGGCAGAACAGTTAGTTTGGCCTCTTCTGTGTATATCAGCTGATGCCAGTGGATTGAGTTAGTGTCCCACAGCCTAGGCTTTCCCAGCTTGTTTCCTGTTAGGCATAACATCAGCAGATGACAGTTCACTAGTGTCCCTCTGTGATCTGGCAGCTCTTCATACTTAGCAGGACCTGATCTGCTAGCCTCTTGCAAAAGATATTTCACAATCTTGGACATTGTTTCGAAAACACACAGATGACAGGCAGGATGGAAACATGCTCACAGCAAGCCCAGGTGTGAATTCAGAGTGCATCAACCTCTGTACTCTTCAGCAACAACATGCTCATGTGCTTCATGCTGCAAGATTCATGGAGAGTAGCCAGAGGGCTTGCAATTCCTTCTTTAGTGAAATCATGGTACTTTGCCCCACTTTGAGAAGCCCCTAAACTAGTGCCATTGTCATGTGATAGTCAACTGTAAGAATGGCTTTATTGAGCTTGGCTTCTTTGTTACTTGCAATACTTTTGAGTGATAGGTCACAGGGAAATTAGACCATCACTGCAGAATGACCAGGCCATTTGGTATTCGGCCAACGTGAATAAGGCTTTTTGTTTGACTTTGTGTAGATATAGTCTGTGATGTGTTTCAGTTTCAACATCAGTGTTGATAGCAAACTAAAATAAAATACTAGCCCTTCCTTCTAATTTCTCAAACCCTAAGCAGCCTTCTTTTTTGCATCTCTGTAGCACCTGAGAATTCATCATTCTGATATCTCAAAACACAAGCACATGCACCAATGATACCTCTCTCAGAGGATCATAATCATTAAGAGCTTTCCCCTTGTCTTTTTCTGGAAATAATCAACATTTCTCTGTGAACGAAGCAGGTTGCCAAATTTCTAACCAGCTGGTGCTATGAAACATGTGCCCCTAAACAACATGGGCTGGCCACCCCTGGCCTCTGCTTGAGCCTCCCATGGGTCACTTTCCCAGCACTGGGAAAGTCTTTCTGTCCTGCAGTGCTTGGAGGAAGGATTAAGCCCTCCTTGAAGGGGATTTCTGTAGCTGTAAATAGTAGACAATAAACTTACGGAGCACCACTTTGTTTTATGGACAATAAACAAAAATCATGTATGAGGGACCTAGAGGGATTGAAACACCCCGAGATGTTCCTTTGGGAGAGCTCCCAGATGGATACTTAGCCTATTTCTAAGCAACCATGGCTTTGGGAGAAACTCTAGGTGAACATTTGCCTTTGTAAAGGTTTTAGAAATGTTTCTGGTCCTCAGGTGTGATTAAATTAAGGCAGAATCTTAATTGGGCAGAAACTGGCCTTGTGGGCTGCTTGATTTTGTGCAGATCATGCAGTTCATACAAGCTAGTTAATGAGACAATTTGCAAACACACCAAGTGGAAAAAAGCCCTCTTGTTCAAGAGTTCACATCACACTGCCGTGTAATGTCTACAGAGCATTTCAGGGGCTGTAATACAGCAAAACTACATCCATGCTCATGCCCATGAGACTTGCCCTCATCTGGGGGATCAGCTTCTAATGCTTAGGCAGTCGAATCTCTCTCTCTCATATGAATTTTCTGTCTGCTTTTTAGAGCTTAACAATGACTGCAAAGTTTGGTGGAGAGTCTGTGGTAATTGTGATATCTCATACCAGGGACAGAAGGGACCACCCCACAGAAAAGTTCAAAACTCAAGGCATGTTCAGCACAGATTAAGTAGCTTTGTGATTTTTAGTAGATTTGTGAACAAAGACGTGGGATCATTAATAATATCCAGTTCTCTAGTAAAATATAGTGTTCCTTATTCAAATTCTGTTGTCTTTTCATCTGATCTGCCTATTCAGTCAAGACTTGGCATTTCTCAAGCTCCTATGTGCATATATATATTGCATGTTTTTACTTGCAAAAATATCCCTCATGTTGCTCTTGATCTTTAGAGAAACCCCAAAATTTGTGTTTTACTCTATTCACAAAGAGCTGTAGTCAGCAATCTGCAAGAATTAAAATATTTGAATATTATACCCGACATAATACCCCCTCTAAGGTCAGGCAGCAGAATAGAGTTAGCAGCTGGAGGCACTTTGTATATAAGGGCACCTCTGACAAAGTTATCTGCTGGGCTGAGACCCATGAGCTAGGCTGAGCTAGTCAGACAGCTGAAAATGTACCATAACGGAACCAACAAGGTCTGGATGTCTGGCTGGAAAACTTTTGTTTAACATGCAGTGTTGTGACATCAGCTTGCAGAGATTTTGTACAGCCCTTTCTTACCTGGAAAGCAAGTGTGTGATGATGCCCCTGCTAGGAAGGGCAAAATACCTTCTTTGGTAGCTGGGAAGGTCTCACACAGCACTAAAAAGAAACAGAAATGAATGAAATGAAAGAAACAGAATGAAAACTGCTGTCTCCCAGTGTGCTTTTCAATGTATCAGCTCTACACCACTGAGCACCGTAAAATGGTGGGATGCCAGCCTGTACAATTGTCCATTTTAAGCAGAACATGGCCCAGAACTGGAAAATGCCAAATACATCTAAAAATGGTACAAAGAAAAATCCTTCAGGCAGAGAAAGTTTTTCTCTAAGACAGCAGGTGGCAAACAAGAAACCTGAACTGTGATCTGCTTTTGTCCTGCTGATTCCTAGTTTTCCCAGTGTGTTATATATATTGCAGGGATCCATATGGGGGCACTGAAAGGATGGTAGAGGGCACAAGAAGAACTGACATTTTCCTTGTAATGTTATGCTGCAGTGACTTTAGTTGCTGTGGGAGGGTGGTTTAAAAGAGTCTCCTTTCTACCAGGTCCTTGGTGCCCTCAAGGATTATTTCTAGCCATGGATCTCAAAGAGTTTAGGAAAAGCACTTGTTATTTAATCAGTTCTGAGACAGAGAGAAAAGGTGGCTATGCCATGTCCCCCAGCACTCACACAGCAGACCCATGAACTTGGCTCTCTGTGCAGGTCAGCCCAGGCTCCAGGATAGGAGGCAGCCAAAGAAAGTCGGAGCTTCCAAGCACATCGCACTTACTAATGTATGTATGTCCCATAGGCCCAGTGATTGCTGTGACCTCACTTCAGCACTGGAATCACCACCACCGGCATCATCTGCGATGTTCACAACCATGTATTTCTGCATGGCCCTTTAGGTCTGCTGGGAGCTCCCAGGATGATAACACAAGTTCCTTTTATTGAGTTAGTTAAGGGAAATGTCACAGTGTTGTACAGGATCCCCAGAGCATGTTTACATTTCCATGGGAGATCCATCAGAGGAGACAAGGAAGAGCTGCAATGTTGGGAGTGTCCAGCTCCTTAGGACAGGACGCACTCTTGGAGACGTGCAGTTCTACTGCCCAAAGCTTTCCTGCCCACCTGGCCAGAGGGCTGGTGAGGTCCACAATATGGTGGGAAAAAATGGAAAAAAATGCTATGAAGATTCAGCTGTTTTCAGCTGCTGAGTTTGGAGCTGGAAAGAGCTCCTTTACAGCACATTGCAGCAGCAAAACCCAGCTCTGACAGGCAGCCTGTGGAGCATTGTGCTGTCCTGAGGGTCCTGGGCAATGCAGCTTCCACTTTCTTGCAGAGAGAAAAGGAGAAAAGAAATGTCCTAGCAGCTTTTGCTCTTGCTGGCAGAAAACCTTTCTTAGTGTTCATTCTAAAAATTCCATAACATAAAAATTCCAAACATTGCAAACATAAAAATTGTATATGTTTTGGTGCAATTCTAATGTGATCAAATCCTGCTCCTGTCAAATACTATTAGGTTAAATTTTTCTCGTTACCATGTGTTTGTCCAACCAGTGGCCCAAATAGATGAGTGTGTCAGTCATCTCTGTAGGAAGGATGAAGCTGAGATGGCACATTATCTTCCACACTGAAGCAGTGCGAAGACATGAGTCACCTCTTCAAGGACGCACCTATCCACAAGGGTCTGCAGAAGCCCATCTCCTTCCAGGGCTTCAAAAGTTCATCCCTGACCAATGGGAGTCATGGAGGGTCAACTCGAGGCTGCTGGATCCATTGCTCTGCCCACTCTAGTGCTATTGGACGGGAACAAAAGGAGTCACTGGCTTGACAGACAGTGTCGGGACTCCTGAGAGATTTAAGGGATTAAGCAGAGAAAGAAAAAAGGGATTTCCCATGTGTTTGCCATAGGCACTCATGCTCCTTGTGTTGTGCACTGTGCTCACACGCACACGCACAAAAGCCTACCTTTATGTGCACATCTGTCCACTCACACTTGTACACACAGGGATGAAAGGGAGTCCCCCAGACAGGCAGAGCTGTCTGGCTTTTATGACTTCTGCCCTCGAGCATGCAAAATGCCTGGGTTGTGAGTCGATGCTGGGAAAATACGTCGCCTCCTGTGGGTAAAGCTGGGACCAGTGGAGCAGGGATACAAAATGGCTATTTCCCTTTGACGCAATGGGAACTAGAGAAATGTAGGCTCTGATAGCAAGGAAGGATGCCAACATGGAAAGAAAGACAGGAAAGTGTGGGGCCTGTTTCCCTGAAGGATTGCATTGGGTTTACGTGGCAAGGGTTTGGTAGCAGGGGGGCTGCAGGGGCGGCCTCTGTGAGAAGAGTCCAGTAGCTGCCCCATGTTAGATAAGGGCCAGCTCCAAAGGGACCTGCTGCTGGCCAGAGCCAAGCCAATGAGTGGTCTTGGCTGTGCCTCTGTGAGAGCAGACTTAAAGAAAGAAAAAAAATAAAATCTGCTGCACAGCAGCAGCTGGGAGAGACGAGTGAGAAAATGTGGAGAGAACCAGCCCTACAGCCACCAAGGTGAGAGCAGCAGGAGGCCAGGAGGTGCTCCATGCACAGAGCAGAAGATCCCCTGTGGCATGTGGAGAGGCCCCTGGTGGAGCAGGCTGTCCCCCTGCAGCCCACGGGTCCCACACGGAGCAGATCTCCACAGTGCAGCCTGTGGAGGAGCCCCCGGGGGAGCAGGTGGCTGTGGCCTGAAGGAGGCTGCGGCCCATGGAGAGGACCACAGTGGAGCAGGCCCTGGGCCAGAGCTGCAGCTCGTGAAGAGGAGCCCACGCAGGAGCAGGGGTTCTGGGGGAGCTGCTGCCCATGGGGGACCCAGGTTGGAGCAGTTTGCTCCTGACAGATGGACCCCATGGTACGGAGCCATGTGGGAGCTGTTCTTGAAGAGCTGCTGCCTGCGGGAAGCCCACACAGGATCAGTTCAGGAAGGTCGAAAGCTTGTGGGAGGGACCCAACTTTGGAGCAGGGGCAGAGAGTGACGTGAAGGCATGGCAGAGTTGAAGCATTACAGACTGGCCACAACCCACATTCCCCGTTCCCCTGCACCGCAGAGGGGGAGGATGTAGAAGAGGGTGGATGGGGGGAAGGTATTTTTAGTTTGCCTTTTGTTTCTCACTACTCTCATCTGTCATTAGTTGGTAATAAATTTCATTAATCTCCCTATTCTGAGTCTGTTTTGCCCATGACGATAATTGGTGAGTGATCTCCCTGTCCTTAACTCAGCCCATGAGCCTTTTTTCATTGTATTTTCTTGTCCTGTTCTTTTGAGGAGAGAGAGTGAGAGAGCGATGTGGTGGAGCTGAGCTGCCCACTGGTGTCAAAGCACCCCAGAGATCAAATTTACCATCCAGATAAGAAATTAGGACAAGATTTTTGTTGGTGAGCCGCAGCACCACTAGCCTGCACGTGTGACATGGGGTGGAGCCCATGGCCAGCACACCAGGCCAACTCACCACCACCACTGCTGCGAGAAACTTCTGCCGCAGGCACAGCCTTGTGACCTCTGACACTGAATACAGACTTCACCTCCAACACTGCGTAAAACAGAGCAGAGAATCTCTGAACAGATGAATCGTCTGCAAGAGCAGATGTCTGGGGGAAGGCAACTCAAGCACCCTGCTTCTTTCCACTACTGCTGGCCCTGCTGGATGTATGATGAGGTTAAGATTACTCACAACTGTTGCTTGGAGCTGACAGGTCTTCGCAGCAATGCTGAGTCTTCCCTGATCAAATTTCACTTGGTGGGAGTTGGAAGCACAAAGCAGCTCTGGGAACCAGTCCTCGTGTGCTGCCTGTTACACTGTGCTGCCTCCCAACGGTATCTTCATGCCCCTCTGCTGTGTGTCCTTCTGCTGGGCGTTGGAGATGGAGTCAGAAAATTATACCCTGTGCTCTGCCCTGAAGTGTTGGCAGCTGCAGAACTGTCCTGCTGTGGGGTTTCTGAGCAGGGGAGGTGCAGGAGAAATGGGCTGAAATGACTTCTCTCCATAGCTGGTACCCTGGGATTTCCTTTTCATCCTACAATCTTTAGGGTGCAATTAATTCAACCACTTACGGGTGTCAAATCAGCAACAAGGGCTCTCCCAGAGCCATTTAGTGTCCAGTGCTATCCCCAGCAAACCAACTTCTTACTGCACTTGCTGATCCTACAACAAGTTCTGGTGAAGATCCCCATGTTTCTATGGGACATGCGTCAGGCCTAGGCATCCTCCAGGGCAAAGTGAGACGTGGGGTGAGGAAAACAGCAGAAGACACTCAGCTCATTGGGGCAGGGGTCTCTGCCATTTCCATCTGTTTGTTTAACGTCCAAAGTAATGACCCTGGGAATTGGCTGAGACTTCTACAGCATATTGCTCAGGTGCAATCTCAGCATTTGAGCTGGGTATCAGGATATATTAGTGCAAATAGCCTCTCTGGGTGCCATGGCCAATTTGGGGCTAACTGTTGAGTCATTTGCAACCTTTTGAAAAGTGATGTTTGGCAGTTATTGAAACAAGCACATCTGCTTTATCATGAGCATTTCAGGACAAGCATAGTCAAACACAGGTCCCATAAGGCAATGGCATCTCTATCCTTGGTGGTTTTCAAATCCTAGAAGGACAAGGCCCTGAGAAACATAATCTAGCTTTAAAACTGGCCTTGCTTTGGGCAGAAGATTGGACTGGAGACCTCCTGAGGTCTCTGCCAACCTGAATTAATCTGTGGCTATAAAATGATTGATTAGCTCACAAGCATTCTTCAGGTATGAGTGGGCAGATTAGGAAAGAAAAAAATATTGGGAGGAATGGTTCATGCCCCAGATTGTGATGCCATTCAAAGGGAACTCTACAGACTGGGCAATGGAACAGGAATGTCATGTAACAGGAATGTTGTGCGGTTCAACCAAGGAACCTGGGGAGAAATAACCCCATGCAGCAATGCAGGCTGAGGGCAGGCCAGCTACAAAGCAGTGTGCAGAAAAAGACACCTCATCTGGCATCCTCTATTCAACTCTCAGCTCCCCAGCAGAAGAGAGATATGGACATATTAAGTCAAAGCTCTTTGGCATTTGCCCATGATAGCATCTGGACTGAGATTTCTGTACTGGAAGCAACTGAGTGCTTCAAGTCTGCTCCTTTACAGAGCCACCTGCTCATTCACAGGTTTTACCACATGTTCTGGACATAGACTGAAGGGGGCTTGGATGCTAAGCAGCAGTAACTGAAGGACTATCCTCGTTTTTGCGTAATAGCAGGTATCTTTTTCAGCAAATATGTCTTCACCTTGCACTGACCATTTCTGGACAAATAAACAATCTGATCCACTTATTTCCTGCTTGGGAGCTGACAGCTCCTTAGACCAGTAGGAAAATATCTGGTCCAATCTGCGCTCCAGCACCTTCACCATGCATCTCCAGCCTCCTCTCTGGCTCACAGCTGCAGCTAGAGGCTGATGTCCATCAGGGTGGAACCATAGTGGTTCAACATCTGCTGGGACCATTGAGAGGCTCGACCACATGACATTGACATGCCTGACTCCAGACCAGCCCCTCTCCAGTAGGTGGTGATGAACTCAGCATTAGACAGGACACTTCCCACACTGGCCAAATTTTAGAAACCCTCATGTCAGTGTCTCCTGACAGCCCAGCCTCCCCTTGGTACAGCTCCCTGCAGGGCATTTGTCAGATCCATCAGCCCCTTGGGGAAGTCTCAGATACTTGGGACCACTGTGAATGGCTCTAGGTGCTTCCATGTAGGGAGCTGAATCCCTCCCTCTGTGTCCACAAAGGATGATGAATTAATGCATGCACTTCTACAGCCCAGGGTATCTTCAGGTGTGAAAGTCCTTCAGTGCTATTCAGTAGGAAGTCTCTTGTTTTCTTGCAAAATCCCTCTTTTTCAGGACTCTCACTCTCCCTGGACTATTGGTTCATCCTGACTTATCGAATTTCCCTGGGGATGGATGCAGGGACAGGAAGAATGATGCCAGCTGGTTTCCCACCCCTCACATTGTTCTCTCTCCTTTGCAGGTCCCTCGCATTAGGCCAGCAGTACAGCTCCCTGGGGTCCCAGCCCATCCTCTGCGGCTCCATCCCTGGCCTCGTCCCCAAGCAGCTCCGCTTCTGCCGGAACTACATAGAAATCATGCCCAGCGTGGCCGAGGGGGTGAAGCTGGGCATCCAGGAGTGCCAACACCAGTTCCGAGGCCGCCGCTGGAACTGCACCACCATTGATGACAGCCTGGCAATCTTTGGGCCCGTCCTGGACAAAGGTAAACAGAGAAGTCGGGGGCTTGGGGGGGATGCAGCTGCCATGGCAGACAGAGCTGTCTCGTTTCCATTTGGTTTTCAGCCACAACACACCCTGAACATCCTGCTGGGAACACACTGAGACTGTTGGGAAAGATTCTGATGTCCTAGCTTTCAACCCTAATTTCTCCAGTTTCTTTCTTCCATAGAACAAAATGATTTTCCCTCTCCTCTCTCCAAACACAAGTGCTTGCTCCTCTTCAGCATTTCCTCCTGAAAGGCCACCTTTCCTGATGCACAGACCGGGAACACTGGAAACGTGTTGATGAGGCACAATAAGGTTGGAAATCCCAGTGAGGTCTGGGCGTTACACTGAGAAAAGTGAGATGTTGGGCACCAAGATAGCTAGGCACCTCTAACACTAGCTGCAGAGAAACGCAGTCTGAAAGGAGACTGCTGGAAGACTTTGTTGCGAGAACCAAACTAGAAATGTCTTTCTGAAGGCGACTGCTCAAATGCAAGAGGAGACGTATGAAAGCCAGGATGTCCATCTCATGCCTTCTCTTGACACCATGCTGAGGGACAAGCGACATTGGCAGACAATACCTTGGTTTCACAGCTTTGTAAATACAACCAAAACCATTTCTAAAGCTTAGCTTCATTGGTGTCAATACGCCCTGAATTACTACAATCCAGTGAAGTCCATGTATTCAAAGAATTCATGTATTCAAAGAAATTATTCTTACAGTGCTACTTTGGAAAGGGGAACCTCATGGTACAGCTGGAGAAATTAGGGTTGAAAGCTAGGACTTTAGACTACTTCCTAAGAGCCCCCTGCAGTGTACATAACTGTGAATCTTTACTACAAACTTACAATGTTCTGCATGTAAACGGTTTATGTTTTTTTTCAAGATTCAACCTTCCAATAACAGTGCAGTTTCCTGAAATATCAGTAGCATATTTCAAAGGAAATGACTCATCTGGATTAAAATAAGATTCTTTATTGAAATGAGGATTGTGAAGTCACATTAGAGTGCTAATAGGGACCATGAGATTCAATTTCTTTGTGCTTTGCCAGGATGATTTTGGGATAACTGCTATATTTACAATCAATTTGTCACCAAGGCTTGTCACACTCTAACTTGCTGCCTAATAAATACATGTCCTAAACTTCAGCACTTACAGGATCAGAAATTCTTAACTTCCCTTAAAACTACCATAAAAATTTTAAGCATGTTATGAAAGAACTATTATAGCATTCAGGCAATGAAAAATCTCTCACCACCATTTCTGTCATCATTAAAGCACTAAAAATTTGGATTTGAACCATTCTCCCTTTAATGAGCAAACTGAACTTTGAATTTATGAAGAATATTTTAAGATTCTTTCAGCTGCAGGGACTAGAGCAAAACCTCATATGCTAACATGCCTCAACATTTCCATGCAGTCCAAGCTGACAAAATAAAATATCACCTATAGCTCCAAAACTCTTCTGACAGAAGAAAAATTATTGAGCATATTTGCTATACAGCTTTCCTGATCAACCCATGATGTATCAATAGTCTTCTAGATTGTATTGCCAGGAATTAGCTTGAAAAACATATTAATTCTCACGTCTTACTAACATGTAAGTAGAACGGTTAAAAATAAACTATATCATCCAGAAATCATGATACATCCAAGTCCAAGCCACTTGATTGTGGTTATTATTTACATTTTTAAAATGTGCTAATGTCTTTTCACTGCTGTCTTGATAATTAATGAGCAGAGAAGGGTTTGGATTAATTTCATCTAGGTACCAATGAGTAACCTTAGGTAGTACTCAGCAATTCCCAAGGTTTGCAGCATGAGTAGCTGCAGGGAAAAATGCAGTGTTTTCAGCCATTTTTCTCAGCTGAATTAAGAGCTAATGTTGGCAATAAAAATGTTTTTGTCCTGCCAATAGAACACATTGGCTGTGATGAACCTGGGGACCAACACTGCTTGTCCCTGCTGAGGGGGCCGTGGAAGAGGTTGACGGACACATCTGTTTTGTTCATAACATCACTGTCTCCTGGGCTGTAGTCCCACCTTCCCTAGCTGCAGCAACAACAAAATCAAGAGTTGTAAGCCCATAACACAGAATCAAGATCTACAACCCCCACCTGTGTGTTTTACACCCAGCCAGACCCTGAGCACCTGTAGTGATTATTGCCGCATTCAACTTGTTGGCTTTCAGGTAACCACAGTCCTAGCCAGGACACACAGGGGGGTGTAACCCCACAAATTAAGAACCATTAATTAATAGTAAAGCTCAAACTAAGATCACAATCGTTATTGCAGTTTGCACTGCACACTAGACCAATAGACACCAAATAAGAAGCCCAAAATAGCCCATATTTAAGCTATGATAACTACCTGGATGAAATCACTTCTAAGTATCAGAGTGACATTTAGGTTAATGTCATTTATTTCTCCCTTTGGTAGATTGAAAAAAATTTGGTGTTATAGAAAAAAAAACTTCAAAGGTGTATTTCTCACTATAGTAGCACAGAAAATCATTTCTAATACAGGTTGAAAAGAAATTGGGGATAATTCCATTTTAAAGGAACTATGAAAATATTAATTACAGTCGCTTCCATTCAAGCAAAGCTTAGTCTAAAGAGCAGAACAGTGCAGGAAAACAAGGGAGCCATGTGCTGCAGCTCAGCTGCACGGACCCCTCGCACGGCACACAGGTTGTGCCACAAGGCCTCTTCTTGGTTGCTCTGGGCTTTGCCTCCCTCTGGGCACATCACTCAAGCACTGGCATCCATCCTTGAAACAGTCGGAGGGATTCCTGCCCCTGGGTCTTCTCACAGCCTCCCATCGCATCCCCATTTCGCTTCTCGTTCCAGCTGCCCCATAGGACTCTAATCTCCTTCTGCAGTCTCTTGTGTGGCTTCAAACTCATTGGCATTACAGCACAGCAGAACCCCTGGGGGCTGAAATGCTCCTGTTCATGGGCTGCTGAGCACCAACATCTGCTGAGGGCTCTGCCTTGAACAACCTGGTTTCCACCCATGTGCCACTGCCCTACCCAAAATTCCAGCTTACAGGGGCAGCAGTAGCTGGCAAGCCTTAGATTTCCTCAAGCCACTGATTATCTTCCTTAGAGTTATCTTTTTTGCATGTCTTTTTTTTCTAACCTGGGCTACAAAAAAAAAAAAAAAAGCAAGGCAAGAAAAAAGAAAAGAAAAAAAGAAAAGAAAAGAAAAGAAAAGAAAAGAAAAGAAAAGAAAAGAAAAGAAAAGAAAAGAAAAGAAAAGAAAAGAAAAGAAAAGAAAAGAAAAGAAAAGAAAAGAAAAGAAAAGAAAAGAAAAGAGAAGAGAAGAGAAGAGAAGAGAAGAGAAGAGAAGAGAAGAGAAGAGAAGAGAAGAGAAGAGAAGAGAAGAGAAGAGAAGAGAAGAGAAGAGAAGAGAAGAGAAGAGAAGAGAAGAGAAGAGAAGAGAAGAGAAGAGAAGAGAAGAGAAGAGAAGAGAAGAGAAGAGAAAAGAAAAGAAAAGAAAAGAAAAGAAAAGAAAAGAAAAGAAAAGAAAAGAAAAGAAAAGAAAAGAAAAGAAAAGAAAAGAAAAGAAAAGAAAAGAAAAGAAAAGAAAAGAAAAGAAAAGAAAAGAAAAGAAAAGAAAAGAAAAGAAAAGAAAAGAAAAGAAAAGAAAACCCCAGAATCTGGGGTAAGATGGTAAGATCATGTTTTTACAAGCAAATTCTCCGGCATGATTTATACTGCAGGTGTGCAGTCTGGGGCAGCTTTAGGACAAAGAGGGAAGAAAAACCTGCTTCCCTCTCTCTCTCTCTCTTCTCCCTCTCTTTTTTTCTTAAAATAAGGTCATTTTTTATTAAAAGACAATGTCTGTTCCAGCCAAGTCCTACACCAAAGCCAAGGCTGAGCCAACAGCCACGTGACTCACTGCCACGCTGGGACAGCGAGCAACAATTCCCTGTGTTAGCGATGAAATCTGGGATTTTGGCTGAAGCACAGGGCCCGAAAGCAGCCTCTTGTGAGTGCAAGGGGCGGGATGGCACCGCAGGCACCTGGTGACCATCTCCAGGACGGAGGAGAGGCCACGGGCAGGGCTGGGCCTGCAGGACCAAGCTCAGCAGTAGCCTCAGCAGCCTTGCCTGCTTCTCCACCTCTTGCGCACCAGGGGATCCGCTCTTCCCCCATCTCCTCGTGAAGCAGCCGCCCTTTGCTCGCTCTCCAGGAGGATGTTGACGGCTCTCCAGAGGGTGCTCCTCAGCCCTGAGGCAGGCTCGAGCCCGCTGCAGGTTCCACCGGTCCTTCGCTTGCCGTGCGTGGCCGTGAGGAGCGTGGCGGTGGCCGGGCCAGGTGCAGAAAGGCAGCTGGGCCCAGGCTGCCTTCGGGGTCCTTGTGCGTTTGGCTAAGCCCCTGACACGAGCTGTGAAAAGGCAGGCAGACCGCACCAAGATAACCCATGGCTTTTCTCAGCCATGACACTTGCAGTCATTTGCATCTAAACAGGGGTGTGTGGGATCAGGGGCCGTCTTGATATAAACTCAACAGCTTAAAGGGAGGGGGAGGGAAAGGAGAGAGGGAGAGAGAAAAATAAGCTTATACTGATGAGAAAGAGCTAAGCTTCCTCCCCTACTGTGAGGCAGGGCGAGCGATACCATCCCAGCACTGCAGTCGTTTCAAATTGCTGCACCATTCACACGCCCTTTAGCCATTCTGATCCGGTGGCGGGGGGCTGGGGAGAGCCATCAATAGGGATTTCCCAGCCCGGCTGGCGGGATTGGAGGGTGACGGCAGGACAGGGGAACATTGCCCCGTTGCTACGAGGTGCTCCTGGGGAATGCCAGTGCTCTGTGCCGTGGGTACGCTGGCCGGCGGAAACATTCTGCATTATGCTGGTAATACAGTGTGACACCGCGGGAACAATGGCAAATTGAGTGTCCCAGCAGGTAACGGGCCTGGCTGGGAGACAGTCGCAGTGGTGCACTGTCAAGATCGCTCTAATCCTCCCTCGCGAGCCCCTCCCCTGGTTCTGGGAACTCTGCTCCCTCATTTCATCTCTGGGAAATTCTCCCTGCTCCTCGCCCAGACCCAGGGGAGAATTTCAAGGCGACGCATTTGTGTTCGCAGCTCGCTCCCCGCCACCCCCTCCCTGCCCCAATGCCGCTTGCAGGGGCTGGCTTGGAGGCGTTGGGGTCCGGCGGCCATCGAGTGGCCCCCGGTGCACGCTGTGCCACTGCCCGGTGAGCACGGTGCGGCCCAGCTGAGCTCATGGGGACTGTCCGCAGCGCAGCGCCGACACAGCCGCTGTCACACAGCCCGCTGTCCCAGTGCCACGCTCTTTAAAGAGAGACCTTCGAAACACGCAGTGGCTCTTCGGCCTGTGCCCATTGCTTTTCCCTACCCTCAGGGTACAAAGCAAAGGCATGTCAGAAAGCAGAGTGGTTGGTGTCCTCCCCCTCTGCCCCCAAGCTGTCCTGGTTTGAGGCCAGAAGGGCTCACGAGCTCATCTAATCTGATCTGCTTTAGATCACAGGCCACCCAAATAGCCTTTGTCAGGCTGAAAAACTTGAGTTAGATCAGTGATTTTCAACCTGTGGCCCACAGCCCCCAGTGGTCCCCCTATGAGCAGCATTAAAAAATAACTAAGGGAAACAGGCTTTGCCTTGGCAGACAGAGGCTGGATCTCTGCTGGCATATTGGACACAGGGATGGCAAGGAGAGAAGAATTTGAATTATAGAAAGTGAAAACTATGGCACAATCCCACCAGCAAAGACAGGATTGAGCAGCCCTGATTTAGGGCTATGTTTGGCATCATAGATCTGAGCTCCCAACATCACATCAGAGACGTGTTTCTTTGGCTGGCACATACCCATGAGTTGCCTCTTTCTAGTGCCTACAAGAGGTGAAATTAAATCAGCTTGAGAGGCTTGATTTTTGGATGCTCCAGGAGCTAGATCGCACCTCAGCAGTGAAAACCACGGGCCAAGGAGCAAAAACTGGCACAACCAAGACCTCCCCAGGGCAGGAGGTGAGAGCATGACCCCTGCTCTGGGAAGACGGGACAGTCTCCAGGGTCTGAGTTAGGGAAAAATTCTGGTTTCGTCCCGCATCCACTGAATACTGCCCTGATTACTCAGGCGAGCTACACCCATGAGGCACCTGGAAATGTCTCCTGCAGTGTATCCGAGGCACCATCCACCAGCAGTGGTACTCAGAACATCCCAGCCACTGACCACCCACCTTGAGCACAACTCCGCTCTCCTGCACATTGGGCCAGTTGGTCTCCGAGCTGCTTAGATAGCATCCAAACATCCCCGTTGCTTCCCTCTCCTACCCCACGCATTGCAGAAGATAGGGCTGGAAGCCATGTTTAAGGCCAAGATGAAATGTAAATGAGCAGAAGGAAAGACACTTTGAAGAAGATTAAAAGAATTCATGAAAAGGTGCTAAATTAGCTGCATAAATTCACAGAGGAAGAAGACAGACAAAGGCCTTGTGCAGAGAGTGCAGGCAGAGAAAACGGCCATCAAGGGCAGCCCAATTTTGCCTTGGGCCATTCCAGCACTCAGGGAGAGAAAGGCACTTCCACTATATCCATTGGAGATGTTTTGAGACAACCCTATCCCAGAGGGAGAAGCTCTCATCTTTATGAGATGCCGTGGGGGGTTAAAGCACGCCAGTGTCATTCACCAGGGTGCTGTACCTATGCAGACTTTGACTCAGCAGGAAGTATGGTTCAACCACAGATGCTTTGAACCAGTGTGACCAAAAAATGTCCCTAAGGAAAAAATTGAGACTGAGATATTACTTTCAAAATGCTTGGAAAAGCCTGTATTTAGTACAGCCTTACTGAAGTCAATGGTCAAACTCCTGTTGATTTCAAAATACGTAGAAATAGTACAATACTATCTGATTTAAAAAAAAAAAAAAAAAAAAGCTTTAAAAGCATCTTGAGCAGAGCCCTGTAGCTGAGCATCCAGGTCTCACTAAAGCAAGACCCCAGACTCTCAAGTCCAGGGAGCAAAGCTTCATGTCACAGTCCTCAGCTGGGCACAACCATTTGCTTCTCCTCACTATTCCGGAGAGAGGAATGAAACCCAAGAATAAATGCAGAGATGGGTAGCCAGGCTGATGAGTGAGCAGACAACATCTTATGGAAAAACTAAACAAATATTGAAACATAGTAAAATGGCAGGTTTGCTCTGAAAAAAATTACCATGAAATAAATGCAAGAACCATAAAAGCAAAAACCAATGTGAGCTCAGGAACAAAGGGTCTAAATTGATTGGGCTTTAAAAAAAATGGTTCAGGTTGAAAATTCAAAGAAGTTAGACCTTTGCTTGCTTTCAAAGGGCCATCAGTCAGAGCACCAGCATGAGGTGGCATTAAACTCTAAGAACACATGGTAGGAAAATGCCACCATTTATTTGTACACTTAGGAGCAGACAAGGCCATCCCCTTTTCCATCATCTAAAGCTAGATCTAGGTCTTCAATCATTTTTGGTGGCCTCTCCCTGTTCTCTTCATTCGTTCTTCAGACAACCCACTCTACTTTGCCTCAGCAGCACAGCTGCATGAGGGATGCAGGGAAGTCAGTCCTGCATTTAGTTCTCCATGACTAGGTCTTGATGGATTGAATAGCTGTGAGATCTTCTCTTTTCCAAAAAATGCTCTGCAATTTGGACCAAGAACAGCCAAAGAGAACCTCAACAGGGCTATATTCATTTATAGTATTGTTTCTTTGGTGCTTCTAACATCTCGTAAGTTTTGTCTGGTAGCAGGAAGCTAGGAGAATCTGTCTTGATGGCTTCGTTCCAGCTACTGCTTTGGGTGTGCTATTCAGGAGAGTCACCCACACTGCCATCTAAGGGGTGCACTTCAATACTGGGCTTTTCTCATTTCTGCCCCGAACAACTCATCATAATCAGATGGTCCTCATGTTTCTGGAACCCATCACTGGGTGAGGAAGGAATGGCTGTGCTGCTCAGACAGAGCGCAGTGCAGCATGCAGGGCAGCTGGAGGGGTTTCAGGGCACAGGGAAAAGCAGCAGCTCCTTGGCTTCAGGCACTTGATGTGAGCTTGCAGGCTTCAGGCACAGAGCAGGCAGCTTTGGTGCTGGGGGCCCAGAGCTGAACGCAGGACTCCAGGTGGGGTTTCACGAGAGCAGAGCAGAGGGGCACAATCCCCTCCCTCGCCCTGCTGCCCACGCTGCTTTTGGTGCAGCCAGGGTACGGGTGGCTTTCTGAGCTGCAAGTGCACATTGCTGGCTCACATTGAGCTTCTCATCCACCAACACACCCCAGGTCCTTGTCCTCAGGGCTGCTCTCAATCCATTCTCCACCCAGCCTGTGGTTGTGCTTGGGATTGCCCCGGCCCAGATGCAGGGTCATGGATTCGCACAGCCGCATCTCTCAGGCTTGTCCAGGTCCCTCTGCATGGCATCCATCCCTTCCCTCCAGTGTGTCGGCCGCACCACACAGCTTGGCATTGGCAAACTTGCTGAGGGTACGTTCAGTCTCACCGTCCACTGAGCCAACAAGCTGAAACATCAAGTCGATGTAACCATTTTTATGGCTTTTGGCGGCTTTCCCATACCCATGTGCATTTTGGCTGCTGTCATCCAAAGTCCACGTTCTTTCTGGATTAAGGCCCCACAGAACGACCAGAGAAGGGGAGGTCTTGAAAGTCCCCCTCCCATGGCCATGGGTGGAAGAGGTGATGGACAGAGATGCTGCAGTTCATTAAACCCCCTGCACCTTCATCTTCATGTGGATTCTGGGTATATCTTTGTTCTTCTGAAACATTTCCTCTAATTAGCACAGAAAATCCACACATGCTCCCCTTCCTAGCTCCCAGCCCACTCGGGCATCCTGGACATTTTATTTAACCTTTTATTCAGCATTCAGTGCTTTCAGGAGTTCTCTAGCTTTGTCCCTGTCAAAATGTATTCACTGCGACTGTGTACATGGAGAATGCCAATAGTTACAGACTCAGAATTTCACCTGCTTCATCACACTTGAGTTTCATCTGCTTTGATTTCCTCCAGGATTGTTCACTAATTAATGAGCAACTGCAAGGTTTCCTTCACACCCTCAGCTGGTTTTAGTCTACTACAAAGCCAGGTGGGTTAAATGTGCGTAGGTGAAGAGCTCAGCCACTCTGCAAGGGCATTTCAGCCTGGAAAGATACTCCGACACATGAAGCTGAAGCAGAAGTGACTCAGCCAGGCCCAGCATCCCATCTTGAGCTCTCAGCCTGTCTCATCCTGTTGTCTGTCCCCCACCAGGGGGTGAAAAGCCTACAGTCACTGGCACGGCAGACTGGACACCTCGACAGTCTCTTGCTGCCTGCAAAAGGTCCGAAGGGACCTCGTCCAGGAACTCATTTTCTGGGTGAGAAAGTCCAAGCTTAATTCTGAAATATAATTTCAAATGGGGACAGTGTCTCCAAGCCACAGTGTGTGGGGAGGGCCCCAGCCTGCAGCCCCACGGTCTGTCTTTGCTCACAGCTCTTCAGGCTGGTGTGCGGCATCTCTGGGACAACGTTGGTGCCATCGTGCACAGAGTTCAGTGGTGACAGGAAGGTTTTTTGGTGGCTAATAGCATCTGCTGCTGTAAAGTCACTTAGTTTAGTCTAGATGCATTTAACTTTAATCACTAGCTCTTAGGCTTTGTTCTGCCATCATCTATTCTGTATCATCTGAAGCCTTTTCTCCATTTCAGCATGTAGAGAAGTTACTTCGTCTCCCCTTGGGCTAATTCCAGGCACTGAGTCCCTTAGTCCTCTTTGGGTTTCCAGACCAGAAACAATCACAGAATGGAATCACAGAATGGTTTGGGTTGGAAGGGACCCTAAAGCTCAAGTTCCCACCCACTGCCATGGGCAGGGAGACCTCCCACTAGACCAGGGTATTTATTAATTACTCCAGTAACTCTTTCCCAAGGCCCTTTAAGCTCTTGCCGTCATTTGGTTTAAGCAGGGTCCCCTGTGCTGGATCACATACCTCACTTGTGATACACAGAGCTGGAGCCACGCTTCTCTCCTACCTGCTGCTCCTGCCTACGTGTTTCAAAGGGCAATGCCAGCCAGCAGCACTGTATTCAAAAATGCTCATTGCAAAATGAGTAAAATAATGTTTAGTGATTTAATGAGATGTAGAAGACGCTGAAGAATGTTGGGAAGGAAAAAAAAAAATGCTACCATGACAGATAATCCCATGGGCTCTCTTTATTCCCAGCCACACGAGAGTCTGCCTTTGTCCACGCCATCGCGTCGGCCGGTGTGGCCTTCGCTGTGACCCGCTCCTGTGCCGAGGGCACGTCCACAATCTGCGGCTGTGATTCCCACCACAAAGGGCCTCCGGGAGACGGCTGGAAATGGGGGGGATGCAGCGAGGACGCCGACTTTGGTGTCCTGGTGTCCCGGGAATTCGCAGATGCTCGAGAGAACCGGCCGGACGCCCGCTCGGCCATGAACAGACACAATAACGAGGCCGGCAGGACGGTGAGTGCTCGGCGGGCCCAGCGGTGGCCACCCATGCCTGCAAGGATGGCCCAGCCTGGCTCCAGAACTGGACCGCAACGGTGCCCAAGCAGGAGCTTTCTAGGGGTGTTTCCAGGGCACAGCATTTCCACTCTCTGCAGGTGCAGGTTTCTTAACCTGCAGGTGGAGGTTAAGAAGAGCTAAAGCATGCCTAGTGTCCAGCACAACCGGCCCCAGCCTGGTGACTCTGGCTGTAAGCAGGCACCTGTGCTGCTCTCTGCTGAGGGCTGTTTGCAAACTGAGCGTGTTTTAACCACGTTAGCGTGAGACCTTGCTTAGAGCAAACTCTCAAGATCACTTTTCCATAGTACAGTAGACAGAAGTGGAAGGGCAGCAGCTCAAATCTCTAACTTGTGTTAAATGATTCCAGTTTCCTGTTTAAAAAAGCAAGTCTAACAATTTTAGTAAAAATCAATGATTATGTTGCACCACATGGATGAGATTTCTGGGGAAGAGAGAGTATAATGTCCCTAGATTCACAATTTCGTTCCTTTTCTAGTGCAAACCAGTACACTCAGGGCATAAAATGAAGGGTTATTAGCAAAGCCGTGACAAGGGGGTCAGTCCACATCTGGGTGTCAGAGACATCCTCCAGCCCTCAACTGCTCTGGGCTCTCCTTGTCCAACACACAGGACAGGGAAGATCCCAACACTTCCCTTGAAAGGATCAGACCTTGGCATTAGTTTGGATTAGATAGAGGATTAAAGCAGCTGCCCACCTTAGAAGTGTTTTTTCCAGTGTTACATATCCAGCTAGAGATATTTCTGCCACATGCCAAAGCCCCCATGCATTAACTGCTACCCTATGCCATCCAGACCAAGCTCAGATCAGATGTTTGAGTCCAGGTAGCAGAGGGGAGTGATTCAAAACCAGCTCACGGCACTGTAATCCACTGCTGACTGCCTGTTTTTTCTCCCCTGGACAGACCATTCTGGACCACATGCACCTCAAGTGCAAGTGCCACGGTCTCTCGGGAAGCTGCGAGGTCAAGACCTGCTGGTGGGCCCAGCCTGACTTTCGGGCCATTGGTGACTACCTGAAGGATAAATATGACAGCGCTTCTGAGATGGTGGTTGAAAAGCACCGGGAATCTCGGGGATGGGTAGAAACTCTTAGGGCCAAGTATGCTCTTTTCAAGCCACCAACAGAGCGGGATCTGGTCTACTATGAGAACTCCCCCAATTTTTGCGAGCCCAACCCAGAGACAGGATCCTTTGGGACAAGGGACAGAACATGCAACGTCACCTCACATGGGATTGACGGCTGTGACCTGCTGTGCTGCGGTCGTGGCCATAACACCAGAACTGAGAAACGGAAGGAGAAGTGTCACTGCATCTTCCACTGGTGCTGCTATGTGAGTTGCCAGGAGTGCATACGTGTCTACGACGTCCACACCTGCAAGTAAACATAGGCAGGTTTCCAACTGATGGGAGGTTGCTACAGAGCAGGGCCAGAGGGTCACCAGCCCTGGGATCAGCCTCTACACGGTGGCCTCACACTTCAGAGGATGGCACAAAAAAAAATCCTAGTGCTCTTGGCCAATTTGGTTGGAGCAGACACCCTCCTACCGCCAGCCGCAGCGCTGCCAAGAGGACTCACAGCATCACCCAGCCTCACCCACACAAGACAGTCCGAGGCTAGACCCGACACCGCAGACACATGAGATCAATTATCTGCTGACTTTTCTCGTGCTGCTTGGCATGACAGGCTGTCTGGGGAGAAGCAGGGACAGCGCAGGGACAGCACAGGCCCGCACAGCCACGGCCATCGGTGTGCTGTAACGCAGCACGCACAGCTTTCGGTTCTGACCTCCTCTGCAGGTCTGGCCCACCTAGACGTTCATACGGGGTTTCAAGTGGAAATGAATTTAACACGGTGAAAGCAGAACAACTCCAGGTTCCCCCACCTGCTGGCATGGGCTGGCCTGGCCTCAGCAGCTGTGGTGAGGAGCAGGGAAGGAGCCAGCCCCCAGCAGCCAGGCCCCTTCTTTCCAGCTCCAAGTTACGCTGGAGAAACAAGCCTGAGTACACACACAGCCTTACAGCCCGTCTCCCCTTCGCTCGCTCTGCTCCCCATGCTCCAAAGCCACCTCCCCAAATTCCCCTGAGGAGCACAGCAGGAAACCAGAATCCAGAGCTGCTCCTTCAGCATTTGGCCCAAGTCCCAGGGAAGAGCAGGGCCCGTGTGGTGACGCTGCAACCTCTCGTGTGGGACCACACCACTGCTCCGGCGTGCTCTTTGCCGTGCAGCTGCTGAGAAGATTTTTAAGGTTTTGCTGCCATCTTTCCAGGGCAGCCCAAGATGTGATCTGGGCAGGTGCACACCGCTGATGCACCCGTTTACCAGGCATTCCCTAGCATGACTTTTTATGTTCCAGGGCGAGCTCAGAGCATCTCTCTGATAACGGGGTGTCCGCCAGGCTAGCTGCTACACCAGCTTTTAGCATCAACAACGGATGAGGAGACAGAAGCTGTAGCAAGAAGAAATGCCTGCCCAAGCCTTCTTGCCTTCTCCCATCCGACAGACTTGTTCAAACCACTTCATCCAGCATGAGAGAGGCAAGGGCAGATGAGGAAGGGAGAGTTTTATCCATCGGCATGGAATAGTCACAGTCCCAGGCAGAGCCTCTCCTTCCCTTGGGATTTAAGTTATCAGCAACTCATTCATGAGGGGACCACGTCAAGCACAGAGGCCCCGTGCCTTTAGCAGGGATTTGGGCCCCAGGTGTGGCCACACGCATCCCATAACCCATCCCAGTGCAGAAGAACCAGCGTTTGTCCCTCTTCCCACTCACCAGCGCTCCTTGACCCCATTGCCCCTCGCTTTGGGCTCATGTTTTCATGGTGTATTGACACTGAAATTATAACAAACAAAAAAAACCCACATTCTCTTTTTCCTGGCAGGCTCCTCCAACATAAGGGGACCGACATACCCATGTTCCAATGCCAATTCTCATGTGTCAGTGGTTTAACATATAAGTTGCAAAAAATGTCTAAAACTCTATAGCTGTGTCTTCTACTCCACTCATTTCTTTGTCCACAGGAAGGAGTAGTCGATTGTCCTGCAAAGAGCAATAAAATGATGGAAGACCCCTCATACAAAGAGCACAGTACGTGGCCCTAACACTCACACCTGTGATTAGACCAAAATCCTCAGTCCCTCCTCTGCAGAGCATGATGAAGAGCTACTGGGTTTGAACACCCTGATAAGCATTAGTTTTCTAAAATTAAAGATCACAGCAGAGCTCTAAGAAACCTCCACGTTCCTGAAATCAGCCATCTTCGACGTGCATTCTATTTAACGTATATATTAAATTCTGTCTGGAAAGACTCCAAGTACCTGACTTTAAACAAAACTCCTTTTGTGTTGTTTTTTGTTGTTGTTGTTTTTGTTTTTAATCGAGAAAAGGTATTTAATATTAAATAGAACATTTATTGCCTTGTAATTATTTTACTGTAGCCAGGTATTCTAGCACTGAATGGAAGATCTTTTTCCATCAATCTGCTGTATCCAAAGTTTTGTATAAAGTTGTAGAGGTTGATTTTTTTTTATTTTATATTCAGAAAATTTCTCTTTTTATAAGCATTATTTATTATACAATGTATATACTTGAGTTAACTAAGATTATATATTATATAAATATATATATTTGGAGAAAAATATATTTCAACTTGCATTTTTTTGTGGTACATCATTAAACAAAAGGTAAAAAAACAAAAACATGCACTTGCCAGCTTGTATGGTTTGCCTCTTAAGGTGCTTTAAGTTCTGCCCAATGACATCCACAGGAGTGGTGGCTCCTCACCCTGTTACTTACACACAGGGACAGTCACATGAATGCAAGACAATGATGGCAAAATGCAGCCAGTGATGAGATCTTAGAGCTGACTGCTAACGTGTTTATTTACAGAGGGGCATCCTGTAACGTGCATACACCACTAGATTACTAGATTAAAATAGCCTTTAGCCTTCAAATTGTCCCCCCACTAAAGCACTTGCAAGCTGTCACTGAATCACCTTTTGGACAGACTGATACCCACAGTTTGTCACTTCAAACATTTCCTGTGCGTGAATAATTGTGTGGGCGTTTCTGCAACATCTCCCACACCAAATCAATGCTTTAAGTGCATGCAATTTTCCAAAACAGTGGTCCTAAATTCCTTATTTTAAGGCTTTAAAAAGATAATAATAAATCTGTATTTCTATACTGATCCCCAATTTATAAACAAACCAAACGCATTCACCTCCTTGCAGTGTGCTGTTTGCTTCTTGTATTACGCTGCTTGTGCATTACCAATTCCTAGCTCTGTTTCATTGCACCACGCTGGACACAGCACACTTCTGTGAGGACCACCTCCTCTGGCACGGCAGCAGTGATGCCTTCAGAGTTACACAAGCATCAGCGAGGCGTGGTTACAGTCCACACAACTGAGAAGTCTGCCCTCGTCAGGCTTTTTACGCTTAACAGTTTTATGAGTGGAAGCTTTGTACATCATCCCATCCCTTTCCCCACATGACTCTCTCTCTCAAAAAGACACCCCAACACTTTCAAACATCTTTGCCTTTGCCTACCAGCTCAGTTTGTGAGACAGTTACATTTCTGCAAGGTTCATGGAAAAAAAAAAAAAAGAAAAAAAAAGCCACAGCAACAGGATAAGGTAGGCGATGAAGAATTTGGCCAATACTGTTCAAAGCAATGTAGTTCTCACCGTAAAGCCACTCTTGCCCAGGCACAGCATCTTAAACAAAATGTGACAGGACTCGTTCTCTTTCGCCACCTGCAGGAAACTCCTTAGATGGAGACCCACACAACAGGTTGTGCCCATCAGTTCCTCCTGGTTTTCCAACGTGGCCTTCTTCAAGTGATAAATCACACATGTACACATACATGCATCTTAGGGATTTCCTCAGCAGTGCAAGGTTCAGAAAACTAGAATGAACTGATTGGTTTAAAATGGTCTTCTTGGCCAACTGCTTTAGGACTACCTGTGGCCAAGCTATCCAAACTTTGTGATCTATTCAGTCCATCAATGCTCAGGTACAAACTGTAGCATCCCTCTGGCAGCAGCAGCCCAGGAATCACTTTCCTATCTTCATCAGCACTCTACATATACACCTGTCTGACTAACACCAAAGACACAGATGTCCCCCAGACCATCACAAATAGTTGTGCTTTTTTATTGAATCCATTAATGTGCAATTGAACAAGATATTTATTCATCAATATAGTTCTGGACATAGACACAATAAGGTTTACATCATTTACTCTGAAATATAAGTTAATGTGTTCTGCTAGGACTAGCAGAAGAAAGAAAGGAACAAAAAGTCACAAGATCGTACACAAAATGAGAGGAATAATAATCACTGGGACTCACAATGTCATCACAATACAACAGCACTGCCAAAGGAAAAGAAACTAGAGTGGAGTGACTAAAATACTCCGATTGCCATAAGTATGCAATAAGGACTTGAGTACCTTCACCTTTGGGCCTGAAAGAATGTAAAGTACCCTCCTTCCCTGGGAACACCTCTTTGGGTACAAGCTGCTAGTCCTGAGCAGCATGTCTAGTCAAGTTAAGGAAGCTACACTGACTAAGATCTCATAAATGGCTTTGATTTCATGCCCCACCAAATTGAGGTATGTTCCATGAACCTTATTAAACGTGTGGAGCCAAAGAACCAGAAGGGAGTATCCTCACGCAGTCGTCAGCACCAGCACCTCATTGATGCAAGATGACTATTGGGGAAAGACCACACAGCAAAGTCTGATACATTCCTTTGTTTCAGTGCAAAAAACATGGCAATACACATCTCGTGCATCCACAGAGTTTGGCTTCCTCTTCATCTCTAAGGAGGAATTTCATCCTTTGGTAACATGGCAGAAAAGTGGGATAATAAGGAGGCCTGCAAATGCCCAAACTGCCATCTACACTGCACAAATGAGCTTTCAGGTTATAATCAGCATCTCTAAAACTGTTTTTGAATTAACATGTTTTAATGCCTTAAAATACTGGATTTGAAAGTTTCCTCTACTCTGATCAACATACTTTCCTGCCTTCTTCCAGTCCCTAATATAAGCAGCCAGTCTCTCTCTCATCAGGCCACAAAATACCTGGGCCTGAAAATGGGTAAAAATGGATATTAGCATGTAGGAAATTCTAGAGCTGAATTATTGTGGTCATTGACTTTGGGTTAGCAGCCTCAGTGTTCAGTGAGGCATACGATGACAAAGAAAAACGCTGAAGAGAGTGTTCATCAAATCAGAACAACAGAGTAGTACTTTAATAAGCCTTCACCGCAGACTACTGGGTTTTACTAGAAGTCACATTTTCTTTCCCTATCTTAGTAAGTGGATGATGGACACAAGTGAGCATTAGCTTCAAAACTTACAGAACATTTCCCCCATGCTAAAATCAAATGAGAATGCAGCCTTGCCTGCACAGAGACAGAAGCACAGTGTTCTAGAAGACACTTCCACATGACATCTGTATATTAAAGACAAAGAATAAAGATACTGTATTGCACTAAACATGCAAATTCCACATTGGGTTCTTGTAAACAGGGGAGTATTTCACTTTGTCCAGTGTGTTGAACACAGAAGAGTAAAGATCCCAGTGTATATTCTCCAGGTTGGTCACTTTTCCAGCTGTTGATCTTGCACTTGGTCCATCTTCAGTTTAGGGAACTCTAGCAAAAGAAACCAAATCCATCAAGAAAGCACACACATGTATAAAAGCACCACTCACTCACATGTAGCCAAGACAGATACTGTTGTGAGTTTCCCCAGCAGATACTGCCCTACGTGCATTAGAAGACAAAGTTCCAGATTTGAGATAAACAGATGGATTTCAAGTCTAGCAGAATCTCTTTTGATTTAACTTAAATTGTAGTCCAATCTCTCATTGAAACTTTAGCAGTCACAGGTAAATTAAGAAAAGCGAAGAATTTGGGCATGCAGGTTCTCAAAAAGTCTTCAGAACCTCCCTCTCCCATAAAAACTGGCATATAGCTGCTAAGATAGCTGATAGTAAGAAGAACTTATATATAGTTCTGTAAATACAGGAGGGGCCAACACTGATATCAGATATACCGTCGTGCAGTTTACCCTTAACAGGGGGCAGCAGCCTTGTTTCTGCATGGAGAACAGAATTTTAATCAATGCTTTAACATAAAGTACTTACGTTCCTTCTTCTCTCAAAAGAGCCAAGAACTTTGTCACCCGGTACTCAGGATCCATCTACATACCAAACAAAACAGATCTTCATTAGTGTTTGAAGCAAGCTACCCCAGGTAGCCACAAAGACAACTAGAAACATGCATGAGTTTGTTTGCCCATGCTTTAGCCGGGCCAGAGATAAGCCTGCTTGTCCAGAAGTTCTGCACGTAAGCGGTCAAGACAGAACACTATATCAAGAGACAAAGCTGATCAGCACAAGCGTAGCATGCTCATGCTGGAAACATACACAACCATTTCTATTAAGTATTCCTGTTTTAACGGCAATCTTCACAGTAGCTTCATCCTAGCTGCACGCTGTGCAGAAGAAAAGGATCATGGGGTGCTGACTGATGCTCGCCTGAACATGAGCCAGCAGTGTGCCCAGGTGGCCAAAAAGGCCGATGGCATCCTGGCTTGTAACAGGAATAGTGCAGCCAGCAGGGCCAGGGAGGTGATCGGCCCCCTGTGCTCTGCTCTGGTGAGGCCGCACCTCAAGTACTGTGCTCAGTTTTGGGCCCCTCAGTACAGGAAAGACTTCGAGGACATGGAGCACGTCCAGAGAAGGGCTACGAAGCTGGTGAAGGGCCTGGAACACAAGTCCTATGAGGAGCAGCTGAGAGAACTGGGGGTGTTTAGTCTGGAGAAGAGGACGCTCCGGGGAGACCTTATTGCTCTCTGCAACTACCTGAAAGGAAGGTGTGGGGAACCAGGGGTCAGCCTCTTCTAGCAGATAACTAGTGATAGGACCAGAAGGAATGGCCTCAAGTTGTGCCAGGGGAGGTTCAGGTTGGAGATCAGGAGACATTTCTTCTCAGAAAGAGCAGTCAGGCATTGGGACGGGTTGCCCAGGGAAGTGGTGGAGTCACCGTCCCTGGGGGTGTTCAAGGAAAGGTTGGACGTGGTGCTTAGGGACATGGTTATTGGGTGACATTGGTGGTAGGGCGATGGTTGGACCAGATGATCTTGGAGGTCTTTTCCAACCTTAATGACTCTGTGATTCCTCACAGAGGATTCTAGCCTGGCTCAGCACAAGCCAGGCACACACTAAGTCTGCTTCTATCTGCCCTTTGCCAGAGATGGGGCAGCATAAATTAAAGTCAGAAGCAGAAGGGACTGAAGATGCACCCACTTTTCCTCTGCCTTCCTTCCTCCTTACAGCTCCAGCAGCAAAGCACCAGAGAGGAGCTGTACATGGTGGGTTAGCATGTTAGGGAAGCTGAAAAACAGCACGAGGCTATCAGAACTTGCAGTACCAATTTTGTGCTGTAGCTGCATCATCCAGGAACGCCCCGTCCTTGTTTCAGCTAGGATAGAGTTAATTTTCCTCCCAGTAGCTGGTAGGGTGCTATGTTCTGGATTTAGGATGAAAATAACGTTGATAACACTGATGTTGTAATTGTTGCAGAGCAGTGCTTACACCAAGCCAAGGACTTTTCAGCTTCTCGCTCTGTCCTGCCAGCGAGCAGGCTAGGGGTGCAGCAGGAGCTGGGAGGGGACAGACCCAGGACAGCTGACCCAAACTGGCCAAAGGGGTATTCCATACCATCTGACGTCATGCTAAACAATATATAGGGGTGGCTGGCCGGGGTGGGGGGACCGGCTTCTCGGGGATAGGCTGGGTATCGGTCAGCAGGTGGTGAGCAATTGCATTGTGCACCACTTGTTTGTACACAGTAGTAGTAGTACTATTATCATTATTATTATTATTTTCTTTTCTGTCCTAATAAACTGTCTCTATCTCAACCCACAGGCTTCACTTTCCTGACTCCCCCCCCCATCCCAGAGAGGGAGGAGGGAGGATGATCGAAGGGCTGCGTGGTGCTTAGATGCCGGCCGGGTTAAACCACAACACCCTAAAGATCAATCCTGCCTTTCCCCTGGTGTTTCTGTCTCCATGCTGGGGAAGTGGGAAAAAAGGCTGCAAAGGAGGCAGAGATCTAGGCTGCCATCAGAAGACAGTTTGTGACTGCACCAGTCCTTTGTGCGGACGCATGAGCTTGATGATCCTCTCTGCAGTGAAAGGCTCCAGGCAAATTGCCATCACTGACTGCCCCAAGATACAAAAATGAAAAACATGGGACAAACCTGAGGAATCACAGAATCCTCTTTTTATTTTTGTTTTTGAAGATTACAGAAATTGTACTGAAGACTTCACTCTGAAATCCCTCCTTTGTCGACGTCAGGTTACCATGGGTTAGCACTATAAACATTTGGAAGTTGTAAACTTGGGACTCAGAGTATCTTTGTGTTCACAGAATCATAGAATGCCTTGGGCTGGAAGGGACCTTAAAGATCACCTAGTTCCAGCCTCCCTGAAGGTCTCACAAAGAGCAGCACAGAGGGGGGACAATCCCCCCCCTCCACCTGCTGGCCACTTTTTTGTTGACGCAGCCCAAGATGCAGTTGGCCTTCTGTTCTGCAAGAGCACAAGGCTGGCTCATGTCGAGCTTTTCGTCCCCCAGAACCCCCAAGTCCATCTCTGCAGGGCTGCTCTCAATGAGTTCCTCACCCAGTCTGAGCTCATGTCTGGGATTGCCCCGACCCAGGTGCAGCACCTTGCACTTGGACTCGTTGAACCTCATGAGGCTCACAAGGGCCCACTTCTCGAGCTTGCCCAGCTCCCTCTGGATGGCATCCCTTCCTTCTGCTGTATCAACTGCACGGCTCAGCTTGGCGTCAACAGCAAACCTGATGAGGATGCACTCGTTTCCACTGTTTATGTCACTGATATTAAGTAGCACCAGTCCCAAGACAGACCCCTGAGGGACAACAGTATTGTATTGCAGCAGTTCGTCTGGCCTAGAAGCTCCAAGTTCTGCTTATATTTGTATATTCTATCTTCAGCAACCCCTTGCATCTTTAATACACTGCCAAAAATAAAGTGGGTTCATTCTTAAAACAGTCAGTGAATGGTACTATCAAGTTGACTTGCTGTAACCTTTTCCAACTCTACCACTTGGCAATAAACGAGCAAGTGCTCTACTAGAAAGTAAATGCGGGACTTATCCTGGGGAAAAAAAATAAATAAACAAACAAAAAGGAAAAAAATACAACATGCAAACACTGAGTGTGTACCCTGGCATCCCACAAAAGATGCAGAATAGGGGAATTTAACTCCTATATCACATGTTATATCCCTAAAGGAAAATTTCCACCAATTCCAGATGTGCATAAGCCATCTATTTAAAGCCATGACCACTGCAACTGAGGGCAATACAAATATCTTTAAAAACAACCTGGAAGAAAATAAATCCTAAAACAACAGCAGTATTACCAGTGATGCGGGCAGGAAAGAAACAGCTAAGGAGAATTTCTGCTTTGTGCTAAGAAAAGCTAAAAATCTGTAACTTTCTATCGCTTTGAAATATCTCAGCAAGGTCAATACCAACTATGAATTATTTTTAGGTCAGAAAAATAAATTCACTGAAACGAGTTGATTTAATGGAACTTACTGAGGATCACTGAGCTACTAAGTCGGGTTTTTAACATGCAATGTTCAGCATTCTAGAAGAAATGAAAGGCTGCCCTACTACCTAAAGCAGTGTTTGAAATGTCTGATACACGGGCATTAAGAATGGTAGCGTTGTGCCACATAACCAGAAAGACGGTGTCTGTAGCATCCCTTCTGGCCTAACTCTTCTCTGCCATCTCTCCCAGCTGACACTTGGCCACGAAGGGAAAGCACACCCGTCACTATTTTCGTTCTCTCATTTCTATCACAAAGACTGAGGACAACTGAAGTGTGAGCCACGTAAGCCACACATCCTGAACATGGGCTACCTGCAAAATCCCCCTTCTCCGGAAGGAATCCACACAAATAATCCCAGACTATAAGACTGAGCCTGTGACTGAGGCCTGGCAAATGGCCTCAGATCTGCTCCATCCAAACGACTCTGGCCTGACCAAGTAGCTGGCCCTGCTTAAGCAGGGGGCTGCACCACGTAACAACAAAAAATACAACAACATAATCTGAGATGGGTCTACACAAATGAATCTTTTTATTACTAGAAAACATGTGCTAAGGCCATCAGCTTCAGATTTGCCAATGCCACCGTTCCATCTTCCTAGTCAAAGATGCTGCCCCCTCAACTCATTTCACTCAGACACAAGAAAGTGGCTACGGTAAAACACTTTGTCCATCATCTGTACTAACAGAGCTTCTACAGAATCTTTTGGGAAGAACAGCATCCATCTGCCTACACAGTATCTTGTCCAAAAGACTAAAGCATGGATCTGAAAGGCAACAAAGACAAACTTGATCAAACAGCTAACTGAAAAAACACAGACATGAAAGCAAAAGGTTTATCTGTCCTGAGAGGAGCAGAAGATGGTGTCAACAGAGTGCAAAGGGGATGCAGGTTCAGGACTCTTGAGTAGAGCCTCTAGTGACCTGTGAAAGGAGAAATGCTCCTATCAAACAGGGTGAAAGGTTTTCTAGAAGAACAGAGTAGAGAGCAGCTCTGTGACGCAATCCATAGAGGTGGCAAGAAAATGGCTGCTGCTTCTAGGTAAAGCAGTGTTCTCAGGACATGCCTGGGAGTCCTTAGAGGAAAAGGAAACTGGAGAGACTTCATAAATCTTCAGTCACGAGAAGAAGAGATACTCCAGCACAGTACTCCTGTAAAGCTATCACAAGATCCAAACTCTTTATAGGTCTCAGTATGTTGTTTAGTATAACATACACTGAATTTTATGATGATTTTCAAAATAAATTCCCACCTATGTTAAAATAATTTAAGCTGCTGGTCTGTAATGCAAGTTTTATTTATGCTAAACAGAAGTTACCAAATCAGAAAACATTCGAGGTTCAAAAAGGGGCTTTCTGCAGAGCTGCCTGGCTCAGTCAGGTTCCTACTCCGAGAAGGAGCAAGACCTTACAATTAAATCCAAGAGCAACAAGATGGGCAGGCAAAATAAGCAGAAGGAACCAGTCCCCTAGCTGTGGAAAAAGAAGGCTCATGTATGCAGCAGCACCCCAGGGTAAGGTTGCAGGGTTAGGCCAGAGTGAAGCTAAAGTGGCACCCGATAGCACTATGAAGAGGTCCATGTACAGCAGCCAAGGACACTTTTAAACTAAACTTTTCTGGATTCGCATGGCAGACCATGAGTGTATCCATTCATCAAACACTTCTTTTGAACAAGAACTTAACATCATTCCAGGACTCACAGCGTAAACAAGATGACCAAACTATATGACACTAAATGTGAACCGTTCAACATTAAAGTAAACAGCAAAGTAAAACATTAGCACAGTTTGAAGGAAAATTAAGCTGCCAAAAAGTGTGGGTTTACAAGGTTTGTAAACAAGGTAACAAAGCAACCCAAGGCATCAAAGCAATGCAGTGGTTCATGATACTCCAAGAAAAGATATTGATACAGAGAGAAGTTGAGCAAGATTTGACTTTTAAACAAACTGGAAGTCATTTAAACAGTGTAAGAATATCTACATATAGAACACGTTAGGTTCACTAGTCTAGTTAAACAAAAACACAGATTCAGTGACCACAGAGAAGGAAGGAAGGAAAGGAGACTATTTTTGCAAAGAATTCATTCACCGTGGGACCTAATCACTTGCATTTTGAGAAACATTGTCCATCACTTGGAATTTTTAAGGATCTCAGGTTTGTGATCGAATAATCTCTTTCTAAACAGCTGTGTTCTAGCTCAGTGAAAAATTAAGTATCTCATTTAATAAAATTTCCTGGAAAAGCAACCCAAATTGGGTATTACCGTGGTAATACTCTTCTATTTAGTGACAGCCTGTATCGCTTTCCTGTATTAATAGCAGTTCTGAAGATGGAGACATGTAAACAACTCAGATCTTTCACAACAGAACATCTTTGTATCTAACTTCCCTATACTATTCACCCTAATTGAATGTAGTAACATAAGTCACGTCACTACCAGCCACCCATGTATAGTAACATAGGTGGGTTACCAACCATCTATGCTGGCTGTAACAGCCCTTCCTTTTCTACTTCTTCCACATTTCAGGAGTGGCACGAACATGGGGGTTCTGCCCATCTCCTCCCAGCCTGACTGATCATGGGCTCATCTACAAAATTGTTACCTGGTTAAAAAAAATGCACAACACCAGTTTACCTGTCTGCACTGCCCAGAGCCTGAAGACTCCCTGTCTACAGTGTCCTAGGTGTGCAGCCACAGGGCGATGCTGTGAACAAGTCTGGGGTAAGCATCTCCACCCACACACCAGATACACAACTGCCCACAGTTTACATAACCTTCACCTTCACTTTTGACAAAAACCAACACTTAAGGTCAGAGCAGCAAAAGAAAACGTCCTGCATCAAAAGAAGGAATCCATTGTCAAGGCTAAGTGAAATGGACTGCAAGACAGCCAGGCAGTCCCTGAGGCCTGCACCCCTTAAATACATTTAATACATGTGAGCAATGACTTACTGACTTGCCTGTAGGTATGGAATTAAAAGCCAAGGAAGAAGAGGAAAAAGTAATCTAGATAAATGACTTTATTCCCTGAGGTGACATCTAGTCAGAGCATATCCTTAGTGCTGTGCAAGTTTTAACAGAATTGTGAATAGTGAACAGAGGGATACATGACTTATATGCTGCTAAACTACATGCCTCTTAGCTTATGCTCAGCCTCTCCTAGGAAGATCTAAGGACAGTTCACTCAGCTGCACTAAATCCATTTGATGTGAAAAGAGAGCGTGTGAGGGGGGGGGAGGACTCAGAAGGGCGCTGAAATGTCAGCCACAGAGGATTAGGGCTGCATGCTACACCCTCTCATTTTTAGCATGCATATACTGTCGAGCACAAGCTTGATGGCTGGCTTGCAGGCATAGATGATGGGTGCGGGGGAGGGTTAAGAGCTACATATTTCTACCCTCTGCAATTATTTTCTTTAAAGTGCTGAAACTGGAAAATAAAGAGAAGAGCAGCTGAACAGCCTGACAGATTTATCTTCTTCAGGGAAAGAGCACATACACCTGCACAGGCACCTTTTTCTTTAAAAAAAAAAAACCCGCAACACTAAGTGATTGCTATCTGCAAGCTTAGCATGCTGGGTGTAGAGAAGAAATTTCATGAAAGGTAAGTTAATCCAATCCCTCTAGTTGCCAGATGCTCTCCTCTGAAATGCAGCTCTAAACAGCCTATAGGCACTGTGGTTTTTAAAGATCTCTCCATGGACCAAGACCTGGAGATTTCTTTGTTCTGAAAATTTCTTCTCACCGAAGCTCTTTTCTCAACCTATCCAAAGGTTCCCACCACACAGCTGAAGTAGGAGTCTGCAGACAAGCGGGAACCCCTGAGACTGCTATATTTACCCCACTCCTTCCTAAACCTGAAAAAAATCTTACTTGTAATGACATTTCTATCAGCATCAGCAGCTTCTTGATACCAATCCAAACAGACTTTCCTTTGACGTTCTGTGCAATGGTGCTGCGTTCCTTGTCTTTGAAGTTACCCAGGAGCTGGAAAAATAAATAAATCAGGATACCGTCATTAGGAATAATGCTACCTAACTCAGGACAAAGCAAACAAGAAGCTAGTGTGCATTTTCTAGCTTAGAAGGACAATTTTCTGCCTTGTCTGAAGACAAGACAAAACACTTAAATTCTTTTATTCCACAATTGTTCTTTTCATAGCATCTCTTATCAGCCAGTTACTTATTTGCTTTTATGACTCATTCCAGGATTTCTCCAGATTAGAGTCTAGAAGGAACACAGTGGCTCAAGTCACAGTAAGTTTTCAAACCTGTTGCAAGAGTGGCTTTATCTTTCAGGCTTTGGTGATATTATCATGGTGGTAACATGTTGCACAAAAGATTTGCCTGTTAAATTTATTTTAATAGCCTTCAATTTTCACTACAATTTCCACTATGGCATAGAATAAGCCATTTAGAGTGCAGATTTACAAAGAATCTGTATCTTCAGCACCAATCACCTTCATTTGACTTTCCAGTTCATGAAAGCTTAGCTTTCCCGAAAGTATCCCAATCATATTCGCTAACCACTTCCATGTCCTTCAAATCTTTCAATCCACTCCACAAACTTTTTTTCTAGATCTACTGTTCTCTCATTTTGCCTTCATTTATCATATGAAAAAGTAATTCAGGGAAACTTGATACTTGTTATGACACAGTTAAGTGGGACAGCGTTCCAAAATGCAGATCTACCGGAAAATCATTCATTTCCAGCAAGTTTTGAGATTGTTTGTCATCTATTAACTTTTCTCACCTCCAAAGCCTCCATCAGCTGTTCCCCTGTTGCAATGTTGGGCACATGGATTGTGGTGCTGAAAGCATTCAACATTTCCATTTCCTGCAGGACATCTTTGCGACTGGTGGTTCCAATGATGAGAAGCTTGCGACCCTGTCCACACAACAGAATAAGTCTCACAAAAGGAGAAACAAAAGAAGAGAGGAACCAACCTTGGGAAGCTTCAGCTAACAACAAATGAAAAATAGAAAATGGCCATTTAAAAACACCACTTAAAATTAATAGCATTACACCTCTCAGTAAGTGAAAGTTGTCAACATCCGTCATACAAGACTATGATCAAATTCCAGAAGTCTGGGGTAATTGCACCATTGGAGTCCAAAAATTAAGGTACACAGAACTCACCAATACTCACAGCTTTCCTATCTTACCTTTTCTGCCGAATTCGTCATTATAAATAGCTGAATCCTCATTAAATTTAAAAGCATGATTAAAGCTCCATTCCCAAAAGCTCAATTACAGATGACTTCTCACAGGATCATCCTCTCTTTTTTCTCCCTCTTTTTCATTTTTATTTTTAAAGAAATCTTGTGGGTTTAGTGACATTCTCTGCCACTGTACTGACAGTTCCAACGGTTTTACAACTCACACTTTAATAGCAAAGCTTGCCATAAGTTCAGAAGACTTCTCATTGCCAGTGTGGTTGCATAAAAGAACAGTACTACGTCTGGCTGCCTCCGAGTTCAAACCAAGAGAGCACACACCAATTCCAAGCTGGCCTGTGCAATAACAGGGTTTATAAATAACAGAATCAGGGAGCAAAGAACAGAAAACATCAACTGCCAATAGAAATCAACTGCTGGTCCATCCTGCGTATGCCACGTGAACGTTACCACACAGTGCTCAGACACTGACTGGTGATGGCTGATGGAAGGCTCTCGTGAGTGTATCAGCTGTGATCAGTCCAACTCAGCACACAAAAAGCCCACAGGCTAAGAAGATGCCTGGCTGGCCCACTATCCTTCTCATTTGCTGTACAGAAGTTCAGCTGGTGCTCAGACCCAAAGAGCAAAGTCCTAGATTTGACTTTGGGACACAAAACATCTGTTCAGTGGTTGTTAAAAAAAAAAAAAGACAACAAAAAAACACCAACAAAAACTATCCCTACAGAGCAGTCAAAGTGCTTTGCATTCCTTTGACAACGGATGAAAACCTATTTAAACTTAATACATCTTTGATGAAGACCAGGCATCTTCACAGCCAGACAAATGCTTTTTCCCTGACCGCCACTGTATGTCACTGACCTTTTGTGTTTGGGCAGATTACGCTCCTGCTTTGGGTGATGGACAATAAGCCAGCCCCAGAACCAGTAACTAACTCAAGCGCTCACTTCAGGTTTGTTTTTAGCTCAAGACAGCACAAGGAAGAAATGTCCGGCAGGTTGAAACCAGAGCATGCCCCAGGTCACAAGCTTTGCACAAAGGCACAGTCAGGGAAACACTGCGCTAACACTTCTGTGCAGGAATCACTGCCTACACCTCAGGAGGTACCGCACTAAGGATTCAGTCACCTCTTCAGATGGGAACAACCTGAGAAGCCTAATGGGGGAAAAGCAGCCAATTTGTGAGCTGACGAGAGAAGTATCAGGTTTAAAACTGGGGAGCAGAGCAAGCAGAATAAGGTCTGAGTGTTCAAAAATACCTGTAGGGTGCCCTGAGCATATGACATCCACAGAAAGCGTGGCAAAGTACAACAGTTCAGCAGGCTGCTGCTTCTCCTCTGTTCTGCAGGTCTAAAGCTTTAACACTGCATGTTCTGTTTCCTTTTTTATGGACATTCTATAGCCAGGGAAACATTTTTAAAGAAAAATATTTTATCACTTTTACAAACTGGAGCCAGGTCTGAGCAGTTCAGTAAGATCATGCGTGAAAGGAGGCAAAACTGCCCTCAGTGGAGAGTACGCAAATGGGATTTGAACCTACGCTGCTACAAGGAGCATAAACTCAGGAATTACAAGACCCCCACCAGGTTCTTATTTTCAGCTGAAGAAGTCAGACTGAGAAGAATAAATGATGCTCAGCAACAGACAAACTTTTCACCTACACACACTGAAAATTTCAGTGGTCTTCATCTTTGGAAGGGGTTGGTAAAACAGACTTTAAATGCAGGCTTGGAAGCTCTGTAAAATGAGTTCTCCAAGGACACTAAAATCCTCGTCTGATCATGCACCACAGAAGTGTGATAACAAACACTACGGAGTGCCTCTGACATTTGCTCTGAAGTTACCACCCAAGGAAAAGGTTAAAAGGTGCCTTCCACTTGCTAAGATATACTTGGGATAACAGCACATGTGACAGCAGAACTGATGCATGTTTAAAATCTTCCATGGGAGGAATGCAGAAAGAGAGCTTATCAGCAGATCTGATGGAGACATTTTCATCTCAATTCTGATTTACTTTGCCTTCACGGCTCTTCTATAGCACACTGCCCTCCGTGTTTTTATTCAATTTATAAGTAATACTGACCTATCTGATGTACGTGTCAGTAAAAATTATAAGCCCCATTAGGAGAAATCATAGAATCCTAGAATGGGTTGGGTTGGAAAGGACCCTAAAGCCCATCTAATTCCAACCCCTGCCATGGGCAGGGACCCCCACCCCCCAGCCCAGGCTGCCCCCAGCCCCATCCAGCCTGGCCTTGGACACCTCCAGGGATGGGGCACCCACAGCTCCTCTGGGCAGCCTGGGCCTCACCACCCTCACAGTAAACAATTTCTGCCTAAATCTTGCTATCTTATTAAAAAATAAATAAAATGCAACAAGACATATGTATGCTGTTAGGCACCTTCAAACAGATTTCTCATTATACAGATAAGGTACCAAGATACAAAGGAAGTCAAAGATGGACTCTAGAACAGAACCAGGACCTCCAGAAGATGCACCAGCCCCCTCTTGCAAAGCTATACCACCAAGACTGATCTGCTTTACAAACTACAGCAGTTGTTTTAAAAAAAGAAAAAAAAAGGTTTTTTACTGCATGTGAAACCTACACAACTCTTACAATCCAGAACAGCTTGGAGAAGGGACGTGTTAATAAGTTTCACATGGACTATGAGCACTGTATTAAAAAAAACACAAAAAACAAACACCACAACAAATGCTCAGCTGCTCCCAACAAGGCAGTTTCTGTTCCCAAAGTACAGCTAATAGCACATGCACTGTTCATGGCACAGCAGATAAGACATTGATCAAGGGAGTAACAAGCTTGCACATTAACTACGTGAGGATGCTACCTGAGCAGCTTCTCCATTGATGAAATACATACTTGATAACACCAAAAATGGAGTCTCCGTAGAAGTTTCACTAGAGACTAAAAGGTCTCACCAGAAGACGACGTAAACATTTAGAAAACAGAAGACATTTCAGTACAAAATGTAATCAGTGAGGCAAATTCTGCCTACTCTAACTTCAGGTTTTTACATATGATTTCATTCTCTATACTTCTTTTTTTGTTAACGAAGCCCAGATGATACTTACCTCCTCCCAGAGCAGCTCTGGGCTCACACAGCAATCTGTTTTCTAAACAACTAGTTCAGCTGTAGAAAACCAAACTTGCTATGGCCACATTTATTCAGATGAATCCCAAACTTGCTGTAAATCAGGCCAGCAGACAATTACTGGACACACAAAAATGACTCTGAGCGACTTATTACAGTTTAGGAAAGCCAGTGGAATCAGTCATTGTGGCAAGTTCTGTGGAAGCGTCAGCTCAATGCTAAGCTTTACTCAAAGTGCAAACACTTAAAAACTGTTAGAATGGGAAAAGAGAAAAACAGAAGTCATTATTCTACTGTGTGAATCCACAGTGCTCTTACTGCAGAGACAGTATGCAATCCTTGTCGTTTCAAATGCAGCACTGCGCTGGAGAAATCAGAGGAAAGCAATAAGGATATGCAGAAATATGGAATAACTTCCATAAATAGACTCTTGGTAAATTGACAGGGGGAAAAGGGTAAACAGAGAGGTCCGTAAAATCAGCGGTGCTGCAGTAGAGGAGATGAGGGGGTAAAACTGCTGCTTCTCATCATAAAAACTACACAGCACTACGTGAAATCAGCATGCATCTGTTTTAAAGCGAACAAAAGGATGCTCACTTTCACCATACAGGTCCGCTCAACGCAAACAATACCAACACCAAGAATGTAAAAGCGTAACAAGGTTCAAAAGTAATAGGACAAGTTAAGAGAGGGCTGATCCCTCACAGCAGGTTTCACATGACTGTTAGTATCCACGCTCAAGACCCACAGGTAACTGAACGGTAGAAAAGTCATTAGAACAGAGGGCTAAACTGCAAAACCATACTTCAAGTCTTTAACTGCTCCACATAAAGCATTCGTTTTCCCTGCTTTCTTCAAAAGACACGCACTTCAACTTGCTACCTCTGAACTTCAACCACTGGAAAACCAGTTACTGTAAAACAAGCGTAATCTCTGCTGTACCAATTACTAAAAGAAAATTAAGTGTCAGAAGTCCCTTGTACTTTCCAAAGTTTCAGGCAACTTGCTCAGCAAACAACTGGAAAACCTACAAGTCAGAAATGTTTTGCCCCAGGCATTACCACGAAAGCATGCAAAGCCATAAGGCCAAATTGTCAAAAGCTGACCTCAGCCAATTACTCTGCAGTGACAACACACCACCACATATCAGTGGATTTATTCTTGCTATTAAGATGCACTGCTAAATTGCCCCTGTTTTCAGAAATCTTAACTTTTTTGATCCTTAATTTCTACAGCAGCCATCGCAAAGGCCATGTGCCACGTTTGGCCTGTAAGAGATCAGGATTCAAGGTGAACCTCCAAAAATTAGACGTAACTACCAAGTAAGAAGGAACTTGGTTTTTCAACAGCTTAAGATCATTTGATTTCAGACTCATTATCAGGGCAGTTTTAGGACTAATTCCTCCATTAATGGAGATTAGATACAAGCACGCCACCTAAGTCTGGATTCCTGCTACCTGTTTTTAGGCAATAGAGGTGCCTCAGTTGGAAGCCCAGGCTCCCTCCATACTGCTAAGGAGATCCCCAGCACGTAGATGTGCAACTTGCCCCCGCTGCATTCCAGAAGTGGGGTAACCCCAGATTTCACCTCTCTCTGCTACACGGATTTTATCTGACTAAAGGACATAACCAGACAACTATGTCGTTCAAAGTTCAAAAAAGGGAGTAGTTTTCAATGACTACATTTTCAAGCATTATGAGATTGATTCTTCTAACTTAGTACTCACCTCCTAACAGGCACCAGATTATTGTATTGACTACCTAAGACAAACTAGATCATAAACGAATTTCATAGACTGCTACAAGCAAATGAAGTCTCAGCATGTCAGCGGAGTCTCAGATTACATCATTTCAGCACATCTCACCAGCCCCAGGCAAAGGGAGCTTAAAATACTCTACAGCCAAATGCTGGTGGATACTGAAGTGCCTCTGTTGGATACTCATTGACTGCTCGCTCAACTTTGGCCCCTTCTATATTTTTAAGCATATGTTTTGAGATTCTTCACACGTAATGGCAGAAAACGCAGTTCCCCAGGTTTACAGGTGTAAGCGTAACATCTCTATTGATTGGAGTTGCTTCCAATTCACACCAAGTGATGTGGAATCGGGAATGTATGTGGGATTATATCAAACAAGGAGATTATTTTCCCCTTTTCCCCCCGTCAACTTTCATAAATCTGCAAAAGCCTCCTGTGTCCTGGAGAGGAAAGGGGCTGGGGGCCTCTGGGAGCAGTGGAAGGGCATCCACAAGAGTGTTCGAGAGCATCTCGCTAAGCCAGACATTTCATAACACTGCACAAATTGTACGTCCAGCTTAGCGTGGGGATGCTGCAATGGTCTTTCACCCTTTGAGCCAATTGTTAGCTTTTCACAGGAACCAGCAGGGAAGCACATGTGAAACCTCTGTGGGGCTGGTGAGCGTCTCCATGCCTTGTGTGACTCTGCATGTAGATGAAGCAGCTTCGGCTTTCGGAGCTGCTGCTGCTTAGTTCTCAGAGAAGTCCTTTTCTCCCGCTTGGCTCCCCGCTGCGACAGTCCTTTTCAGTTTTTCTATCCCCCCCAGTCTCTTCTCCTGCACAACACAGTGAAACTTGATTGAAATAAAGACCCAAGAGAACATGGTTTATTTTCTGCTCTTCAGTCCATTTTAGAAAAGCTTTTTAATTGGTTTAAAAAAAGATGCTAAACAAAATGCAATGTTTTTCAGTCTTCTTGAACGAGTAATAGATACCACTATTTAAGCATTGCTCAGAGGAACTAGCAGTCATGAGCAGTGACTGGGAATTTAAAGCAAAATGACAAACGTTTCTAATTTATTTTTTTTAAAGTCTAACGTGTTTACTCCCAAAACTTCTGCAAAGTACAAACAAGCTAGAAAAACAGAAGGTTTGAGTATGTGCCCTTCACACACCACGTTAAAATAATATAGTTGCAATAAGAAGAGGGGAATCTGGGAAGCAGCTTTCATAAACCAATTTAACAGAGACATATACCTCAATGCATAATTAATAAGATATCATCCCAGAAATGCTCTTCTTACACACATAGCCTACAGTAATTGTAGGAAGCTGCTTGCACATTAAGTATACTCTGCAAGTGATGTGACAACACTGTGTGAATACATAATCTGGGCCACAAAGATGGGAGCAGCAAAGCTGCACTGCCGGAACGCTCTCTGCTTCCCACTCATTCCTTGCTTGCACTTTCAACCGCTTTGTCGTTCCCATTCTTAAGCTTTTCAAATCACCTGCGTTCGTATTTCGGGCCCCTCCGACTACTGACAGAAAAGGAGGCCAGGTTGGCAACGTGCTGGGAAGGCAGTACAATTTCCCCCAGCACTGGGACACGTATGGTGTATGGTATGAGCCAGGACACTGTTTTTACAAGGAATGAGGAATGAACCTAAACCATGACCCCAGTCCCACAGAGATTTGCGTCGGTTTGACCTCGTGGAGCAGGTTAGTACCACTGATGCTACTCATGTACATTTAAAGCATGTATCTGCATCTCAAATTACAACCAAAACCCTTGAAACCAGCCATTACTTCCAAATAAATTGCTCCCCAAGGGAACTAGTGATCTCAGAGGGAACTTAGAAGGGCAATGATTAACCAGCAGTATTATCTCCCTTGTGGGTTTCTCATTTGAGCCTAAAAGCCTTAAGAGTCTCCTTGCCCACATTCAATCTTTTTCACAATAAAGGTTCACAGCAGAAAACTGTTGGCCTTTTCCTGCATGAATCCACGTCTTATACACAGTCGTGTTTTGTTTTGTTTTTAAAATGAAAAAAATAATCCCCAGATGACATGATTATCACAGAGAGCTCACAAGAAACAAACATGCTAGAAAGAGCCCTATGATCAGAACGGCAAAACTAGGTCAGCACAAAAGGCCCTTCTAACCTCATGTCTGAATTTCTACAGTAGCCAATAGTGGACACTTAAAAGAAAAGAAAAAAAAAGCATCAATCAAACACTGACATTTCCTCAGAAAACTCTCTACCCTCCAACAATTTATGGCTTAAGTCACCATAATATTGGCTGTCAACCCAAAGTCTTCCAGCCTCGAGGGCATTTCAAACATTGCAAAGTACAAATCTCTAGCAACATGCATAAACTTGGCAAATATCTGAGAGCTTCAAGCCCGGGATCCTGCTTTCAGGGAGACTTGGGTGCCAACAAAAGTGCAACTAAGCAGCAAAATACATTCAGAGGACAGCGATAAAATGGAAAGCCTAATGTTGTAAGTTCCTTGGACTACTGAGCTAAATCATGTTCTATTTTTTCCTGCTGATCTATGGGAACAATCATTTCCTAGTCCTATGGCAATACCTAGCAATAGGTCAATGATTACATGAGATTACAGCAATCAAAAACGGGGTTGTGCAGCTGCATACAGCCAGCCTTTCTGTTCCAACTTACATGATAACAGAATCCAAGTTTGATATCAGAGGCTTCACATGGCACAGACAGCTCACTGGGAGAAATCTTTGTTCTCCCAGGTTGACAGCCACAAGGGGAACTTCAGGGCCTGTGGCATTACAATTTAGTTCAAAGTTCTAGATTTGAAAGGTCTTTTCACCAAACTATCTAATGAAAACAATACTCATGCATACGTAACTGTTTCCAGGATATTAAAAATGACAAAAAAAAACAGTTCAGCCAGACTGTGTTTCTCTACTTTTACCTGACACCAACTTTCAAGGTTTTCCTGTTAGCATGTTACTTATTCATGCAGATACTTTCACACACAGCGCAGAATTCTAGTGAATGACAGGAAAAATGGCAAACAAAAAAGAAGCGTCCCTCCATGCTTGTCTCCTTCAGTGCAAGCTTCAGAAACATTATTGCTTCTGATGTTCTTAAATCTCATCAAGTCAGAAAGTACAAATTGACACGGCCAGAAAGAGATGTAAAATCTTGAGCTTTACTCACCTTTTTTAATTAACACCTGATAATTTCAAGTTAAGAACAAATTAAAAGCCTAGCATCCACAATCATACATTACTCAGAAATCAATTCTAAATAAGAAGGGAGCACATGCTTGAGCCAGGGATCAATCTGGAGTGAACTGCTCCTCAGTTAAATCAGAAAGCAGACTGCTTGCGTGTTTGAAGTTTACATGGTAAAGGTTTAACCTGTTTCCTTTGTTAGTATTTCTAGGGCTGACTCCATAAGATTCATCCTTAAATAATTAGATAATTAACGATGAATCCTTTGTGGTTATCCTAGAAATGTCTAACTGAATGAACAGCAGCAGGCTAGGATTAACTTGACTGAATCAAGAGACAATAGCACTAATACCACTGGCAGCACAGCAGTTATCAGCAAGACACAAAGCCCTCCACTGTCAAAATTATTACAGGAATAAGGCATCTCCCTCCTCGATTACTTTCTTACCTGAGGGGGGGCCTTCTTTAGCAGTACGAGAAGGGCTTGCAATACCAGATTAGAGAACCGTGGTCCAATTGGAACATAATCTGAAATGAAAAATGCATTTTAATGCCCATTAAGCAGTTGCACATATAAACCACTTCACTGTAACAAAAAGCAGTTCAAAGCTCCTAAAGTAAATGGTTCCAAACCACTTCTGGTTTGCGGTATTTCAATACTGCAAATATTTCAATATTTCTGCACAACAGACAACACACCCCCCACTGTCCTAACTCACCTAGGAGTCTCTCAATGTCGTCCACAACAACACAGCTGAGCTGGGACTTGTATGCATCATCAAAGATCTAATAAAAACAGCAAAATGACTCACTGTTAAATCTCAGCAGCAAAACTACAATAGTCACGACTGGAACTGTTGATTTGTTTTTAACGAAGCACAGCAGCATTTAGAAGAATAAACAGAGAATAAAGAACATAAGTACCACAAGACTAGACTCTACCTGCATTTAATAAAGCACTGACATCTCAACAAATTCAGAGATGAGCTTTGTTTATTTACCCAACACATGTTGCAAAAAAGCCAGCTGCTGGCTGCATTTAGTTGTAAAGAACAGACAAAACAGAGCACCATTCCTTGGGTTTTTGGAGCTGGGGCAATACTGAGAATATAACAATATACACACACAGGCAAAAAAAAAAGAAACACCACCACAATCATAATGCAATTATGAAGTATTTATATGCAGGCTGGATATTGGTTATAACAAGACCTACTGATTAAGCCTCCATATCACCCTTTATAGAGCAGCAACTGCAAAGCTTGGATTTTAACTATGAGTAGCACTAAGGACTTCAGTGGTATTGCAGGCCTACCTCCAGCATTCCCTGGATTCAAGTGAAATCCAAAATGATCCTTTTAGAATCTAAATTACAAACCGGGCTTCCAGCCTTGAGCCCACTGCTTCTCTTAGAAATGAGGCAATCTTGCAATGAACTATTTCTCTGTTCTTAGAGTAAAATATCTCATTTACATGCCTAATCCAGTATAATTCAGCCAGAAGAAGGGTAAATTGCCTCTGTAAATGAAATCTCTTCTCTTCCACCTGACTACCTGAAACAATCTAAGTTGCTCAACTTGTCTGCATTTCCCCTGCTCCCCAAGTTGTTAAAACTCTCATTTAACCAAACTTCGTCACCTCAAAACTGTTCCTAGTTTAATTCGGGCAGGATCTGCTCCTTCCAAGTACAACCCTGAGCCTTTCCTATCCTCATCTTTGGAGACAGAGCTCCAGGCTTGCTCATCACTGCTCAGGTGTTTTGTTCCATTTTTAGTTATGATTATATATCAGACCCAACTGGGCCAGAACCTTGACATTTTCCCTTCCAGAACCACATAATCCATGCACAGACCACCCTGAGACTTTATTCAGAGCGATCACATGAAATCTCCTCAGCTGGGACAAAGCAAACAAACATTTTTTGAAGACAGATGAGCAAAAGGCCTGTGAGCTATAAATTTATACACACTACCTTCAGCAAGATCCTTGCCTTCTTTCAGGTCTACCCTGTCAGGCACCCTGAAAACATCCAGAACAAATGTGGTTCTTTCTATCTAAAGAGCTCCCTTTGATCTTTCAGTGCCTGGAACACAATTATCAAAGCAGCTAATTAACTCCAAGGCAACATGCACAGGTAGCATCTTCAAGACAAACAGGTGCCACCTCTTTGCTTTCTGTTCAGCAGCAGGAGTTTAACCAGAACCCTCTGCCTTCATTTATTAGCAGATTATTAATTAGGAAAATAATTTCCAAACACACACAATGAATGTTTCTTTGTGACCAGATATGGAATTACAACTGACCACAGGCAATACCAAAAAAGCAGCTTTCCTGCAGCTAGAATAATCTATAATACTAGCGATTCTGCCACGGAGCTTCAACTGAAGAGACTTTTATTGAATTAAATATAAAGAGAAGACCAGTGCAGAATCTAAAACATTTGGACATTACACACAACAACTGACTTTACTCTTCCAGGATTCTTGCTGGGTATTTGGGTGGCCTAGTGCATTATTACAGAAGGCTTTCAGAAGATGGGGGATAGCACTGCTTTAACACGATACTGTTTTACACAAACCAATATAGCCATTTACATTTTTTCACAAGATCTGTTTGGTGATACACAGAGCTTACTGAACTACTGTAATTTTGTTTAACGATCACTGGTCAGTGTTTACTGGGTTTCCCAAAAAGGTTCCTAAAGAAACTAAGTGTCATGGGATGAGTCACTGAGTGCCAGTGCCCCAAAAACATTCATTTAGTTTTATAAACAAATGCGTATAGGAATTTAGGACCTACAGAGAAAAGAAAGCACAATCTCAAGGGATATTCACTTCTCAATCTACTACAGCACACAGAATTGAATTGTCATCAAACAAAAGAGGAGGGTGCAGAAGTACCTTCTTCATAGCCTGGCACTTGGCTGTTTCAGAAAATCCAATCATCTTATCAGGAGAACAGATCTTGATAAAGGGGAAGTTGGATTCCTCAGCTATTTTTGCTGCTAAAGCAGTCTTCCCACTGTGGGGGGGACCTGATCCGAAGGAGAAACACAATTAAAAAAATCAAGGGAGAAAACAGTTCTGGTAAGGCTCAGCATGGATGATATTTTAAATATGGTTATGATTTCTTTCACAGGTATTTGCAGTGTGAAGTGCCCTTTTCTTCTACTTGCAGAGGGAACGCTATCTCTTTCTGCAACCCAGTCCTCCAGATGAAGGAAATTAATGCAACTATTTGAGCACATGCAGTCTCATTCGCCATGAAACAAACACAAAAGAGGATGAGGCATGTTTTATAGAAGAGGGCACAGCAGCAAAATTAGTATGTGTTTGTACTTTGCAGAATCTTTTCGAATCACGTTCATGCCCCTTAAAGATATGTTTTCTGCAGGTACCATGGTAAACAAGTGAACAGCATGAATGCCAAGTAAATATTGACAATTTATAATTTGCCTGAATTCACACCAGGATAATTCAAAGACCAAAATACATCTGAATCTGTACACCCAGTACAGATCAATCTGGAATATAATGAGGCATTGCATACAAGCAATATGTTGAAATATGCTGACCACAAACACAGAATTATTCAGGGGGAGCTATTCAGGGTTTAATTTCAAAGCAACAAACCACTAAACAATAGGAGCAATCCACACTTTCAGACTTCAGGAAAAGAGGGAAGTGGTAAACAACTTACGCTCTAATATCTGCAACAGAGACACTGAACTAGCTTCCTAGACTCTTCATAGTCAACAACAGTCTTGATGGAGGGCAATCCTCCTCTAACAGTACACACCTAAATGTGGCCAGATGAACCGTTGTTTGAACTCAGTTAATAACACTGTTGAGATCTCCAACAACTTGAAATAGAATCGTGACAACTAACTCAGCTAAAGATGTTTGAACTGTAAAACATCCACATTTAGATTAACCGTATACGTTCACTTTTCTATTGTTCCAAGACCAGGATTTAGATCATCCCCTCAAATTTCATGCTGAGAAGCCAGTATTAATATCTAAACCAACTTCATCCAATCTAGAGAGGGAAACTAATTCTATTTTTCCTCCCATATGTTACTTCTACATGCAGTTGCAGGATATAACAGGCCACCATGTGGGCAACACATAAGAATCGTTTACAGAATTTTCTTTTTTTTTTTTAAATACATATTTTTCTTAAGTTTACCTTCTAGAAGAACGCTAACAAGTGGAGTACGGTCACTGTTCTTGGTCTGTTGAACAAGCAGCTCCCCGTCATCCAATACCCTTGTTACTGGATCACCCCATTTAATAATACCATTCATGATATAACTTGCATAGTCTTCCTGGTTGGTTCCAAACGCCTGTATTAAGAGAGAGAGCATTTATTTTACATGTATCCTCAGCACAAATTCTAATCCGTGCAAGTTGCCAATGGGTTTTGAATCTATGTCATTTAAAGACAATTCTCAAAAATGGGGCTTAAGTCTCCTGTTACAGGCTGCATGAAAGCTGTCATCAATTGACTGAACTAGCATAAAAGGGAGAGTGTACATACAACAAGGAGAAGAAACTATATTGCTTTACTTGTTCTATTGCTTTTTATGATTCTTGCACGGAAGAAAAGGTATTAAATACAGCCTTACTGTTGCAGGCAGAGAGCAGCTCCCTGCTTTCCTTCCTACAACACAGGATACAATACCTCAGACCACGGTGCATTATGGTACATCTGATCCCAGAAGGAAGTTGCTCTCTTGCATCATTAACTGTACTGCATGACTCTATCACCTAAGTCGCATGCTGCCTACTCACTGGTTTGATATCATTCTCCAAAGACGCAAAGAAGTCTCCTCTTGTCACACGCAAGCTTTCTGCCTTCTCCATATCCACTTCCACTTTGTTGCTGGCCTGAAGAGGGCAACAAAACACAGTGAAGTACAGCACTACTGCACCTGACCCCTTAGCAGCTTCCATCCAAGGATTCAACCCCATAAATGGTCTGCAACAATGAAAATGCTTTTTCAAAATGACAGTTGTTGAACATCTGCTGAGTACCACTGGAGCGATCATCATCTTCAGATCCACAGCCATCTGCCAGCCCCCAAAAGTCATTGAGTAACAATGGTTCCATCCCACTGGGTGAAAAATGAAGAGTATGGCCATGATCCCACTGCTCAGAGAAGCGACCCCAGATATGAACAGGACAGAAGCTCTGCATCAGCCTTGCTGCTGCCTTACCTATATAAACCATCTGTCAGTGAAGCAAACACTAGTGCCCGATATGGGACTAATCTCACTTAAATTTAGATTTCTAGAATGTAGTGGAGTTATGTAGGCTCCCTTTGGAGTAAGGAACCACTCTCCCCCTTTAGAGGCTGTAGAAATACTTTATTGCACAGTCCAGGTGCTAGCTAGGAAGGTGGTGAAGCCTCTTCCATTTTGTGATTTTTTTCAGAAAGACAAATTCAGGTTTGGTTTAACCCAACTCTAAATTTCCTCACTCCATCTTTGACAACTTCAAACGATTCACTTTCCTCTCCCTACATGAAAGTCTTTAAGGGGACTGGTAAATATTAGATTTCTTACTAGTTTGTCTTTATTTGCTTCAGTTCAACCAAAGCTGTGAATGTCCCCAAGGCAGCACTATCAGCAGCATTACTTGGAATAAACAAGCTACAGTTAGCTCAGCTCACATTGCTCTCATTTCTGGGCAGTTTGGGAACAGCAGCAACATTTAAAACCTAGTGACTGGAAGCAAACATACAGCAGACAAAGCAGTACTGCGATCTTTTCTTGTAAATCATTTCTAGTACCTCTAGTTGTGACTGAGGAGATGGCTCAAAGCTGCTCACGCTGGAGCTAGAAGAGGTTTTTAATTCTTGAAAACATATTGAGAGTAGCCTTTAAAGCTGTAGGCTTCACTCAGATGTATTACTGACTATGGCTGCAGCTCTACAATATGGAGCAGCTCCATTTACCAGGATTATTTCTAGATCTGGAAGTATATTGATTGCCTTGGGCAACAATCAGGAATTACATAGATTTGAAGCAACTTTTCCACTAAGTGTCGTACAAACACTGGCTATCACAGACTAATCCTATCTGTGCAGTCTGCTGAGAATCCTGAGTGGAGTTACAGATATCAGGAAGAGGATTAGTTACAAAATGGGGCAGAAGTTGATCTGAGAAAAGCAATTCATCTAACTGCTAAGTGGCAAAGCAGAAACTTTTTTTTATATATATAAAGTAAATTGGAGATGAGGCAAAGGATCTAAATTCTCCTATACTTGACGTAGTGCAGTCTTGAAAGGCCTTTCATAATTTCTGTACTTCAAACTCTACCATAAGAAATTCCTCTAGATTCCAAAGCAACTTTCATTGAAACTTACCTGCATCTTGCAACACTACATGCTTTTACCTGAGAGTGTGATGGCCCTACATGATCTCTCTGTTCAGGAGGTAAAAACTTGGGATTTCAAGGCATTTCTCAGAAGGCAGAGAAACCTCTATCGCCTTTTCCTAAGACCAAGGCGATGGATAAGTCAAATAATATTCCCTCTCAAACGCATATCTAAAAGACATCATCTTCTGACTAGCATGATCTACAAGAACAGGGACTGCACTTGAGCATGGGAAGGAAACACATTATGCTTATCTTGTAGAGTAACAAAAGCAGCTTCTCAACAGCAACCTCGGTAACTCAGACTGGCCAAACAAATATTTGTAACCTGAGGACAGCTGAAACGATAGAGTACCTTCTCACAAAAACACTCACCCAGCAGAAATACAGGATGCCAAGCATATAGAGGATCTTTAGTGCAGGTTAATCACTCTTCTGTTTTGCAGAGGGAAGCAAAGGTACTCAAAACGCTATTAATATATTCCTCAAGTGGTACACTTACAAATAGGAAGCTTCCTTTCTTTCCTAACCTTTAATGGATTGTACATTTTAATTTTTAACATAGAAATACTTTGAAAGGTTATCAGAAGAACTTAAATGATTCAGAAGGATAATTCCATTTGATTTTCAAATGCTATTTGTTTTGTGGCTTCCACACAGGTGCTTCTGAAATCTAGGTCAGGCATGTGATGTATATTTTAAGTTTCGCAGTACTAGTAGGAGATAATAAAACACCTTAGTGCATCATTTGGCTGAAGACGTCTTCAGAATAAACAGTAAGATTATCCAAAAATACTGTGTCAAAGTGTTTGAGAAGAAAAACAGAAGTGTGGTTGCTTGACATTTGGAATACACATATTAATACATAGTAATAGTACACACAGTACACATAGCAATACATATATTACTAAGATGTCAATCACATACACACCTAAAGGAGGAGACAGCTCTTTTATATTCATGTATTGCCCTTGTCTCCTCTCCCACAGCAAAATTTTGGCACAGCAGGGATCATATCAAAATGCTAATAGTCCACAAATTCACCCAAAATTCAAGCAAAGAAAATGCATCAATTCTAAGTTAAATTAATAATTAAAAGGAAAATGCTTTGCTTGTAAAGGGATGAAAATACCTCCAGAGGTGCTGATTTCTTTTTTGAGACAGAACCCAAGAAAATGAGAAACTGTTCATGTTTGTGCTTTTGGCTATAGGAAACAAACAACTTTTCTTGGCTATATAAAACATATAAGCAGAAAGAACCAGAGCTCCCAATAGCTATAAACGTCAAAGCAACCAAATTATTTTTCTTGCTGAAATGAAAGAATGATTTGTTTTCTTCATATTTTAGGCTGAACAGACTTTTTATTAAAAAAATAATCAGTGCTGGGCAACTGATGTCAAAGGCTCTCTTCTGCAGTAATTCACACCAATTCTTGGCCGCTAGCGAGGTTACATCCTTCAGCCTCTTTCTTCATGAACTAATCATCTCATATTTCAACACAATCGAATACTGTGTTCTTCATCTGGATTAATATAACCTGACATTTCATGGTCCTTACAACTTCTTTCTAGTTAAAGATACACTGACCTCCCATAATCAGCAAACGATGGAAAAAGCAAGGCAATCTTCCTCTAGAATGGAGGGAGCTGAGATGACATTATCCATTTGGAAGTAAACATACAAGAAAAGACTCCACATATTTTCTCTTTTTCCTTTCCCTCAACAAGAGATGATAGGACTGACCTTGATGTGTCTGTTCATAGCAGTAGACTGAGCAGCTCGAACTAAGCCTTCTAATTCAGCACCACTGAAGTTTTTAGTCTCAACTGCCAGCTCTGCAATGTCCACATCTTCAGCCAGCAGCTGATGTTCCCGCATCCGTACTGTGTGGATATGGAGAATTTGAAATCTACCCTTCTCGTCCGGCAAACCTGAGATTTTAAACAGAGGGCATGCCAGTCAGTGTCTCAGCACAGCAGCTGCAGCAAAACCTTCCCCTCTCCTCGACGGTCCTGCTTCCAAAGGCTCTTTCTCAATATAAGCAATTCGTTCATAAGTAGGATATTTTAAAAAATTTTGTTTGAAAACATGCAGTTTGCCCTTGGCAAATTCATTAGCATCACCCCCACACTACACAGAGAAACAGCATCAGTTTAATTTCCTCCAAGTTCATTGCTCTCAGGCTTCCATACCAGGAATTCACCTTACACAAGAGCAATCTGGTCAGTCCTAGCATCCTTAAACACAGTTCCACCTTGTAATTTTCATAAAATCTTAATTTTCTCAGATATAAGTGATTATTTCCCAGATTACACCTTACCAACATAATGTAAGACACAAAAAATCTTTTTCTTTAAAGAAAGATAAGTCCAGCTGGCACAACATTCTCTTGGTAAAACCACGCTTTACTTCAGTTCATTTTCCTTCAGAGCCTTTATTACAAGGATCTGATGTTCTAGGGAAGTCTTGCTCAGACTGCAATTTATTTAACTTTGTCAGCTAAAGATGCAGGTAATACACCTGCAACACACAAAAAAAACAACTCTTACCTGGGTTTAGTAAAAACAGTTACTACTATGCATTTGTTTTCAAGTATGAGATTGCACATAGGCAACCGTTATTGTATGCACAGTTCTTCATCCCTAAAACAGACTTTCTTTGCCGAGTCTTTCCTTCGATTCCTTGTAGCTGTGTTATTTTCTAAAGACTGTAAATGACAATTTTTGCTAGTGCTAGTTCTTTCTCATTATTATTCGTCAGCCTGGCCACTAACTCCATGCACTGCTCTACACTTCTTTGTCCAACTTTCCTTTTTTGCATACTATGCCAGGAATAGGCACAAGTCTCTTAATATTTTTCTCCTGCATCCAACTGAATACCTTAGTCTCATAAGCCTTCTAAATTTTAGAAACCACCTGTGCTGCCTGTGCTCCACAAGATTTTAAGTCTTAGCTAGTGCTCCAGCTGCTTCTCTAGTCCTCACATCTCCTATGAGGTATACGCACAATACTGCCTGATACAAACTATTTCCTACAGTGATCAACTTCAGAGTAATTAGCATTAACTCCGGAGCATCAGCATCAGCTCACTGCCTGGGTTACTTCTGCGGCTGCCTCCGTAGTCGTCAGCTTCTCTTCTTTTGCCTAAAATCTTCCCTTTTCAGCTATCACAAAATCTTTGTGTTTCTGGACCTTTGAAAGAGTGATGTTACTCTTTAAGGATAAGAAAAAAAATCCCTAGCAAACTCTTAACATTACATTGAAAGTTCCAATTTCAAGAGTTTCCCCACATTTTAGACCAACAATTACAAACTCTTATCTTCGCATGTAGTGTATCATATGATTTTTAAGGTTATATGGACATTTTCATCTAATTTTCCGTAACTGAAAGGAAACACACCTTAGTAATGTTAATGGCCTTCTTTGTCTGCCCTTCTCATATGTCTCACTACATTTTGAGATTTTTATTTATTTTTACCTTTAGACTATTCAGTGCATAGCTCAGCGTACAGAAAATATTTTGACATTTGTGTCTGTGAAGTTCACGGGAAAATGTTTTATGGACTCTTTCAAATCACGAATCTAAAACCATGCTTCCAACTGTTAAACACCCTTCAGACTCCACCATAATCTTTACTAATGAGACTTTGCATGTAAGATCAGAGTTAAGTTAAGACTTGTTTTCCTGAATCTAAGCTGATGTGGGCTTAATTTCTTAAAAAAAAAAGTAGGTTATAATAAATATTAATTTGGAGTTTGTATCAAGTAAATGTGTACAATTACAAAAGTCCCTTCTAAATTACTAACAGGTTTTCCAGATCACTAAAATAAATGGCTAAGTGTGCTCTTTCACATGCTTTTATTTCTGTTGTTGCAAGCAATCTAGACCTTCTGGAATGAGCAAGTCTGAAAGATTTAGCCAATGCTATTTAACATTTGCAGTTACTAAGGTTAAATTCACCATTATCATTTTATACAAATAGAAGGATGTTTCTCCAAGTCAAGAACTGCTCACACCCATTACAAGATCAACAGTTCTGCAGTTTCCACCTAGGAGTGGTCTGGTGCTTTCTTTGTTCCTTTCATTAGTGCAAGAGAGTCAGGGTCCTGCCTGCTCACCCCTACCCAATTCTGCTGGATAGAATCTGATATTGGTCAACAGCAAGCTGAATAAAACTCAGCAGTGTACTCAGGTGGCCAAGGCCAACAGCATCCCGGCTTGTATCAGAACTAGTACAGCCCGCAGGACCAGGGAGGTGATCATCCCCTCGTACATGGCTCTGGTGAGGCTGCACCTCAAATACTGTGTTCAGTTTTGGGCCCCTCACTAGAAGAAGGACATCGAGGTGCTGGAGTATGTCCAAAGAAGGGCAATGAAGCTGGTGAACGGTCTAGAGAACAAGTCGTATGAGGAGTGGCTGAGGGAGCTGGGGTTGTTTAGCCTGGAGAAGCAGAGGCTCATTGCTCTCTTACAACTACCTCAAAGGAAGCTGCCACATGTTGGGGGTTGGTCTCTTCTCCCAACGCTAGGACAAGAGGAAATAGTCTGAAGTTCCACCTGGGGAGGTTTAGGTTGGATATTAGGAAAAAATTCTTCACTGAAGGGGTTGTAAAGCATTGGAACAGGCTACCCAGGGATGTAGTTGAATCACCATCCCTGGAGGTATTTAAAAGACTCACAGATGTGTTTCTGAGGGCCATGGTTTAGTGGTAGACTTGTTACTGCTAGGTTAACTGTTGGCCTTGATGATCTTAGAGGTCTTTTCCAACCTAAATGATTCTATGATCAGGTCAATGGCTTATCAATTGGTAAATCTAAAATGGTATTTTAATTTGTTGACTAAGTTAATGTGAGCTTATGTACTGACATATACTAGCTTGCTTACCAATCTCCATTTTCACCTCAAGTCTCCCTGGTCTCAGCAGAGCTTCATCAATCAGGTCAGGTCTGTTGGTCATTCCTAAGTGCAAAATTAAAACCAAAATAAGCATTAGCTCAGCTAAGTTGGCCTCTAGCTCCTGAATATAGTCCATAAAGTCTCAGGAAAACAGACAGGACAGACATTTTGAGAAATATTGGAAAAAGCCATGCCATAAAGTAGAGTCAGGGCAATAGGGATCAAACCTGCCTGAGTCCTGGCACCACAACAACTCAAAAAAATAGCTAAAGAAGCCCCAGTCCTTCATATGTCAATATACCAGTGCATATTATTCCTTGCAAGTTTTCTTAATCAAACACTTGTTATTAAAAGTGAAATGAGAAAATTCTTTAAAACAGCAATATCAGCCAATTACATCTCCCTTTAAATATGCCACTGTTGCTTGTCAAATAGCAGTCATTCAGATGAGTCCAAACACATCCAATACCAGCAATAAGTTAGCTGACCTGCAGTGAGCAAAATAGCATTTTTCAACCTGACCCCATAATAAAAAAGACAGCACTATCATACCAATCACTAGGATGTTATTGAGTTGTTCTACTCCATCAATTTTAGACAGCAGCTGGTTTACAACAGTATCGTGGACTCCAGTGCTACCCGCCATGCTTCCTCTCTGCTTGCAGATTGCATCAATTTCATCAAAAATGATGATATGAACACCGCTGTTTGCTCCAAGCTATTGGAGAGAAAAACATGTCAGGAATGCCACATGTCACCATTGAAAGCAATCCAAACAAAACAGTAAATTCTCAACAAGATCAGCCAGAGAGATACAAAACACTGATATCTGCAAGTAGTGTTAGTATCACATGCTATGCATCAGACCCCTTTTCAGAATATCATCTTTCTGTCTTGTTGGTGGGCTTTGTCCTAACACAGGATTTCACCGCTGACAGTCCTAAGAGAAGCAGTGTTTCAATGGACAGGAGTAGAATAAACAAGAAATGCACAAGCCCAAATGCAGAAGACACAGCTCAAAGGGTAACAGTACTTGGTATCTGTGAAAGCCATCTGAAAGAGAAATGAAGAACAAAACACATCTGTGGAAGGATGAACCCGATGTTGGAAATAGCCCAGGTCACAATAAAGTTAGGAAATACACAGCTTGCCACGGTAACTGTGTTCTTAGTATTTTCAAGGAGTCCATTTGTTCAGTGCCAATCAGGAATAGAACTGCTTCTTCCCAGGTTCACTCAAAGGTGAAGCAGTTGCAGCTGGTAAAAGAACAGGATACTTTTTGTGACCATATTATGAAGCTTTTCCCCTTCAAACTCTACCTCTAAAACAGCTGTTGTTGATGGTGGAGACCATGTTAATACTGGGTAAATGTGCTGTCACTGGCAATCTGCCCCAGACACAAGTCATTACAATACCAACCTTTTTGAGACCTTTTTAATCTCACAACTTGTCATCAAGACCATCCCCTCCAGCCAATATGAAGTCTATTTTAACAGGTGTGCTATTGCAAAGGAAAAGAAGCTCACAGCTTTCAGTTATATTGCAACAACCAGAGAAAAGGAGATTGTTTACATCTGTATGTGTTCCCATGTAAAGCTCAGTTAGATTAATAAATCTTTTGCAGAAGAAAATTAAATAGTTTCAGAATCTGCAGCACTGTCTGACAAATAAAATTAAGGTATACAGTCTCCTTTGCTAACGTCTTCTGAAAAGACCTCACTATTTAATAGCAATTTACCTGAAAATACAGCTTCTTTACCATAAAATCTTAATCACAATTAAGCAACAGGAAAAATTAACTATAGCACAAAGGAAAAAAAAATTTTACACCTTCAAAGACTAGGATTTTCATAGCCAGCTCAAGTGATTGATAAAAAAACAAGTTTGGAAAAAAACTGAATCTTTGCCTCCAGTTCCACTTTCAAAGATCCATACTCTCTGGTTTTGAGACAATATTCTTATCCGTTAGTTTTCTGCTAAGAAAAATTAAGGGTGTATTGATTATAATTCTTATAATATTAAAATGTACACTTAATATTCTTATAATGTACGTACTCTATAATCCTGTAACCCAAAAACTTGAAGACATGAGAACTTATTTGAAATTTGTCCTAGTTTATGTGCCACCTGAACCTAGTAGCAAAACTCCAAATGGACTGTTTCAAAAAACAAACAAACAAACAAACCACCACAGAAGAAAAGCAAAAAATGGAGCAAAATGTTTATGATCCTATTTCTAAGCACTTTCTGAGCAGCTGACACATTGCATAATACAAAACATAGCAGGATGGGCCCTACTGTATTACCTTAAAATAACTCTGCATGAAAGTTAAACAAACTGTCCATCTTCAGCATAGCTAATAGGAAGACTAGCTACCTCTTCAGGTGCTAAGAATGGTTTTGGTTTTATTTTTCTTCCAACTGAAATCATATGAATCTGTAGAATACTAATATTCAGTGACTTGCAAGGAGTAACTACAATCACAAGTGAAGCAGTGACTCAATCTTTTAATGCAAGCAGCAATTTTCCGATTATAAACTTCCTTTCCAGTCATTCTTAAGGCACATTCATCCTGACCATGCTATTTATCTATGTTTGCATTACCCTTCTTTGTTCTTCTTCTGCATCAGCAAACAGCTTGCGGATGTTGGCCTCAGACTCGCCCACGTATTTATTGAGGATTTCTGGACCATTGACCACCTTTGGTTCTCTGGCATTCAGCATCTTGCCAATCTGTCTCGCCATAAGTGTTTTACCACAGCCTGGAGGTCCATACAACAGAATGCCTTTCACATGCTTGCAGCCTAGAACAAGAGGGAAGAAGTTTAGAAAGCAGGCTTACAAAGGAAAGAGCAATACAGTAAAGAGGGAACTGCTGCTTACAACACGGATGCTTTTACAGTGACCTTGCAGAGATGTGCATTAGCCTGAGCTCTGCATCACGCCTTTAGCAGTGAAATACAAACACAGAATTGACAGACTGGATCAAAGTCATTCCACCAATCCAGCAATGGCCAACAAAAAATAACCCAAAGCTCATAACAGCACAAATGCTCACCCTATATATTAAGCATGCTAAATTAAGAGCTAAGGACTGAGAGCCCGAATTATAACTTCTGGTCAGCAGTACGCTCAGTAAACAGGTGTCTGGTAAACAGGTGAATAACATACTTCTCAGTTCAACAAAACCCCAGAGTAGGTTCTAGGATGCTGATCATCCCCAGATAGTGAGGGGCTGCAGAAACCTTTTTTTTTTTTCAAAAAAAAAAAAAAAAAAAACAACAACATCACCCATATACCATGAACACCATGCAAAGACGCATTAACAATTTAGGACAAGCACACACTGCATCTGATTCATTTCTCTCTTCTCCTACAGGAGCACACAATGCATATGAGCAGCATTCCTTTACAGAAGAGATTCAGCTGTTTAATTTTCAGACATGTAAGGAAAATGAAGCATCAGATTATCAAAGTTACTCAACTGAAGCTGAGCTCTCAATGTTGATGTAAGTAAAGCAGATTAATCTGATTCATGAATCACAAAAACATGTGATATCATGTAATAATGCCTAACTTTTTACCCCTGCATTGGGCTTAAAAGAGTCTAGTTCTGGTTCCAGGCTGAAAAGGCTGCTAGGAACCATTAGAACCATCAGAGGCCAAAAAAAAGAACTTGACATGTAACTAGAAGACCTGAAAGACTCCAGTATTCTTACACTACTCTTACACTTGAATATTTTATGCTCTGCCTTATACTATGTTAAGAAAGGTCATGGTATCAACACGTCGGCTATGAAACTGGTTTTAGTCATTTAATGGGACTTCCAGCATTTAGACAAGATCTAGGCAGACAGAAAAAAACAAATGCATCAAAACAATTTTTTTTTTTTCTCCTGGAAGCAATCCAAAGGGACTAGTGTTGGAAAATCCTGAAACAGGAGAGCAATGATGATGTATAAGCACCATATTTTAAATACTGAGCACCAGACCCAGGGAAAGCCTCTAAGAAACAGAAAGCCACAGCTTTATAGCAAAGGCATCTAACTACAGAAACAGAACAGGAAAACAGAAGTTATCTAAAGAAATAAAGACACAGGAGCTATACATCACCCAAATTAAAAGGCATGTAGAAGACTGATTTAGTAGAAGAGCAAGTTTGGATGTTCTCTGGTCAGAGAGTGGTAAGGAAGTAGAAGAGAGATATATGTAACTTATTTTGTCTAGATCCTAGTATTTCCAATAGACCTCTATGTTTCTATTTTCTTATTATTTTTACCCAAAACTACAAGTAAATTTATTTTCAACTTTCAGGACGCAGTGGGTGTTTTAGTGATTTATTTCTTCCTACTCGATTCCAAGCACAGGAAGAAGTGTTAGGTCCTCACTGTCTTTCCCATGGGCGAAGAAGAGATAAAGGTGTGTGTGCAGAGAGTGAAACAGCCTGCATGGATACCTGATATTCTGGGATACTTCTGGATTCTTCATGGATACCTGGATATTCTGACCGCAGACCTCCCTCTCGTGTTTTAGATCCCTAGCCAGACACAGCACCAACACGCTGGCTGAGCCCTTCTCCAGAGTCATCCTCACCTGCTGGACCCACAGGACATCCCAAGGAAAAAGACCTGGAGGAAGCTGTATCCACTGTCACCTATGGCTGGAATCTAACCAGAGCAGCTTTCATCAGCAAGAAATCCCCACTTTGAACACAAGTGTTTAATTACAGGGCAAGGAATCCAGTAGCACCTTCTCCTTTGCTCTTGCTCCATCCAATTTCCACGCAAAAACCCTACACCTGTGTTCTGGACAACAAGTGAGGAATACAAGGTATCAGGATATTTGAAGACAAAAAACTATGTTTCCTTTCAAGAAGATCAGATTTATCTAAAACTTAGAAATCCTCAAGTAGTAATTGTTTGTGGAAAAAACATGTTTATTGGTGAAAACAGTTCCATACTGTAGACAACACTCATAAGACATTAATTTTTAGATTGCATTCTTGCCATTTGACTTTTTAAAGCATGTAAAACATGCAACAAGTGCCCTGCAGTGCTTAAGATACACATTAACAGCAAAAAAATAAAAAATAAAAAATGAAGCAAACTGATGGCCCAGAGCTCAGACTTAGGGGACCTGAGTGCAGTTTCTAGCATCATCAAAAACATAACGAGCTTGGGCCCATCAAGTTGTCACTCACACGGAACAGCTATTCCCTCCTGCTTTCCATCTCATCTTAATTACATGCTAAGTTCCCCCCTTGCTGCATACCTCACTAGCAAAGTCCTCACTGCTGCTCAGACCTCACGGCAACATCCTGCATTTAAAGAATGAGTGCTTTTCTCCTTCATTAACTTACCAATGCTCAAGCGTGATTTAATTGCATTAACTCCTGAATCTTAGAGTGATAAAGAATTAATTTCAATCTGAATAACTGCTCAACACAAAATGTTTTCTATTATCTGCATGCGCTGCTCACTCTTTCAGGTTGTTCATACATGAAAATAAAGCCCCAAGAGAACATCGCTACGAAGAGCTTCTGATCCCTACCAAAATCTCCAAAAGAGACCCTGCTGCACCAGATAAGCACAATAATAAAGCTAAAAGATTTCTGTGCTTCTCTGCAGAGAAAAAAAGCAGAAAAAAAAACAACAAGAGATCTGGTTAAGAAGAATTCAGTCAAATTTCAGGGAATCCTGAAGTCAAAAACTACAAACACCACATACTGTCAGTAAAGACCAATTTCACACAGGAATGAATGAGGCATAGATAAATTAAAAGCTATTCCTGTCAAATCAATGTCATGAAAGGTATTGTTAACGTGTTTTGTGGAGGAACATGATCACCTATGTAGCCAAATAGCACAAAGCAGGATTTTGATGATGAGTGAAGCTTTTAAAGGAAATCCCAAGCAAAGAAAGTCACTGGTGCTCAGAAAGCTCCGATGTGCTCAAAGAGGAGAGGCCATCAAAAGGCTACCGACAAGTCGGGGCACATGCACACAAACAGCCCTGGGAGCACCCTTACTCAAGGTAGAAAAATTGTACTGTACAATCTCATTTTTGTCTAGTATAGCTTCAAAGAACAAAAACACTGCTACAGAGAACAGACTGCTCTGAATTTTTTTCTAGTTCTCCCACAGTTAAGAAACTCTCTCCTAGAAAGAGGTACAACCTCCGAGAAGCGTCTCTTCTACATCTTTGTTTTTACTTTCTTCTTCTAAGAAAGAACTTCTTGTAGAGCCCAAATATTCTCTTTGTCTGCATGAACTAATACAGTCTTAGCAAAGGGCTCTAGCTGGATGACTCTGGGGAAACCAGACAGCCTTTGGACAAGTTTGCTTGGAAAGCCTCCTTGGATATTCCCTCTTATTCCAACTTACTTATCCTGAGGAAGTGTCAACTCTTACTTGATAAGTTAAAATATTTTAAAAATGAGCTGCTGAAAGGACAGAAGCTGTTGCAGGAACAATAAAGAAAGAAGGCTTCTCAAAGTTAGGCCACAGCTTCAGCAGCCACTTAAATCCTCGGGCTGTGCTTGGTCATTAGCCACTCATCCCACCTGAGCAAAAAGAGCAGCCCTGGCACCCAGCAAGATCCCAGGGACAATGTGAGAGTTACCTGACAAAGACAAGCCCAGCCCGTGTTGGTCCCTCCACGCTCACTTTTTAGCAAGTAACACCACACATGGGTGATTCCCCACATCGGAACGTGGACGATATCACTAACCATCTGCCTAAGGCTTGGTTCACACCGGGCACATGCTGCTGGGGGCCTCTGAGAGCTGGATCTTGCTCAGGTGGAAGAGCGTTCCTGAAACCAAAGTAATTAGTTCCTCTTCAAATGAAATTGCCACAAGCTACTCCAGTAGAGATGCTCCTGTATAGCTACGTTCACCTGGCTAAAATTAAAGCTTTAAACACAAGCAGGACTTTATTAAAATAGACAGGTGATGACAAACTACAAATGTTACGTCTCAAATCACAGTGGGATCCTATGCCCCACACAGGAATTTTGATTATCTCCACTCTGCTGATCTCACCAATGCAGCCAAATGTCAATACTATTATGAGTATCTTATAAACACAAATTATTAGCAGTGCAGACGTCTCTAACTCATTAAGCTTACCATTCGGACTTAAAATCAAAGGTCATTCCTGTAATGGGATACTTAATTATGCAATTGAATGTCATAAGGTTAGAGGCTGAATAAACAGGTTAAGGGGAACTAAACTGTACCAATATGAGATGTCTTCCACAGAAAATATAAGGGAAAAATCATAAAAACTGGTAAGAGCATTACCTAGAGAAATTAAACACTATTTTGAACCAGAACGTCATTTACCCAGAGACAGGATGAAGTATATTTGTTCGACTCTCACTACTCACTCTTTTGAAAGATCAGAAGAAATGTTTAAGTATAACAGGGATTTTCTACCTGGGACTGTAATTCCCCTTTTAATTAAAATCAAAGCATTCTGGTGTGATTGTATCATTCAGATGCACCTATCAGAAACCTACATCGACAGCAAAGTACTGATCCTGAATGCATCAGGGAGAGATGCTTATCTTTGTACATTAATCTTCAGGCAGGTTAGAGTAAGATCATGGTCCCCAGACTTCACCTGCCACATGGACAAGATTTTCCAACTCTTGGGTGGAATTTCCCCCTCCTCTCAACCTGTAAGCCCAGCATTATTTCAGCCTACATCATTGCCTACAGTTAATCTTCCTGTAGGATTTACGTGCTACTGACAAGCAGCAAGACTGAAGCAACTTGTTTCTGCTTTCATTTCAAAGACGGGACAGGCAAGGGGCTACACCTGAAATAGAAGCTTCTATTTTAAGTGGACTCTCAATAGCCAGTTGCTTGACGTAACAAATCATTTGCCACTGTAAAGAGAGGACAACAAAGCCAGTAAGTTCTTCCTAGATCTTTGAAAGGAGCCCCTCACCTTTCTCATCATGTCTTGCTTGGCTGTGAGAAGTTTAATACGTACATGTATAAGGAGGCAATAACTAGATTTACAACAACGGCAGGTCATTTATCAATTTCTGATGGAATGTGATAAAAAAAAGAAAATAAATCAGCTTTAGAGAAGCTTCCAACGGAATGCCTTTGGCTACACAAACAAAATCATGAAAAAGGGGTTTTGATAAGAATATGTACAAAACAAACCCATCTTAAAAAGAAGTCATATCTGCAACCAAAAAAAATAAAAGCAAATGCCTCAGCCTCTCTGGGGAGTTGCAAAAACGATGTCAATTGAAGACAAAGATTATGCAGAGTCCTTGGATAGATTGCTGAACACAACAGCTAATGTTTACAGTCAGATCCCACCTGGATGTTAATAGCCATAAATCTCATCGGCATTTTCTCTTTTTGGAAAAAAGCTGGATCATTTCTGTCTACTTAAAGTCGACATGAAGGAATTTGCAAATACCTTTTGGAATACTTGCCCACAGAGCACCTCCAAGTAAACAAGTAGCAACGTAACAGGGTCACTGGGATGTCCCAAGGCCCGGTTTTCCAGCCAGAACAAAACTGCACTTGCCAAGCTGCAGTGACACATGCTAAGGGACACCCCAACTGCAGCCATACAAAATAACTGCAATAGTCCTTACAGCTCAGTGTCTGGGGATGACCATGGCCATCAATACAAAATAGCATAAATTCTTTGTGGCAGTTTCAGTGAAGCATCCCCTTCCCTTTGTTCCAAGCCTGCCATCTGTGAGCCTCATTTCACATTTCCAAATCCCTGGGTTGGAAGAGCAAACACCCACTGGTCTCTTTGCAAGGCTGAAGATCTTCAGACCAACTGATTCCATGTTTATGAGCTTTTCTGAGCCCATTATCACAGAATCACAAAATCACAGAATGGTTTGTATCGGAAGGGACCTTAGAGCTCATCCAGTTCCAAGTCCCGACCATGGGCAGGACCCCTCCCACCAGCCCAGGCTGTCCCCAGCCCCATCCAGCCTGGCCTTGGGCATCTCCAGGGATGGGGCACCCACAGCTCCTCGGGGCAGCCTGGGCCAGGGCCTCACCACCCTCAGAGGGAAGAATTCCTTCCTTATATCTAATCTAAATCTACCCTTTTTTAGTTTAAAGCCATTATTCCTTGTTTTATCACCACACTCCCTGACAAGTTGTCCCTCCCCAGCTTTCCTGCAGCCCCCTTCAGGCCCCGGCAGGCCCCTGTGAGCTCTCCCCGGGGCCTTCCCTTCCCCAGGCCGAACCCCCCCAGCTCTCAGCCCGGCCCCACAGCGGAGCCGCCCCAGCCTCCGAGCATCCTCACAGCCTCCCCCGGACCCTCTCCAACAGCTCCGTGTCCTGCTGGTGCTGGGGGCCCAGAGCTGAACGCAGGGCTCCAGGGGGGGTCTCACGAGAGCAGAGCAGAGGGGCACAATCCCCTCCCTCGCCCTGCTGCCCACGCTGCTTTTGGTGCAGCCCAGGGTACGGGTGGCTTTCTGGGCTGAGAGCGCACATTTCTGGCTTATGTTGAGCTTCTCATCCACCAGCACGCCCAGGCCCTGCTCTGCAGGCCTGCTCTCAATCCGTTCTCCACCCAGCCTGTGGCTGTACTTGGGATTGCCCCAGCCCAGATGCAGGACCCCGAGATGCAAAGGCATCCCGATGCCCTGGCTCCAGCATTTTTCCAGTTCTACTGCATCCATTCTGAGACCCAGACAAGAACTGCATCCAGCAATTCAAAATGTGAACAAATTACGGATTTATACTGTGACAATTATATTGTTGTGGATTTTTTTTAAATTGATCTTAATAATTCCTGAATTCAGCTAGGATTTGATTGAGGGTTCTAGGATTAGAGGGTTCTACTGAGCTTAGAGCAATTATTTTTGGAGCTCCACTAACCAGATTCAGCCACTATGGGAGCACTTCATCATATAATCACACCAGGAGGTGAACACGCATCGAGGTGCTGGCCCAACTCCCAAATGAGACGAAAAGCCAACAACAGACAGTGCTCAGTTCAAACTGCAAGACACTTTCTACTTGAGTGCCGACTTCATGTCGCGTGGCAGCCAACACTAGTATCAGTGACAGTCCGGCAAGGTCTAAGCACCGAATAGGCAGGGAACCGGAGCGCGCCCACAGGAGCACTTGATACTCACAGGTTATACCTGGACAAGGACTTCACCCAGGAGCACTCTGAGCAAGTGAAATCATCTCAAAGTCGCTGAGAACTTGTACAGCATGGATGAGATGCTGGGGGGGGGGGGGGGGGGGGAAGTAAATGTCATCCTTAATGCTACAAAGGGAAAGAAGAGCTGGGAGAAGAAAAGGCGCCGTGGGGCTGGACTAAACAATTTTGAGAGATCCCTTCCAACTTTGAATATTTTCTGATTTTGTTGTATAGACCTATCACTACCTTAATTCCTGGAGAATTCTGGCATGATGTCCTTCTAAGTAGGTAGAAGAAAACAAGGATACGAGCAATAGCCAAAAAGGAATTTATTAGATCAGTCTAAAGACAACTTCCCTCTAGTAAAGCGTATGAAGTCACACGCGGAGGGTTTGAGGGGGAAATAAAAGAGCAAAATGAGGGGAGATCTAGACCTTTATAAAGCTATAAGAAGGTCTTACACATCCTCATAAGCTTGTATGAAAGACACTGTCTGAATGAAGTTAAAGGTAGATGAAAAGTGGATGAAAAAAACCAAAACAACAACTTTGAAGCACAAAGAGAAAGGATCCCTCCTGGATTTACTACTATACAATGTTTTTATTACACTGAAAGGTGGGATTAATTTTTTTTTTCCTCTTTTTAAATGTAACTCAATGCACAAGTTTCTACATTTGGGTAGGAATAATGACCTGCATGTTGCAAAACGAAACAAGTCATCATTCTGAGGATTATACATAAGAACGTACACCAAGGCACAGAGAAAACCTGCCAATCCACCCAGAATTCATGAGCACCTCTGACAGTTACTGAGCCCTGCTTGGGTCATCACGCTGCCAAGCAGTGAAGAATGACCCAGGGAAGAGAAATATCAACGATCAGTGACCTAGAGATTGTGACTATGAGAAAGGGTTTCAAAATCTAGGTGCTAGCCTTCAGAATACTGAAGAGAAACACAGGCAAGTATGTAAAAGTCCCCTCCAAAAACCTAACAAAAATATTTCATATCTACCATATATAATAAACAGCTGCAAGGCTGAGTATAAGCAATTGGAAAGTTTTGACAGTGAGGATACTCTAAGTAGTGGAATAGGCTACATTAGGAAGTTCGGGTATTTTTACCACCACAGTGACAGGTTAGACATGTCTGACTGTGATTTTTCGTAACAAATATCCTATTTTAAAAATAGACTGGATGAGATCCTTCCCAATGCTATTTTTCTCTTATAGCATCTGAGTACTTCAAGAACATTAGTGCACTAATTTTAAAGATACCTTAAAAGACACATCTCCAAGTCACAGTGCTTCATTAATACCTTACTTTACCATATTGAGCTGTACTTCACACGGAGCACTGAGACTGACTGATCCTAAGGAGTCAGAGCACAAGCTGGTTACCAGGAAATAGAAATCACCTCTGAAAAGTCTGATTGAACCTACTTATTGGTGGTAACAGGAGAGCACAGAGAATTTGGGTTCCATTTCAATTTCTCATCAAGAATGCGATCTGTAACACCAAACATTTCTGTACCTGTTACTAAACTGTAACAACCTGCGCAGCTGAAATCTACTTTTTCAATGGCCACTGGAACAACTAATGTGCCATGTAAGTCATAAAAACCACTCCCCTGCTAAAACTCAAGACTATGTTTCTAATACATGGAGACACTGGAGCGTTCTTTAGAAAGGAAAACAGAGTTCAGCACTGGCATTTTCTTTCAGGTCTGAGAAAACTTTGATATTCAGTGCCTGGAGATATACATTTCAAAAATTTTATCTAAATGGCTGAAGTTGAAGGAAGGAAAAAAAAAGTCTGTTCCAGTTTAAAAAAGACAAGAATGATTACAACATGTATTCAGCAATATAATAGTTATCAAATAAAAAGGAGGAGCTCTAGCTTGAATGAGAGGATGCTTTTAATAGCAATAAAAGAAAAACCGAAATCAGTCTTAAGGCAACTAAATGGGGATCAATCAATTGTAAGGCTGCTGTTCACAACGCAGTTGCGTGGCTTTACTTTGAGTTAAACATCATAGAGAACCAGAAAGGGCTTGAGAAACAGGGGCAGTTCCCCACAGATACTGCTTTTTAGGGCTGTCCTTTTCCCCTCTCCTACCAGTATACTGTTTTGACTTGAATAACTTTGTTATCCTTTGTGCAGTTACACATAAGCACAACAGAAAGCCCTTCAAGATGGGTGAAGTGAGCACACAAGTAATTCATACATTGTTACCTTTGTTGCAAAGACTTCTATCTTACCTCTATCAGCCCCCTGCAAATATTAGTTTCCTGCCTTAAAAGCATCACCCCTACAATAGTGAAGCCTCGAGGATAGCACTGAAAAGGAGCATCCCTTTTGTTTGAAGGTACTTTCTCAGTTCTCATCCAGGTAAGAATTTATTTCCATTTGGCAGTCACAAGATTATTAAGAGCCTAGTACTAGGTATAAAGATAACTACACCAACTATGTTCGTAATACTAAAGAATCTCCAGCAAAACGACTGTAGCCTTAAAAAAGCACTCAGCTTAAACTGATGGAAGTCCCACTGTGCTGATGAGAGGCCTTACCCCTCCTGCTGCCACCCGTGTGGCTGTGTCCCAGCAAGCCAACCAGGGAACCGACTGCTAACTGCTCACACACACACGCTTTTTTTCTTGCTTTCAAATGTATTAGCTCTTTACAGAGGCATACAAGCCCGCCACAGCAGAGGTGATGGATATGAACATGGGAAAGGCGTGGGTAGCGAAAAGCAAATTGCCCCTTTCCAGGGCAGCAGGGAGCTATGGAAATGTTTAATGACCAGCTGAGGTTGATCTTGGATTCCTTTGCTTGGATAAACCAGAGATTGTAGCATCAGAGTAGCATTTACACCCTCGGATGATATGGTTAACTACCATTGATTTATATGCTCCAAACCCAGAACATTCCTTGGAAGTTAGATAAACCACACACAAATTGCAAGCAATTTTTGAAGGGTCTATACTGCCTCTATGTAGTTACAGGACAGAAATATTTATTGCGTTTGGCATGGAAGTTGCAGTCTGTAAGCACTGGGCAAAAAACAGAAGTGGGTGAGCACCAGAGCACCAGAGAGCAGGCAAATTCTTTCTTTTCCTTTCCCAATAAATTATATACAAAGGTGAACAGCTGTCACACTGACATTTCAGATCTGAAATATAGTTAAGAGCAAGTTATAACTAAGGCAAAGAAAATGAATGTCAGAAAGTTCTGTTATTTCAAATTTCAGATAAGCTCTTTAGCCCTAGGGTTAATCGGAGAGCTAGAGAGCTCTGTTTGGAGTCTAACTTCTTACCAGAAAAATGTTTCTTTGCATAGTATGTGTGTAAACACGCACAAGTAAGGGTATATGTATTTATATAAATAATATGGCACACCTTTAATTCATTGCCCAGGGTAATCAAAATACTAGTGGTCCGTCAGAGCGCCTTCTTCTTCCTGTATTAAGCAACCCCAATTAACGAGAGGAACCATCTGAGCAGCATATCCTGCAAAGCTGCTCCACAACCTCATGCAGCCAGCAAGGCTTCTGACCTTTGCAAGAGGTACCTGTTAGAGATGCAGGTCCTCCATGGCAAAGCTAGCTGCTGCGTGCTATTACCGAACAGTGCCCAGCTGTCAGGTCGATTCAGCCATCAATAATACCAAGCAAATGCGATCAAACCCTGACATATCCCTGCTTAGCATGCTGCCAGATTGCACGCAGCCGTGGAAGTTGAATAATGGACGTTATAACGAAACGAAAACAAGCTCTCATTATCTCTAGTCTACTAGTGCATTTCTCATTACAGTCAAATGACACCAATGAGAATTCAGTCTTTTACCTCCACGTAGAGTCAAAGATCCTGCACTGCTGCTAGGAACATACAGGTAGCTGCTTCAGACGGTCAAAATATTTCAAGTGGGGGATGCTGGTCCATCCAAAGGCCAGCTGGCAGCAACATTTCTGAACAGGACACAGAGTGTCCCAGTAAAAGGGCTTCTCTTTCCATAGCTAACATCACTTCCCTCTGCAGAATGGCTAAATACCAACAAATTCAAGCTGTTCCTGTCTTCAAGCTGAGGCAGAGACATCATGATTTGATCACAGCCACAAAAAAAAAAAAAAAAAGAGAAGCACGATCAGCCCCCAGAAGGCCTTAACTAACAGATCAATATGAAGTAAAAAAAGCAGTAGAGAGAATCATGCACTAACTGGATTTAGCCTACAGGGGTTCTTCGATGTTTCTCCTTAAGTGTTTAAATCACTACAAAAAGACCTAACACACCTCACAGAGAAGTTTACTTTAACATTAATTCCACAAACACTGGAAACGGACACACTTCATACAGCCACACACAAACAGGACATATCTTCTGATCAAAATCTGTTTTGTAATCAAAATCTTGATTGCTTCATTTGTGGGGAGAGAGAAGGTGGATCAAGAAATATAAACACAGTTAGAAATTATGTAGCTCCAAATTCCAAGTTTAAATATGATCCCACAGAGATTATTTTCAGAGAATGAAAACTAGCTATAACATCCCTAGCCACTTTATGGGACAAAATAAGATACTTGCAGCTGCATATTGCTTAATAAAATTACTTTTAAAATCAGTACCATTTATCTGCCTGCCAGCACATGTTTACAAAGTAATGGGACTGCCTTTCCTACCCTAGACCCAAAACGGCTATATTTAAGAATCTGTGCTTTTATTTCACAAAATCCAAGACGTGCCATGGCCTGTGCATCCTCTGCAGAATTTCAAATCAGACCAACCCAAGATCACACAAGACACTCTGTTTATTGGGCTAACACTGTGAGAAGGACATAAGTTCATAGTGCAATTGCCAGGACAATAGATACTACACATAAGGCAGGATCATTAAGGACAGAATTTCCTTTGATTTGTACAGAAAGCCCATTGCCAGTAAGTCAGAAATGGGAGCACTCAATCTCATTGCTATGAATAAATGAAGCATGCAGAAGAATAGGCAGTGTTTGGGTTCCAACAGAAAAGTATTCAGTTAAACCATATATTTCATTTGCTCAGACATTTCATGTACAGTGTTGAGCATTCAAGTTGCTTCTTTGTCCCCCTTCTCTAGCCAAGTAACAGGAGTATGAAAGACATTCGGGAGCAACAGTGGAAGAAAAGGCTTTGTTAGTCTTTTAGATCTCTAAGTAACTGCCATGTTATAGCATAAGGTTGTTAGTTGATTTCGTCTTTCCAAGCCAGAAATGGGTCTGCATCCTGTACCCCAGACATATTTCTCCCTATCATACTTACCCATTTGCTCTACAATTTCAGGTGGAAACACTCGTGAAGCAAAAGCTCGTCGAAAAATATCTGAGAATTCTTTGTCAAGGCCACCAATGCCCATTTTCTCAAAATTCCAGTCTGGGTTGATGATCGACTGGCGGTTCTCCTTGGTCTTTGATTTACCTGTTAAAAAAAAAAAAAAAAAAAGAAAAAAGAAACCATTTTAAACATGTGGCACAGCAGAATTACAGTAAATAAAAGTACAAACACCAGAAAGGCTCCACCAGGTCAGACCCACGTCCAGATAAATCAATGTTCACTTGCAGACATTAGTTTGGAGGACTCATTGTAACAAGGATGCCGAACCAGCTCCTCAGCTTGCTTCGTGCACTGTTTCCCCAGCCTTTACCTGTTCCTGTTCAGGGACTTCAAGCCAGAAATTGCTCTTACTCATTTAATAATCCTCAACGGATTTCTCTGCCACAAATTTATCTAGGCCCCCTTGAACTTATGTAAACTTAGAACACCCTGCAGCATTTGGTTCACCCTCTTTCAGGCCACCTCAGGTAGCATCAGACTTGGCCTGCGTTCTCCTCGGTTGTACCTTTTCCAGACACAACAGTCCTGACTCGCTCTTCAGTCCTTACACAGTTGCTGCTCCACACTTGAGCATCCGTGTTGCTCTCCTCCCAGTCTTCTCTATTTCTGCTACACCCTTTGAGAAACAGGCAGACCCAAACTGTGCACACCGAGGTTTGTCTGCATTTTAAATACAGGTGCAAAATTTTGCTACGCTTTGTTCATATTTCTTTATTAAGAGGTAATACTTCTTAACGTCTATGCTTAATAATTCTTAACAAGAGCCAGGCAGCTTCCGAGCACGGGCCCAGCATTTCCTTAAGTCTCTCATACCTGGGATCTTGGCCTTAAGTAGCAATTATATTTGACTGAAGTTAGGAATGTTTTTCCTCCCACGCATCACTTTATGTTTATTTATATTGAATTTCCTCTGCCATTTTATTTCTTAGTCACTCATCCCCACAGGACCAAGCTTTGTCACCTCATTACTCAGCCTTTATTCCAGCTTATTTAATAATTATAATGAAAAGCAAAGGCCCCAGCAGAGATTCATGCTGAACTCCACCGGCACTGGCTATTTACCTCTAGCCTTTCATTGTCCATCCATTTCTGTTTAGTTTCTTTTTAAAGAAACTTCAATAAGGAATCGCTGATGGACTTCTGAAAAATAAGCAGCCTATGTCAGCCCTTATCCCCGTGTCTTTTGATTCCTGTAACAAATTCCGGTGGGATCATGAGGTAGGACTTCCCTTACAGGAAGACACGCTGACCGTTCCCAGCGTTATCACCTTTATATAGATATCAGTGAATTTAATTCTTTATTACAGTTTGGGTTGATTTTTTTTTTCCTGTGCGGGTTTCAGGTTCAAAGATCTGTAGCTTTCCAGACCTTTTGTGGAATCCTTCTGAATTCTCCTCTGCTCCGCTCCCAGGAGACCCCACCAGGCGCAGAGTGTTCAGCTCTGGGGCCCCCAGAAAGACGTGGAGCTGTTCGAGTGGGTGCAGAGGACACCATGAGGACGCTCAGTGGCTGGAGCAGCTCCACGGTGGAGCCAGGCTGAGGGCGTTGGGGTTGTTCAGCCTGGAGAGGAAAAGGCTCTGGGGAAAGCTTACAGGGGCCCTCCAGTGCCTGAAGAGGGTTTACAGGAAAGCTGTGGAAGAGGGACTGTCTGCTTTGTGTGGTGACAGGACAAGCGGGAATGGTTTCAAGCTAAAAGAGGGCAGATTTAGGCTAGCTATTAGGAAGAAATTCTTTACTATGAGGGTGGTGAGGCCCTGGCCCAGGCTGCCCCAAGGAGCTGTGGGTGCCCCATCCCTGGAGGTGCCCAAGGCCAGGCTGGATGGGGCTGGGGGCAGCCTGGGCTGGGGGCAGGGGCCCTGCCCATGGCAGGGGTTGGAATTAGATGGGCTTTAAGGCTCCTTCCAACCCAAACCTTTCTAGGATTCTGTGACTGACAGCACACTTGCCATCTTCCAGTCCTCAGACACCAGAGCAATTTTAAGCAAGGTTACACAAAACCATTACAAGTTCAGCTATTTCACCTTTGAGTTCCTTTACAACTCAGGAGAATAAAAGCCAGTCCTGGCAAACTACCACTGCTCATTTTCCCCATTTGTTTCATTACCTCTGCTAGAGATGCTTCAATTTGAGCCAGATTCCCTAAGCAGAGGTTTAGCAGTCTCTGTGCAATATTCTAACAGCCTTCCTTTCCCTTTTGCTGACAAAATCCGCATAAGTTTTAGTCTTACAGAGCTCCCTGCTCCCTTTTCACAGAAGCTTAAAAGTAATTAGTACATTTAGGATGTAGACAATAAGCACAAATACTACAATAAGAGTACAGCTGAGATGCTAACAGACAGATCCACATAGACTTGCCTTAAATTTGTGTGAGGGGAATTTATAAGCAAGCACTGATACTCACATGAGTTAGATCAACATGTCTGAATGGCTTTTAGCAACATCACTTTGTTTAGCTACCAGAGAAACTAACAGCAATATTAAAAGCCCAGGGAAGAATCAGAGATTCTCAAAATAATCTTAATTCTTGCTGAAATTGAATGTCATGTATTTTCTGGGACATGCACAGTGTCAATCCTTTACAGAATTGGCCCTGGGAACAAACACCCCCTGATTTTACACATCTAGAAGTGCAGTAAGCACACTAAACAGAAGTTCCATGTTAGCTGAACTAGACCACTAATAATCTTGGTTTAAATACACCCAGAAGAAACACTTTAATTCTTAGTTCAACAAAATAAACAAGAGCATGCCTCTAACACAGTAGGGACAACATTTGACCAGCTCTAACATCCAGCAGTAACACACAGAACCACGCAGGACAGCAGCGATCGTTTGGTTCACTGATGGCTATATATTTACCATCTCACTGCTCCACTGCAGTCTTCAGAGCAGACCCCTCAGCCAGGCATGTTACTTTTCCTCCAGAACTTGGCCTACACTCCCCCCTTCTGGCTGCATCTGATCACAATAAAGTTCTCATAGATTGAACTAAAACATCATCATCTGTTGGCTTTACAGCACAATTTCATACTACGTACAGGAAACTGAATTAGCTTTTTTTTTTTTTTTAAACAATCACAATTCTTTTCTGCTGAAGAAAATAAAGGCCATTAATGAAAGCAGTCCTCAATGACACTTATTTTATTTTTATCTCCTCTCCCAGAATTTAATTATTCACAACTTTACAATTCTCCAGAGACTAACAAAGCACATTAAGTAGCTCTGCCTCAGATCAATGAGGAGATTACATAAAGTAGCAATCAGAAGGAAGTAAATTGAGGCATAAGCAACTCTTTTGTCTTGTCTGCAGGCAATGAAATAAAATCGCAGTGAAGGATTCCTATTTCCAATCAATTAACGCTCCCACGGGAGCGCTCTTCACACCTATCCAGGCTAGAAAGAAGATCGCAGGTCATTTTATGGCTTGGAATATTGACCAAATAAAATACCATTGCTTGCTCTGATGTAATAAATTGGATGATGTTAATATTCACCTCCAGCTGTCCAATCAAAAACATGGTAAAAACTAAATGGGCTGTAACCATGTAATTGCAGGCATGAAATAGCTGTTCACGCAAACTTCATTCAGTGCTCTTAGAACTTGTATCCTTGTTAATATGCTTAATTAGTCATTTACAACCCCATCCCACAGGTCTCCGGTGCTTGTTTTATTTTCCCCAGTACAGATAACTGGCTGTACTTTCAGATAAAAACGTCCACGTAAGACGCAAGATGTGAGGTTACAGAACAGCTCCATGTCTCCCCCCTTCTGCAACAACTGTAGCTTGTTAAGCAGACAACTACAGAGCACGAAGTCACAGCCTCACACTTGAGAAAAGTTAATACTTCAGTGCAGGGTCAAAACTGCCTCTGCCACGGCTCCTGCAATGCTGAATGAGTTAAATTCTCTTGTCCTAAGTGGCTATTAGCCTCACGTTTTATTTCTGTACCAAATACTCAAAATACTGAGTACTCACAGTCAAGCAGAGCTGTTCTTTGAACACAAACCTACTACAAAAACCCTAATTGTTGGACAAGTCGCTGAGCTGAGCTGCCCAGGCTCACCGAGTCTTCACTCACAGCACCCTTCATCTGCTGCAAGGGCCCTGCCACTTATCTGTGGAAGAGCAGCAGCAAAAACAATAGATTTCTTAGTTCACGGGCTCCAGTAAAAGGAAATAAAGAGGAAAAGAAAATAAAAAAGAAAAATTAAATTCCTGTACTGAGCAGGCATTCTTATCATACTCAGCAAGGAATGCCTAGAGCCATCTTACCACCAAGGGAGGCATTTGTAACTACAGGCTTACTAAGTACTGTCCACTTCATAACACAGATAGGAAAAGGAACAGCCAGACTAATAGCGTCTACCTGTTCCGCAGGGCAGCCACCATGACCCCAGGGAGCGCACACAGCCACCTGCAGGGAAGATGCCCTCACTGCCCACTCTGTGGTCCAGGTCCCCTAACATTCAAGCTGGTGGGTCTGTGGGAAAGCACCAGACTCCTCTCAAGCTCTACATGAGTTTAATTCTAAATGAATGTAAGGAGGATGCATCAATTATTCCCTATTTGTTTGCCAGTAAAATCTGGAATTGTACACAAAGATTTGTTTTCCTGAGACTTTAGAACATGCTTCTTAAAGCAAAAAGTTCATAGTTTTGGTTAATATACTTACATTAATCTATGCTTTGTTAACGTGTAAGCAGTTAATATAAATCTCACATAATAAAAACGCTGTGCTTTATTTTGCAGATGTCATCGATTTCTGAAGAGCAAGATTTTCAGAAGTCAAGAAAAATGAAGTGCTCTTCTGAAGCTACCTTCTAGCATCTTTTTAAGGTTCTCCTTGGAGAAGAGATCTCATTAGAGATGGGACTGTCAGAAGGTTTGCACTCATTCTGAAATGTTTGCTTCTCATTCAAAAAAGTTCTCACTTTCCCTTTTCTCTACTGTTTAAAGTTAAACAGGTGTTGGCTTGTTAGTGTTCCTAAAAATATAATTCTCTGATGTTTGTTTAAAGAGTTAAAACATTTCAACTAGCTGCTGTATTTCACTGGAACTCCTGGTCCATGGTGCCTCTCTAATCCAGCCCTATGAGTCCAGAGCAGTCAGACTAACCCTCCCTCTTCTGACACAATTTGTTATCGTCTGTCTCTCAACAATGGACACCCTTCTCCTTGCATCACTGTGTATTTCAGATACGCCATGGCAATAAGCATGGCAAGAGGCCCACAGAACTGCCCTAGCCCCTCAGCCAGCTGTGGAGCTACACAGCGGGCTGACAGCGGCTTCCATCCAGCCCCTGCTAGAAGCAGGGGTCTGTAGGAGGGATAGCACCTTCTCAGCGCAGTGGGTTCCCACAGACACCTGGCCACATACTAACTGCATTCTAAAGGATCTGTGAAAGGTTCCTAGGGGATCAAGTACAATCGTCTGCTAGTTTGAACTGATACCCAGGAGACATTTTAAGATGTACTTTTCCATACATTATGTCAATTTATATAATAGGAAGAAACAAACTTTTGGTATACAAGTCCTTGAGGCCTGAAAAGCAGCAAACTTCAAGCAGTACAAGCAGTATTTGTCTCTTTGGATAAAGATGCACTTACCGATCAAATTGAGAGAGGAGTTCTCAGCTTTTTCAAAGGCCACTTGACTGTTTCCAAGAACCAAACCAACCTCAATCTGAAAAAGGGAAAGAACCAAATAGTTACATTTAAGCTATTAGACTCAACTTCAGATTCTTCTTCAGTATCTCCAAGCAGATCTCAGCAGGAAAGAAACAGCTGAAAGAGCTCTAGTACAGAAGTTTTTGGAAGGAATGTGAAATACCAACACACCCTCTGAAACCAATTTTATTAACAACTATTTAACTCTGAATGCAGTAGTTCATTGGGTATAATAAGCTGGCTTTTTTAAGTTGTTTGTTTAGTTCATAACCAACTGTTTTATTTCAGCAAGGTCTAGCAAGAGAAAAAAAATACATGCAGTGTACAAAAGAAAAATCAAAACTCGACAAAAAGGCTCAAGAGAGAAGGTTTCCATGAATTATCATATAAAGTCCAAAAGATACTCCTTGTATCTCATCCAGCTCTGCACTTTAGTGGGTGCAGCTCTAAGCTCCCAACTACACAAGCACAGGCGACTGCATGAAACTGAAGACACTTATCTTCTCCAAGGAAAAAGAAGCAGCCAGATGGAACCAAATTAACTTCTCCAAATGCGAGTAACCTCAGTTCCTCTTTGTACCAACACCTGCTCCGTACTTGAGCCTCTGCAAACCCTAGGGAATGAACATGAATTCCTGTGTCCCTACCTTCTGTTTTTTACTTGCTCCAGACTCTCCTTTGAGGATGCTGGGATCCATACCTTCCATGTCCTTTACCAACAGGCCAAAAAGTTTGTCATTAAAACTGAACACAAGCTGTGGAAAGAAGAAACAGAAGTTGATTTTAAGTCATTAAAATGCTAATAAGATTTTGACAAAGCTGCTAAGATTTGAAGAGAAAGAGGCCTGAGGACAAAGCTTACCACCCCACAAATTCTACTTCTTTCTATTCTGTAAAGGTTGTGCATACTGAACATGTCCTTTTCATGTCCCATACTTAAGGATTACAGAACAAAAAAAGCACACCATGAAGTCAGGTGGAAAAATACAAAGAATTGCGTTCCTCCAAGAAAAAACTTCTTTTCCTTTCTTTGTTGCAAGAACAAATCAGCTCAAATCTTTTTGATCTTTCATTTTTCAGTTTGACAAGGATACCTCAAAGACAGTGCTAGAGTGGCACTAGACAGAACGAACTTTAAGACAAGTAACAGAATGAACATTAAGAGAAGTGGGGTCCCATCGCACAGAAAAGAGCAGGCTGTCTCCTTTCCTCCAAGATTACATTTGCAACTGATTTAAGATTCAGGCCCTGCATGTTGCAAACTACCCTCACAGAAAGCCCTCAATCTGTCCTGAGAATGTGACAAACCAGAGGCTACCGCAGAAGTTCTTAGGGGCAGAAACCCATCTGTTACAGAGCTGAGAGGCTCTATTATAGGAACATCAGTTTTCAGAAATCCCTAAGTCAAATGTTTCACACCTGTCTTACCACTGGAAGCTGTAGAGCAGTAATGAATGCTACAACGAAATACACCGCACACCAAAGATGCTATGGAGAATTAATTAAAGCTGGAATTCATTTCTGATTTTGTATATAAGGAAGACAAAAGTCACTTCTGAAAAGATTCCAGGAGCTGCCATGTTTATAGCCAACCAGGCCAAGGTGCAGAGAGAACACAGGTTTCTCAAGCCTCTCAATTTTCCTCACAAAGATACATTTCCTCGGCTAAGGAAAAGGCAGATTTTAAACCACTCTGCTTCTGCTTTCAGTGAAAGTCACATTGGTTCAAAATTTATGAAAATACCAATCACACAATAAACAATTTCTGCTTCTTAGCTGACCTCTGCAGCTAAAGTCTAATTATAAAATACTGAAGAGTATCTAAGTATCATTGCTTATACAAGCACTTCAGTGTTACTTAAGATCTTTTTAGCCTTTAAAAGAAAGAACAAAACCAAAACAAAATCACACCTGCTGGCCTATTGAGAAGGCTTGGCTGTTGAACTGCTGGATGAATTCTGCAGCCATCTTGTCTGTGTCATAGGGGTTGGAGTCAATGTTCTTCTTCTGCAGAAAATCTATCTCAATCGTCATCGTGCCAATACACTGCTTAGCCTTGTCGAAAGTATATAAGGAAACTGTAAAAATCAAAATATATAAAAATATTTAAAAAACAACACATTTCATAAAGGTCCCTCACAATCTATTAAACATGCTGTACATTTAGCAGTGCATGTTCTTCCATTCTGAATGATTATTTTATAAAATTGAATATCCCGTTTCAGATAGAAAACCTCATTTCTCTTGCATCCTTCTACTACAAGAGAAAAACCACAGCAACTTTATCTCTATTGAGAATCCCTGCATTTCTTTAAAGTCTCTAATAATGTCCTTTAAAGCAGCTCAAACACAAGCCTTGGGGATAAGGACTGTGAAAGCAAGTTCACACACACTATAGAACCTCAATAGCTTCCCTCAGCATCTAAGACTTCGGAAGATATCTTCAGAAAGCCCAAAGGAAGCATGTCTTACCTAAAAAAAGCAACAACCAGAGGTCATAATTGTTTTCCAGTAGCAAGAGATTGACTAGCTTGTCTGTAGACTAGGTGGCAGAAAGTTAAATTACATTACTGCACTTGAAGATGCAGATATACTACCAGGCTTCTACAGCCCAGAGTGAGGCACCATCCACCCTTCCTCTCTGACACAGGGAACAGCCCCTGCCCCGGAGGCACATTTGGGCCCATTCCAGCTTTCCCCAGGACACCTCCAGCAACCCAGAACCAACTGAACGGCCCTTGGAAGTGGGCAGAAAGCAAAGTGACAAAGTTACTTCGCTGCCATTGCCAACTGCCTCCAGTCCCTGCAGCTCTCAAGTTACATCAGGTCAAAACCAGGAGGACGCTTGGGACCGTTGCTGCTGGAGGAAGGAGGATAAAAAGGAAAGAAGAGCACGGCTCACATCAGGGCTACTGCCTCAACAGAGGCGATTAGAAAGGCAGGATCTCACAAAGCAGGCACTCCTAATAACTCACAAAGGACGGAAGCAGTTTCTCCAGAACACTGAAGTACATTACAGGCTTGCTTTGAATCTGGAGAAGAAAGTCCTGTCTGATACAGAAGTCACAGCTAAAGTAAAGCAGTAGGAGGCGAATAAGGGAAATGCACCTCTCGCACGGCTCGCTGTATCCCATCACGCCTCTCAGCAACAGAATGGTTCCAGTCAAATCCCGCAGACTTCTAGGAAGACGGCAGGTTAATACCCGTATCCAGCATGCTATGAGACAGGACACGCTCACATATAGGGAAAGAAAAGAACCTGCCTCTTGCCTAAGATGAAACCAGAAGACACGTAGGTCATCACAGCACGCACGTTTAACAGCCTTCCCTGGCACACAAGGCCACCTCGAAATGAGCTACCAAAGAAAGACCTTCTGGGAAATAGGGTGAAGAAGAAACACTAAACCTCTTCCTGAACTGAGCTATCTTTAATAGCTTGGTAAGGGATATGGCAGCAGGGCAATCACATAAGCCGCTGCTAATGAGGGAGAGATGGGGGTCCTGTGAGGGAGCACCGGGAGCATTACCTTTGGGTTGCTGCAGGGCGGTGACTTCCCTTCACCGGCCTCACCTCACAGCCTTGTCAGACAAAAGCTTCTGGACAGAACACCCCAGAACCGAGGTGTCAGCAGGCCAGGGGCAGTCCTCACAGCGAGGACTGAGCACTGGGGAGGCCTGGGACAGAGAACCCCACTGCGGCCCTGTCAGCAACACGCAGCAGCAGCTTCGAAACCTTGTCAAGTCCTCACACCAGAGGGGCAGGCTGAGAAGAGAGACATCCCCATGCTGAGACAGAGCCAGCACCTCCAGCACGACACAGGAGCCGGCAAAGCCGAGCTGCACTAAAGCCAGACGCTAGCACCCACCTCAGGGGCTCAGCACCAAGTCCCCTTTCCCCAGAGGTGCGGTTTCGAGATCCGCTCACCTGGGAAGCCCAGGGGCTCAACAGCACTGTCCCGCTAAGCACAGGACTGCACCTTTAAACTGCCCTTAAACCACAGCTCTCACATTATCGGGGGAACAAGACAGAAAGGGAGCCCTGGTGAGTCACTCATTTTCTGAACATGTCTCCCTACCCATAGAATAGCTTTACAGATCCTTTATACTCTGCAGGCAGTCGTATGACATTTAGTCACCCTGCTTGAAATTACTTCACTTTTTTAAAAAAACAAAACACATTCCCACAGAGTTTGTAAGTTTCTAGCAGGGTCTTGTAGAAGTACAATCACAAATCTGTTCTAACAACTGATCGTGCTAAATATTAGTGTTCGTTTCCCCAAATAATTTTCATATTAAAACGCATTTATCTGTAAGCCAGCTGGCACGCATTACTGATCAACAAACAAACAAGGGTGAGAAAGAAGTTAATCCTGAGTCTGCCCCCAACCTCAGGAAAATAAAACGGGGGGGGGGGTGATTCTTCAGTTTAAAAAAAACTTAACTCAGCTACCAAAAAGAAACAACTTCAAAGCAATACCTATGAGGCATCTTGTGCACAGAGGCAAACAGACCCGCTCCAGCTTGTCACTACAGAAAGGGATCGACAGAGTTCATACTGCTCACCCAAGTAATGACCCATCCCCATGACCCCGTTGAGACCAAAGGAGCTGGGAAAATCACCAGACAAGGGTGAGCCTCCCTAACTGCTTCACATCCACAGCTTTAGCAGAGGTAACTGTGTGCAAGTGAAGGACAGAGCATGCAAGCTGAGAGATGCAAATCAGCCTCTTTGAACATTAGCAAAGATTCATCAGGCTCCATTGAATTTGAGCAGTGGAATACAAATCTTCAGTTTGCATGAACTCAAGATGCAGCCCTTTCCCTTCATCACAATGCAGAATCCTTCACTTGTCAAAACTGGCATCATAGTGCCCTTGAGCAGAAAGGCATTTACTGCTTAACATGTTAAAAAGGGGAGTGACAGCAAGAAGCTATAGATTTCAGCCTTCCTGTGGACGGTCTGTCCACGAGCTGAGCACCAAACACAGTGAGACACACAAACAATACCAATCAGGCACCAAGCAAACACAAAACATCAATGAAAAGACTCAGGGCTCTCAAAAGCACTGTTCTGCAGCACTGGCCTGTGGGTGGCATACCTTAAGCGTAACTTGCATGACGAGACATCCTCTTTTTATTTTATTTTTAAAAAAGAAACTACACTCTGCAGCTGAATTTGCATATGTATTCTCACAGAGTCGTTTACGTTTCTGGTACAGTGAAGTACCTTTGACCCGAAAGGCATTTGTTTAATAAAGCGCCTAAACATACAGGAACTATGCACACTGGTCTCAATTTTGCAGCCTCCCAATCAAGAAACACTGAAGAGAACACAGAAGTGTAAATGCCAGCCTCATCACTGACTGGCAGAAAACACTCATGCCTCCCACGTTCCTGCAAGAGCTCAGGTTAAACAGGAGGGCAAGAAACTCTATAAATGAGTATGTACAAACACCAACATTCAAATGACTCTTTGCATGAGAAATACACTGCTCTTGCCGGAGTCACCTGAGAGGCACACCGTGGTGTTTTCCTGCACAGGGTCATGATTTCCTGCACTCCAGCATGCTTGACATTGACATTAAGAAAACCAGCATTATCTTTTGAGATTATATTCCTACGTTGATGATCTGGAGGCTCTCCCTTAAGCAATATTGCTGTCAGTATCAGTGAAAACATCAGTGCTATTCACAAATCTCACCATGCCAGCAAATCCAGAGCAGGCTGCCGGCCTTTGACAGCTCTTAAAACTTCCCCATTCTCAAAGTTTAGGTGCAAAGAATATCCTCAACTACAACATCGGCTTTCTGCTAGCTGGTAAGTGTTCTCCAAAGCCACAAGGACAGACCACCCAGCATCCATGTTCAACGTTCACATCTGTGGGGACACTGACGTTCCATACAGAGGTAAACTGGCAGATGTCTGAAGATAAGTCAAAATACTCGTCTAGGTTTTGCAAATTTTAAGAGACAAGAAGCCTGCAGACACAGGGGCAACTCCCTCTAACCAACGAGGGCCCCACATTACTTGAAGAAGTGTTGAAAGTCTGGGATTTTCCAACACAGTTTCACTTCAGTATGGAAACACGGAATCCATCATGATCACGCCGCGGTCTGACTTACCGTCTATCTCTTGTCCAATGGAAAGTCCAGCCCATTTTCTCTGTAAGAACAAGGCAGAAACTTCAGAAATCTCGTCTTTCAATAGAACACATCTACTCAAAGCCAGCATCCTTACTTAGCAAAACAGCTCCCACCTCCCCACCATGAGAATCCTAAGAAGAAAAAAGGACAGAACCAGATCTTATAAAGACCCTCAAATTAACAGGAAACAAGTCAAAATAAAGGAATCATTTCTATTAATAATCCTATTTTCTGACCTTCAGAGGTGATCCTGCCCCATTTCTTTCATATTATTACTCACCACTGTCTTGGATGTTAAAGTTATCATACAGGACGTTTTAGAGTTTTTTGTGGGTTGTTTTTGTTGTTGTTGGGGGCTTTTTTGTTTGGTTAATTGGTGTTCTTTTTTTCTTTCTTTTTTTTTTTTTTTGACATTCTGCTTCTTTCCTACTAGAGCTCCATTGATGATCAATCACAGAAGAGGTAGCACAACTGGCAAGAAAGTCTACTTGTGAATTATTTTAAAGGCTTACGTGTAAAGAGTAGTTGCAGGAAATTGTTACAATGTGAAGTTATAACTTAAAAAAATAAAATTTGTTCAGAGAACTAGTAAGAATGGAGCTTTTCAAAACCATTAGCTTCCTTCAAACTCCTTTAAAAAAATTTGTGCAGCACAGAACCACATGAGAAGTCGGAAATGGTTCAATAACTATGTGACGTGAAAATCCATGACCTTTACAATGCCGGAAGTTATTGTTCAATAATTGCAAAAATGGTATTTTTCCAATGGTTCTTGTGACACAGACTGGCTAGTGTGTATTTACAGTCCACATTCCAAGTGATGCAGTATTCACCATCTCTTAAATATCACAACCTTTGAGAGGCACGAATCACAAAAGTATGTAAGTATCATTACACAAGGCTCCGCTAAAATTGCATTTGAAATGTTGTTCTTCATGGTCATTTATGTTTGGCTTCTTATCCTAGAAGGAACAAGTCTGGTAGAAGGCATACAATGACCTTTAAAAAAAAAAAATGAAAATTTCCCCCTTGCTTCCTCTCCAATATGTTCACGGTTCAAAACTGGAGTTAGGCTTAAGGAAAGAATTCCCTTGGCTAACAGGGATCCACCTGTTAGAATCAAAGCCCAAACAGGAAGTCTTATGTGCACTTACTGGTATTTCTGAGAAAGTAAAAACAAACTGTTTTTCCATACTTAATCTCATTCTTTACAGCTGTTTAACTGCATGGCCAGTAAGAATTCCTCCCTTCCTCTTGACACTCCAGTTCTTCAGCAAAAGATATCCTAAACTCACCTCCGCCTGAAATATCAAGCACCAGGGACCACCAGTGCAAGAACGGTGGGCCAGCATACGAGTACTCCCATGATTCTTGGGCTTCGCTTGAACCCTCCAAGTTAAGGCTACCACCAGCTTTTGGAACAGGAAGGAAAGCTAAGTTCAGCTAGAATGACTGTTTTGGACGTCCTCTGTGGCAAGAGGTACAGCTCAATCCCCGTGTTCATCTGGGTACTTTCTGCTAGGAAGTTTGTCATCACCACACTGCCCTTCGTCTTTTGCTCTTCTCTCCAGTATACAAAACTTTCCATGGTTCTTACTATTTAAGCTTGAGAGTTCAGATTATTACAATCTGAAGGTGGTCAAGAACTTGATGTATGTAACAAATGCAGACCAGACTTCCTTGGAGTTCTCAGAGCCTCAGCGTCCATTACATGACCCTCCACAAATACATGAGATGGGACTTGAGGTGAATTTGTATTTTGTGTAACACTGGCTGCAGTTATCCAAAGCTTTAACAAATACTGGAAGTTAAACCCCAGCACTAGGAACACTCAAACAGAACATTCATTTACCAGCAGCTGTAACGCCTACTACCAGAGGCGCTTTTTAGGGGCAAGCAAACTACCTCATACCTTAGCAGAACTTTCTCAGATCAACAATAACTACTGGAATCTAAGAAAAGAAAAATCAATTCTAGACCACAAATACATTTATTTCAACTCTGTGATACAAATAACTTCTACTGATAGCTGGTTTTCAGTTTTGGCACCATAAATCTTAACTGGACATATGGTAACTTAACATTCTCTGCACCCACTCATCCGGACAAATTTGAATTTGAACAACACGTCAAAAAGCAAAAAGTGGTTTTGGGGCCTATGCCAAGTCATCTGTTGAGGAAAAAAGTCTGTTTGCAGCACAGACACTCAGCAGAGACTCAGCTTCTAGACTAGTTACTAGCAGACAAATACAGAAGCATTAAGCCAGTGACCATGTTTGTTGCTGTTGTGTATTATGCAACTCACTGTGTAAGTCAGTTGATGGCTACAAGATTAATTTTTCTACTTAGAAGTTAATTGTATCAATTATTTATTCTAAGCATCATTTAGCATGCAGTAACTTGACTTAATTAAGAAAGAGGTGACTAGTTAAATCTATTTTATGCATTTAATTGCACATCTCTAGAAATCCTAACACTCAATATAGTCAAGAAAACTTCCTGCAGGTCTTTGAAAGAGAAACACAGCAAAGAAAACCCTCTAAAACAAAGGAAAACCAGAGAACAATACAAATTCAAAACCAATAGCAGACATTGCTTATGCTTTTCTTTTTGAAAGTGTGTTTCTGGTGGGTTTTAAAAAGATTAAATTATACCTTTCCTAGTATTTTCCAGAATATGCTAAACGTACAAAGGAATATAATCAAGCTCGCTTCAGCTACAGTAAATGCCTCTTTGAACTTTTGCTTTCAGAAATCAAATTTGCAGCTCACGTTCATGGAGGCGTCTCCCTCCAATTAGTCTAGCTATCTTCAATCCAAATCTCAAAAGACATTTTGCTTATTCTACAGGAAAACAGTAAGTCAAACCAGGCAGTACCTGGGGCAAGCTGAACGCGATGCTGCCAGGAACAACAGAGGAATGGGTTCTCAGCGTGAAAATGTATTTGTGGTTGGGAGAAGTCTTCACAATAACATGTCTAGAAGAGAGAACAGTATTTTACTCCAATATATATCCCTGTGCATTGCTCCCAGTGCTAGGAGAATTCAAAAGAGATGAGCCAGCTTATACCTGGACCTGTAACAGGAAAAAAAATAAAGGCTAATAATTACTATTTAAGTTCCCCCCCCGGTAGCCTTTTACCTCAGGAATTGCTCTGTACAAACGTGATAGAACCAGACTATAACCACAAAGACAAAGGCTGCTATATTTAAAATCAACACCAGGCTCACATCTCAAGCATATAACACCGAAACTGTAAGATTTTACCCCAACACAAGTAATATATATATCCCAGCTGAGATTTTCATATGAAATAGATGCAAAGCCCATAAAAGGATCTTAGTACATTGATTAGAGGTTTGATTACTGAAAAAAATAGAAGCAAGTCCTGTACAAAAGTAAAATCCAATAGGCACTGAGACTGTCCCTCCCATTTGCTAGGACCTACAGCTCCTTGCACGGGACCTGAAGACCAGAAACACTACTATTAACACAAAACAATACAAACCACCAGAAGCAGACAGAGGCAGCAACTGCACGTGCCTGTCTGTCACCCTCAAAAGCAAAGCCATCAGGAAGGGAAATACCCAAAACCTATGCCTGATAGCTCTTACCATACGATAGGCAGATTTCTTTTTGGCATACGAAAGCAAAACAAAACGCAGATGGGATTTGTGCGCGCTGGCAGCAGGGGCGATGGCCGAATCAGGTTTGTTCCTTGCAGCCACGTGCAGTTCCATGACCCGCAGGAGGCACATGGCCACCGACTGCTGCGACCTGTGGTGTCCCCTCTTCCTGAGCCTCTTATCCATGGTTAGAAATTGAGGGCTAGACAAGTCACGCTAACAGCCAAAGCCTGCATTCCCAGCCATCCTCCCCCCAGCCAGTGAACGTGCTACACACACACATATCTTCGTTTGCTCACACACAGTGACTCCAGCACCATCCAAAAGCAGATCTGCACATACATACGTTGGCTACGCTGCACATGCACGACAGCTTCAGCCACGTGGAGAGAGCACGCGGTCCTCTGAGACTAGAGGAAACGTGTGGCCTGCAGACCAAGATGACCAGCCATCACTAGCTTCAGTGCGCACACAGGGCAGCTCGCAAAACCTTGCGGGAATTTCTGCACTGGTGGCACAGCAGGGTAAGAAAGCATTTGAAACGCAGCGGTACGTACGTGCCTGCTCCATCAGGCGGACAAGTGATTTGGTTCTTTACTGGTTCTGGCCCTAAGTCACCCACTGGTGCCCCAACCCCAGCGGCAGGGATGTGCGCCCTTCCTTCCCCATTTCCTCCTGCCCCAAGCTTAAACCCAGAAACCTGTTAGGTAGTTTGGTTCCTTGCAAGTCTTAGCAAGGGAGAAAAAGGCATTTAAGGTGGCTTCGTGGTGATCATGGAAGACTTCTGAGGACTGGAAGAAAGCAGATGTTACTCCTATACTCAAGAAGGGCAAGGAGGAGGATCCAAGGAACTACAAGGCTGGTCAGCCTCGCCTTACACCTGGGAACCAAAACACACTGGAAACCAAACACACTGAAGGGCAAGAAAGCAACTGGGAGCAGTCACCATGAATTCACAAAGGGGAAATCTGTCCTCACCAAGCCCAGCTTCAGACCAGGCACCGGCCGAGTACCCTAGGTGCCCGTAGCCGGGCCAACACCATCTCAACGCTACCTTAAACCTGGGTGACAGCACAGAGCATCCCCCTGGCAGGTCTGCAGATGGCACAAAACCAGGAGGACAGGCTGACCCGTCTGATGGCTGCGCTCCCATTCAGCAGGGCTTGGTCTGGAGACGGGGGCTGACACAAACAGCACGGAGTTCAACCAAAGGAAACGCAAAGTCCTGCAGCAGCACGGGTTGGGGCCAACTGGCCAGGAAGCAGCTTTGCGGGCAAGGGGCTGGGATCCTGGCAGACGGGCTGAGCACGAGCCAGCACCGTGCCCTTGCAGCACCGATGACCGACATCAGGTTGGGCTGCTGTAGGAAGAGCCAAGGGCGACCGTCCTTCCAGACTGTACGTTGCTCCAAGGGCTGTTTTGTTTTAAATCTGTAATAGGGAATAGATACTGTGTTCAGCCCTGGGGCCTCCAGCACAAGGAGGACATGGGCCTACTAGAACGAGTCCAGAGGAGGGCCATGAAGATGAGCAAAGGGCTGAGCACCTTTGCTGCAGAGACAGGCTGAGGGCATTGGGGGTGTGCAGCCTGCAGAAGGGAAGGCTCCAGGCAGAGCTTATGGCAGCCTTCCTGTACCTAAAGGGGGCTGGGGAGGGACCCTTTGTCAGGGAGTGTGGTGATAGAACAAGGGGGAACGGCTTTAAACTGAAAGAGAGGAGATTTAGATTAGATATAAGGAAGAACTTATTTCCTATAAGAGGGCGGTGAGGCCCTGGCCCTCACAAAAACCTCTCCCAGCACACCGGACAGCGCAGCCTGACAGAGGTCAAATAAATGTCCAGAAAGGGGGAAAAAAAGAGAGAGAAAAGAAGAAATAAATCAGCTTTCTGAAAAAAAAAAAAAAAAAAAAACACTACAGCCAAATAATAAGATTAGAAAAGGTCAAATCCTGACAGACTCTTCAAGAACAGCCACATCTCAGCAACAGCAGAAGCAGAGAGTTTCCCACAGACTGCAAGAAACCGAAGTATTAAGAACATTCAAAATATGGCAACAGCAGGAAAATGAAAATGCACTTTCCAACATTCATGTTCACCAGGAAGAAGCTTGGAGAGCTTATGGAGACTCATGGGGAAAATCTCCACCTCTTTAACAGCTTCTGCTTATAACCTAATAAAAGGAGTAATGAGTCACCAGGGCCAGCTATTTCCCAAGAGCTCTAATGGATGAAATTGCTGCTCTAATTCACGGGCAAAGCCTTGCCTGAAACCATCAGCACCAAAGTACGACTGTAATGCAGGTTCTTAAGGGCTCCCAGGGAATACCACCAGTCAGTAAGCCTGCTGGCCAGGCTGAGCAAGCCAACAGAAACCGTAACAGGTAACAACTAATGGACATGCGGGTTAATATTATGTTGGTGAAGAAAGAACATGGCTCTTGTACAGGAGAGGATACCTTGCACATCTTTGTAACGAGCCCAATGAGCATCTTAAGAATTCGGTAAGTATCTGCCCATGTTGTTACAGGAATCCTCCTCTGGTGGATGCTGGAAACCCATGCACATTATCCAGCAAGGTTTTTCAACCCAGATAACTAAACTGGCATGAGATAATAGGGATGGTTTCCCCATATAAAAGACAGGAATAGAGGTAAGAATAATTAGTCAGTTGTCAATGGAAAAAAAATGCCATTCATATAAAATGCCCTGGCTTCCTCCCAGACTGCTGCCCCATTCACTGTCCGGTTGCTTTCAACGTCTGCTTCTCTCTCCAAAATACTTCTGGAGCCCTCAGGAGAGGAGTATGTCACAGGAACGTCAGACAGCGCCACTTACCAAACCAGCAATGCAACCACAGCAAAGCATTGCATCCCATGAACTCCTGCGTCACAAAATTATGATTCATACAGCCCCAACACACAGGGTGTGGAAAATGAAGCGTGAAAAGATCTACAGTGGCATCTCGGGGATAAACCATCTCACTGATCTAAGGTCAAGATCTCTACACCATGAGCACCAAACCTAAGTGTTAAAACAAAGCCCTTCGTGTAGCTGTTAGCACAAAAAAAAAAAAATCTCTGCAGCCAGTCATGGTTAGGGCAATACAAACCCAAACTGCTGACAGCACGCACAGTACTGCAGCAGATCGTAAGGATGGTCTTGCCCAGTATATCTGCAATGCAGCAGAATGACTACATCTTTCGGTAGTAGCTGAATGCTGGGATGTTTCTCTGTACTCTAGTCTTATACTTTTCCAAACAATTTATAGCATCTGTTCACAACCAAACATATGCTGCTTTCTTCATAAGCCCCAATTTCTAGAAATAGGCAGCTCTCCTGGGGAGAATCATCTCAGCCGGAACCACGGCCAGCCTGCTTACCAAGCAAGTCTCAGGATACCGCTGCCTGCACACTTGGATAATGAGGGAGGGTTCTCAGACTGAAAGGAAAACAGCTGGCTGCTGTAGGTCTGGAAGCTGGGTCCTTCTAGGACATCCACATTTCAGGAAATTAACTTTTTTATAATGTATGAGGTACAATGCTCAGTTCGAGTATTTTTGTAAGTCCATTACTTTGGGAAAAAAAAAATCTACTTGGGGAAAAACATCATTTGAAGAGAGCAGGACACCCCTACCTTCAACCAGACACTTTTGCCTGCTTCCGACTAAAAGTTTTGCTGTTTTGGGAGCGAGGTGGTTTGGGTTTTGGCGTTTGTTCATTTGACACTACAGGCAGGGTTGTGCAACCACAGTTCTGCTGAGCAGCAGGAGGCCAGGCCAGCTCGGTGCAATGCAGGAGCTCTCCAGGGTAGCAGCACAGCCGACCGACAGCACAGAAAGAGCACGGCTGCAAACGCAGGGCCCCCGTGCTCCCTGCAGTTCACAGCCGCTCATTTTCCACCCTTAGCAGAATTTATCTGGGCCAGGTATTTTACGCTAAAGCCCAAAGTATATCATTACCATTTGTTAAACACTGTTTCCCATTTTAAAAATCCAAGCCCTTTAGCCTCCTGCTATGTGTGATGCTCTCTTTCAGCTGATACTAATTACTTGTCTGCAATCTGCATACGGAAGTCCTTTAGAGAGCCACCTCGCTGCTGCAGCAAAGCAAGGGAACTGAGTATTTGAATTGGCTTCCTTCAATGCAAAGCCCTTCTGTACATTCCATGCTGAAAAATTAATGTGTTTTCTGTCTTTCTCAGAAAAGTAAAGCCCAGACTCAGCTTCTATCACTCACACAGACTTGTAATTAAAGTATCCAAATTGCTGTGCTCACGCTCTGGTTGCCTTGCCCTGTTGTTCTTGTGCATGCAAACCCCTAGAATAAGAGATGGTTTCTGCTGACGCTACTCTTCAGTACCCCAGTATGATGAGGAGTGGGAAGATGCCCCTAGTAACACAATTAAACGATAAAAATCTATTTGAAAATTACCCATTAGCTCAAATATTCTATGTAACAGCAACAACAGGAAAAAAAAAAGAAAAAAAGTTCAAAAAAGGTCTGAATTCCTTCACTAAGAAGTGTTTATAGTTACTTAAGCAGCTCCAGTTCCCAAGCTGGGAACACTTCACAGAAAATAACGTTTTTGAATATCTCCATTGCTGATGAGGCACATCCAAAGTTTTGTTTTCTAAAGGTACAGAACTTTTGTTAACTAACCTACTGTATTTACGTTCCCAAATGTGAAATTCCATTCCACCTCCACCCAAATTATGAAAACGATCCCTTTTTGATTAAAAGTTGAAAGAGCAACACTGCACACTTACTGTCCGGATGGGAAGTCCTTCTCATTCACCACAGCACAGTTTGTTAATGACAGCTCATCGGTGGGACACCTCGCTGCTTGCATAGACTACGAGAAAGAGAGGGAAGGGGGAAAAAAAAAAAGTAAATATCAACACTGTACTTTTCTCCTTTACTAAGGCAAGCGTCAAAGCTTCTGTAAACCCATAAAACACAAACTGGTCTCACGAGTACTAACGTACTGTGAGGGCACTGACAAGTTCCTCTTTCTCTTCATGATTTCTCCAAATTCTTCTGATCAACAAAGAGGGTTGTAACCAAGACCTCTGCATTACAGTCTAGTATACCCAATATTTCAGGAAAAATACCTAAGAAATACCTAGGAGAAAGCCTGCAAGGTAAATGATGTTAACTTGCTAATGAACCCTGGTGTTCATGGAGCTTCCCTGAACCCTGCAGCCTGCCAGAAGGTAGCAAAGTGCTCCCTGGCAGATGTTTCTTGCCAGGTACCACCACCCTGGGGCTTTCTGAAAGCTGGTACGGCACAGCAGCTGCTGGCAGAGCCCTACAAGCCTGGGTAACCCCATCTCACGCTGCTGTGCTGGGTTAGAGGTGCACGACGTGGGGAAAAGAGGGCAGAATGAAGATGCTACTTTTCTACTTCCCTCACGTTACTCAGCAAACTAAAATCTGAGACCTCCACGCTGGATATATGCACTCAGTGCAGCACAGGGCATCGCCGGAAGACTGCAGGAAGGTTTCGTTCTCAGCCAGCTGCTCCCCAGCTCCACTGAATCTCCATAAAGCTCCTCTACAAATGCATCAAGATGCAAATGATATTTCCTACTCTATAAGAAACATTACAGATCAGTAATAAATAGAAGAAAATTAAGTTAGGCTGCCAGCTCCAGCCTATCGCTACTTAAATATCATTGCAACCAATTTTGTGGGGGTGTCTTCCCCCCAGCCTTTTTTGTTTAAGTCAAAGGAGCAATCCTATTTCAAGAGACTATGTTCAGCTTTTTCCTCTACTTTTACAAGGGGATCGGCAGCTAAAATAACCTGATAGCCAATACTCTGCTGCCCCATCCCAAGAAAGCACCTCGGCAGGGTGGCTGAGGAGCACCAAAGAGAAACCTTACCCCTTCCTACATCCCCAGCCCCATTTGCTTCCACTGAATTATCCCAGAGAACAATAGCTGAAAGATCAAAATTGAGCTCAAAATGCTTCTAGAAATAGAGGAAACAATGGAAAGGGTGAGGTCTCTATTGCTAGCTACAGACTGAAATTTTTAATTCAGAGCAAATCTAAATTTGACTGCCCAGGATGTCTTTTTTTTTTTTTTTTTTTTAATTAGAGTCAAAGCCCAACTATTTGTCAAACAGAAATTTGCAGCCAGGGCAACAGAAACCATTTGCCTGTGACAGTTTACTGCTAAGGGCAATCTGAAACGGGTTTTCTCTCGAGACACCCTTAAATCCACACACACGTGCCTCGATGATTCCCCATGCATTGCCATCCTGCTCAGCCTTCACCCCCGCAGCCCTCTGAGCCATTTGAGAACCGAATCACAGAAAATTCTTCTCCACGTGTATTGGAGCAAGCGTACCCTGTAACAGATCAGCTTTTTATGTAACAATGCAACTCTTCTAGAGTATTTGCTATTTAGAAATGAATTAATTCATTATTTTACTGAGTAATGCCTAGTTGCCCTTGACATATGTGACAACAGAAAATACATCTGTTTCCAGCCTTGAAATCATTTTATCTACCAGAATGTGAAGTGTAGTAAGACATTTTAATTAAATACTCTTGTAATAAAAAATCGTGGATATCGGCGGACTTCTGAAATAGACACCCTGCCTGTTAAGGCTCGTCACCTGAAAAAGCATTCACCGCTTTATCAGTTCACCTTTCATTTGTGAGGGGACTATTTTCTGAAGAGCATGCCCTGATAAATGCATTAGGTAGGATATTTCTGGAGAAAACCATCCAGAGAGCTCCTGGATTAAGCCTTTTTACAGCACTAGTCCTCAAACGCGTTTTTAATCCTCGCTGACAAACTGCTTCCTACACGAACCGCGAGTGCCTGGCAGAGCTGCCACTCCTCTGCGTTATTTCTGTCCGCCTCTGGGAACGTGCAAGCTTTGCTTTAAGGACCTGCATAAATATAAAGGAATGCATTTCAAATTCAGCACCAAGCGTTCCTTTCCCCGGCTTTACAACATGATAGATGTGTGGCAAACCCTACTTTCTTCTGCAGCAGTACCAGCACGGCCCATGCCAGCCATCCCAGCGCCCGCCCCGTTCAGCGCCTCCTCCTGCGCTCGGCACAAGCCCGTTTCTCCCTTAGCACTGACCAACACCTCCCGCTGTACCTAGCAGCTTCGCTGTGCCCCCAGCTCCGCAGTCCGTACCCTCCACAAGCTACAAAACGATTTCAGAAAACTTCAATATGTTATCGACACGCAAGCGTTTTCAGCACCACGCAGCTCGCGCAAGAAAAGGATGTCGCCCAACCGAAGCAGGTTTTCCTGAATGTCCAAGAGACAATTTGAGGAAATCCGGCCACATAGAAGACAACTAAACCGAAAAACACCTAGAGAGGACGGAGGAACAAACAGTTCCAGAGGCCTCCTCTTAATCTCCCCACTCACATCCCCAGCACCACTGTTACAGGGGCTCTTGTCTGTCTGTCCGGCAATTGAGCAAGGACGCGGGCACAGGCAGCTCCTGCATATGTTTTAGGGCATCAAGGCACAAGTCCAGGGCGTTACAGGAGTTGCTGGAGCCCAGCGGGCTGCCCTGTGCTACAGTGGCAGTGCTGTCAGGGAACACTTGCAGCTCTCGCAGTTTGGGTGCCCCCAGCACAAACTGAAGGCCGTGCCTTTCCCCAGCACCGCCCAGCAGCAAACACAGGGAGCAAAATCCCTGCAAGTATATTTAAAAAACCATCAGGTATATTTACACAAGCTCTTTGTAAGCTAGTTAGTAGGTTACTGCTAGGAACTAGTCAAGACAACACGAATCCCAGTTGCAGCAAGGCACCAGAGCTGATCTTGCAGCTGACAGCAAATGGCACCTGCTGCACTCCGTGGCTGTCACCTCTGGCTTGAAGGTGACCCACATACATCTTCCCAGGTCCCGTGCCCACAACAGACACTTATCAGGCTTAAAGGAGCAAGAGAAGTCTTCTCCGCCTCCAGCTGCTGCTCTGATTTATCCAGGGAGAGGACTCCAAGGACAGGGAAGCTCTGTGGAGGTGACTCCAGCTCGAGGCGGTGCCTCCTTCCTGAAGCATCCTCAGCAGGAGGCATCCATCACCCCCTACAGTACTGCGGTACCGGCCACCAAACCGTGCCTACGCAGAGCTCTACTCCAACAACCCTCCTGTTTGCCAAGAGAAAAATGTGACTGCAAGACGCACCGATAAATCTTATGCTGAAAGACAGACACGAAGGACCTCACCCTTGGATTTATGACACAGCAGCAATGTTGCCTCCATTCCTCTGCCACTGAGCTGATGCTAACCACAAAGATACAGCACCAGGAGGCTCAATGACCTGACACATTTTACTTTTACAGAGTAAAACTTACTCCCAAAGAACAAATAGCTTCCTAACCGAAGCAAATATCACAATGTCTGATCTTTCAGAGACTAGTCTTCAAAGCTGCATGGATTGCAGTGTTCCTCAAGTAAAACATGACACTGAGCTGTCCTTGTGTTTTGGGAGAGCTCAGCCCAGAAAGCAACGCGAAGTTATTTGGGTATTTTCATACACAGATAAAAATGCCTCTTCTCATCCTGAATTGCAAGACTAGCATCCTAAGCAAAAACAAAGCACTGCACTCACTGGGAAAGAGAATGAATAAGATCTCTGGAATATTACAGAAGAGTAGCATGGGTGAGCACAGAGTACAAAAAATACGGTTAATATTTGTGAATTGTTAAGGCTGATAGAGGAAGCTAAAGAAAAACATGTGTCCCATTACTCAGACCCCACAGGAGGTAAGTGGGCGGTACATAATGGCAGCACACCACTACCTGTCAGTTGCTACCGAATAAAAGAGCGAAAACGTTAAATGCTAAGGCAAGGATGCTCTTCACTTGAAACAGCTTAACTCATTTAATGTTCTAATCCTAACCAGGGGATTATGAAACAGCTTCTGAAGCTGAGGCAGGTTCTGCTCTCTGCACTGCTTCTGCACTATTTGTTTATACAACAAATATCGTTAAAGCACTGTATGTTTAAAATCTTTTGTGGAAAATGTATGCACGGCGAGGTCTGCACGTATATCTGTGTACATACACATCGTATCCGCCACGCAGATGTTGGCAAACAAGTGCTAGGCAATGTCAAACAGCTCTGAGTAATAGAAACTGAAGTTTCCTCTTCATCTGTGTACCAATGGGGGTTGCCCGTTCCAAAAAGCTCTCCTGTGCCAGCTCTTAGGTGCCAAAGTACCTTCAGGCCTCCAGTCTAGAGCAGAGGCATGGACGAAGAAAGCCGAGCGCCCGCTTACCAGGGCAGAAGCAGGTGCACTCCTGCCTGCTGGCTGCGTGGGACCACAGCTGACTCAGGCAGAGGGGCTGGAAGCGAAACGCTCACTCACCACTGCAAATAAAATCTCTTTGTTGAATATCGAAAGGGAGACTTACGATACTAAAGGAGCTCTGAAGAAAAACAAGAGAACCGAGATGCTGCAACGTAAAAACCTACAGCAATATTCAAGACTCCGTTCCTGAGGGAAAGCAGGTGTGCATGAAGCATCGCCCAGTGCAGTTTGTATCAGAAGATCCAACGCATCAAGTGGTAACGGAATCCAAGGAAAGAAAACAACAAAGCAATGAACATTAAAATTGCAAACAGCAGGAGCCTGCTGCACGCAGATGACGAGCACCAGCACTAGCACGCAGAAAGATGAGCTGAGGCAGAGCTGGGTCAGCAACAGCCTGGGAGAAGGAGCCAAATTAAGCTCTTCCAGCACAGAAGGCCTGAAGAGGATTATAACTACTTTCTCTCTAAACACACACATATCATAGAGCTAAATAACAGAGAGGAAAAATGACTCTATCCTAAAGGACAGAAGAAATAGGTATAAGCTGATACCAACGCTATCACTGCTAACAACTAGCAGTTAAGAAAGGGTTCCTAACCAGCAGAGGAAGGCAGCACTGTAATAGCCTATAGTGGGAAGCAGTACAGACAAAACTAAAATTATGTGAAAACTATGAAAGGGATGGCAATGCGATGCCTACAACAGGGAATACACTCAGCAACGGATGCCGTAAATGCTGCGTTTCTAAAATTAAAAATAAAAAAAAAAAAACTCTGAAGGAGCTAATAACAAGTTGAAGGTTTTTTCTTCACATCTGAAAAAATCCTCTGACAAAGCTCCCAGAGTTCTGCAGCCCTGCTTGCACAAGGAGAGATCAAACACCTACAAATGACCGTTTGGAAAGAGTCACCCTGGCAAGCCAGTTTCCTTTTCTGATCTACAGCCGCGCAAAGAGCCCTGCAGCGCCCGGCGGGTTACGCACGGGGTCCCCCAGGACAAGCAGCCCTGAGGCTGCTCAGCACCGTCCTTCCCATCTGCTCCTTGTGACCGCTAGGTTAGTTGGCTGGAAGCTTTTGTTCTGATCTGGAAGGAGCTGCATTCTCTCTCTGCGACAAGCTCATAAACACCGATCTTCTCCTATTAAAAGAGGAATGATTGCATTAGGGGGGCAGCAATACAGACGCCAACGAGCCTCCACTGTATACATGACACACACATTTCCATTTGCTTCATCTAACAGCAGACACCTGCTTCCCTCACGGGCCTGAGCGGCAATACAGAAATTACTTCCATCTTAACACGTGAAAGCCATTTTATTAGCACAGAGGCACCTATCTTAGCAATTCGGGGATTTTTTTTTTTCCTAGGGTGGTGACTTCTGCTTACTTTTTGTTTGCAAAGTTTACAGCCAGGTGAGGTCAGTTCTGCAGGGAGTTTCGTTACTTCGGTGCTATTTCATTGGGTGCAGTTAAGAACCTGCATGTAGCTTTGGGGATCTGGCTGTACTACTGCCAGTACTTTGCAACGTTATCAAAAACAGAAATTATACTTCCAGGACTAAAAGGCTTGCCTGGTCAAAAGGCACATGAGAAACAAGTGTGCTAAAGGAGAACTACAAGCTACCAGTATAGTGTCTATAATCTAATTAAAGAGGTTGTTCGCCCAGCAAAGATGTCCTTCTCCGTATCAGTTCTTCACAGTATTATCAGAAAAGTGTTATCAGAAAATGTATCTGTACCCGTGCTGCTCTGCCATATAATCAGAAAGCTGTTCCCTGAGCGTGAAAACACCAGCTCCACTTTCCAATTAAGAAATAATGACCCAGAATACCTGCATTTGTAATTAACACCTCCATTTTTGGAGTTGATGTTGCCTCACATTTCTTCCAAGAGCCAAGCAATCAACTATTTAATTACAGGGAATTGCTACTTGTCGTGTTTCATCTAAACCTCTTTGAAAAATCCTTAAAAGAATGAAACTTTGCGCACCCACAAGATATTAGCCTGGGATGCAAGTCAGAGGACTCTGATAGGCTAGCTGGGAAGACACCTACTGGATGCAAATTCCTTCCATTTATTTAGAAAAATTACTCAATGGCAACAAAGACAAGACTAAAAATATTCTCTTGAACTTGGAATTTGCCCTGTGACAGCCTGAGATGCTGCCATCCCTTGCTTATTTCCAACTCAGCCCATCAGTGACGGGCTGTATCCGGCACTGACAACTGTACCAAGTGCTCCCCAATTACAGGCAGCTCATTTCTACAGAAAAAGCAAGTAACTTCACACAACTTCAGGGCATAACTTACTCCAGATTTTTTCTGACAGAAGGTCACTGCCTTATTGTGGCCCAGGAGACTGCAGAAACGGGTTCTATCTTTTTCTGCTGCAAATACTTAACCCTTCTGAACTACCTGCCCTACATACATACGGAAGAGCACGCCAGCACTGGAACAGGGCACGAGAGCGCAAGAAGAGCGATATATTCAGCCTTGATTTAACAAGCAGTCGTACCAGTTGGCTCCAACCCCCAGTAACAGGATCCTGTGCTGAAGGCTTTTCTATTAACCGTAGCGGCAGTGTTCCTTGCTTGAATTTCTCTGTTCACAGATCTCCTCCAACACAACCCTCCAACTCCTGAAAGTCAAGAAACTTGTGGAAACGGCCAGTAAGGAAAACTAGTCACAAAATCAGGTCTCTGCCAGAGAACAGCCTGGATTTGAGACAACATCCTGACGGCTATGCCTGGCAAATGGCTGCATCACATAGAGACCACGCTCTGGCCCCGGTCTCTCCAAAATATTTCAGTTACTACCTTGTCACTATCTGTCACAGCGTTCAGGGGTCAGCTAACAGTCACTGCATCAGCTCTTCCTAAAGCTTGTCCCCTCAGAGTGCCTTTGGCCAGTAGCCACCAACTCCCATCTGGATCAGAAAAAGACGAAGACCTACCATAAGAAGCTATATTTTAGTTTTCAGACTTCTAGTACATTTTCACATAAAAAATGAATCAACAAAAAATTTATTCCACTGAAAACCAGGTCCTGCCTGGCAGGCGATTTAGCAGAATGTAACCACGACTATTTTCCAAAGAATGCTTTTCTGGGGACTTAAGCAGAGCCGATGTTATGACAGTTATGAGCTTTCTCCAAATTTACGGCTAGGGCATCTCCCAGACCACGGGGTCCTCTCCTGAACAACCTCTGTGCTCTAAGAACCAAGGACAGGCAGAGAGAAGATCTTGTTATGGAAAAGAGAGCAACATTTAAGAAATTCACACTTAAAGGGAACCACAAAACGATTTTTTGATTTTTTCCAGATTTTTTTCAACTCCTTGGCTACAGATGGCAAATTCTGGCCTGCCTTAGCAAGAAAAGAAGTAGCATACCAACATCTCCAAAAGCAGAGGATGAGAGGCCACACTGACACCTCCCTGTTGCATTGTCTTACTCAGTATAAGCTTGGGGACACAGTTTCTACAACACTAAGCCACGCAACAGATTAAAGGTAATCAAAGATGACAAGGTCAGATATCCCATGGCCGCAATCATTTGTGTGGTCTCACAGCTGGCAGATTTTTATTCCAAATAATCTAGCATGGGTTTTCATAAACCAGCAGTCCTGCAAGAAGCACACAAGTGTATTTGCGATGAGTTCACAAGACAAGAACACAGCTGCAGAAGAGGTCTAAACCATTCAGATTTAGTTTTCTTCCATTCCCCTAAAACACTGCTAAAAAAAAAAAGTTCTTTACATTATGCTTTTTAGTATTTCCAAAAGTGTAAGTGATGACAGAAGAACGAGTACCACACTAAGAAAGAACCAAGCTGATTAACAAATGTTTCTTATGTTGCCTAATAACACCTGCACCTATGAAGTGAGGTTCCATATGTTAGCAGAAGAGGTAAGAAATCAGAATTTATAGCTTTAATAAACATGAAACCTACCTTCGTTATTTCAAAGCTTCTACGAAACTACCCAACCTAAAACTGTCCTTTGAGTGCAAGGAGTACAAGAGAGCACGCGTTAGTCCAGCAATGTCTCCAGCGTCACGTTACACCGAGGGGTACAGCCTGTCCCTCGCTGCCAATCCCACAACTGCTGTATTTTCTCAATTTGACAGTCAATTTCAACAGATATCTGCAATGCATCTTCTGCTCAAATCACACGCTCGTCTAGAGAGGTTATGATACAGTTCTGCAAGATAAACTAAAGGCTACAATTAACTGAATGAAACCAAAATCATCTCCAGCCAAATACAGATAGAAATTTCTTCTGAGAGGCAAACAGGCTAGCGTCTCCTACCACTGTGCCAACGGGAATACCATGTGATGCTTAATTCACATATATGAGTCCCAAACAGCAAATAAAAAAAAAACGAAGATTGGGTTACACAAGTTGCAGCTATCACAGAACTGTAATAATCCTTCACAAAACACACACCAGTCTCTGGTGGGGATCATCACCAACTTCCACTCTACCAAGTCGACATTCAGCATGCATGACTCTGAAGGAAGACCTCCTGCCAGCTTGTAAGGGTAGAACTGCAGCCATGTAACCCTGCTTCATCCCCTACACCACTCATCTACATAGCTCCTCAATGTGGTGCAGATACGAGCAGAAACACAGCTCGTTCTGGATCAGCAGCTTGACACTGGCTGGAATAAGGCTGAGAAGTCTCTAAACGCGCCACATGCTAAGAAATCATCCGGCCTTTCTACTTTCCTTTGAGAAGTAATTCCTAACGAGGTGCACGTCAACGACCTACAGCACCAGCCATCTTCCAGAGGCCCAGTCTCAGTGCAAGGGAAGCGGAACTGACCACGGATGCAGCCAGACAGCTTTATGCGTTCCCTCCTCTCTCGCAGACACTGACCGACGTCCTCGCAAGCTCAAGGGGCTGCCTGCGTACCTTGTGACTGCATGCAGAGATAGAGGACAAATTGGAACAGAAGCAGCCATTATTTCTAATCAGCATAAACTATTTTTCCTGTAAGCTTCCATCACCATTAACCACTGTATCCGCCTTGCAACTGAGGAAAGGCAGTGCAATTAAGGGAGTAGAGGAATATACCTGAAACAGCACTGGGCATTAATAATATTTGGCCTATCATTTGTATCCATTATTTAAAATGTTAACAGACGATTTTGTCTCTCTTCTACCTCAGGAAAGCCATTCATTTCTCTCTATAAAAGTATGCATACACAAGTCAAATCACGTGAGTCTAATAAAATAGACTAAGCTCTAGGTTGCGTTGCAGGACATTTTTTCAGGCCACAAGTACTCAATGAAGCTTTCTTTATGCGTTCTCCAGGTTTAAGCACTTTTTAAAAATGTTGACAACAGAACAGCATCAGTGTTCCAGCATCAGACTCACCTGCTGTATCTAGAGATATCACACACCTCCATCCTCCTACCCACTGTTCCTTACTTACATAGACAAGGATCACAACAGGTCCAATGTCACATCCGAAACGTATGCTGTTGCTTGCTCATCTGACCTCTGCATCATTTTCCGAGCTGCTGCTATCCCACATGCAAGCTGGAGGGAGCAGACAGCTTGTTTATTAATTTACATTAACAGCATTCACCATAGTGCATGACTGGACCAGGCTCAGAAAATGCTATGAAACACTTTGCTTAAGAACACTCTTCACGGCATTAAATAATCTGATAATTCGGCAACAATTATATTTATGGATAATTCATGAAAATACGGAATAGCAAGAGGCTTCCTGGTAACCCAAAGAAAGTATCACCCTCTTGAACTGCCAGATTACATGACAATGAAGCTCCAACCTTTCTCCTAAATCTGCATAAATCCCCCCTTTTCTCCACAACACAGCCAAATTAGCCAAATAAAGGCAGGTTTTTTCAGGTTCTTGCGGGCACAAAACACAGAAATAGCTCACAGCAGCAGGAAAAGTTGGGGTCGACCCCTCTCCTTACTCCCCACAACCTCAGTCACCACCACTCAGACCATTCATGAAGCCTTTCCAGCACACCAGGGCAACTGAAAACTGACTCAGTGAACTATGTGGATGGCTCTCTGTCAACTCAGCATGCCAGGGTACCCAGCGAGCAGGGATAAGACAAGACGGCAGCAGGCAGATTAGTTTAGGCTACAAGGAGTATCACAACAGTATCGTTCGTTATGGCTAAAATGATCTTACAACAGATGAAAGCACTGGGCTCCTGATTTTGGCAAGACAAGAAAACTGAAAAACGCTAGTCAAACAAAACACAGATTCCTCCTGGATTAGCTGGTGGGATCACTGCAGCAAATATTGGGGTGACGAAGAAAGATGGAAGGAAGAAAGTGCGACCACAGATCTGGAGCAAGGACAGAAGAAAAGCTCTTCATAATAGAAAGACTGCATAACACGATTTTTTTTTTCCTCAATTAACAGCAGCATTTTTGAGGTGGCACTCCAGCAAATCTGCTCACCTGTGACGCATAGCTTATCACTGGGCCAAATTTTTCCCCACTGCTCTACACCACACCACTGCACCATCTGCTGTTGCTTCCACCAGACAAAAACACCATAGAAAAAAAACTACCAGAAAACCTATTCCCCAAGATCTCAATCAATGAGATTGTTGGGTCAAGACAGAAGATTTCAGCCTGAAGCAGGCAGTAACGAGAAATGTGACTTTCACGAGCTGGTGTCCAGCAGAGGATGACTGAGCTCACGGCACAGAGCTGAGCAACCTTAACTGCGGCTTGCAGCTCTTGGAGCTTGGACCTGAAAACAGAGGGGATATACCAGGCAATACCAAAGTGATTTAACAGACACGACTGTCCTTTTACGTTTTAAGGCCTTTTTGACCGCTTGCTAATTTTACCTAAGCAGTCACCAACAATTTTTTATTATTATTATTTTTAACAAGCGCGCAGTAAAACCCTGCACAAACCTTAAGGGGTGTTTTAACACAACACAGCTTGGACCCACGTCACGGGATGGTGCTTGGCCAGTGTCCACAGGCCAGAGGAGTCAGTAGGGTCACAGAAAACCCGCCCCATATCCCACCAGGGCCTCAGAGCACTCTGGGGGGACCCAACAATCCCACCCCACACTCCACAACCAGGAAAAGGATCACCCGGGGCACCCCAAAAACCTTTCCCTGCTCCCCACAGTGCTAGAGGGCCACTATAACCTCACAGCATCCTTAGGGAACCCTAAAGCCCCTTCCAAACACCAAAGTACCACTGCGGCTTCCCAGAACTCTTAGGGGACCCAATGATCCTGCCCCACACCCCATATGGTGCGGGCACATCCCAGCCTCACAGTGCTCCTAAAGGAGCCCTAGAACCTCACCCACAGCACCGAGGGATCACCAGAGCTTCACAGCACCCTCAGGAGACCCTAAGACGCCCCCCTGCTCCCCCACAGGAACCCCATGGCACCCCTGAGGGATCCTAAATCCTATCCCACACCCCAAAGGGAGAGTGGTCACCAGACTTCACAGCACCCCTGAGGGAACCCCCTCGTCAAGGGGTCGCCACGGCCTCACAGCAACCCTGGAGGACCTCACAGCACCCCTGGAGGACCCCACGGCCCTACCCCACAGCCAGAGAGCCCCCCCACAGCCTCACCGCACCCTCAGGGCGCCCCAAAACCCCAATATACGAGGAGAGCGATCACCACGTCCTCACAGCACCCCCACCCCGCTCAGCGACTGCCCTGCGAGAAAGCACCCCCTCAAAAGCCGCTCGTAGAGGAGAAAAGCGACCCGAAAGGGCCGCACCGAAGGCGGGAAGGAGCCGCGTCCCCCCCACCCCCCCTTCTCCTCCCCTCACTCACCCGCCCCGCCATCTTGTCGCTGCGCTCAGCCCGCAGCGCCGCCTCTCAGCCGCTCCGCAGCGCCGGGCCCGCCCCGGAGCCGCCATGGGGCGGCGCAGCGCAGGCGCCGGGGCCCGGCGGTGGGCCGGGGGCTGCGGGCACCCGGAGGGTGCCCGCAGCCCCCGGCCCACCGCCGGGCCCATGGCTTCTCCGTCCCCAGGGGCTGGAGAGTCGGCCCACGGCTCCGAAGTAGGGTAAAAACCACTAGGCAACAGCAGGGAAGTGAGGAAATGTAGAGAGAAACAAGCCCGCAGACACACAGGGCGGTGCAGCAGGAGGTGCTCCAGGCACGCCGCACAAGTTCCCCTGCGGCCTCTGGAGAGGCCCCTGGTGGAGCAGGCTGTCCCCCTGCAGCCCGTGGGTCCCCGGCGGAGCAGGTGGATGTGGTCTGGAGGACGCTGTGGTCCATGCAGAGCTCCCACGGGAGATGAAGCCCGTGGAGAGGAGCCCACGCAGGAGCAGGGGGCCTGCGGGGAGCCGCTGCCCGTGGGGGACCCGTGTTGACGCAGCTGGGCCCCTCCACTCTGCCTTTGTGAGGCCCCACTTGGAGCACTGTGTCCAGGTCTGCGGCCACCAGCACAAGAAGGGTTTGGATCTGTTAGAACGGGTGCAGAGGAGGCCACAAAGATGCTCAAAGGACTGGAGCAGCTCTCCTATGAAGAAAGGCTGAGAGAGCTGGGGCTGTTCAGCCTAAAGAAGAGAAGGCTCCGGGGTGACCTCCCTGCGGCCTTTCAATACTTAAAGGGGACTTATAAAAAAGATGGAGAGCGACTCTTTGCTCAATCAGATAATGACAGGATACGGGGGAATGGTTTTAAACTAAAAGAGGGGAGATTTAGATTAGAGGTTAGGAGGAAATTCTTCACTCAGAGGGTGGTGAGACACTGGAACAGGTTGCCCAGAGAGGTTTTGGATGCCCCATCCCTGGAGGTGTTCAAGAACAGGTTGGATGAGGCCATGAACAACCTCATCTACTGTGTGGCATCCCTGCCTATGGCAGGCGGGGTGGAACTAGATGATCTTTGAGGTCCCTTCCAACCCAAGTCATTCTATGACCCCGTGGTACAGACATGTATTGGAGGAGTTCTTGAAGAGCTGCAGCCTGTGAGAAGCCCACATAGGATCAGTATGGAGTTCCAGCCCCGTGGGAGAGACCCCACGCTTGAGCAGGGGAAGGGAGTGACCATGAAGGAACAGCGGATGAGGAAGTGTGCTGGGCTGACTGCAGCCCCCATTCCCTGGGCTGCCCAGGGGAAAGAGGTAGAGAGGAAGGTGGATGGGGGACAAAGGTGATTTTTAAGTTTGCTTTTTGTTTCTCACTGCTCTACTGCTAGTACTAAGCAATAAATCATATTAATCTCCCTCAGCTGAGTCTGTTTTGCCTGTGACAATAATTGGTAAGGAATCTCCCAGACCTTATCTCAACCCGTGAGCCCTTTACATCATATTTTCCCCTCTCTTCCTTTGAGGAGGGGGAGTGAGAGAGCAGCACTGGGGGCTGGCTGGGTGCAGCAGGAGGTCAGCTGGCTGCAGCAGGGGACACGCAGGGCTCAGAGACCTTTCACATCTCCAGGCCCCTGGACAAGGAGTTTTAAAGAGTTTTCAATGAGCAGTTTCACAGTTCTTTGTGGAATAAGAGGGACTTTAATCTTTCAAATTGCTGCTAGTAGGCAGTGCATCATTTAGCAGCAGATAGTACTTTAAATGGGATGCTGTGGCATTCTCCAATAATTGGTAAATCCAATTACTTACCTTTTCTTGAACTGCCTTTCCATTCAACTGCATATGGCTTATACTAACGGCATCTTGCCATGCTTTGGTTTGTGTTAAAACTTACAGGTGGGTGCAATCAGAAAGCCAGATAAGAGGAGTTTAGCGCTGCTACTCCAGTCTCATACCATGTGCTGGAGCCTGGAGTTAAGCCCATTCTTTGGCAGGGAGTGCCAGGGGCTTGTAAAGCCAGTTGCTTGGCCTTCACTCCTGACATGGCTGTCTTCTGCCCATGCAAGTCTTGCTTCTACAAGCAGCTGGCGTAGTCTGGTCCAATTTGAGTACTCGCTGAATCTTGGCAACCAGACTTCTGGATATGGATCTGCATGGGGGCCCCCCATCCTGGGATTTGGCTGAAACAGTGCTTCACTCTTAAGAACAAATCATATCGGGTAAACTGTCTCACACTGAGAGATGAAGAGAGCTGCATCCCCCAGTGTAATGTTCCGCGGGAGAATGAAATTCCAATTATGGTCTTTTGTCTTGACTTTGCTTTGAAGGAGGAAGGCAGCAAACAGTTGGACTCCAAAGCAAGGTTCAATACTGTCTCCAAAGCTGACCTCAATGGCCTGGAAATCAATTCTGGGCACGAGTTCTAGTGCATTAGCAACCTGTTACATCAACTTCCTGTGCAGGGCTTTGACAACATAATAAAATATTAATATTGATTTAACTGCCAGTTAGCTGCCTTGAACAGGTAGTAATGTCAGTGGTAACAGAGTGGGGAATGCAGACCTCATGCATGGGGAAAGCGGGGGTCCCTTCAGCAGGCAACTGCAAGCTGGTGCTCTAAGAATCTCCAACTAAGAACTGACAGGTATGGCTGCAATTTGCTGTGTATTGTCGGTGGACATGAGCTCTGCCGAGTTAGATGCTTTACAAGGAACATCAAGACTATGGAGATAAAAGCAGCAACTAAAAACATTTTGCAGTGGCTGTATTGCAAACACCTGCAGTAGTGCTAATAGCCTGTCAGCTTAGGGGAGGTATCTGCTGGGCAGTTCTTGTTGGTGGGGGTTTGCTTCGTGGCCTCAGTTAAATGTGAAACCAGCTGTGAGGCCGACATGTAAAAAACACCAGTCAGATGAAACAGCATTTTCCTCTGCAGTTGGCAAAGCTGCCTGGTCTGAAGGGTCATCCTTGCAGGAGTCAGGTACCATGCTGCTGCACCGCCAGCCATGAACTCTGGCTAAACAGCGTAACGGGGGGGATTTCTCAGCACTCTGAGCTTCCCAAAGCTCTCTGCCCTATGGCCTTGAAAAGTCTTTTACAGAAACAAGCACAGGAAATATGACCTCTGCATCTGCAGGGAGATAGATAGTCCTGCTATGGACCGCTCAACACCTCACAGCCAGCCTATAGCACAGTCTCGTAACATGTAAGACCCCAGCTGAAGTCCAGGCTGCTGGGCAGACTTCAATTTGCAGCAACTCTTCCTACCTAAACTGAATGTGCTTATGGCTCCTGATAAATGATTTTGCAGTGTGTGCAGCCCATTTTAATGCACTATTGCACTAACTTAGTAGGGAATTTGGAGTCTCCAAGACAGAAAACGCTGGTTAAGTCATGTAAAATCTGGCTGCTGGCAGGTAATACCTGTTGAGTCCCTGCTCTGCCCTTACACAGCCACTAACTAATCCACCAGGGCAGCCTTTCTGGCCCAGCTCCTCCAGAATCAGGCCTGGGCACTACAGTGCCCCCAGCTCCAGCAAATGGCAGAAGAGTGCTCATGGCACTGGGACCTGTGGGTTAAGCCTTGGAAAACCAGTGCCAGCCTGGTTCACTGATTGTTACTGCTCTGGATGGATAGAAGGGATGGAGCAATGGGTGAATGGGAGGTGGAGGTAGATGGAGATGAGGAGAGAAGGGTAGAGGGAGGGGAATAGGTGGAGGGGTTGAACTGAGGAGAAAGGGAGAGAGGGCTGGAGGTGGATGAGTGCACAGGGAGGCAGGAATCACCATGATCGTTCTTGGTGCATTAGGGACAGCACCAGGAGCCCTTCCCTCCATCACCCTCCTGCTCCTCCCCAGCAGGGCCTGCAGCTCCTGGGGCTCTACCTGGCCTCTGTCTGTGTAGTCCTGTGGCAAGGGAGGAAGGATCCTGCTCCAGTTCGAGCTCCAATCTCCATGCAGAGGCCTGGGAAGGAGGCCTGGAGGCTGCTGGAGGGCAGTGGCTGCTTGGGCTTCAGGATGGGATCTGGGGAACAAGAGGGCACATAAGGGAATGGCAAGGGTAGGGTGCCAGCTTTGTCACTTGGCCTCTGTTTCCCCATATTTCGCCTTTTTTTTTTTTTTAAGGAAAAAAAAAAAAAAGGCAAATCTTCCCAAACTAAACACTATGGCTGCACAAGTTTCTCTTCAGGTCCAAGACCAAAGATGTTCCCGGCCCCCCGTTTGGCCCAGTGCTCCAGCCACAAGTTGCCTCCCAAATTACCAGGACTGCACCTTGGGGAGCTCTGAACATAGAGCTGAGCCTGCTCGGAGCAGGGTAGTGGAAAGCACTCCAGAGCCTTCGCCAGGGCATGCCCCAGAGCTCTGCCCCACAGCCGGCCTTTCCGTGGGGCAGGGAGTGAGGGCTGATGCTGGAAAGCCGTGAATGTGACAGAACCAAGACCTTCCCCACTCACCCTGCGGTCTCCCCAGGCGAAACCTCTCGGTCAGGCAAACACACCTGCGTCCTGAATCCCAGGGCAGGCAGGATGGCTCCTGTCCCTGGTGAGCTTGGGGAGGCACAAGGGGCAGGATCAGGCCCACCACAGAGCGTTTTGCAGCAGCCGGGCTCGTCCCAGTGACCTGCCCGTGAACCTGCACAGGGCCAGGCTGCGGTGCGCTGAGGGGAGCTGGAGCGCTGGAGGCGAGCTGGGCAGGGAACGAGAGAGATGCATCCAAACAAGCGCTCGCAAGTCATAAGAAAACATTCGGGCCTCTATCCAAAAAGAGTCATCGTGCGGTTACGGCAGCAAAAACGGCATCCCTAGATTGCACAGAAATAGCTGGAGCAGTGAAAACCAAGCTGGGTTTGGTTTCAGGGCTTTTAGGTGTGTGGTTGCTTTTTTTTAGGCACGGTGCAGCGGGCGCTGGGGGGGTGCCCACCGACCCGACCACCCGGGGCAGGGCCCCCAAGGGCGGGCAGGGGGCCCCGGGAATGCTCTGCTGCCAGTGCCTGTAACACAGCAGCCACCGGGGGCAGCGCCTGAGGGGGGGGGGGCAGCGCCTGAGGGGGGGGCAGCGCCTGGGGGGGGGGGGGGGGGGGGGCAGCGCGAGGCCGCCCAAACACCGCTGCCGCTGTCTCCGGGTAAAAATTTCCTTCGCGGGCCCTCATAGGCCGGCCGGCAGCCGATACGGGCGGGAGGACGGAGCGAGCTCATTTCTCACTGGCTATTCCTCGTCAGGCAGGAGCCAATCGAAATACAGCCCCGTTTCCCCGTAGCTCGCCGCCTGCTCTCGAAGCCCGAGCAGCCGCGTGGAGAAGAGGGGCGGTCACGCGGCGCGGGGAGGCGCGAGGAGCCAGAACGGCTCCTCATTGGCCCGCTCCCTCAGGAGCCGGCCAATCGCGTCGGGCGCGCGGGGCGGGGCCGGCGGTTGCCCCGGCGGAGGCTAACGGCCGCCTCAGGACTCAGGAGCCGCCATGGCGGTGCGGGGCAGGGGCGGCCGCGCCGGGGGTCGGTAGTGCTGGGGGCCGGGAGGCGCCGTCCTGGGCACCCATGGAGGTGAGGCGAGCGGCAGGGTGGCCAGGAGAGCCCGAGGACCCGGCCGCGGGGCCCGGGAGGCCGGGCCGCCGCACTTCTCCTGTCAGAACCCCAGCAGGCAGCGAGGGAATTGGGGTGCCGGTAACGGAGCGGGGCCGGGGGCGGGCGAGGCGCTGCGCTGTGCCCCGGTGGGGCTCCTGTCACCAACCCGCTTCCCTCAGCCCCCTCAGTGCTGGGGCTTGGCCGCGGGCACTGCCTGTGAGGGGTGCGGGCTGCCGGTACTGGCAGGAGGCGCTGCAGAGCTGAGCTCCAAACAGCCATGTAAAAATTTATTTGGGAAAATTGGGGGTTGGGGGTGGGGAGGTGTAACCCGTCTGCAGGAGCTTCCCTTGCCCCTGTGTGCCCCTGTGCCCCCTCGTTCTCTGAGATCACACACCATGCGAGTACACAGTAAGTGCTAGGTGACCCTCCTGGACGAGGAGATTACTGAGGAGAAAACATGGCGTAATTTGGATTAAAAAGTCACAGTTTTTCACACTGGTTCTGGCTTTGTGTGTTCACACAGTTGTAAAGTCTGAAGAAACCAATGTGTTAAAATACATTAGTGTAATTGCTGTGTAAACTAGAAGGAAGCTCGTGCTGCAGACCGCGTTTTCCTGTCATGGACCTATAGATAAAACATTTTAGAGAGGAGGGCTAATTCCAAGTAATTTCGGAATGTTAGCACTGTCAAACTTGTACGTTTTCTGAATGTAGTAAGCATTACAAATGGAGGGAAGAGCAACAAAGCTGGTGAAGGGACTGGAAAATGAGTTGTGAGGAGCAGCTGAGGGAGCTGGGGCTGCTTGGTCTGGAACAGGAGGCTGGGGGGAGGCCTCCTCGCAGTCTGTAGCTCCTCACAGGAGGTGGCAGTGAGGTGGCTGCCGATCTCTTTTCTCGGGTGACAAGTGCTAGGATGTGAGGCAGCAGCCTCAAGTTGTGCCAGAGGAGGATTAAATTGGATGTCAGGACAAATTTCTTCACAGAAGTGGTGGTGAGGCATTGAGCAGGCTGCCCAGGGATTGGTGGGGTCCCTGTTCCTGGGGGTATTTAAACCCATCTCTTAAATGTGTCTCACACATCTCTTAAATGTGTGGATGTGGCGCTTACAGACACATTGTAGTGATGGGGCTCAGCAGGGCAGGCTGGGGGTTGGGCTGGGTGATCATGAAGGTCTTTTCCAACCTAAACGAGCCTATGATTCTAGGTGCTCCAGTAATATTTTAAACATTATGCAAATAACTTCATTTCTGTATTTCTGAACTAAGGGTGTTTTTTTAGCAAGCCAGTTGGATTTTAATTTTAATTTTGTTGTGTACCTCAGTGTTCTGAAAAAGGGAAGAAATGCTGAAGTTTTCATTCTGTTTTCATTGCCTTTTCCCACTGGCTGCCTCTTTCTGAGCACATCCAGTTTGGCAGTGGGGCAGGGGTTTCCTAGGTGGAGGTTGTTTCCCCGAGTTAGAGAACGGGGCACATTTCCCCAGTATCTCACAGTGTGTGCATTACAGTGAAATTATAGCTCCTGAAATCTGAAAATGCATGTATGTGCGGTTATGTAGCACAGCATATCCAATAAGAGCAGCAATGAAAGGATCACTAAAGACAAGAGGTGTCATGTGGTGCATAGATAGCCAAACAACCTGTCTGCTCTTGCTGTTCAGAAGCCTAGCGGAGAACACAGGTTTCCTCTTTACCTGCACCTCCTCTGTCTTTAAGCACCTTGTGAATTTCTTGTGGTTGTTGGATCAAACTTGGATCTGAGAGTAAATCTGAAAGTGTTAAAATGACGTTATGTAGAGCTAACTCGAGGGCTCAGATGAGCAGAATCCACAGGTAAGTGAAAATGTTAAGAGAAGTTAAAGTTGGTATAAGATCTACAACTCTCAGGTCTACGTGTAATTATGTCCTCTTTGTTTTTTCCCCCTTGTCTTGCATAGCCTAAAGTTGCGTGCAGAGGTGGCAGTTGCTGCTGGAGTAGCACGGAAGCTGGCGGGAGGCTGACTGATGCATTCAGTAGCGTAATGACGGGCTCTGGCTCACTGTATGGTTGCTACAAATCACAGGTTCAGTTGATTATAAATCATTTTTTTTATATCTTTGTAAGAGTTTTGGTTGTTTGTAAGCAAAACAGTCAAAAATACTTCTAATATAGTTTCTTATACTGGAGAACACCAATTACAGTGTTTGGTTTGTTCATACTAAGTGTCTGCGGTAGTGATGCCCACCAGAAAGGACAGTGACTTTTTTAGTACAGTCACGATAAAGGCTGTTCGCTTGTGTATCCCATCTTTTCCTGCCTCACTTCTGTTGTCAGCTTTTGCCCGATACCACCTGCTGTGCTGGGATAGATTTTGAAAGCTTCCCTGTCATCCCCGCTGCACCCAGAATTCCAAGAAAACTCCCCCTAAGAGAGACTTCAATTTGAGAATAACAGAATAACTGCAGAATAGCACAGGGCGTTCTACCCCTTCTCTCCCTCTCATAGTTCATGAACTTCCCATAAACCTGCTTTGTTTATTTTGCACTTTGTCCCTCTGTTTCATCCCAAACATCTCAGAAATGGGGCTGACAGTACTGGAAAGAGAGGGAAAGGACAACAGATGGGTTCCGTTTGAACATTTCATGGTTTTAGAGGCAGAGTGGCAGAAGACACAAGCATTTATGTAGAAAGCTGATAAATATGTGAGAGGCAGCATTAACCAACAAGAGAGACTGTGGAGCAAAAAGCAGTGTGGGAGGAGAAATTAGGACTTCAGCTGCAGATGTGCTAAATGTAGCTGAATAAGTCATGGAAGAGTTAACCACTGGCATGCTGAAATGTGGAGTGTTTAGGGCCAGCAGAGGGAAATGGGTTTAGAGTAAAGGGACATCTGGAGCTAAAAAGTAGTTGTTGAAGTTGCTTGTATTGAGCTCACCTGGATTAAAAAAATTAAAAGTCACGGGAGCAAAATCAAGAAATTGTGACTGAAAGGAGAGTTAAAGTCAAAAACAACAAAATGTAAGGATGAAGGGAGGGGATTAGGACTTGGTTAGAGGGTGTCTAATGAAGCATTAAAAAAAAGATTGAGATATTATGAAGTATATTATCTCAGTGTGAGAGATGAAGGAATAGTGTTGAGGAAGATAATGTTTCAATATATGCTTTGTTCTGCTGTTAGCATAAACATTTGTAACAAAGTGAGGAACAAATGACTATTCTAAAGAAAACTGGGAAGAAGCAGCAGCTTAGATCTTGCAACAGGTATTTGAGTGGCATGCCATAGAGTCCAAGCGTTCACATAAACCAGCCTGTTGAGCAGGAGGATTAGTCTGGCCAGTAGGAAGCGCCGTGATAGTTACGTATACTAGATTTCTTTTCATTTTGCATTTCATAGCCGTAAAGTTTATGGCTGACATGGCCTGGAATTTGTACTTCTATGCTTATCTGCACCGGGCAGTAGCCAGTAGCAGGAGTTACTTTTTGACATAATGCTACAACCATGTGGTTTGCTTTTTTCTCGTGATCCGGGTACTCCAGGGGTAAACTCATTTACAACCTGGTAGGATGATGAGATGACAATTTGATTTAATATTACAATTTATAATAAGTGTTTCATATTAAAATCAATGCTTTTATTGTATATAAAATGCAGAATGAAGAAAATGTAGACCTACCTCAGACCTACAGTTCTTCCCTTTCAACATCAGAGTACTCTGCACCTGCGGACCCTTCCCTTTTATATGCACCGTGGTCTGTGTATGGAGATGACAATAAGCAGTCTGCCACTTCCCAGATTAATATGAAGTCCAGGTAGTCAGTTTTAACAGAGATCATCTGTGTTGAAGGAATAGATTTTTTTTGTTGTTGTTGTTTTGTGTGATTTAAATCTAATGAAGTATTTAAAACAAAGTAATTATTTTATTTGATATGCAATTTGTTCTCAGAATTCAGACTGAAAGGAATGATTATGGCAGTGAAACAGATTTATATGGTCTAGTGTCTAACATCTTGGAAGAACAAGATAAATCGCAGCCATATTGTGCTGAGGGGTGAGTAGGTTGCCGTGCGAGCGCTATTGTCATTCTCTTTCTCTGACAAAAACTACCCTCACTGATCTGCGTCTGCTTTCTATTTGTCATCTTCATGTCAGCTGTTAGCAAGCAAGCCCTCATATTCCTCATATTCTTCACCCTTCTTTCACCCTAATCTTCTAAGTATTTTACTTGTGAGAGTAGCTTAGTACCTTTTGGCTTTCTGGTATTTATGGAACTCTTTTAATAGACGTTTTTAAATAAGTTCTTAATGAGCCTTCTGGAAATGCTGTATTAAAGCAAATCTCCTTGAGTGTATGCCTTGGCTTATTTTTTTAGATCAAGATTGGGTTCAGGCTTTAGGTTCTTTATTAATAAATTTCAAGTCACAGAAAGAATACACAAAAATAGAAACAGTACTCTTTCACACTCTTGAATTGGCAGGAGGGAAGAGTATTTCTTTATGTATGTGCCCCTTAAGCAATATTTATATATCTAAATGTTATATTGATTATGCCGATGTTCTAATGCTGTAAGAAACCATTAGATAGTTGCAATAACTTGACACAGAGCAATTCAGATCCCATTTTTTTTCTGAATCTGAGCATTCTAGATTTAAAGGATAAGAAAGGAAACCCATTTCTCAAGGTTCCCAAGTCAGGCACCATTCTTCCTTCCCGTCTTCCCCAAACAGCTCTACTGGTTTCTCTCTGTTTGCTGAGTTATGTGGCTGAAGTGAAGGAAGACTTTAGAGAGAGTCAGTCTCGATCAAAATATGTACCTAGTAATTCCTTTGCTTTAGCCAGTTTTGACTGGATTTCTGTTCTCAGTACTGCCAAATTTGGCTGGAACCAGCTACGGTTCCATTTTTCACTTAGCTGGTTTACAGCTTTCCTTGACACATAGTGTTTGTTCCTGTGTTAATCCATGGTGATTAGTGGAATGAAAGGAAATTTGCTGAGAAACCTATTTTTAGTGAGTTGATTTACCTGTAGGAAGCAGTGTAAGCCAGTGTGAAACACAGGCGATTCAGAAGCAGGAAGCAAGATGATACACAGAAGCATTTTGTCTGGAGAACTCAGTCATGGCTTTGAAGGCTTGTGGGTAGTTTGAGCAGTATGATAATCTTAACCTGTTTCTCCACCAGGAATATGTTGGCGATAATGCATAGTAAATACTTGGAAAGAATTGGTTGAACGTATTTGGTGTGCATGCATCACTTGAGGCTTGCAGGCATTGTACATGGCTCCCAAGCTGTATGGGTTGGTTTAGGCAAGCCAGAATTAGCTGTCTAGTCCAGGTACGGGAAGCTCAGCAGGTTACAGTAGTAGATAGAAGTTGGAGAAAGAGATCCTTTAATCAATTAAGAGAAATGGTTGGGGGAGAATTGGATGCTTAAACCTTTTCCTGCATTTGGGAATGGAAGAGGAGCACCACGGACAGAATCTAACCATGTATTTGTTTTTCAAGGAGTTGCTCTTCCAGCTTAAAGTCAGTATGGCCCATGAATGCAACCAGAATCGCAGACCACCATGACTTGTCAGAAACTAAAAGACCAGTTGTTGCAGCTGTCTCGCAACAGGGTTTTTATAGTAGTGAATCCACATCTGCTGCTGAAAAACAGTATTTGCAAAGTGGTAATCTTGCATCACAACAAAAAGTAGATGAATGTTATGACGGGTTTACTGGTATAGACCTTGAAGAGCAATGGTTATACTCTCCTAAAAATGAGCATGTCAACTGTTGCAACATGCAGACTAACGAGAATATTAAGACAACACCCATATATCAGAACTATCCATATATAAAGAACACCTTTACACCTCAGGTTGGGTACTTAGAAGTAATTAAAGACTCAGGAGCTGATGCTTACTCCTACGGAAGAGAGAAGGTCTGTCCCAAAGGAGCAGATATGCAGTTGCACCAAAAGCGGGCAGAAACATTTCTTCCACAGTTTCACAGATGCAACGAAAGTATGGATTATAGCAGATACACTGAGTATTGTCATTCTAGTAAAGCAAAGCCTAACAAGAGCACCAATTGTAGCCTCCAAGAAAATAAGAAGTTAGTAAATGGAACAACTGAGGCATCATTTCTGGACACAGAACCCTATACCAAATTATTTCAAGTTAAATCAGGTACTCAGAAAAAAATAGAAGATACAATTCCAGATCAGCAGAACTTTACATTTCCCAAGGCTGCAGGACTTCTATCAGAAAAACAATTTTCCAATGAGCCTTCATTCTGCACTGATCTGGGACAAAAATTTGACTATGGACTAAAATCTCTTGCAGCTTGTCCAGGAAATAGTGACTGTGCAAATGGTGTAGATAAGCAGCAGTTTTCCAGGTCTGATCTTCAGAATTCTGAATACTGTAAATCAATTCCTTTACTACCAAACTCAGCAAACACTTCAGCAGGTACTAATATAAGGCCAACTTGGATGAATGTTCGAAGTAGAACCACTGCTTCTGTCCCATTTCAGAGCCCAAGTCCTTCGGTGAAACTGAATAATCATTTATCTGCTTTTCCAAAAAAATTCAGTCATCCTCATGATTCTTTTCCGTTATCATCTTCAAACTTCCCTTTAAATAGTAATTTATTTCATAAGTACTGTCAAGATAATCCTTCCTTTTTTTCAAGTCTTGATTTTGGTTATAATGCTTCAGAACGAGCTCAGTCTGCTTCTTATGTGGAAGCACTGGTAAAGTCTGGAGAAGAGAATCTCATTGACTATCTGAATGACAAGAAATTAAAGCAACCAAATGGATTCTGTGAAAATTACTCAGCTCAGCAGTTTGGGATCATTGAAAATCTGAACAAACACTGTTTTCAGTTGAAGCCACAGAGTGGACATTACGATCTGGAAGGACAAAAACATGCAGGCAGTTTGTTGCAGAACATGTACCAAGGTTCAGTGGAGTCTCAGGGGCAGTTTAGTCTCAGGCAGGGAAGCGGAGACAGTAATGCTATCAACCATCTGACTCGCCTGCAGGCCTCCAGCTTTCCCAACAACTGCATGATGGGTGACTTGAGACGTAATCCGCAGCTTGGTTCAAGCGCATTCCCCTTGAGATCAGCTCGTCCATTTGGCCATTCAGTTGTCCCTCTGATGGAGTCTTACGACTTGTTCTCCGGTGATGATTTAAATCGCTTCTATCCTTACTTTAATGATATGACGTATGGTGACAGCTCTTTTTCGGGTTTTGTACCAGCATTTGGATTTCAAAGGCAAGTTAAAACCCGTTGTGGGCCTGCCAGCGAGCTCCATCTTAGACTAGAAGAGTGTTATGAACAGTGGAGAGCTTTGGAAAAAGAAAGAAAAAAGGTAAAGGAAAAAAAAGTATGTATATTAATATGCCATAGCACAGATTTAATTTAGATCTCATCATACTCAAAGGTCAGACCCATTAGAGAACATGGATAGTTCTCACTGTTATGAGTTAAAACACTTAAAGATTTTGCTTCCATATATATTTGAGATTGAATACAGAATTTTTGAAGTTTTATAGCCTGCTTTGGAGCATACCCAATGTTATACTGCATGTTACACCTAGAGCAGGAATTTGGTGGCGTTTTCAGTTTCTCTTTGGGGATCAGGGAAAGGTTTGTTGTATGACGGAAAAAAGAAATACACTCTAGCACAAGAAATAATGCATTTGGAAACTTGCAAGGCAGATACATTAATTATATTTTGAATTAGGACTAAACATCAGTCCTTTCAAGAACTGTAGTTCTTTCAAGGGGTTCTTCTCACTTCCTGCTTCCCTGATGTTTAAAACCTAACATATATTGTGGGAAGTGTTTTTTGTTTTTCTCGAGAAACTGAAGAAACAGTAACATTAAAACACTTAAAAGCTTCAGACAATTCTGTGGGAAGCAGTTTCCTTACTTACAGCAGTTGCCCTTTTTGGTGATCAGCTTAAGTGTCTCAGGCTCCCATTGTTAAATGTAAAAGCTGTCTTAATTTCTCCAGCTTAGGTGATACGGAAATTCAGAATCAATCTGGAACCATCATTTTCTCTGAGGGAATTGTGACCAAATGTAACCAGGGAGTAGTGGGGGCTGGCCATTTGGTTGTTAGCTTCTCTGTGGAACTACCGGGACTGTTGTCCCAGTCCAACAGAATAAATTTAATGGGGATGTAATGTAGATTTTTGCAAAGCAGTTCATGGCAAAAGCCAGTTGTTGCTTCGAATAGAGTGGTTAGAGGGAAATGCGGTTGGTGTCTGCATGGAAAATGCAAAAGAGAAAGAGTTGAAAGGTGCATGCTGAGAAGTACATGGGGACTGGAGAAAATGAGGCTGCAACCTTGCCTGGACCACCACCAAACTATCTTAAGAAAGGCAACTTTAAAACAGATTTAGTTAGGTCTCTGTTGTTACAGGTGTCCCAGAGTGACATAGTACTGGACTGAACGAGATGGAAATTTGAAATTTTGCAGTCAGTTTTCAAAGTAATTTTCTTACAGGTAAATAAAACTTGATTTGGCATAAAGCAACAACAACAAAAAAGCCTACACTTTGTGCGATTTGGCAAAACTGTACAAAATCTAGGTTAATTGCTGACTTAGGCAATTTTTTTGGATGAGGTGTATACCCGTTTGCCCATTCTTTTTTGCCTTGTAGTTCTAGCTTGCCTCCATATTATTTATAGAAAAAAAAATTATACAGTCTGTGATCGGAGTGAGGTGTGGCACTTCTGCGTGCCACATATACACCACACGTTATCTTGCCATAATTACTCTATTTGAACTGCTTTGAGTTAGCTGGGTGTTCATTTAACGCAGGTGATTGTCATACCAAATGGTTAAATCCCAAGTGTCTGAATCTGCATTATCTACTTCAGAAAATCCAAAACCCCAGGGAAAAAATATTGTGCTTCTTACACTTCTTGCTTCTATAATAAAGCACACCTCGCAACTTACATTCTTAGGAAGTTATCTTTTGTTTTCCTGCAGACTGAATCAGCTCTTGCTAAGAATTACCCAGGGAAAAAAGTTTCCAGTACTAACAACACCCCAATTCCAAGGCTGACATCAAACCCATCAAGAGTTGATCGCTTAATTGTGGATCAGCTACGTGAACAAGCCAGAGTGAGTTGTAGAAAGATTAAAAAAACCTGTTGTACTTATCACGTGGATCTTAGACTACAGAGTAAGATATGTAAATTTATCAGAGCAGCTTTTCTCCAAATAGCTTTGTTCTTAAAGGCTGTGCAGGGAATAATACTTCAGCAGGTACAGCTAGAATTTTTACAGCTCCAGGTTCAATGCTCTGTTAGCAGAGAACCCACTGAGTAGCTGAGGCTCACGTTTACCTATGTACATGTGAGGTGTGTTTTCTAGTTCAAAAGCGTGCATGCCATGCCAGAAATCAATCTAATCTAGCCAAACTGCTTGCACGGCTCTGAGATGTGCCTGCATTTTGAGCTTTTCTGTTTTGAACACCTCTTTTGCCCCTGCTCAGCAGAAAAATGTTTGTTGTGGATTTGTACACACTCTATTAAGAGGAAGCACTTGTGAAAAAGCAGGTGTTTATTAACGTTTATAAGACATTGACATATTTGCTTAAGAGTCTTGTATATGTGTTAGTGCAGAATGTTTATCTGATGCGGCTTTAGACTGAATTTCTACACCATTAATTTACTTTTTAAGCCAAACAGCCACGACCTGTAAACGAGGCTGGTGTTTGGGCTGCGTGTGGCTCTGTGGCCAAACGATGGTGCCAGTGTGCAGCGTCGTGCTGCTTTGAGAGGCTGCAGCCTGTGCAGAATTCTGCCAGGGAGACCAGAGGGAGGAGACAAACACACACAGCGCCTATCTGCACGCTGCCAACAGAACAGCGACGGCCTGATCCGGCCGTTCTGAGGCAGAGAGGCCGGAGCCAGGCTGCCGGTGCTGCAGAAGGAAGAGAAATGTGGGCTGAAAGCAGAGACGCTGCAGCTTGTCCCTGCTAAGGGACGTGAGATTAAAGGCGGTGGCTGTTGTTCTGAAAAATGCTGTTTTTTGGAGGAAGCAGTGCGACTGAGCTCAGCTGCTGCCGAGGCAGCGGTGCTAAGGCGCAGTCTCACCAGTCTTGCACTGGTAAAAATGAGCCACGGAGCTGTGTTTGCTCACAGCCTGCTGAAATCAGTCTTCTGCAACCGCCTGGTTTTGTTCATACGTCTGAGTAGAGAGAATAGTACAAGATATGTTGATAGGCTGAAGTCGTAGTGGACACTTTTTAAACTAGTGTTTTGTGAACCCCAAAAGAGCAGTGTTAGGAAGTTACCTCCTTAATTTGAGAAGGCTTGTCTGTCCCTGTCCTACTACTTTAAGACTTTGTCTAAAATAGGACTTAATCTTGTTCAGCCATTTGAGGAACCGAACTTCATGGTGAAGCAAATCTACCAAGCAAATGCTTGGTAGATGGCAGCTGAAAAGTAGTTTCAAGGATGCTCGAAAGCACAGTAGGGCTGTTTAACCTGGATTCTAACATCAAAAAGCTGAGTGACAGCCAAAGAGAAACATTGGCACAAAGGTTCAAGTGGAAGCTGAGTTGGCTGGATCTGGGATTAGCTCTTCAGAGTGTGGAGCATCCAGTTAAATCCTCTTGGTGGTCACAGACTTTGCATTTCTCATTTGAGATTTCCACTTGCAGTTGTGCTCAGTTTCAGAAAAATAGCGGTAGGAGAAGTGACAGTAGCTTCATTCACTGTGCCATCAGTAGCTATTAAAAACACTTCAAACCAGAATCAACTCTCTGCAGACTCTCATCTCCTTTGTGCCTGGGGAAATGTGAATCTGCAGCTCTTTTGTAACTGTAGAATGCCATAGCCATCCCGCTGGGGGATACCTGGAGCCTGGACCTTCAGTCTGTCCTGGTGAAGCCTCTCAGTTCTGGACTAACAATGATTTTTGCCAGAGGCAGTAAATATGAACTTATTTCTAGTCGTGAGGTTATCTGTATGGGCTTGGTAAAGCATCATGGTCCCTGATCCACAGATGTTTTGTGACAAACAGGCATCAAAGCTGGGCCTGAAACTTCAGTCCTTACTCCGTGGTATGTTCTCACCTCTGAAATGGAGGGACAGTACGGTGCTGGCTGTTTCCCTATGAGTGTGCCACTCCAGTGGTCAGCCTCAACATTGCTGCTGGCTTTCTGCTGTTCCCACTGGAGGATTTGATTGAATTACTCAGCAAGCCCTGTGACAGTCAAAGGGTTGTGCTTTACAAGGGAGGGCAGGCTTAAGTAATGCCTCTGAGTCGCAAGTGGGAGCAAATTTCTCTTTGGAGTTCAGAAGGAACTTCTGAAAATCGTGAGGGGGTGGGAATTAGAGCATTTGAGCCTTCAGTGGTTCCCCTTGGGTTGCTGGGGAAGCCCAGTTTTGATGACTTCACGGACTTTGATTTTAGACACCTGGCACACAGGCACAGTGTAAAGAACGGAGACATTTCACTCACCACTGTGATCCCATTAGACTAGGTTGTGGTACCTGAAAAATGGGTCTTGCAGAACCTAACTCCTCCCGTGGATCTGGACTTAAGAGTAGCACATGGAATCATTTAGGTTGGAAGACCTTCAAGATCATCAAATCCAACCATCAGATACCTAAGTGAGACTGGGAAATGACTGTCAGCGTCACCTTACGTCGTTTCACTTGCTTACTTGCTTTCCTGCTACGCCACTCCTTAAAATTTGTCTTTTTCTTCAGAAACAATTCTAGTGATTTTCAAACAATCTTACTGACTTTTGTTTCCTTTCATAGTGGCTGATTCCTCGGCTGTTTATGTGAAGTTCTCCCTGCTTCCTTCGCTTTTTCTTTTTTTTTTAAACGTAGATTGTCACTTTTGGAGTTTACTGGTTGCTGCTGCTGCTGTCACAGTAACTCACAAAATTTATTCCTGCCTACATTTTTTCAAGGCTTTCACATGACCTAAGAGAGAGCAGGACTGTTCTGGCAGTGGGACCTTGCTACTTCCCAAATGCTCACTCCTGAGCCTGGTGGCAAAGAAGAGGCTGCCCTGTGCTGCTATTGTGGATGCTGTTGTCAAAATAATTGTCTTGCCAGCAGTCTGTTCTGACGGTACTTGGGGCAAATTGGACGAATTGTCCTGGTTCAAATGCTTTTGTTTCCCACTGTTACATCTTACAAACTCAGGGCTTGTCCTTTTCTTAGGAAAGCCTACAGTCCTGTTGCAAGGAAACATCAAGAACTTGGTTTTGCCCCTGGTATTTTTTAATCTGTGGATGACCATTAGTCATCAGATCTCTATAGATCATCAGGTGTAGCCATTGTCCTGTAAGCATTACAGTTTTGGAATTCTGTGTTCTGTTTCTGCAAACCAGGTTCTCCAGAGGTCTGTGAACCACTCACCCAGGGGAAATTCATAGTAATGTGACTGTTGTAAGGTAAACAAGACAGCAAAGACGCAGGTTTTCAACTGACTGAAAAAACAATGATTTTTTGATGCTTGTGCTTGGTATTCTCTGAGAGAACTCCTTTAGTGTTGAGGACCCATCCTCAGTCAGTGGTTCCACAACTGGCTTTAGCCGGTCGGAATTGGGACTGCTGCTCTGCCTTGTTGCCGTTTGCTTTGCACTGGCACAAGGAGATCATCTGGGTGAAAACTGGCCAGTCTTGGTGGGGCTGCTGTTCACCCAGGTAGCTGCAGCATTGCTGAGAGAAAGTAGGGCCATGGTGATCTTGTTTTAGAAGAGGGCATGTTGTCATGGAACCACCTCCCATTACAGAGTTGTCTCAAAGTTGGATATATCCATTATTAACGAGTAAGCAGGTGTCCTAACACTTGGTTATTGTAGGTTTTGCTGTTACAGTGTGCACACCCATGTATGTTACAGGTTTGTTTTTGGAGAAGAAAAAATCCCAGGTAAGAGTTTAACTACTTCAATTATAACTTTATGAACTGTTCTCAAAGGAAAATAATGGTTATTGTTAACCTTTTCTTCCTACTCTGGTTAATTTTCATGTAAGTCTTAGTGAGTACAGCATGAACTCTTGTAACGTGTGAAATGTTCATTAGGTTGTGACTTTGCTGGGAAAAATGGAGCGCCTTCGCAGTTCTCCTCTTCATGCTAACATTTCTACTGCTCTTGATAAACATCTGGAGGTAATTCATGTAGTGCAGTCACGTAGAAAAGATGAAATTGTAAATGCTTCGAATCGACAGAGGCAAGGAGCTCCCAGATGCCAAGATGACAGAGGTATAACTATGCTTACATCGATAAGGCAACTGAAACATTCCACAAGTATTGCAAGTCTGTATTAAAATTTGTAAAGGTTTTTATATTACAGTTTTATTTCATTTTAAAATAAATTACAATCTTAAATTATTTTTCAGCTTTGCGAGAGGCAGACTATGGTTTCTAAATGATGGTTTTGAGAGGACACGGTAAAACATTGCAGTTTAGAGGCAAATGGTTTAAATCAGTTTTGATTGCATTTATTCGATTAATAAACTAGCAACTAATAAAAGGCAGTGGGTTTTTTATGTAATGCAGCTTGGCATTGGAGACGATACTAAGCTGTTGCCTCTTTCTTCTTCCAGTCCCTCATAGCCCCGTTACCATCACCCTCCTTCTAGTCCTGTCTGTGTTTCTGCGTACAACTTCCTTGGTATCTGAATGTTGAATCTGTGAAAAGAGACGAAGATGGCCTTGAGTTATGAATGGATTCCCTCTTTAAATATTTCTGTCGTAGATTGACATAAAATGCAAGTAATATTTTGGATGAATATACAATGACACATTGGTCAGAATGTTCTTATTCATAATGGCATCCAAAATACGCAGAATATTCAGCTTAATCTTCCACGAGTACACAGGCAGAATGGCAGGTTCTCTTCTCTCGTTGTTCCTGAGGTGTGTCAGATTAAAGTCCTGCCACCTGTGATGCTCTGCTTTATGGCCTTGTATTGGAGCTTTGCTACATTTCTGTGACTGCTCTGTTCATTTCCTGCCTCGCTTTCCAAACTGAATTATCTGGATTACTTTATGCCTTTTGTGTGTCCCATCATGCAGTTCTCCAATTCTCAGGATTACTTCAGAAGACACGCTACAGCAGTTTTCCTTTCCACCTCTTCACAATCATTCTCGTCTCTCTTTACCTTGAAGGTCATGTCACTTTTTTCTTTAAGCCCATTCAAATTGTTGGTGTTGGCTCCTTAAGCAGATCAGTGACCTCTTTGGAACCGGGTAGACTGGCAAAGACAAGATGTCCTCAGGATCAGTTCCCCGGCAGAGGAAGAAGTGGGGTTTGTACAACGGGATCTGATGACTGAACTAGATGGGTCACAATTTCTGTGCCTGCCTCTCCTCCCTGCTGGCTGTCTCTAACATGTTAGCATGTTATGGCAACTGGGGAGACTTTCAGACAGTAGAATATTCAATCTAGTAACTGCGTTTGTTGCATGTCTGGGAAAGCCTTGAGGAAAACACTTGAAGCTGTGTTTCTCCTCTCTTTGGCAGAGCTTTCTTGTTATATGAGGTTTGTTTTGCTTGAGAAAAGGTCTCCCCCAGCTCAGCCTTGTTTCCAGTGCGCCTTTCTATTCCATCTGATAGGTTCTGCCTTGTAAGATACTTCATATCCTATCTATTGTGTCCAGTATTCTAGGACAAACAATAATATTTTCTTCTCCCAGCTACTTTGCTTTTGTTGCAACACAGATTTACTTCAGTGGGAAGCAGGTGGAGCTGAGCTGCCTCTTATCTGCCCCTTCATGCACAACACGAGTCTGAAAAATAATGCTTTTACACACTAGAGTTGCAGAACTGTACAAGGTATCTGGCAGTTGTTTGTAAATGTTCGTGACCACTTAACAAATGAAGTTCTGGAAGAAGTGGTGATGAGAAAAGGGTTTATACTGAGTGCCATCTGTCACCCAGAACAGCCATCAAACCTTTCAGTGCAGCATTCAGAGCCGTCTGTGACCATACCTCTGTTTTGAGATTGCCCTAGATGCAATGTTCAAGATTTCTCAGAAGAATCTAGATGTTACAGGTTTTTGGGGGGTTGTTTTGTTGTTTTTGTTTGTTTGGGGGGAAAAAGACCTTTTAATATCTGTAACTCTGACACTGCATTCAGCCAAAGACTTTAAAACAACTCTTCCGTATTCCTCTGGGATTTTCCCTTCTTACGTGGTAGTGACCAAATACCAACCCTATCTTACTGCTTTGAGATACACGTTTATCTGAGTGTCACTTGTTTCTTAGCTTCTTCTAGGCAGTCCAGATGATACCATTGCTGTGGTCTGTTCCTGATTTCACGAAGTTTGGTGTGAAAAGTTGGAATTCTGAAAATTCAAGAGTCAATAATAAAATCCTCCCACTCTGTATTCTGTCCTTAATTTCTCCAGAGCTATCCTTCCAATATTGCCTTTCAGAGTTCTTTGGGTGGCTGACATTTGTGTTGGACAAGTGTATTTCATCTGTGATTCTTCCTAGTTACCTACATCAACTTCCTTGTATCACTCCTTCCAGCTACTTATAGTATTAACTATATAGGAATCAGTGGTCACTGTGCAGAAGATGTCTCAGAATGGGTTTCACAGAAATCAGCCCATTGAGTGAGAGCCAGATGAGCTGGTGAGGAGGTGAAGTTAGGCCTTTGTATTCTGTCCTTTTCTGAGGTACCCTTAATACCTCCAGGAGAGAGATGCTTTCAGCTAGAACAGTGAATCCAAGAATATTAGTTGAAGGTAGGTACAAGCTTTTTGCAGTAGCATGAAACTGCAGTCACGCTTACTGAGCATCAGCGCTTGGAGGAGCAGATCTTAAATCTTAGTCTTCCACTTCTTCCAAACCCCATGGAAGTGTTCGACAAGGGAGGGCAAGTACTCACGTGCTTTCTGTGCAGTCCAATCTGCAGTGGGGTGTTAACCAGCTCTGACAGGAGCGTGCCCCTATCTCAAAATAACATGCAAGTTCTGACTGAAAATTACGGTGCCTAGAAGAGGGTATTAAATTTGTTTCCTCACAGAGGCTGGAATTGAAATCAAAGCATTATCTACACATTAAGTGATTGTTGTAAGCGATGAGCTGTTAAATAGACGGACCACTGCACCACCTCTGCTTCGTTTTATCTTAAAGTGGTGGGTTTTGTCACGTTTTTGCTGAACATGATCTGTATGCTCTAATAAAATGCTGTAAATGCGCTATCCCTTCAGTTGTCTTGCCTGATTTATTAGGCAAGATGGGCAAAGGATCCAGTGCGTTAATCTGAAGAGGTCACTGTGAGTAATCAGCAATGAGCTCAGGGAGGAAGCCTTCAGTATGCGTGTGGACATGGAATACTTTCAAACACTGAGGTGACTGCAAGGCTTTAGGTGCTCTTAATAATAGATGAGTGCTAAGCAGGAATTTCGACAAAATAAGTACCTAAATTCCATATACCTTCTATTGGGGCCTAAAGGAAAAGACACAAAATGAGACTAAAAAAGGGCCTAAAAGGTATTGCTCTTTTTATCAGCACCAGGGTGAATTAATTCCAATAATGCTTGCTGATTAACTCTGTAATAAAGATTAAAATACCTTTCACCCTCACAGATGTTTTTGCTCTTGCTCTGGCAATTAAAGAGATGAGTGTAGCAACACGTAAAGCACGTACAACTCTCTGGTGCGCGCTCCAGATGACCCTACCGAAACCTTCAGCTGGACAACTAGTTATGGAGAAAGCTCTGCGGGAGATGGTACAACCTGAAGAAAAAGTGCATGAAAATCTGAACGGCTGTGGCATCCTAAATCAGAGGGCTGAAATAAGCAAGCACTAATGAAGTATCAGTTGCATACAAAAGTAAACTTTGCAGTGTGTATGTATGAAGAGATGATACATTAAATCTTCCTAATTATTTCTAAAGTTCAAATAACTAATATTCATATTTAAATCTCTACCTTGATGAGAAGTTGAATTTTCTTAAGGGCTCTCAAGTTCTACTCAAACTGTCAACATTACAGGCAGCGTCAGGATGTTGTAAAGCCTGATGAATGTAAAAACTGATGAGTGTTAATTTAAAATAATCAGATTCACTAAACAACTAACAGCTAAGATATTATTTAACTTTTACAGGTGAGTCCTGGTGTGAAACTCTTCCATTAAGTTCATTTAGTTTTGCTTTAGTAAGTAGGTTTTAAAATAATGAGTCTTAAAGACTGTAGTCTACTGTGGTGTCCAGCCAGTATCAGATAAGATTGTGATGTAAAAATGTTTTCCTTATCAAACTAATACCTGGAAACAGGAGGAAAAACGCTAAAAGTACCCAATATTCATGTAAAATTAAATATTTAAAATATTAATATTTATGAATTTGAGATTTTAGAATCTAAGTTTGTGAATGGAAATGCACCAGGTTCTACTAAATTAATGATGATAAAATTGCTGTTGTGAAACCATGCAATTTAGTGAATGTGTTCAAATCATTCGGGCATGCTCTTGGGGAAAAAAAAAAAAAGAACCTCTGTTTTAAAGTATTTAAACATAATCAAAATATGACATGCACACAGTATTAACCTCTAGAAAGCTGTCCGACAGCTGAAATAATGAGTGTTGTTTTTAATACCTTCGCTTTAAACTTTGAAAAGAGGGTATCACAATGTTCTGAAATCTGTTTTTTTTTTAAAGTTACTCTTTCACTAGTTTGGTTTGTGATTTGATTGTCATATTTTAGGTATCTTAGTTTACATCTGTATTTTTGACAGCTATTAATACTTGGTGTTTATGCATCTTATCTCAGTCTCTTTGTATGGAATATAAATAACTTATTCATTGATACAAAGTGTTGTTATTATGTGGCTCAGGAGATAAGGGGTTTTAACACTTATAGCATCGCGTTTATAATGTCTGGATTAAATTTATTCAGCTATGCTTGCCTAGATACCCAGATATTTGAAATGTCTATGCTCTTCCTACTTCTAGAAATCCTGATACGTAAAAGGTGTAATGACACCACATAAATTGTCATTAGATGATGTGAGAAAGAAACTGAATGAGAATGCAGGAGAAAGTAGAGTAACCGTTTTGATCACTGATATGACCAAAAGCACTGCCAGAGTGATTTTATTGGGCAGGAGGACAAAGTACATCTTGATACCACAAGTCACTGCGTTAAGATTTGTTAAGTTTAACATAGGACATGTTGATGTTAAAAACAGTACTGTACTGAATGTAGTCTGTCTGGTAGGAAATAAATTAGCTTTTGTTGAAGAGCATTTGTGCTATGTTTTTCTTCATAGCGTCAGTTCCTAAAACATTCTCCATTAATGGCGATTGTAATTTTCAGTTAGTTATTGAAATAAGAGTTACCAAGCAGTGGTAATACTGAAATTACTCTCTTGATGCTAATAGAGGAAATGACTGCAACTTTAGACAAACTAAGGCAAAATCAGTGCAGTGAATCCAAAGTGGTGTATATATATTTTTTTTCCTGTATTTTCTTAGTTGCAAGCTCTGTACTGTCAGACAAAGCTTGTGCAATAATTTCAGTATCCGCAATAGAAATCTCAGGAGTGTGTCTGGAGTTCTCCTATTCTAAATTTCTGGGTTTCGATGCCAGGACAAGGAAAGTAAAGTAACAATTTTTTAGATTAGGAACTTCCTAAACAGGGACCCATGGGTCTGCAGTAATGCACTCCTGAATATTAGCCTAACATCAGTGATCAGCTGTCTGAATCAACACCAAAATTTATTGACATTTGGTAATAGCTTTGCGGCTTAAAGGACGACCTGTAACATCACAAGCTGGGAAGCATTAACTGCTGAAATGGGCTAATGGCCAAGGCAGAACTTCAGTTCCTCACGTCCCATCGGCTGACACGTCTGTGTGCGCACACGACTTCACCGTGCTCTTGGTTTTCCAGCTCCGAATGCTGGTCAGCTGCCGTGGTGAGGTGCCGCTGGCTGGCGGGGGGCTCTGCCGCTGTGGCCCTGGAGTTCCTGCTGGGTGTGTGAGGCTGGGCGCCTCCCTTGGTGCTGCTTCCCTGACAGCAAAAGGTGCCTTGCTTAAATCTAGGCCCTTCGCTGTGGGCACAGGAGGGGCTTTAACTGTAGGTGCTCCTGGGCGTGCTGCCAGGAGTACTGTCCTGACCCTCCCCCCCAGCCAGACATCGCACGTTTACACCAATACCCTGTGGCTGCAGTGCAAATGATGCCAGCAGAGGTGAGCCACCCATCTGCGAGAGGTTGCTGCTGTGGTGTGCTTGGGAGCAGTCTCCTCCGAAAGCCATACAACCGGCTGTTTCATGCGTATGATTTCATGTGCATGTGTTTTGATGGGTGACGTGCCGCTCAGTTTTTTGTTCTTTGAAAGGCCGGACTAAGCCAGTGACAAGTAGGGTAACATGGGCTGTTTTCTCTTGACCTTTCTAAGCAAAGGTCTCCAAAAAAAAAAAAAAGACGTAGCAGGCTCTGGTGTACCAGCAGCTATACAGATGGGCAGCTCCAGGCCTCAGCTTTCTGTCCACATCTAAGTAAAGGTTCAGTAGCAAGTTGCAGAGTTTGTCTTGCCCGGTTTTGGAACATGAGAAAAGGGACTTGTACCACGTGCAGGCTGCTGCCAGACCAGCTGAGGTGCAAGTGGAAGCATTAACACACACACTGAACCGACAGCTGCCCAAAACCTTCCTGTGGGAAGAGCTCCAGGACCAAGGAAAAAGCGAGAACCAGCCAGCAATGCTGGGGTCAGAGCACCCCATTCCCCCACTAACCCCCCCCATCCCACTGCAGCGCCGCACACTGGTGGCAGCTGCAGGAAAACGATGACCCTGCAGCGGGGCTCCACTGCAGCGCTTGAGGCTGAGAGAACCCGGCCCTGAGGCAGCGCTGCTCCTGTACAACCCAGCCAGGCTGCAGGAGAGGAGAAGGGAGGCACTACAGCCGTGGGCAGAGAGCTGTGAACGAGAAGAACAGCACCGTGACAGCAACAGATCAGCCCTCTGAAACACTGCTGTTGAGCAAGAGGAAGGGAGGTTGCAGGACTTGGCATAAACCCGCCAGAGAGCAGGCCCCACGCCACTGCACCGCACCCCTGGTCGCCCCAGCCGCTGACTCCGGCGCTCACAAAGACGCAGAGACGAGCTCAGCTTCTTGGCCAGCCGGCTTTATTATTCAAGTCCAAAGATAAAGCAGTTAGATACTCACACTTGCAAAATAGTTAAATAGGATGCATTACCCTTTAATCAGACTGGTGCTGAAAGCAGGAGATAGGGACAGTTACCACCGACAGGTCAGGAGCTGCCTGTTGCCAAAAGCAAACCTTGCAAGTGAACGCAGTGGCCAGAACACGAAGCAGCACAGGGGTGAGGCACGCCGCTTCCGCGCCCCTGGAAGCACTGCAGGTCTTCCTGCACACACCAATGAGTGTACAGGAGGTGGTGTCCTCCTTACCACAGGCAGGTGACCCTGTCACGAAGGCGGCTGGAAATGGCATGTAACGAGCCCTTATGGGGCAAGAGAAGCCTTCAACCCCTACACACAGCTCCTGAGCGAAGCTGGACCCGGGGAGTGTGACCTGCTGGTAAAGCCAGCGCATCCAAATCGCTTACAGCCGCAGCTGCTCAGCGCTGAGCCTGCATTAAAGCATTTGCCCTGGCAGCTATTGTAGAAATAACAGTCGATGTTCACCCACATGAAACATCGGGGAGCACCATTTTCCAGCTACCAGCATTAAATCTCAGAACAGCACAAGGACTTGACCCATTAGCTACTGCTCTAGCTGATACTCAGATCACTGTGGCATTTCCCTTACCAAGAGCCTGTGGGTGAAGCAGTCTCATAGCTGGAACTCATATATATTTCATACGATTTCCTTTCTCTTGCTGCAGAACAGCACTTGCCCTTGCTGAGGTCAGATCCAAACCCTGCTCCCTCAGCCAGAATGAAGACATAGCATTGTTCTTGGCAGCATAAATAAACGTATTTGCAAATACATTTTTCAGGCTAGTGTAAATTCACATTCACCCTGTAGCAGCATGTCCTTAATTACATGTCAGAAAGGGGCTTTGCTCTGTTCTCAAGTCATACAATGCTGATGCTGCAAATCCTAGGCCAGCACGAGGATGCAGCCAGTTTGGAAGCCCTTTCCTACATCTCATTTTGCTTTGCTTTAAGTAGTTAGAAGTAAAATTGATCAATTTGAAACACAGACAATCACTTCACCGTTCTTTGGTACAGACATTGGCCACAATAACCGACTGGGACACTTGACACCACAAGCACATGGCACAATTTGAGTTTAAGAGGTGCTTGAAATTTCTTTTTTGCTAGGTTAAAAAAAAAAAAAAAAAAGAGGAAATGCTTCCAGAGAACCAGTCACCAGCCACGTGCCCAGAATTTCTGCAGCTTTTTAAACACACACCATATTCTTAATTGATTTTATCCCTTGAGAGTCCAACTAGAAAACCCCAGCTATCGCTTCCGCTCTCCTTTTTGTGTCCTTTTCTTCTCCTTTTCCTTCCGCTCCTGCTTGGCTAGCTTATCCTTCTCTCGCTGGAGTTTATCTTGCTCTTTTTTCTTCTGGAACTCATCTCGCAGCAGCTCCCGTTCCAGCTTGCGGGCATTCAAGACATCCTCCACGTTGGTGTTTCGGAACAGCGCTGGTAGCGAGTTAAGGGCAAACAACATGCTCTGTCTGAACATGCACAGTTCGTCTTTTCAGCGGTATTTTGGGGCTGTAAACCAGACGCCGTTTTTAGCACATGGGTTGCTTTGTTTTATCTCCCCCTTTACCTAGAGCCGCACCTCCCATCCCGAGGGACGGCGGTCAGGGCTGAGGGGTGTCTGCTGTCACAGCGCAGCCCCGCGGCACAGGAAAAGGCAGCGGCTGCATCAGCTCTGTTCTGCTTCGCCCCCAGTTCCTGTGCTCTCCTGCTTCTTGCTGATGGCTGCACCTTGCAGAATCCCTGCCTTGTTGGGAGCAGGGCAGAGTTCTGCCTTGGTAAGCTCAGCCTTGATTCACCTAAGACAGATCTCAGCTGCTCATTTCTCACCCAAGGGCTCTGCAGAGAAAAGAAACCCTGCACGCCAGCAGCCAGCAACTCTACAGAAAGTGCTGTGCAAAGAAAAGGAACATTTCTGACTCTCAGTTCTGCTTTCTCACCAAGCAGGTAAGGAATCTGGGAATACAAAGTGAGGAACGGAAAAACAAAAAGGAAACTCTGCTTGTTTTTCCAAACAGAAAAGTCACGTAGCTTAAATCTGTGCTTCCTAGAAAATGGAAAAATCAAGTTCTTTCCTAGAAAATGCAAGTTCAAAACCAAGCCTGCAGGTTCTTTAGACTGATTTGAAAAAAAAAGTGAAACCGCTACAAACCAGAAGTAGAAAAATAATGCATTTCATAAAGCTTCCTTGAGTGGCTTCGCTACAGCTGTATGTATGTGTATGTTTATACATGTATGTGTGCACATATAGCTGTGTCCACTGTGATTACAGCTGACATCCCAGGCACAGAGCTGTCAGCCAGCAGGCGCAACACATCCCGCTAGCTCTGTAACCGTCAAGCCAAAGGAAATGGCACCGCACGGACAGACCCATGCAGCGCAGCTCTACCCGTCCTGCTCGCCATGGAGGAAGGCTGCAGACACGGGCACAGATGAGACGCCGAGGACTGCCACAGCCTCGGGTCCTCTCTCCTGCAGGAACTAACGGTAAGCCCTTTGGGAAGAGCATTTGAAAGAGCAAGTGGGCGTCTCCTTTTCTGTCTCTTCCTCCTAACTATCAGCAATTTAGGGACAAGAATAATTTAAATATTTCACATTTTAATTCTGTGCTGTGATAAAACCTGCTTCCACCTTAAACTTAGCTGGTGAGTTCAAGGAATGTCCCAAATTATTGCGTTGAGAAAAATATGAGATAGTTTGGCCCTTGTTCACCAAGGAAGTTCAACTGCACCATGCCCTCAGGCATTTCTCAGTAGTCTTGTTTCTATTTCACTTTTATTAGTTCCTGATATGATCTGCCTATCTGGACACCACTTAGCATTAAACTAATGTTGGGAGAATTATCTTTATCAGTAGCACGTTCTGTGAAGCTTCAGAGAGGACAGGAGAGAAAAGGAAGGGATAAAGGAGAGAAAAGAAAATGACAGGATCAGTCTTAGCTGTGCACACAAGGCAGTGGGGGGAGAGCAGAAAAGCAGATAACCTTTAACTTCATTACGAGCGAGGTGAGGTCACATGAAAAAAAATAATCACCAGCTTAAATGGTGGCCCTAAAGAAACAGTGAGCATCAACACTGATTAAAAAAGGACAAGAAACTCACACAGATGCTGCCTTCCTTCCAAAAAGCCCAAGTCATTGAGAATCAAAGGATACATTTCTCTGATCCAATATTTACTGCTGTCCCAACAGATCCATCCTGTTCATCGTCGCCAGTGAGAGAGTTAAGGAAATACGGACATCAGTAACAAACTTGTGCCTCTATACAGTCACACTGAGGTCAAAATACATCAAATAGCAATTTTACCAAGCCAGGAGGAAGAAGCTAAAAACTAATGTTGATGATCAAGGACAAGACAAGCATAAAGCCCGACGTTTAACTCCCCTCCACTGCTCAAATGCCAGGTAAGATCCGCTCTTATTCAACTTCCTCTTCAAGGAAGAACTTGTTCTTCAGCACTACAAAGAGCTAACTTGAAGCTCTCCCACTCTACCTATACTCTCTCTGAAGAGGATCTTTTCAGCAGATTTCTTGCCAGAAAGCCAGAGAGAAATTCAATACATTACCTACCATGCACATGCTGGGAGCAGCTTCACCCATCTTCTGCAACGCACCTAGAGTGGACAAACCTTACCCAGCCAAGCCGTGTTGGTGGGAGTGTGAAAATGGTGGAGAACCACACTCAAAGAAGTGTCTGTACACATGGCACTCCACAAACTAAGAGATTCCATGCTTTTCCCCTTGGAAGCTACTTCACTAGGAAAAAAGAAGACTGACAAGTTCCTCCAATTCTTCCACTAGACATTGCAAAGCTAGAAAGGCATTTCAGGAGATTTTTTTTTTTTTTTAAATAAGCATCGTCCTTCCAGGCACTTCATCTTGACTGGGTCAGGAAAAGGATATTCCTCCTCATCCGTCACGTTGGCATACTGGGCCAGGAGGGCAGCTTTCCTTTGCTTCTCTTCCTGGGAGATCTCCTTTGGCTTCACGACAATCTTGGCCTGCTTCTCCATCATGCTGGCAATGGCTTGGATCTCATCTGGCAAGAAGAGTCAGAGCATCAGTCAGTCCCTGCAGATGCAGGCCACCAAGACCCAGCTGCTCCCTCCTGCTCCTCCCGCCTGTGCCTCCGCAGGCCCCCAAGGGCCTCGTCCTGCCACCGGGGCCAAGCACGCCGCCCTCCTGCTGCTGACCTAAAGGCAAAGCCACCTGGCCCAGGCGATGGGAGCAGCGGCTCCTCGTGGCAAGGAGGAGCTCACCTGAGCACGCAGCACTGCCCAGGCGCTGTTCTCCCCGGAGTAAGGGAAGCTTCACGATTCAACTCTTAAATCAATAAAACCATTAGCTGGTGAAAATCCATTTCACCCCAAACTGCACTCTCTTCTGGTGAAAAGAGGCTAAGTATGTTTATTTAGCTATGTAGTTAAAATCATGTTATATAGAAATTCTGAAAAAAAAAGTTACTAATCAGTTCAATACTCTTTTTTCACCTAGGAAAATGAACAGTTGATTAACTTTTTAATATCACGGTGTCCATTATTTAAAATGGTATTTATTTTTGACATTTGTTTGTTTGTTAATAACTTACAATTTTATTTCTGATGTAGAAAGGCTGCTACACACTGCCAGCTTCACAAGGCCAAGCTTCCATATGGGTTAGCTTTTGTGCTCAATTTAAAAGCTGGAAGATACACTCCAGGTTTTTAATTTCACACACTTCATTCTTCCACAAGAGCTAACACCTCATATGTATTTTGCTACCTTCTTTTTGTGACAGGTAAGAAAATCCCTGGTTTACTGTGAGAAACCAATGGTATGAGCTGCAGGAGTCCAGCAGTAACTTCAGTAATTCCACTCACTTGTCCACAAAAGAGGGATTTGTTTTTCTAATACAAAGAATAACAGAACATTTTCCTGTCCTCTGCAAAGGATAGACCAAGGACAGAGTACTTCCATGAATTTTCAGGGAAAGACACTTGACTGCGGTGTGCTTCAGCAGTTAAGTGAAACCCCAAGATTTAGACGACAGAAGCGCTGCTTAAACGCAGCCCTCAAGACAAGGGCTCACTGGGGAGAGCTATTTCTAGAACAACATCAGAGATAATGTTCCGTCTGCACCAGAACTGACAAAAAAAATGCAAAGCAACCAAAAAAACAGATTTAGCCCAAAGGGATGTTACACTGTCACCTACGCAGGCCGGCAGTTAGGTCCGTGCAGTTGGAAGACCCCTAACTGAACCATGCAGTGTGCTTAAACCTGCAAAACCTTTCAGTGTGACTTCCTTGTGCTCCAGAGCTCTGCTCAGTGACCAGAATATGCCTCCCCCAGCCGACAAGAACAAGAGGTCTTCACTCCAGAGCCAGCAGCTGAAGACAAGGGATGGATTCAGAGAGGGCAGAAAGGAGCAGCGGGACTATACGCATTATTGGGAAAGTAGCAGCATTAGTACAGCAGCAGCCCGACAGAGCTTCCCCCCTGCAAGCGTTCAGGGAAAAAAAAAAGGACAGTTTTAAGAGAAGATTTTGAAAGAGGAAAATAAGGATGCTTTCCTGATGCCTGCTGGGGTGAGCAGCAGCACAAGGGGCTGCACAGCTCTCCACAGGTGCAGCTGTAGTAGTGTAAAACTACTCACTTCCCAAATGAGCACAAACTGAAGCAGCATATGCATTTTATACCATAACTGCACCTACCGTCAGAGCCCTAGCTGCCATCACTACATCATTCGCATTTAACGGAGATTAAGCCCTTGTTTTTTTTGCAAAAGGAAATTTAAAAAATCCTGCAGAAAAACAAACAACTTTTTCCTCTGCAGGATTCTGAGCCCAAAGAGCAGCAGAATGCTAGTGACAGCCAGAAGTGAAACTGCTCAACCTCATTTCGTGTTTCAAGACAAAACAGTAAATAAGCAGCCATGGCAATGAGAAGTGAGCCAGATCTGCACACATATTAGCAGCACTGGTTTTAGCTCCTAACAGAACAGACACACAGTTCTCATCTTAGTAAAGCCCTGCAAAGTACTCATACCACGTGGAAAGACACACGGAGCAGCGACACTACCTTCTTTTTTCTCTTTGGCGTCAACAATCTGAGATTCAGACCACTTCTCGACTACTTCCCTGCATACATCGTTTAAGAGATCTTCTTCCTAGTGAGGGGAAAAGAGACTCAGTCTTGGAGCAAAGTTGGTCTGCTTTAAACAAGCACGAATCAGATATAAGTAGTACCAGCTGCAAAGAACCTGAACACCCGGCAATAAGCTCAAGTGATACAGCTTTTCACATGGACCCTACTCAATAAACGCACGCGTAGGACTTCTGTTAACCCAGGGCAGCAGGACAAGGCAAGTCACGAGATGCACTCACTTGTTGACACAGCTCAGGGCGAGAGCTACGCACGGCTACCCAAGCACAAGCACCACGCCGGGAGATGCCGCACCATCACCACGCGTTGCTTTTCTACCAGGTACAGCCCTCACAAACGCTGGTCTCACAGCTGCAGGCTCACTAGGCACAACAGCCCTACCATCACCGAAGAAAGGTGAGCAGGCTGCCGTAACTCTAGCCAGCTACTGAGCAGCATCGTATCTCCTCCTGAGCCAGGCTGCAGAGAAGCTAGTCAAAGACCACCTCCTCACCGACCCTAATGAACGAGACTGGAGACAAGATGGGTCGGAACAGAACCCACTCTGGTGGTATTGATAGACAATATCCTCCCACCAGCAACTAAAGGACTGATATTGGCAGCCCCTTGACCTGCCTGGAGCATTAAACATGACAGAGAGGCGGCAGTGGAATGCACTTGGTCATTGCAAAGGAAAACCTGAAGCCGTGGGGAGAAAGGAAGCACGCCCGAGCAGCAGCAGGGAGCTATTCCCACCACCAGGTCCTTCACACGCTGCTCCGCCACCACTGACGCTCTCCCCACTGCCCACCTGTGGCTTCTCAGGGGTCTCGCCAGCAGCGTAACACAAGCACCAGCAGCAGACACACCGCTCCAGCTACAGCCAGGAGGGCTTGACTGGGAATACGTACCTGTATAGCATGCGGAAGGTTTCAAGGTTTTGGGTTTTTTTTTTTTTTTTTTTTTTTGCTTTTGCTAATTAACACTAAATCACCCAACAGCAAATCTGCCCACAGCTTAGGAAAAAACAGCTGCTGAGGGTTTGAGGGGCTTGAGAAGGGTTAATACCAAACGGAAACTAGCTGGCCAGGACACAGGCAGCTGGGACTGAGCCATTCCCTCCCTGGTACCTTGGCAGGGCTGCTGAGCACATCACAGGTGTTAACGTCCAGCTAAGTCCAGGCCTGCAGCTTCTTGCAGTCTTCCTACCCTCCTTCGGAAGCAGTGCTACATTTAGACAGGGTCAAATTAGGCACCAAAGCAGTGGTGGCCTCTTCCTAGACTACTTCTACCACCCATGACCACTGCTTACCCTGCCTATGCCAAAAGCTAGCTCTAAATACTTGCAGAAAGCTTGATAACCTCTGCCTAGAAACGAATATCTTATAAAGGTGCATAATAACCTGGCCTCAGCTGTCCCTTTCCCCATCTTCCCCAGCTTGGCATGCAGTAACTGGCATTTGAAAGCCAACACACGAAACCCCTGCGCACAGGCTTCCCGCCAAACAGGTAACAAGTTCACAGTTCTCATCTCGAAAACTTGGGCAACAGGTACCTAAAAAACACCTCCAAGTTCCAGGACAGTCGCTGAAAACATCACTCATCCAGCAGAGCAAAGCTCACCTGCGTGGGGGACAGCAAAGAAGCTGAGTTTTCCACAGCCATGGGACAGACAATCTACAGAAACACACAAATCTCTTCACCTTTTGCTGCAATACTAATACAGAGTAACTCAGAGTGAAGTCCTCCCTCCCTTAGTCTACAACAGCTAAGCAAAAAATTCTGCACGTAACAGAGATGGCAGGAGAGCACCACGCAGTAATACCGTTACACAAATCTGCTGAGCACCGAGATCACGAGCACAGCACATGAACAAGGAACAAAGACCCTGGCTTAGGGAGGAGATGCTACAAGAAGTATGCAGGATACTTGGGGCTGTGAGGCTGAGGTGATGTGCAAACACAGAAATAGCAGAAGGATGAAGGGTTTGTGATTCACACCAACATTTTAAGTAGACAACTTGCCTTGAGTAAATCCAGAGGATGGGATGATGCCCAATCTGCTAAGATCAAGCGTAAGAACCTACAGACCCCATTCACATTGGGAGATTCTGCTTTGAGATCCTCACAGGCACACATGCCGGATGAGCAGACCGCACCAAGGATGATGTGCATAGAAACACAATGTGACAGTCTCCAGTCCTCAGAGAAAAAAACAGAGTCGTGAAAAGATAACAAGCATCAACAAGGTTCAAAGACATGAAGGATCTGAAGCGCTAGAAACATTCACAGTAAGAGGATCCTCCGTGATGGATGGGCTACCCCAAGCACTGGGAATATGAGTCCGCTGAAATCAAGGCTGGCAAAATGGACAGCAACTTTATATTAAACCAGGAAAGAAGGATGGGAAAGATATATTCCCCATCTGCCTGCTTTCAGTGTGCAGGAAGATGAAAATCAGGTAAGTGATGACAAAGGAATAGCAGTAAGTAGGAAGGAAAACGAAGTGCAGAAGACTAATAATGATGGCAGATACCTGTGCCTTCTTATGAGGATTTGAGCAATAAGAGCAAACCAAGTATTTGTATACCAGCGTAGCCTACATGGGGAGAAGAACACAAAGATGAGCCATTTCAGATATCCCTGAAACATGATGAAGAAATAACTCAGCCTCAGAGCTGGAGCGTCTTCATATTCCAAAAGGAAGAAATGAAAGACCAAGATGACAGCGTGCAAATGGACATGAATGGAGCAACAGAAAAGAAACATGATGGGACAGCCCAGCTGAAACCTTTACAGAAGGAAGCAGAGAGAAGTTCTGCCACATAGTGCAGGGCGTTTGCTATTATAACCCTTCTGTCTTACCGCAGTCTGGATAAAGACCTCTACCAGCACCGATTTCTGGGTCTGTGGGAGACTCACCTCCCATGTATACAGCTGAAGAACAAATGCTACTGGTACTGGTGGAGCTCAGATAGCTGTGGACATAACATATTTCATCTAATATTCTCTAAACAAGAAATTATGTTATCTTAGAGGTCAGTAAATACAGAGGAAAAAATAACTATGGAAGATATACATGGACTGAGTGATCCAGAGTCTGTTTGGCATAAGGAGGAGAACAGAACAGAAACAGAAATTGATCTGAAACGAGCAAGTTTGAATAAACTCAGAGAACTAATGTATGAGAGACCGAGGAACCCGAACATGAGGTGCAGAGGCTGCTCGAGATGTATTTTAGTGATGACTGTCAAAAACAAATGAAGAGACAACCTGGAATTTGTACACAGAACAGAGAGAAAACAATTGTAAAGAAAGGCCCCAAATTAACCAAATGAAAGAGTGTCTCAAAAATCAATAAAGAAATAATCATGGATTCTAACAAATAAAGAAAAGACGCACTGACTAGAAGAAATAAAAAGAATGTCACAGGGTTCAAGAGGCAAAAATACATTTTACAAGAGAAGTAGATAATCAAACTGACCTGGAACTTGCACATGAAGCATAAGTCAATTGCAAGAGAGTCAACCCTGACTCAACAGAGAAAACAGAAGAAATGGGATTGTCATGAATGAAAGGCAGCCTAGAACTAGATGCACATGAAAACCGCACACTAGTCTTCAAAAACCGCACTGGTGACGGTGCAAGAGAAGGGTACCTCAGCAATAAAGAGAAAACAGGAAATATCAGAGCATACTGCAGCCAGCTGCAGGGCAAAGGAAGGGCAACGAACTACGTACCTCCGAGGTTCAGAAAGAGCACGCAGACCGAAACACAAGGCCCACCCCAGCTGCAAGTCTGCAACCAGCACGGTCAGGCTTCAGACACAGGCTCTGCCTTTAGCGATGAGAAGAAGCAGTCTGGTGATTACAGGCAAGGCAATTAACCTCAGCTACAGACAAGGCTTTAGAACAGCATTTCCAAAGACATTTCACTCTGCCCCTAGCTCCAGAGGAGTTAGTGTTTGCTCCTCCTATTAGTCTAGGCACATGGCTACGCTGACATTGTTAAACTTCTTTTAGAAACTCATGGCTGGTGCCCCACCAGGGTGGGGAAGTGATAACAGAACACAGTAAAGAGCCACACTGGATTTTAGGAAAACTGATTTAAAATAGCATGCAGCCAGCTAACAGCGGGAATTAAAGTTACCCATGTTAACAAGAAGTGCTAACCCCTTTGGGTTTTATGCTCTTACACAGACAGTCTGGGAGGAAACCAGTGACAGCACCTGAGCAGACCGGTACTTAATATAAGCATGCACTTACTACTGAACACTTTATACTACTGAATATCCATTTATGCAAAGTCCTGAAACACAGCTGATATAAAAGTCTTACAGCCCCCAAAAGAGCTGACCATTGGGAAGAAACTCTTGTGAACTCTCCTAACGCTTTCCTGGCAGAGCAGGCAGGCACTGCCCATCACTGGAGGCTCCAGGCTCCGGCCAGGCGAGGCTGGCAGCACCTTCAGTCTCTCCCAGTCACTAACTCCAGCTCCAGTTGGATCCCAGGGACTGATTCCTGTACGACCGTGCTGTACTGGGAGAAATGAGACCTGTTTAAGGAACGATAACCGCTTAGCACAGCTATTGCATAGCTGCCAAGAGGGTCTGCTGTTGAACACCACCTCCAAAGCCATGCCCTGCGCCCCTGGGAGCCGCCAGCTCGCAGCCCGAGCCTCGCACCCTCTGCTCCCCGGCAAGCTGCCGGGCCCCCCAGGAGCTGCAGCTCTTGGCCAGCCTTGGAGCTGGCACCACGGTGTGAAGGAGGTACGGAATATCTGAGTTGGAAGGGCCATAGAATCACAGAAACATTAAGGTTGGAAAATGCCTCCAAGACCATCTGGTCCAACCATCCCCCTACCACCCATGTCACCCACTAACCCATGTCCCCAAGCACCACGTCCAACATTTCCTTGAACACCCCCAGGGATGGTGACTCCACCACCTCCATGGGCAACCCGTCCCAATGCCTGATCGCTCTGAGAAGAAATGTCTTCTCATTTCCAACCTAAACCTCCCCTGGTGCAACTTGAGGCTGCTCCCTCTAGTCCCATCGCTAGCTACCTGCCAGGTGCCACCAGGATCATGAAGCCCAACTCCTGGCTCCGCACAGCGCTACCTAAAAATCAGACTGCACATCTGAGACCCTTGTCCAAACACCTGACCTCCGGCAGGCTCGGTGCCGTGACCACGTCCCATGGGAGCCTGTCCCAGCGCCCGACCACCCCTGGGTGCAGAACCTTTCCCTAGCACCGCCCCGACCTTCCCCTGGCCCAGCTCCGTGCCGTCCCCTCGGGTCCCGTGGCTGTCCCCCGGCAGAGCTCAGCGCCTGCCCCTCCGCTCCCCGCGTGAGGAGGCTGAAAGCCGCCACGAGGCCTCCCCAAGCCCGGAACCCCCCCAACCGTCCCCTCACGTTTCGCCCTCGGGACCCTTCCCCGCGCCGCAGACCGCCGGCCTCCCGCTGCGGCACCGGAGCCGCGCTCGGCCCGCCCCGGCCGCCCGCCACCCGCGGAGCCCGGCCCGGGCTCCCCAACCTGGTGGGGGGGTGCCCCGGGCCCTCCCCTCGGTCCCCGGCCCTCACCAGGCAGGCGGCCAGCACCCCGCGCAGCGCCTCCAGCCGCTCCTCGTCGCCCTCCTCCTCGCGGAGCAGCCCCGCGATGTAGGCGCCGTACACGGCGCGGTCGAGCCCCAGCGCCTCCAGCCGCGCCGCCAGCCACGGCTCGAAGCCGCCGCCGCCCCCCGCCGCCGCCGCGCTGGGCGCCGCCATTTCGCAGCGCCGCCGCTACCGGCTGCGCGTGCGCGAGGGGCCACGCGGGGCTGCACCGGGACCGGCACCGGGACCGCACCGGGACCGGCACCGGGCTGGGCTGAGCCTTGCAGCACGGGATCCCGGCCCGCGCCCCCTTTCCCAGCACCGAGCCCCGCCGCCGCTGCCGCCGCCGCTCCCGGCTCGCCGGGCAGCCCGCGGCCCTCCGCGGCGCCGTTAGGGGCGGGGCGGGCGGAAATTTAAACGGCGGCGGCGGGGGAAGCGGGGCCGTGCCGGGGCCTCGGGACCGAGCGGAGCCTCCCCCGCCATGGCGGGCCCCGCCGCCGGCCGGCCGCTCCGCGGGAAGTCCTTCTACCTGGACGTGCCGAGCGGGCGGGCGGCGCGGGACCTGGCGGCGGCCATCCGGCACCTGGGCGGGGTGAGCGGCACCGGGACCTGCCCCGGCGCACCCCCTCTTGCTGCCGGTGCTCGCTGGGATCCCCCCCCCCCCCCCCCGGGGGCTGCCGGTGCCTCCGTGCGGGGTCCTCCTCGGTAGGAGGGGGGTTGGGGGGGGCCCGGCGGGGGCACCGAGGCGGTGGCGGGCCCGGAGCCCCCTGGTGAGGGGGGAGCTGGGGGGGCCCGGCCGTGCCCGTAAATCCCCGCGGGGAGGACGGAGCCGGGCCCAGGGGCACCGGGCACGAAGCGGGGCCCGGGAGGTGCCCTCTGACCGCCGGGAAGCGCTTCTGTGCCCTGGCGGTGGCGGAGCTGGCACAGGAGAGGCTGTGGGGGCTCCTCCTGGGAGGCCTCCAGAAGCTGCCGGGACCTGGCCCTGGGCACCCTGCTCTGGGCTGGAGCAGGGGGCCCCGGTGCTGCCTTCCCCTCCCGACCATTCAGCGGTCCTGAGGTGTTGCTGCTTGCGTTCAGGCTGTCTCCTCTCTCTGCTTGAGGCAGATCTTCTCACGCGCGCCCCAAAGCTTCCTAAGTCCCTCAGTGCTACACGCGGGTGTAAAATCCCTGCTTAGTGCTTGCCTCAGGATCAGGTCCTGGGGAGGCTGATGTGTGATTTTTTTCCCCTCATTTTTTTTTAATCATCTGTTCATGCTTAACTTGCTGGTTTCTTTCTGCCATCAACTTCCAAGGGCTCTCCTCAAAGCCTCCCCCTTACTTAGCTGCGTGTTTTCAAGCCTGAGAAATGCTTGCTCCCAGTGGTTAGTGCTCTACGTAGCTGCCACAGTAGCTGGATCTAATTTTAGCCTTTTGGCTGTCCCTCTGGCTTCTTATCAGGCATTGTCTCATGTCACTTCTCTCTCTGGAGGGCAGCCCACCCATGGTGGAGTTCTCATTCCTCTGCTGCTGTGGAGATGCTGAATTCAAGTACGTGGTGAATTCAAGTACGTGGTGTCCCTTCAGTGGTAACATCTGAAACCTGTGTGTCCTTCGAGGACCAGGTTAAGAGCAATTAACTCTGACTTGAATGTGGGGCCTTAAATTTCACCTCGATATAGGGGTGATAACACATTGAAGCGTTATTTGGACTGGGATATTTTGAGTTTGTCTTTAATACCTTCAGCTTTCTCGATGTCCTGCAGTGTAGGTCGCTGCCGTAGGGCAGCCTGTAATGTCATTTGTGGCACTTCACGTGTGTGAGTCTGGGATCCTGGTCCACAGGGATTCTGTAGGGCAGCAGGCCTGGCTTGTTCAGCAGCCGTGACTTCACCTTGTTCGGTTGTGTGTCTTCCTGTGTGCCCCATACCTGTGTGCTAGTGCCCCGTGACTCTGCCTTCTGCTGAGTTTCTGATAAGCCTACAGTTAGTACCCCAAATGAAGCATGTTGTTTTCCACCTCTTAGTCTTCTACCTTCTGCGCAAAGGTGTTTGTGTTTCAGCTTTCTGGTTCCCTGGCATTCTGTTCTGCACTAAGCTACTTGTCCCAGCTGTTTACTTTCTGCTTTCTGTTGCCAAAATGTGCTCTATTCTCCTCAGAACTGAGGTCTTCCAGTGTTGCATGATGTCCAGGTCTGGTTTTTTCACCTGTTGGCTTTCGCTGCCTTGAAAACTTGCCATTGCTTTCTTCTGAAACCACTGCTAGAGGAGTAGATGATAGCATTGTGCCAGATAAATCTCAGTTTGAAAATTCTGGTGGCTATTTGCAGTTTATCTCTAGGACACACACTGTCCCCATATCATGGGTTTTCCTCCCTCTGAGAGACCGCAGCAAGCAATAGAAGGAAGATGTACTTGGGAAGATGAGTATGTTCAGTAGCCCCTTAGCTGCAGAGAGGTTAAGCTAAAGGCAATAGTTCTTGCTTAGCAGGATTCTTCTGACTCAGATGCTGGACAATTTTAGAGCTGCTCTGTTCTCTCTTTTGCTGCAGGTCACTGAAAGCTTCCTAAGCAAAGAAGTCAACTACGTGGTGTCCAGTAACAAAGAGGCCAAACGAGACAAAGCCAAGACTCGGACTGAAAAGAGGAGCAACACAACGTCAGAGGATGCAAAAGCCAAGAGCCCAATGCCTTCTACCTCCAAGGGGAATCATACCAAACTTCAGCAGAAGCCACCAGACACGGTAAGAGCTACCAAGGTTTAGGCCACCCGAAGATAGTCCCAAGGGATCTATAGAGTAGAACCTGAGACCAGTGTTCAAGGTAGTTGTTTCTGCTCCGAGCAACCGTGTTGTTTTTTCCCAGCAGTCTAATCATTCATATTTATACCAATGTTCTTTGTGCTTTTGCATCATTGTCCCCTCTAATGTGCATGTCACAGCTTCGACTGAGCTAGTAAGCAAAGGATACCTACTCAAATGGCAGAGGAAATAGAGGGCTTGGTTGGCTTCCCAACAGAGCAGGTAGTCCATCTGGACACAGAGGTGTATTTAGAAAGTGCAGAAACGTAGGCGAGATAAATCTGCATCAGAAGTATGGCAGGCTGTGGTTGCATGTGGACAGACACGGGTAGGGCACAGCAGTTGCCGTGTGGGAGGAGATCTGCAAGGGCAGCTTGCAAAAAGGGTTTTCTCTAGGTCCTATTCACTCTGCTGGAGCTGGGCTTTCTGATCAGCAGTGCTTGTGGCCAAAGCTCCAGTGTCCTTGAGTGCTGGGGCCTGCTGGAAGCTGTGGCCGTGGGCAGCAGCAATGCTGGCAGAGCCTGCTACCCGAGTCCAGGCCATAGGCATCTCTGCCAGCTGGATCTGGACCACTTGCAGCATAGCATCTCTTGGAGAAGCCTGGGCTGGTGTCAGGAGGTTCACTCATGGTGTGTTTGTTCCCCACCCTTGCTTGCAGCCCTATCCATTTGTCTTACAATAAGCTTAACCTGTTTGCCGAAATCATAGGCTATCAAATGAGACTTGCTTCCCAGGAAGGGCTAGCAAGGACAGTTCTAACCCCTGCCAGCCTGTTGGCACGTGGAGTTTCAGAACTAAGTCTCTGCTTCCTCTTGGCTCCCTCTGGAGCATTCTCTGCTGTTCAATAAAAGCCAAGCCTTGGCTGAATTGCTGCTTACTGTGGATATAAAGGGTGTCTGCGGTTTGTATTCCCTGGAAAAGCTAAGTCCTGCTGTCTTTGAGATGAAGTCTTGGCCAGATTCCTCTCCCCAGCAGAGAGCAGGTATCACTAGAAATCGTTGTTACTGGGTAGCCGCGTTGTTCTCAGCTTGGTGCTGCCTGGCAGCTCTCTGCTTTAGCACAGTACTTGGCTTCTTTCTCTGCAGGCCCTGATCAGCAGGGGAAAGGAGCTGCTGCAGAAGGCCATGAAGAATCAGGTGAGCAGCATGTGGATGGGCTTTCCTGTAGCTGGGTATGTTCACAGTACTGCTGAGCCGTGCAGAACCAGTGCCAGCCACTTCTCCAGAGCCCCTCCCTGCTGACGGGAGCAGACTCTGGGGCTAATAAAGGTATGAAGCTATTGCTTGTGGCTCTGCGGAAAGCTATGCAGTGCTCCTGGACACTGTCCTTCAAGGAGCTACGTCATCCTTCCATGTTAGCTGCTTCGAAGGCCTGTCCTAGTGATTTGGTTGCTCCGCATAAGAGAATTATTAACGTAAAACCAACAGATGAATTCTTAACAGATGAATTCTTAGCCTAGAAAGAACTAAAGCCATATGGCTGGGGCAAAGGGCTCCTCTGGAGTCTGTTCACTATCACAGTGGCCAAAAGAATCTCAGTGCCCACTTAAGAAGCTCAAACTATAGCAGGGATAAAAATCTGAACTAGATGCTAGTGTTGATTTGGGGTAGGTAAAGCCATGAGTATGAGCCTTTTCTTCTGTGCCCCGAAGCTCATGTTTTAATAATACCTATGTATTGGTCTGTTAATCAGACAGCAGGGTTAACAATAAACTAGATCTATTGCTGCATGTGCTGTCTGCTTTGAGCTGTACCTTGCCAAACCTCTCTGTTTGAACAGGACACCTGCAGTGGCAGCAGTATCCTCGCCAATGCTCGATTGTGGGGAGTCCAGATCTTGCACGTGGATGGTATCCTTCTCTGTATGCTGGAATTTAGCTTCTGGTAATCAGTGGTTTTGAAGGAGGATGGGCAGAAGCGATACAGTGAGTGTGGTATGGGAGAAGGAAGAAATTGTGAGGAATACCTGGTTCTTGAGCTATGCTGCACTGGTTAGGTTTGCACTTCAAAAATGAGATTAACTTTGTATGCACAGAACATGCTAGCGTCACATTTATGATAGCAAACACAGAGTATGTTGTAAAATACTGAGACTGTGACATTAGGAAATGTTAATAGCTCAGTTGGTGCCTGAATTTCTTCCAAGGAGACCATTTTTACTAATTGACCTGGAAGTACAGATCACAATAATGGCAGGACTTGGTTGTTTTTAATTAGCAAGTGCTGCTGTTTGAGGACCTGTGCTGGAAGGCGCTTCCTGCCTTGGTGATGAATGGGGAGGGGGTGATAGGAAAGACAGATGGTGAAACTGATTCTAATAATACGTCTGGAGTAAAAGGTTCCTGAGTGCCCAATGACAGTGACATACAGCCTTGGCTGCACTTGTCTGGATGCGTGATGGAGGCTGCTACTGCTAGTACCCCTTCCCGAGCAGCCAACGCTGCTGAACTGCAGCAGAGTTACAAGTCTGTCAAGGCTTTCAAATTCCAGGGTCTGGTCTGTGTGCTGAACAATCCCTGACAGTGTCTCATTTCTGCAGAGACTCAAAGCCAGCCTCCAGCTCTGCCAAAGAGCAACATTGGGTGCCTTCCCTCAAAATACTCTTTCTTGTCTTGCTCTTGGGTGAATTACCTGTGTAGTAGTGATACTGTGCCAGGTGATGGCAGGCTCAGGCACTGCGTGCTCTCCTCAGTGCATGCAGGCAGTTGTACTTGCCCTGCACTCGGTGCAGGGGGAACAGCTCACCTTCTCTTGCTGAGCTATGGCTCTTTGACAGCCCTCCTCTACAGAAATGTTGTTGTATGCTCAACAGCTGCTGCGTGCCATCTCAGGATCGAGGAAGCAGAGCCAGAAGACAGAGGTAACTGACCTAACTCCAGCCCAGTTGGAAGTGCTTGGGATCCCTTGGTAGCTCTTGAGCATTCCTCCTAGCTCATCTAATGCCAGTGGGTTAGTAAGCAGGGTGACCTGGGTTTTCATTCAGCATTGGTGCTTCTGTTCATTGATGGGGATCGCAACAGTCAAAGAATTTTTAAAGTGGGGATAAAAGCAGATGAGAACAAGACAGCTGGTAGTTATCAACCTCATCTGTAGCACAGCTAGTGCTGATTTTGATTTGTAGGAGACTAAGGGTTAAAAAAATAAAATTGTATGTGGCTAGTGTACTGGCTTTCTGAACTATCCTTTAATGTATTGGAGAGGTCAGTGAGAAGGTAAGGCAGAGGATTAGAGAGTGGCAGCCTGCATATCATATTTAAAGTACCTTTAGGTAACTTGGGAGACAAAATAATCAGGGGGAGGTGATATAGTCTGCAATGCAAGAGCCCTGAAGTGGTGGGTGAGACTGCTGTAATCTCAGTTTGTTGAGGATCAGTAATTACGGTTCTGCTTGCACTGGCTCCCATATTAAATATGTCACTTTTTCCTTTAGGCAAAATGCCTTGCGTCTGGATCAAAAATTCGCAAAGGTAGGCCTGGAAGTTGTATTCCCCTTCACATTCAAATGTGGAGCTGCTTGAAGAAGCCTCATTTAGAAATCGAACATCTATCTGAAACTTCAGCAAAGCAAGATACCGCAACTGTTTAAGGCAGTTTCTCTTGAACAGTTTTTGTAACTCCTTGTCTGAGTCTAGCTGCAGCCTCCTAATGCAGATGAGAATGTTATGCCTTTGATTTCAGGCAGCGTTTTTAAAATCCCATGAACAGTTTGCAGCTCAACTCCCAGAATCCCAAGGCACTTAAGAACTGTGCTGCTGGCACTGTGTTGAATCCGCTGGCTCAAACTAAGTTTTGAAGAATAATGCATCCTACGGAGGAGAGCGTGTTCCTCACAACCCACTCACTGCTGTTAGGCTGAAATGCGCTGCTGAGACACAATCTAGGGCTAACGCTTCCAAAGGAGGGGGGGAAGCCCAGGTTCTCATCTGCAATTAGACAAGAGCCACTTATGCCACTGGGATTGGCACCAGTGATAAAAGTCTATTTGTGACTTTTAGATTTTGCTCGTTGGAGAACATCTTAAAGCAGACTCCAACCTGGATTCTTCGTGTGCTGCTTAGACTATTTTCCAGTTTTGGGGGAAAGGTTGTGGAAAAACAGCATGAAAAGCTGTTGAGTAAGCCAGATTGTCTGCTGCAAGCTCAGAGCTCATAGTTGTGGCACACTTCGAACTCTGCCTGGGGACTTGTGGTGACAGCTGAACGGTTTGTCACCATTCAGCACTCTGCCGCAAGAGCTTAGGGTCTGCCCACCAGCCTTGGTTTTATCTAGGCCCCTAAATGTGGCCTTGCTCTCAGAAGTGCTAAGCATTTGGCAGCATTTATGTGGAAACATTGATCCTGTACTTAAATAGCTACTTTAGCGACATAACGGCACATTTGGTACAAGCTCCGGATGAGACTTGAGAAACTAACAGGTGGACTCTGCCTTTCTGGAGAATGAGGTTAAAATTTTTTCAGAGAAAATAGCACTGAGCTCCAGGATCACAAGGCAACAAAACACCTCGCCCTTCAGAGGCAAGGAGAGAGAGGAGAGGGTTGGTTTCAGGTTCAGGCAGATGCTCAGCGGGAATACCCTGGTGTCCTTCTGTTTCTTAACCAGGTCTGTACTCAGATATGTGTGCTAAGCATAGTGTTATCACTCGTGAGTTGAACAGACCTGCAAGGCAGGAGGGACCAAGTAGTTTTTCCTATCTTGGTCATTTGCCTGCCTCTGAAAACCTTTTCTCTGAATGCACTGGTGAGGCTTTTTTCTGCTTCCTTAATATATGCCTCTGTACAAAACATAGCTGCTGTTTGACCTCCTAAGGGACCAAGCTAAGGCCAGGCACTGCTCTCTAGCAGAGTTCTCGTGGCAGGCTTGGCTCTGCATCGCGTTGGTGTGTCTCCAGCAGCTCTTAGCTATTAGACTCAACTCTCCTGGCCTGAGCCATTCTGAACTCTGGGCTGTTGTATAAAAGTCAGGGGAGAAACCAGCACTGGAAAGGCTGAGGCAGAGCACTGTGTTTATGTGACTGTAGCTGCGCTTTGTTTCTTCCAGACTTGTTTCTCACGCTTGGTGGCATGTTGCACTGAGGATGTGTGACAGTTCTTAAGATTCAAGTCCAAACTGGAGGCTTGGAGTTAGGCCACTGACTGCTAAGGCTGAGGAGATGTTTGAGATGCAAACCTCTGGGGCTGGATGTTCTTTCAAAGGAGGAAAGAGTCCACTAGTGGACTGCCTGTAGGGTTTGTTCACCCTAGTGAATGCTCTGGAGGTGGGGGCTGTTGCAGATTTCCCAAAGAGCTGTTTGCTGGATCCTGTCTTAGCTGCACTTAGCCAGCACTTGGCACACATGGGTGTCAGAAGTACTGATGAGCTTGGCTCTGTAGCCCATTTCTGTTGAGGAATGAATGAATAAGTAGGGAATTTGGCCAGGGTAACTTCTAACCAGCTGTCTTTCTAGCAGGAAAACTGAAGCCCCCTTTTCTGAAGGTTGAAGACCAGAGCAGGTAAATCAGGCCTTTCCAAATATCACAGCCAAACTATATTAAAACTTCAGGGCTCCCAGGGAGGGAATCCTTTTCTGCTTTTCCTTACTTGTGTGGCAATGAATATCCTGTTCCCAAGGCTTCTTTGAAGACCCTGTTACGCACCAGAAAGGTGACACTCTCCTAGAGGAGGCAAATGGAGTTTAGAGAAATAATCTAGGCGGCTTGTGTGTCGGGGTGAAAAAAAGGTGCTAAATGAGACTTGACAACAGAGTTTACTTCCTTGCTCAGATTCTATATGTGATCCTTGCAGGTCACTTAATATGTCTGAGCCCTCTGAAATGGGGAAAGAGATTGAAGCACATAAGGTCAAGGCCTGTAATTTGATTACAGCATCCAGCACAAGGGGATCTGATCTCTATGGTGTTTCTAACAACTCTGTAACTCTAACAGTATCCACAGCACCAACTAATTATTCTGAAGACAACATTTAAGGCAGCTACAGGGTCAAATATTAGGTTTTACATGCTGCCTGCAATAAAGTGTGAAGAAGAGAAATGTGGTCTGGGAATTGAAACCTTCCTACGCTGCAGCGTAGCTGAAAGTACTACGCTAGCTGCTGCTGTCTAAAACATCCCCCCTCAGTGCTGCTTACTGGGGATCCAGTTTAGTACTTCTCCCACTTCTCATTGGAGCAGGGGTCTCTGGAACAGCCAAACATAAGGACAAACAATGGCCAGTATCCCGTCATAAGCGAGACAGTGCCTTGAGCCCCTCTGAGGGAAGGACAGCTCTCTAACCTTGCTATCACTGCCAGATGTCCTGATGTGCTTCTTTCAGGCAATTCCGGCCCTTCCACCACCAGTTTAAAAGCTTTCCTGACCTGAACTTCCTGGCACCCAAAAGTTCCAGCCCGTTCGAGCCTCTGAAAAGCCTCTCGAATTCTTGCAGAGCCAGGTAGGTTGTAGGTACTTCTGTGCAAGTTTTTAATCCTGCTGACCTGCTGGCTACCAGGGCTTGGAGAAGCACTTGTGAGCGTGGGCGAAAGGAGCACTGCTCTGGGTTAAACAGCTGTAGCTCAAAGGCAGCACCATGTCCCTGGCCTTGTGCAGGCAGCTGGGTGCCTGCTGCTGCTGTGATGTGAGGGCAGGGAAGATGTTTGCTGTTACCTTGCAGGGGTGCGGAGGGCTGTCTGATGCACAGCAACGGGGAGAAGAGCCCCCGGTCCACGCCTGTCACTGTGCCAAAGAAGAAGAGGGGATTTTGTGAGTGCTGCCGAGAGACATTTGAAGAGCTGCAAAAGGTAAAGGCTCCCCTGGGACCTGGGTCCTTGCAGAAGTTATGGAGACCACTCAGTGGCTTAGCTGATCACGATGTGCCTGTTATCAATACAAACCCCTTCTGGAAGGAAGGCAGGTTTGTACAGCCTTCGTGGTACATAGTAGGATCTGCCTTGTAGGCGAAAGCCATGGAATGTCTACCCAGACTTCTTGGTCTGCGTAAACTGGTTATGAAGATCAGAGCATGGCATGCTCATTTCTGGGGCTAGGAGGGCCTCAGGGATCGTCCTGTTACCTGAAGTGTAAGATGAGAACGCGATTCCCTGGCAGCTGGGAGGGATAGGCTGATGGAAAAAGGTGAGAAGAGGTTTTTATCTCCTGCAAGATGCTGAACAATGTGGCTTTTAGAGCCCAGCCTCTAGTGATAGACAGTACATACTTGGAATCTGCCTTTTTAGTAGCTGCTGGGGAAAGCTGTAGGCTGCTGTTAGATATAGACACAGCCTCCTCATCATCAGGTGTCTATGGGAACAGCATACTCACTGTAAGCAACTGGGGGTAACAGCATCGCCTACGTTTCCCAAATCTGCTTCCGAACAATGGCTCTATCTGGTGAAAAGACTGTGTGCCCTCTAGGCTCTGGGAAGCGGCTGTTACTACAAATTCTGTGAAAGGATGAGTGTTGCTAAAAGGGCTTTTGCCACCTTCCAGCATCTCCAGAGCCCCCAGCACAAGCGGTTCGCGCTGGACGACTCGCGGTACGCCCCTGTGGATCATGTCATTTCGCAGCTCACCAATGACTTTGTGGAGCAGCCAGCCAAGTAAGTCTCTGTGTGTGTGGTAACTCCTGGAGCAGAACAGCAGCACCATGCTGTGTGGTGTGCTCACGGGAACAGGCCTGAATCACCGTGCCACTGTGGTACTAGATCCTAGTTCATGCCCTGTGCCAGAGAATCTGCCAGCACGGAGCTGAGGGCTGGGATTGACTGCACAACCAACCCGGTGTTGCTGGCCTGGCCAACAAGGCTTAGGCAAGCTGTGGGAAACGATCTTTTTTCAGTTTCTGTGGGTTCTTTGCTTCAAGGAAATCCCTGTGGGCTTATAGTGCCTCTTAAATTGGAAAGAACAGCTTAAACTCGAAAGAACAGACCTGTCTCCTCTGTTCCACATCTGGCACAACCCTGCTGCTCTGTTACACTCCTGTGCCCAGACTGTGGGCTGTTGAGCAGGCTGAGATCCTTCGTGCTGCCCGTCTCCTCTGCCAGCAGCAGTATCGCTGTTTGCTGAGCCTTACCTGTCTAAAATTTCTTACTGCCTCTGCAGAAAATGCTTCATCTTGCTGAGGGGAGGGTGTCGCCAGGCCTAGGGAGAACGAGCATTAACGGATGGTTCTTTTCAGGGTGCCGCCGTCCTGCCTGACAGATGAACACTTAATGCCTCGAGCACAGGTTACTGGAGGAATTGAGAAGCTGACAGCAGAGCTGGGAAAGGAAAGCCAGCAGCCTGAGCAGGGTGCTGTGGATCTGTTTGTTGATGCAGAGCCTGATCCTGGCCTGAAGACCAAGGAATGCTCCTCTGGCCTGCCCAGGGACGACAGGGTCAGTAACCCCGGAGAAGCAGGGGGATTGTCTGAGAACTGCTCCTTGGGGCTGTCTGTCGGAGCAGGACTCACCGCAGGGGTCTGCGCTGCACGTGGCACAGCCGAGGACTTTGCTGTGGTGGAGGATACGGATTCAGACTCGGCTCCTGAGCTGGGCTGGGGCTCTTGTGTAGCAGCCAGTCATGTCGGAGGGGCAATCGCTTCTTCCTCTGAACCTCATAAACAGCAGGTGCTCGGGTCTGTCAGCCATCCACAGGCGCTGCCTGTCTCCAGGAAACGCCAGCTCTCCTCCAGTCAGAGCACCCAGGTGGGAAAGAAGCCCAGGCTGGAGCTGGGTGGTGGCCGCTCCCTGTGTAAGCAGGCAAGCCCAGTGGGTGGCAGGATGGGTGTGCAGGGTGCAGGACGGACGCCTGAGCCAGGCTTGCCTGGTGTGGAGGCTGGCAGCTGGCCCCTAAGCACAAAGCTCTCCACCAGGCCTCATCGCCCTCCTGTGTTGGACCTGTGCCTTCGTGGGAACCCTGGGGGGGACCCTGCGTCACAGCCGGGTTCCCTGGAAGCTCTGTCTGTGGGGTTTGATCCCGCAGAGACTGCTGCAGCGAGCACTGTCAGCAAGCATGGCTGGAGCAGAGGGAACACGAGTTCCCATGGGAAGCTTGGAGGGGAGAATGGAAATACACCCAGGAATGTGCACAGTCCTGCTCTGGAGTCCACAATGAGCAAGAGCAGCTGTCCTGCTGGCCAGTTGCCCTCTCCAAAACTGCCTGTGGCTGAAGCCAGATGTTGCTGCTCCCTCTGTGTCAAAACAGGAGAAAAAATAGCCCCTGAACTACCCAGCCTCCCCAGCCACAGCAAGGAGCAGACTCCGTGCCCTGGGCTCCTTCAGCGTCTTCCGTGTAACACACAGGCCGATGATGACTTCAGGAAGAGTTCTGAGTCAGACTGGGATGTCCAGCTGCTCTCCACACTAACGGGTGTCCAAGACAGCAGGATTCGGGCTGTGGACAGGGACTTGCTCCAAAGGACGCACGTCAATGTGAGGGACAGTGGGTACGAGTCTCAGCTCTGCTCAGTCCTGAAGCAGAACTCGGAGTTTGAGTGGGCAGCCAAAGGTGACAAGAGCTGCCGGAACTGCTGCACGGAGACCAAAGAAGCCTCCCTCCCTATATTTGAGACCTTTTTTGGCAGCTGGACAAGTTAAAACCACCTCCTGGCAGTTCTCTGATCCCTTAATGGGAGCTGCAGAGTGGCTGGAGAGGGATTTAACAAGGCACCCTCGCTGTTAGGGCCAGCTGGGAGCTGGAGTGAGGACGGTGCCTGCACAGCCTCTTCCAGACAGCCTGGGCTGAGCCTGAGGGATTGAGATGTGCCGACACCTCTCTGGTGCGATGCATCTCTGTCCAGCACTGCCTTCCCTAGGCTCTGACATCTTGCCTGATTCCCTGGAGGAAAGACGCCAGCGGCTGCGAGTCACAGCCCAGCTCCTCATGGCTGCGTTTCACTGGATGTGTGAGGAAGCACCACAGGCAGCTCCTCATCCCGGCCTGGGTAGGGTATGGTGACACGTGCGTCCTCCTTGTGCAGGCATTCGGGATCTGAAACTGTTGGGATCTGCTGGGTGCTGCAGTGATTTCACTGTCCTCAGGGGCTGGGATCTTCCCTCCTCTTACTTGTAGCTGGTAGCTTCCTTCTTTAACTCCTCACCAGGCTGCTGACAAGGTGGCCTGTCTCTGGGGGTAAATATTCAGTGGGAATAGGCTCGTTGCCCAGCAAGATTCAGGGCATGGCCTGTTCCCCCTTCCACCCTGTCTTTGGGGTTGCAGTGATGGGGAGGAGGAGGGCTGTGGCGGTGAGATCTGTGTTCTTGTGGTTTGGGGCTGCGTCGGATGTCTCGAGTGTTTACGGATGTTTATAGCTGGTAATAAGTTGATTTTTTTTTAAGCGAATTTTTAAACTTTGAAATAAAGTGGAAGAGATACTATTCTGCTGTATGCTGGGTAAAATTTGTCTGCCTTGTTTCTCACAGCTGCTTCCAGGGAGTGTGAATCTTCCCTGGCTTTGGGCTGGGCGGTGACTGAGCTGAGAAGGAGCTGCAGGGGGGCACCAGGTTGAGTAGGAGCCAGCAGTCCCAGAACGACCCCCGGGACGGGGCTTGCCTTAGGAACGTTGTGGCCAGCAGGTTGGGGGAAGGCGTTGTGCCTCTGCTTAGCACAGGGACAGCCACGTGTGGGATGGCCCCAGGTGGAGAGGGATGTGGAGAAACTGGAGAGCTGGCACTGGAGGCTGCTGAGATGGCCAGGGAACGGGCCTGGGGTGGGCTGGTGTTGCTGAGGGGTGTCGAAAAGCTGTGACTTGGGGAAGGGCAGTTACGGGTGTAACGGAGCCACTCTCTTCTTTCAGTGTGCCAGGTGGCCCAGTGGGGCTTCTGAGGTTGGGAGCAGGTTGGGAAAGGAAAAGCTCCCTGCTCAGGAGGGTGGGACAGCTGGGGACTTCAGCTGTCCTTCTGAAGCCAAACCCTCCCCTGTGTAACAGCCAAATTCTGGCACTTCTTGAGGGCAGCCGAGCTGCTCTGTGCACCCTCGAGGACCGTCTGAGCCGTCCAGCAGGTGCTTGGCTGGCATCAGCTGGCCTGGACCCCTCCTGTGAAGCTCTGGTACCCCTTGTCACTGCACCCACACCACTGCCACCCTGCTCTTTGGCCACGGGGAAGGCTTTGTGGGATGTGGCAGTGCACCCTCGGCCTGGTGGCATCAGAGGTGATGGGAAGTCCCCAGAGCCTGCTCCCAGCCTCGTGGGCAACCCTTCCCGCTTTGTTAAGGCCCTGTGAAGCATCAGGGAGAGGAAATGGGGAGGGCCGGGGCTAATTCACCTCTCCCAACCCTGCTCCATGACCTTTGGCATGTCCCTGCCTTCACTTCCCCTGCTAAAAGCTCCTGTCCCCTTTTTGCATGGTAGCTGGAGCTCCAAAGCAGCCGCTCTTCACAGCGCTGTCACCCCATCTTTGTGGGGAGGGCGCCCGGTGCATTAACGCGAGTCCCTGCTCAAAATCCTCGACAAACTTCAACCTCCGCCAGCCCCGTGGACGCGCTGAGCACCAGCACGTGCAGGGAAACGTTTCCCTGGGTTTGGCGCTGCCGTGGGGGTCCCCAGGGCCTTCCCCGCCAGCCAGAGCGGGGGGAGGCAGCAGCTCTATTATAAATGAGCCTCTGCCTCGGTCCAGCCGCAGCCGAGCTTTCTGCTATGCTCCGGGGAGAGGAGGCGGCGGCTGATCCCCGGGAAGCTTCGCGCTGACCCACTTGTGCAGCTCCCCATCCCTCCTGCTCCCCCCCGGGACCCCCGCGCTGCCGGTGTCTGTGCCATGTCCCTCCTGTGGCTCTGCTGCCCCCCCCCCAGGCTGTGTCACCTTCCCGTGCTCTTCTGCACCCTCGATCCCACGGCTCTGTCCTGCTGTGGAATGAAAGGGAATTCATCGTTTTTCCCCAAAAACAATTGTGTTTTTTTCTCCAGGTTGCTTTTTCTCCAGGTTGCAAACGCGGCCTTGCAGCACCCCCCAGAACCGGGGCAGCACGGGAGCACCCCGGCTGTGCTGTTACTTTCCCCCGGGTGTCCCCAGCCGGTGCGGGGGGATCGGGGCCAGCCGGGGTGTGGGTGGGGACCCCACGGCCCCCCCGGGTGTCAGCACCCACCGGTGGCAGCCCAGGGTTGACCCAGTTGCCCAGGCACCTCCATCCTGCCCCGGGTCCTCTGGCTCAGAGCTGGGATTTGATACTGGTGGGGGCTCCGGTACCAACGGGGGGCCAGTACCGACTGGGGGCTTCGGTACTGGTTTTGGGGGGGTGTAAGGGCTGGCAGGGCTCTGGTACCAGCTTGGTTTTGATACTGGTGGGGGGCTACGGTACCGGCTGGGGACTCCGGTACTGGCTGGGGACTCCTGTACCGGCTGGAGGGGGGGACTGGTACAGGCTGGGGGGCGCGATACCGACTGGGGGCTTTGGTACGGGCTTCGGGGGGGTGCGTAAGGGCTGGCGGGGCTCCGGTACCAGCTCTGATTTGATACCGGTGGGGGCTCCGGTAGTGGCTGGGGGGCACCTGGTACCGGCTGAGGGACAGGGCTGGTACCGGCTGGGGGCTCCGGTACTGGCTGGAGGCTCCGGTACCGACTGGGGGGGGGGGTTGGTACCGATTGGGGGCTTCGGTACGGGCTGCGGGGGGGCCGTAAGCGCTGCCGTGGCTCCGGTCGCGGCTCCCATTTGCTACCGGCGGGGGCTCGGGGCCCGGTGCTGCCGGGGGGGCTCCGGTGCCGCCCGGTCCCGCGCTGCAATGCCGGGGGGGGGGCCGCGGCGCTGCGGCAGGCGGGGGGCGGGGGCGGGGCGCGGCGGGGCGGGCCCGGGGCGGGCCCTGCCGGTGCCGGTGCCGGCGCCGGTGCCGGCGGGGGCGGGAGCGGCGGGGCCCGGTGCAGTGCGCGTGCAGGTGGCGGGGGCGGCGCGCACGGGGCCGCGGCCGCTCCCTCGGCCCCGCTCGGCCCCGCTCGGCCCCGCCGCCGCCGCCGCCGCCCATGCCCGGCCCGGGCGGAGGAGGGGCCGGAGGGAGCCCGGTGCCGCGGGGCCGCCCGGCGCGGCAGAGCCCGGAGCGCCGCGGGCGGATTATGAGGGAGCCATGAGCCCGCTGCGGAGCTGGCTGCTGGCCGCGCTCCTCTCGCTCACGCCGCGGGCAGGTAGGTGCCGGCCCCGCTCCCGCTCCCGGCCCCGCTCCCGGTCCCGGCCCCGCCGCCGCTGCGGGCTTTTTTGCTGCATCGACACATTTCTCCGCAGCGCCGCCCCGCAGCCGCGCGGGAGGGGCCCCGGGCCCGCCGCCCCCGGCCCCCGCTGCCCCCGGCGGGCCCCGACCCCCCCCGGGCCCGGTTGCTCGCGGGGGGACACCGGGACCGGCCCCTCTCGTGTCCCCCCCCCCTATTCCCCCGGTGACCCCCCGGGAGGTGGCCCCCGGCCGCGTTGCTCCGGCTGCGGAGCCGTTCCCGGTGTCCCCCTCCCTGTCCCCTCCGGGACCCGTCGCTCTCCCAGCCCCGTGTCCCCTGGGTGTCCCCGCCAGCACGGACCGTCCTCCCCAGGGCCCCCGGAGCGTCCCCTCCGCGTCCCCCGCCGTGTACCTGGCGCCCCGGGCGTCCCCTCCCGGGCACAGCGCCCTGCTCGGGTCCCCACTGTGCCCCCCACCCCGGGACACGTCCCCACGCCAGCCCTCCGTGTCCCCCCCCTCGGGGACACGTCCCCGCTGGGACGCAGCCCGGCCTCGGGTCCCCCCCCAGGACGTGTCCCCACGGCAGCCCACCCGCGTCCCCCCGCCACCGACCCTCTCCTCGCCCGCAGGTCCCGCCGCGCACGCCGGCGCTCCGCAGCGGAGGCTCCCGCGGGCCGGATGGCAGGACGGGCGGGTTGTTTCCGAAATCACCCACCCCAGCAGGTTAGTGGGGCAGAGCTCAGGAGGAGAAGTCCAGAAGCATCAGCTGGACACCAGGGTCAGGAATGAGCCTAGAGGAGGAGGAGGAGGCCCTGTAAGTGAACCGCATCCCCCCTCCGCTCTCTTTCAGGCTGGGGCTGGGGGCCCCCCGGGCACGAGGGCTGCTCCCGTGGTACCGGGGCCCGCGGCGGCTCCCGCTGCCCTCGCGGTCGGGCACAGCTGCACGCGGCCACGAGCGGCCCCGTGGCCGTGCCACCGCCGCCTTCCCCCCGGCCGGCGAGGCCCTGATGGCTTCCATTAAACCTCGGTACCGGAGGTGCGCGTGCGGGCGTTAGGAGAGATTGAAGGGCAGCACGCTGGCAGGGCTCATGCATAATGGATGGGCTCGCTGCTCGGAGCCGGAGCCGTGGCCCCAAATTGGAGCCGTGGCCCCACGGCATGACCATGCCGGCCATCGACCCTCATCCTGCCAGCCCCAAACCACGCCAGGCAGGCGGTCACGCTCGGACACGGCCGCTTTGCCTGGAGCCAGGGGGCGGCTGCATTTCGGGGAGCCGGTGAGAGCCCATCGCGCAGGGGGAAGCTTTCAAAGAGGCGGCCGCCGCAGAGACCAGCAATAATCGATTCCCCACATCCTTGCTGGATAAAAGGAGAAATAATGGGCTTAAATTGCAGCGAAGGTGATTTAAGCTTGGCATTAAGTAAAACCTCCTAACGGTGAGGATGTCACGGAGGGGGGGAAGAATCACCAGGGGACGGCTGCAGCACCGCCGGCGCTGGTGGTTTTTTGGGAGGCATTAAGCAGAGGCGTGAGGAAGCGCGGCCGTGGGGCGGGCAGCGTGGCCGCAGGCCCCAGGAGACAGGGTCGGGTGCTGCCATGGGTCCCAGCACCGGCAGAGCCCCTGCACGCTGCTTCCATCTGCACTGCTTGGCCCGCTGAAGGACACGGTCTCGGTTCAATGTCATCCGTGGCCGGGACGTCCCCTCCCGGGATCAGCTCTGGGGACGCTGCGTGGCTGCTCTGTGGTGGCAAAGGGGCCAGTGGGGCCATCCCATGTCCCTGTCACCCCGTGCCGAGCTGTGCCCATGGATGGCTGGCACCTGGTGGCTCCTGCTCCGGGTGCCCTTGGTGCAGCACCTGGCAGGGCAGCAGCTCTGCTGGCAGCCTGGGGTTGGGGCGCCCTGGGCACGGCCCCTGCAGCCCAGAGACCCCCTCGGTGGGGAAGGGGTGGGAGACAACAGGGGGACCCCGCACCGGGTCTGCCAGCCCCAAAGGGGGCATCACCTTCCCTCTGCGGAGCTGGAGGTGCCGGGGCCATCACCCAGCACTTCGATTTTGGCTTCCAGCTTAACCCCCTGCTGCTTCTCTCCCGCACCCTGGGCAGGACACGGTGCCGATGCTGCTGCCCATGCGCCCGGCGGTGCAGGGACACCCACTGGTGGCCAAGGAGCAGCTGTCCCTGCTGGTTTTGGCACTGTGCCCCTGACCCATGCTGCAGTCACAGCTTTTTGGTTCAGCAAAGCAGATAAGGGGGCTTTCACCCCAAAAAACACGGGAGAAGCACATCCTGACGATTTGGCTTCTCCTTGCTGTAGCTTCCCCCGGGGGGCAAAGCCCAGGGGCTGGCAGGTGGCTCAGGGCCGTGGCGGGGGGGCGAGCGTTGGCTCCCGTGGGACGCACGGGGATAGCGAGTGACAGCCGCGTGTCGGAGGCGAGGGTGCTTTGGGGCATGGTGGGGGCCGGAGGTGAGGAGCCACCGGGCGGCCCCTCACCCACGCGAGGAGTTTGCCAGGTCTCAGCCGGGCGCTGCAGAGCGCGGCTCCCGCCTCCGGCACGCTGCCGCTCGCAGGAATTAGGTCACGAGCGGCGGGCGCCGCAGGGCGGGTGAAGCGCCAGCTCCGCACGCTGAGCCCGGGCTGCTGCAGCCCAGGCAGGGCTGGGGGCTGAGCTCTGGCAGCCCCGGGCAGGGCGAAGGCGGCTCACCCCCAGCTACCGGTGTCCGGTTACCGGCTCGGAGGAGTTTGGCTCGGAGGAGTTTGGCACCTTGGCATCCTGGGGTGGGTTTGGCGATGTCCGGCCGGGCTGCGGGAGCAGCAGTGGCTTCCGCCGAAATGCTGCTCGGTGACGCGCTGGTCCCCAGCGCTGCTGCTCCGAGATGCTGCGCTCCCAGCACTCAGACCACGGGCAGCTTGGGTCACAGCTAGTGAAGTTTTGGGTGAAAAAATGATGATTTCCTTTACTTTTTTTTTTTTTTAATTGAAAGAACACCTTCAGAGACCACATGATTGAGGTCTAGGGATTATTATTTTTTTCTTTAGGTAAAAATCAGAGAAGTCTTCATCAGCTCCAGGTGGGAGCCTCGGCTGCTTTTGATGCCTGCACCCTTCATCAGGGCAGGGCTCGGTGCCGGGCACTCGTGGGCGCAGGCTCTTGGGGCACCGCGAGCGGGGCTGTCGGAGCGATGCCGTGCTGCATCGCGGCGTGTGGTCCTTGCCTGGCATGGGGGGGCCGGGGGCTGCTGGTGATCTCACGGCGGGGCTTGCGATGCGCAATACGTGACGGCGACATCGGCCAGAGGCGTCCCTGCGCCAGCCCAGCTGCCGTGGGACCAAGGCGCCAAAACGGCCGCTGCGCTCCTTGGTGTGACACCAGATCCGTGACGGGTTTAAGGCCAGATCCTGGCTTGGGGTGGCAGCAGGCACATCAGCTGCTCCTCATTCCCACACTGCCATGCAAACACTCTCTGCTCCGCTCAGACCCGGCTGTGATTTTTCACGATTCCAATGGGATTTCTCCCGGCACCGGGCACGCGGGGCCGTCCATGCCTCACTGCTGCCACTCTCTTGCAGGGGGTGCACCTGGCACAGGTGAGCTTCATGGTGCGTGCCTTCGGCTCGGCCTTCACCCTCGACCTCGAGCTCAACCAGTAAGTGTCCTGGGGGGGGGGGGGAACGGACCGCTGTGGGGCCGCCACTGCCCCCACGAGAGGGACGGGGTGCAGAAGCAGTGGCATCTTGGTGCCCCCTGGCACTCGGGGAAAGGGGACAGGTGGATGTCCTCATCGTGTCTGCTGGGAGCGTGTGCCTGGCACAGCGTGTGCCACTCGGCGTGCTGGCACAGGCGTCCTTAATATTTGATGGAGTCGCTCGGAGCTGTCCCAGCTCCAGTAACGGAGCCCTGAGCCTGCTTGGCCATGGGCAGAGCTGCGCTCCAGAGGGAGAGGGGATGTAAGAGGAGCCAGCGCCATAGCAGGGGGGCCGCAGGCCTTGGGTTTCCCAAACTGCGGGGTTCCTGCACCAAGGCGATGCCGGGTGCACGGGGTGGCACGTGGGTGTGTGCCGGAGGATGAGGGTGCATGGGGCAGGGGCACAGCCGTCTCCATCCTCCTCCTGCCTGCTGCCCTGCGGCCTCTCACCCCTCTGCTCTTCCCCGCAGCCACCTCCTTGCCTCACACTACGTGGAGCGGCACGTCGGCACGGGCAAGAACAGCAGCCACAGCACAGTAAGCACCGTGCCGCGCCGTGCCAAGCAGCACCACAGGGCCCACGGTTCCATGCCGGGCTGTGAGCGCCGAGCTGCCCGATGCAGCCCTCGGTTCATGGATGATGGCCGTGGGTGGCTCCACCTGGGCAGCCTCATGGTGCCTCTGTGCCCAGCACTGGGTGTCCGGGCACTGCCCCAGCAGATGACGCAGGGACACGCATCCCGTGGGCACTGCTGCAATGGGCTCCCCGCTTGCCCCTGGCACGGTTCAGCGCATTGCCACGCTCACAGCCTTGCTCTGGGACAGTGGTGGTGCCTGCTCGGGCATTGGGCTGGGAAGGCAGCGAACCCCAGGGGACACCAGCGATGGGTGCAACCACCTGCGATGGGCAGGATGGGGCCCAGCAGTGCCATCGCTGCCGTGGGGGGGTCCGAGCGGGGCCGGTGGCTGCAGGGAGCAGCACGGCTCCAGCAGAGGCGGTGTGAAAAAGACAAATGGGATTTCCAGAAATAGCTCCTCGGGCGACTGGTGCTGGCCCTGCCCGTCGCGCGGAGCTCCCCGTGCCGCAGAGGCAGCGCCGGCCCCATGGGCTCAGCGGCCTCTCCTGGCTCTCGCAGGGTGCCGGGGAGCACTGTTATTACCAGGGCCGGGTGCGCGGCCGGCCCCGTTCCTTCGCGGCGCTCTCCAGTTGCCAGGGCCTGCAGTGAGTATCCCGCGTCCGTGATTTGGGTCAAAACGGATGTTTCGAGGGGTTGCTACACCCCGCCAGCACCCTCTTACACCTCTGGGCTTCCTTTGCAGCGGTGTCTTCTCGGATGGCAGGGACACATACCTGATCGAACCCCAGGCGGGCACTGAGCACGGGCAGGTGAGCTCGCCCCTGCCTCAGTTTCCCCATTGCAGGGTCCGGCTGTGGGTCAGGGGTGTCAGGGGACACGGCCTCGGGGACACGGGGAGCTGGAGAGCAGGGGCTATTGGGTGTTGGTGACACTCCTCTCCCCACCGCAGGGCCTTCGGCCACACGTCATCCAGCGCACTCCGAGCTGCGCCCAGCCAGGTGAGCACCACGCTCGCTCCTGAGGGCTGGCATCCGTGCCACTGCGCCTGTGCCCCCTGCTGTTCCCGAGCACGCAGGGCAGTGCCCTCATCCCGCACACCGCCAGCTCTCTGCCTTCCCTCCAGGCTGCCTCTTCGCTGCACTGGACCACTACATCTCCGACAGTTTACCCAAGCTGCGGCGGCGGCGGCAGGCAAGCGACGGTGGCAGGGCTGTGGGCACAGGGTGGAGGACACCGGGCAGGGGATGGGGATGCTCAGCCCCAGCCAGGCTCCGGCTGCCCGCTCAGCATCTCTGAGGTGGCTGCTCGCTCGTGGCACAGCCAGAGCTGGTTTGTGGGTGCTGGAGACGTGTTTGTGGGATGCTGCTCCTGCACAGGAGCCCCCTTGGGAGCCACCAGAGAGGCTGTAGCTGGGGCGCGATGGGGTGTCAGTCCCCAGGTCCGTCCTGCCAGCTGTCAGTAGGATGATGCCAGTACTTCCCAAATGTACCTCGAGCCGCAAAACAGGGCTCAAAAATCCCATTCACTGCACTCTCCCTGAAAGCGAGAGGCTCCACGGGGCCAGTCCTGCCCCATGCATCCCCCCGGGGTGTGGGGAGTGGCTCAGCTCCTGGCTCCTGTTTGCAGGTGCGACGAGCGCAGCACACGGTTCACAGCGAGACCAAGTACATCGAGCTGGCGGTGGTGAACGACCATCAGCTGGTAAGCACCGGGCCGAGAGGAGCCGAGCAGAGCGGGCAGCGTGGGCCGGCCCCAGCCCTCCTCACCTCCACTCCCCCCAGTTCCTGCAGCTCCGCAAGTCTGTGGTCCTCACCAGCAACTTCGCCAAGTCCGTGGTCAACCTGGCCGACATGGTGAGAGCGGGGTTGTCCCTGGCGGGTTCGTCCCTGGCCCCCCGTGGGTTTGTCCCCAGCGCCGTCCTCTCGCCCGCGCAGATCTACAAGGAGCAGCTCAACACCCGCATCGTGCTGGTGGCCATGGAGACGTGGGCCTCCGAGGACCGGATCCGCATGGAGGAGGACTCGCTGGAGACACTGACCGAGTTCATGAAGTACCGGCGCGAGGCGGTGCCGGAGCAGAGCGACACCGTCCACCTCTTCTCGTGAGCACTGCAGCCACACCACCTCCCCTGGGGCCGGGAGCCGGCGGCCGCTTTGCCCATCACCTCCTCCCTCACCCTTGCAGGGGACGGACGTTTCAGAGCAGCCGCAGCGGCACCGCCTTCGTGGGGGGCATCTGCTCTCCCGGCCGCGGCGGGGGGGTCAATGAGGTGGGTGAGGAAAGCAGGCGGGTAGGCTGGTCGAGGGGTCCCCCCCCCGTGACCCCGCTGTCCCTCCCGCGCAGTACGGCAACGTGGCGGCCATGGCCGTGACGCTGGCACAGACGCTGGGGCAGAATGTGGGCATGATGTGGAACAAGCACCGCACCTCGGCAGGTACCCGCCGGGCGGGAGGCACGGGTGCCATCCCCGGGGGCTGCCAGGGGATGCAGCTCCTCTCCTCTCTCCTCACAGGGGACTGCCGGTGTCCCGACGCGTGGCTGGGCTGTATCATGGAGGACACAGGGTGAGTGCCCGTCAGGGGGCTGCATCCCTGCATGGACCCGTTGGCTTTGGGCAGCCCGCTCCACGGCACCCTGTGGGGAGATGCTGCCTGGGGTTGGCGTCCCCCGGGGTCACCGCCTCCCCCTGCCGCAGGTACTACCTCCCACGGAAGTTTTCCCGCTGCAGCATCGACGAGTACAACCAGTTCCTGCAGGACGGCGGCGGCAGCTGCCTCTTCAACAAGCCCCTGAAGGTAGCGGGCCTGGCACCGGGGTGGGTGCAAAATGGGGGTGAGCAATGCTGGGGAGGGTCAGGGGGTCCCCTGGGGCTTGTGGGCTGCCCCAGCCCTGTGACACGCGAGGTAATGGTGCTGGCTCCAGCTCTGGTTCTTAATTGACCGATTGAGCTGCAAAATTGCCTGCAAAATGTGAGAGGTCGGCAGGTCCTGCCGTCCCTGGGGATGCAGAGCCCTTTTGGGGGTGCCGGGGGGCTCACACCCCCCTGGGGACGCTGGGGGTGGGAGTGCTGTGCCCAGCACCCGCCGCATGCCCCCGGCTGCAGCAGTCACTCTCCCTGGCAGCTCCTGGACCCTCCGGAGTGCGGCAACGGCTTCGTGGAGGCGGGCGAGGAGTGCGACTGCGGCTCGCTGGCGGTGAGCGGGGCCGGGGGCCGGCGGCGAGCAGCAGGGCCGGCAGCGGGCTCACACGCTCGCCACCGGCCCCGGCAGGAATGCGCCAAGAGTGGAGGCAACTGCTGCAAGAAGTGCACGCTGACCCACGACGCCATGTGCAGCGACGGGCTGTGCTGCAAGGGCTGCAAGGTGCGGGGCAGGCGGCGGGGGCTGTGTCCTGCGGCGCACGAAGTCCCTGGGGGCCACGGGGGTTTCTGTGCCGACGCGTGTGCCTTCCCCTGCACAGTATGAGCCGCGTGGCGTGTCCTGCCGGGAGGCCGTGAACGAGTGCGACATCCCCGAGACCTGCACTGGGGACTCGAGCCAGGTGAGGACTCGGGCTGGCGGGGACAGAGCGGGGCTGTGGGGCCTCAAGGGGGCTCACAGCCTCACCCCTCTTCTTTGCCCACCCCTAGTGTCCCCCTAACCTCCACAAGCTGGATGGCTACTTCTGCGAAAATGAGCAGGTGAATGTGCCCCGAGGGACGTGGCCAGGGGGCTTGGGCACATCCCGTGGGCTCCGGCATCGGTGCTGGCAGCTGCAGTGCATGGGGTGCATGCACTGGGGAGAGCAGGACCCCACTGCAGCTCTGGTCCCTGGGCTGTGCGAGCCCCCCCAGTGCGTGGGGTCATCCGTGCCTGTACAGCTGTGTGTGCGCACCTGCAGCCATGGTCCCTGTGCCGCGCACCTTCCCTGTGCATGCAGTCGTGGTCCCCGTACCCCGCAGGTTTTCCCATGTGTGTGCATCAGCAGAGATGGCCCTTATGTCGCGCAAGTCTTCGTTGTGCATGTGTGCCTGCAGGCATGGTCCCCGTGCGCTGCAAACCTTCTGTGTGCACGGGTCCTTGTACCGTGCAAGCCATCCCTGTGCTCGTGCAATTGAGGCTGTGTTTCCGGGGCCGTGTGCCCCAAGCACATGCACCCAGGGTTGTCACCCTGCACTGCCCAAGCCACCTCCTTGGGTGCTCACCCGTGGGTGCCAGTCATGCCATGACACCGCTCCCTGCTCCCCAGGGCCGATGCTACGGTGGGCGCTGCAAAACCCGAGACCGGCAGTGCAACGCGCTGTGGGGTCGCAGTAAGTGCCCTGCCCGCACCACACCCTGTGCCCATCAGGGAGCGCGGGGTGGCGATGTCTTTGCAGAAAGCCCCAGGGTGCTCAGAGGAGTGCCCCGTGCCCCATCCCCTGCAGCGGGGGAGTTGCTGGGGGTGAGAAACCTGGGGCAAATGGGTGACGCCTGCTTTCTTCCAGGCTCAGCAGAGCGTTTCTGCTATGAGAAGCTCAACGTGGAGGGGACCGAGAGGGGCAACTGCGGGCGCGAGGGCTCGGGCTGGATGCAGTGCAACAAGCAGTGAGCGAGCCCCCCCCCATGCCCCCCCACCTGCCACGTGTCCCCCTTGGTGCCATCGCCCCCCGTGCCTTGCAGGGATGTGCTCTGCGGCTTCCTCCTCTGCGCCAACATCTCGGGTGCTCCCCGGCTGGGCGAGCTCAGCGGCGAGATTGCCACCATGACCTTCTTCCATCAAAACCGCTACGTGGACTGCAGGTAGGTGCCACTGCGGGCACGGGGCTGGGGCCACCGTGGGGCCTGGGGGTCCCTGCGTCACCCACTCACTGCCCTCCCACAGGGGCGGCCACGTGCAGCTGGTGGATGGCTCGGACCTGAGCTACGTGGAGGACGGGACGCCCTGCGGGCCCAGCATGCTGTGTCTTGACCATAAATGCCTTCCAGTGACAGCCTTTAACTTCAGCTCCTGTCCCGGCAGCTGGGACGGGAAGATCTGTTTTGACCATGGGGTGAGGAGGGGGGGCTCCCAGGGGTGCGCGGGGCCATTGCAGGGTGCTGACGCTGTCCCCTCACAGGTCTGCAGCAATGAGGGCAAGTGCATCTGCCAGCCCGAGTGGACGGGGAAGGACTGCAGTGTCTACGACCCCATCCCCGAGCCAAAGCCCACAGGCGAGACGGAGCGATACAAGGGTCAGTGCGCGCTGCACGGGGGCTCCCACCGTGTCCCCAGCTCCCTCCCCCCTCCATCCCAGGACTGCGCCTCAGCTGGGCACAGCTTGGGTCCCCAGGGTGCCCCGTGGCCCTGTCCCTGCTGACCTGTGTCCCTGTCCTCTTCTCCCTGACCCAGGTCCCAGTGGCACCAATATCATTATTGGCTCCATCGCTGGGGCCGTGCTGGTGGCTGCCATTGTCCTAGGAGGGACTGGCTGGGGATTTAAGTAAGCAGATGCCGCATGCTCCTCCTCATCTCCCAGCATGGCAGTGGGGAAGGTGGCCCTGGTGCCATCCCTTGGGGATGCGAGGATGCCTGGTGCCCCTGTCCCTGTGTCCCCTTTGCCCCCTGGCCCTGCCTGCATGCGGCACCAGGACCTCGCTGTCACCCCGACCCCAGCTGTGTCCTGCCCGTCTGTCCCCAGGTGCGGGGTCCCGGGGGGGCTCCCCCCAGCCCTGTCCCGCTGTGTGCTCGGGCACCAGCACCCCTACGTGCTCGGGGCTATGGCTGCTGCCCATGGAACCAGGGGGTGTCATGGGTCAGGGGGCAGTGGCGGAGGAGGGGACACAAAATGAAGGAGGGGAGACATGGGGGGGACACTGACGCTCCTGTCCTCTCCCCCCGCCGCCCCCAGGAACATCCGTCGAGGAAGGTACGACCCAGCACAGCAGGGAGTGTAGCCCCCGCCGCCTGTCCCCCCGTCGTCTCCTCGTCACCGTCAGGCACCGGCGGCCCAGCGGCACGGGACCTCCGTCCCCGGGCCGGGACTGCTGCCATGGGCCCGTCTGTCCGTGTCGCTGTGTGTCCGGCTGCCCCTGTGCTGTCTCCATCTCTGTGGCCCCCCCCATAGCTTCAAAGAGCCAGCCAAGGCGGGGGGGGGGACCAGCCCTGGGAATAAACTCGCCGGGTGCCCGCAGCAGGCGAGCGGGGCCCTGGCAGCGGCCCCCCCCCCCGGGTGCTGGCTCTTTTGGGCTCAGTGTCCCTTGTGTCCCCCACCCCCCGCCGCCCCCTGTGTCGCACCCCCACACTAAAGCGCTCCTCACTTCTGTGTTGCAGGTCCGGGGGGACCTGAGCGGGGCCTCCGTGCCTTGCGCCCCCCCTCCAGCGCCTAATTAACAGCAATTAAAGGGGGCGCAGCTGCCAGGAGTCCGCCTGAGGAGGGAGGAGAGCACAGGGGGGGGCCTGATTGCGGGAACCCCCCTCCTCGACCTCTGCCGCACCACCACCAATGTCCAGGCCCCGCGGGGCTGGACTCACTCATGGCACCGCGATGAATGTACCTGGGGGGGGCCGTGCCAGGAGCCCCCAAACCCGCATGGCTCTGGGGGGGTGGGGCTGGGACTCCTCCCCCCCAAACCCACATCAGCATCTTCCAGCTTTGGGGGCCGAATCCCCCAGTTCCAGGCCAGTATCTCCCACTATCAGGCCAGTTTGTCTTTTCCCCCCCCTTCCCCGCCCCAGAGCAGGGCCTGTCCCCCACCACCCCTGCAACCCAGGGGCTGGGTCTGCACCCCCAGCTGTGGGACCCAAAAAGCAGCCCCCTGGATGTGCAGTAGGTGTGCAACCCCCCCCTCTGCTTCCCCCCCCCCAGTTTCGTCCGCTTCTTACCCCATTTCATGGCTGCACCCTCCTGCCTCCTGTCCCCAGCACTGGGGTCCAGCACCCATGGGTGCCAGGCTCTCCCTGTGTCATGTGCGCTCCCCCCACCTCGCCAGCCCTGACAGGTGAACCCCAAAATGGGGGCACGGGGGAGGGCAAGGGGCCACACTCAGGTGCTGAGGTACAGGGTGAGCCCAGGGCAGTGTCACCCCACCCCTGTCAGCGGTCCCCGTGGCAGGCACAGCACATGTGCCACATGTCACTGTCGTGGCTGGCGGGGGGGGGACGTGTCACCCACCTCCTGTCCCCAAGGTGCCCTGCATGAGGTGTCCCCCCCAAACCACAACCCCACAGAGCACTCGGGGCCTCCACGGGCCCCTCAGAGCACTGGTGACACTCGGTACTAGGGGGAGGTCCCCGCTGTCATCCCCTGGAGGCAGGGGAGGGTGGGTGCCTGGGGGGGTGACCTAGGGCTGGAGTCCCCTGGTGTGCTGTGAGAGCCCACAGCACGCAAGGGTGCCTCAGCTGTGCTGGCTCAAGCATCGCCGGCTGTGGTCCCCCACCCAGGGCCAGCAGCGTGCCTGCTGTCCCCACGTCCCCAGCCCTACGGGGTGGGCCAGTGTGGGGGTACCGCAGGACATGACGGGGGGTGACCAGACTTCCACGGCCTCAGCTGCGGTGGTGGCCCCTCACGTGCCTTAGCCTCCGGGTGTGAGCGCAGGTGGGTGCCCTGGGGCTGGGGCTGAGGGGCATGGGGGTGAAGGGCAGGGGTATTTGGATCTGGACCCCTCCCTGTCCCCTCCGTCCTCCCCCATCACCATCTCTGTCACCACACTGTCCCCAAAGCTGTCATGGCTGCAGTGGTGGGGTGATCCCCGCTGCGAGGGGACACCCCCTCCCCAGGCCCTGTGTGTGGGGGGGGGGGGGGGGCCCATGTCCCTCCTCTGCTGCCACTTTCACAGCAAGAAGCCACATTCGTCACTGGTTTGGGGGACATTAATATATAAATATATATAAATATTTTTTTTCTCAATGATTTTAATGCCATACAGTCAAGCAGTGCCGCTCATGCGCCGGGGAGGGCCAGACTAGGGGAGAAAAAGGGGGGGGGGGTGGCACCCGGTGCTTCCCGAGCCCCCCCCCCCGACCCCCAGCAGGCCCAGTCGAACAGCCCCGGCCCAGCTGATGCCAGGAGAAGCCCTGGGGCCGGCAGCAAGCCCCCGGCCCGCTGCTGCCCGCCAGCCACCCCGCACCGCCTCGCTCGCGCTACCCGGCCCTCCCTGCGCTCGGCCTGGCCCCCCCCCGCCGGCCGCACCTCGCCTCGTGCCCGCGCTCCCGCTTCGCACGCGCCAGGGAGCTGGTGGGACCCGCTGGGTGCGCGTCACCCGGCCCCCCGGGACGCCTCCTGCAATGTCGCAGACTTTATTTACAATAAAGACTTGGAAAATCAGCGGGGTCTCTTCCTTCCTCTGGGGAATGGTGGCGTGGGAACGGCTGTTCAGGGTGGTGCAACATGCACTGCCCCCAGATTGCACCTCTTCTGAGATGTCATGGCCATGGTGATGTTCTGGTCCCACATGTTCCCCCCGCCCCCCTTCCCTGCACCCCATGTGCCCACCCCAGGTGGGCTTTGTGGGCTGGGGACACCCCAACCATCACGTCTGACTGAGGGGCAGCAGAGCAGCTGGTCCCACTGCACGGAGACAACAGCCGGCGGTAAGTGCCACAACGCTCTGTCCCCTTGACTGTCTGGGGACCCTGCCCCACAGTGGGGACGTGGCTGCTCCCTGTCCCGGCACAGCGCTGCGCAGCCCAGTGCCTGCCCTGTGACAAGGACATGGCTCAGTCCCCGTGCCATGACGGGGACTTGTGCACTAGCAACTGCCTCCCATGGGGCCCAGAGCCTTGCCCACCTCTGGGATGCAAGAGCAGCCATCCCATCACGGGGACGCATGGGCAGGTCCCTGTCCCCTTGAGGGGACACCACACCTTGTCCCCCATCCCACTGCAAGGACACACGGGCAGGTCCCTGTCCCCCCCCCGGGGACACCCCAGGGCTGGGTCAGTTCCGTGCGGGGTCCTGCCAGTGCTCCCAGGGGACTCATGGGGCTGGAGCAGCCTCCACGGGACCAGCCCAGGGTATGGGCCCAGGCTCGGGGACGCTCACCGGGCAGTGGGAGGCACTGTCTGAGTCCCCATCCCCAGCTGGCCTCCTGGGGAAGCTGCAACCTGCACCCTGGGGAAGGGGCTGGGGTAGCCCCCGGCAGAGCAGCACCAAGGAGGCAGCAGCATCCTGCCCAGCCCTGGGAACAGGGAGAGCTGCTGGCCCCGGGGTCGTGGCGAGGCCTGGACGTGGCTTCTGGTGCCGCCATGCAAAGCCCGGCCCTGCCGGACTCCTCATTCCAGCCGGACTCCTCATTCCAGCCGGACTCCTCATTCCAGCCATATTCCTCGGCACATTGGCCACGAGAGGGCTCCCCCAGTCCAGTCCATGAGCATCTGCACGCCTGGACTGGACGGCACAAGGGATGCGCTGGCGTCCCCGACGCTGCTGGGCCACGCGCGCTCTGTGGGCCTCAGCCCTGAGAGGATGGAGGCCAAGGATGAAGACACAGAGCAGGGCTAGGGCTGCAGCATGCTACTGCCATTTGGTGTCCTTCAGCCATATGGCTAGGACAGGGGACATGTTTATCGCTGCTGCCAGCCAGCCCCACACTGGACGGCTGAGAGAAGCATGGCCAGCCCCAGCAGCCCTCTGCTGGGAGGCCAAAGTGCCCAGACCCCAGATCCTCCTTCGCAACAGCACAGCAGTAACACCCCCTCCAATGTGGGCACAAAGACAGGCTCGAGGTGACAGCAGGGGGAGGCAGCCACAGTCCCCTTAGCCCTGACAGCGGTGGGAGAATCTTCCTCGGTGTCCCCCTGCAATGTCGGGCTGGTGTCTGGATACCACTGTGACACGTGCATCAGAAATAACCCACGGGGTTTTTTTGAATGTTGAGTTACAGAGGGCCCTCAGGGTCAGGAGGAGGAAAAAAAATGGCTTAAAGTCACCCCAGCTTCGGCAGCGTGCTTAGAGCAGGCTCCTAGCCGGGGCTCACGGGGAGGATGCTGCAGGATGTGTGTGGCGCAAGGGAGTTGCTCCCCAGCACAATAAAATCTGTGAGAGCCAGCGGGGTCCAGCGCCCAGGTGTACTCAATGCACCAGGCTGCAGATCCTCTGCCGCATGAGCTTCTCCAGCTCTGTTTTAGCTTCCTCCACCACAGCACCCCCCTTCCTTTGCCTTGAACAGGGACTGCCCCAGAGCGTGCCGTCGCAGTGCACAGACCAGCTGCACGCTGCCCCATTGCTGCCTGTCCTTCTCAAGCGCTTTCTCCTACTTTTAACTCACCGGCTTTAGGCTAAAGCCCAGGCCTCACAGGCAGCTCTGAGCCAGACTTCTCAGCATCCCCAGCCAGAGGACACTTCAGCAACACTTACTAAAAGTTAACCGTATGCCAGGGGAGAAGCCACAGACTTCCACGCCTGTGCCATGTGCCGAGATGCTGTCACCAAGCTCTGGGCTCACTGGCACCGTGTCCAACACAACAGTCCTCCGACAAAGGCAGTCCTTGCTGTGCAGCCAGAGCTGGCTTTCCGGTCCCTCGGAGGTCACTTGCAGAGCCCTCTCCCTGATCCCGGTGCAATGCGTCCTGTAACACAGCACACCTGACAGCCTGCAGGGAGTAACAGCTTGGGTATGCACGGAGGGTGTGTCTGTCAGAGCAGCTGTTGCTTACAGGGCTAAAATCAAAGTTATTTCCCTGTCTTTTCACTGAAAACAGCAATGAGCCTCTTAAGGGTGGATCCTGCCAATCACAAAGTCCATGCTGGGGGCAAAAAAAAATAATAAATAAAATCCTCTTATAATTAGTAAAACCAAAGAAATAAGAAACCAAGTCTTCTGCAGCCTCCTCTGTGTCTGTGCCATTACATAATGGGGAACCCTTGAACCTAAAAATCAATCTCTCTGCTCCTTGGTTGCAGACACTGATGGTTGACCATCTGGCTGTGACTTTTCAGCTATAATCTAATGAGGCAGACCTTGCTTTTAGGGTACACACAAGGAAGAAAATCCTCATGGACTCCTCGGGAACATGGTTGCAGCAGAGGCCACAGCATGGCATGGAGCCACGTGAGCAGCAGCTTGCACAAGCAGGAGGCTATGATTTTTCAGCTTTTGTACCCGTAAGAAAGTTGAGATGTTTTGGTCAGCTTCAGAGAGCAGAGGGAGATGTCAGAGGGTCAGGAGCCAATGCTGCTGTGTGAAACGAAACGGAGAAATGTCACCCTGAAGGGAGTTTTTGTTGGGGGATAAATCAAAAGGCGAAAGCAAGCAATACGCCAAATATTGGCTTCACACACTGCAACACAGCTCAAAATCCATGTCCTCGTTTCCATGCAGATACAGCAAATAACTGGAGGCACAGAGCTGAACTCTGACCATAAACCAGGACACGCGTTTTCCAGCCAGGAAGCCCTCTGAAGGCTGAGAAGCACGCTCACACTGAAGCCACGTCTTCTGCCCATCTGCCCCTTCCCTGCCAGAAGCCCTCTGGCCATGCCCCACCGCCCACCACGAGCTGCAGCCCTACCTGCACCCACGCCCCGAGCAGCAGGCACTTTCTGCTCCAGTCACTTCATGCCCTGGAAGACACCGCTTGGCTGCGCCAGTGCCTTTCCCTGTTGGGAGACTGGGGTCTGGAGAGAGAGGGGTTGGCGAGGGCAGCGCCTGCTCTGGCTCTCCCCCAGGAGCACTGGTGCACGGTGCCCATACCGGGGTGGCAAGGACTTGGTGCGGTCCTGCCCCGTCACTCTTGCCCCGTTCAGCTATGCAAGGCTGCCTCTCTGAGCTGAGGCTCTCATTTGGCAGAGGGACATTTTAGGACAATTACCTTTTTGTCGCAGGAAAATTCAATGTGACCACAGAGAAATTCTGCAGGCAAACATCTGATAAAAGGTACAAAGGAGAACGCGCACGTCAAGTGAAAGCAGATCCTGGCTCTGTCTCACCTGCTGTGGGAATTTCGTTATTTAGGCCCCAGCTGGAAACAAGAAACAAATCAGTGCACGGAAAAGAGGCAGTTCGGGGAAAAGCAGCGAGTGTCTCTGAGCTGCCTCGGCTCCGCACGGCTTACACAACGCTGTCAGCCCAAATGGCACTCCGGCGCGCTGATCAGAGACCGCGCGCTCCAGGGGAAGGGGAGCAGCAGCGCTCCCAGCCACTGAGGGTTTGCCAAGCACCACCGCCTGCAGCGGAGGTGACTCCAGCGTCAGGTGAAGCGGCAGGACCTGTGCAGGCTGAGCTGGCCACTCCAGAGGTGCTGAGCTGACACGGGTGAGGCTGAAGGGTGACACGTTTTGGAAAACGCTTGTCGCAGCTTTGCGAACAGGTCGCAGAGACCACGCCACCCCCCAGGCTCCCTCCTGCTAAGTCATGCTACTGAGCACCTTGAGGGTAGTAAACGCACCCAGCACTACACGGTGCTTAAAGCATTTTGCACAGGAAAGCTGAATCCCAATTTTTCAGTAAACACAAAGCTATCCGTGCTAAAACCTTCTGCTGACCCATCTGAGTCACCAGCGACTCGATTTCTAATGGCTACAAGGAATCCCCAGAAGCGGAAGGACACCTGCACCCAAACCAGGCTCATGCCAGATCCAAAATCTCTTTTAAAAATTCTTTGAGGGTTAATGAGTTCAAGTGACAGGAGCTCCTGGTGGCGCCGGTCCCAACCCAGGGCACTGCAGGCTGGGTCAGTATTCACCCCCCCAGCCCCTACAACAGCACCAAACGCTCAATTTCGGGGCAGTGAGGGGCGAGAAAGGAAGAGTTGAGTCTCCAAGGCCAGCTTAGCCATTGGAGTGACAGGTGAGAGCAGTCCCGTGCCACCAGAGGGAACAGCCAAAGGCCAGATAATACTAAGACAGAACCGCTCACGACTGGGGCTAATGCTCGTGGGGGGGGCAGGAGCCGCTCCGCTGCCAAGGCAGGGGCTGGGGCCTGACCCCACACACGCCTCGTGCCGAAATGGGGCACGCACGCGCTGGAGGCGATTGGCAGCTCATGTGTCACCGCGCTGCTGCATCAGTAACTGCTCACCTCCGAGAGCGGCCCCTCGGCGTGCAGACAGCCCGCTGAGGGAGCTCAGAATGGAGAAGGAAGGGGTTTTGCTAGCCCAGAAGACAGCCAGTGGCCTGAAAATGTGATTGAAGGCTTTTTGTTCTCTGCTTTGGCTGCGCCGCCGCTGCCAGCTCCAGTGGGGGGGCCGAATATCCTGGGGACAACGGGGGAAACCCAATTCCTTGAGTCTGTTATGACTGGGCTGTACAAGAAATTTCCCAATGCCCTTTAAGAAGCAATCTTCTGCTGGCTAGGATGCCGACTGCATTGCCTTATAGGTCTTTTCCAGCTCAAAGATTATGTCATTCCAGGCTTGGGCCAGCCTCGCTGCTGCTCTTTATTAACGGCCCTCTGAACGCTCGAGTTCACATTTCTGCTGCTGGTGAGCTTTAACCCACAAGGAGCCGAGGCAGACACTGGCATGACTCAAAACGATGGCTGATTGCTTCTGGAACTGTGTGCATAAGATAGGTGCAGCCTGTTTTACAGCTCAGCAGTTCAAATCCAGGTCAGCAAAATTTAATTGAGAATACCCAGTGGGCCCATTTCACCTTGTCGGCGCTGTCGGAGCACAGAGGGATGGCAGCTGCTGAACTCCCCACCCCACAGGCTCAGGCCATCGCGCGTCTCAGCACAGGGCGCAACACGCCGGGACCCGCAGCTTTCCGGCCCTGCCTGCGGTCCCAAGCTAAGCATTAAACCCTCATTGCCTTTATGTTAAACTGTACGAGCAGAGACTGTTGAGTTAAATTGGCACCTGACAAAGAAAAGGCTGACTTTCCTGTTTTCCTGAGCATTTCTTTCCATGGTCTTGGTTTCTGGGGGCTTTCCGGGGAAGCTAGAGGGAACTGGGTGGCCCTGGTATACCTATGGAGGATCTAGAGTGTAGGAGAAGACTACAGGATGCCTGCAGTGTGCCCAGGAGTGCACTGGAGAGCCCTGTGAGGCCTCCACAGGCCTCTAGATTCCAGGAAGAGTCCTTATTTTGCCTCTAGGGTACAAGAGGGGGCTCGTAGGGCATCCTAGAGTGCCCTGGGAGGCCTCTAGGGCATCCTAGAGGAAACTGGGGATCACCGGGAGGCTTTCTGGGGGAAGTAGAGGGCACTGGGGGGCCCTGGTTGACCTGGGGGAGCACCACTCCTGGCTCTTCACTGGGATGGCAGAGATGCTATAAAGGAAACGTGGCACAAGACTACTGCAACCAAATGCACACACATATATATGGAGTTTTCTATATTTAATTAAGCAGAGATATAAACAGATCAGGAGGGAAGGTCTCTTAATGCCTTTCACCACATTAGAGGATTGATATTTTTATGTTTAGTCTTAAAGATAATAGGAGACTAATACCAGGCAGAGGGCAAGCAGGAAAGCTTTACGTGCTGGTTCACCCAGAAGATGGTATTTCCAAGAATTCTCAAGCTGCCTTCAAGTTTCCTTCCAGCACGTCTGCCAGAGCACACTGTCCGTGAATATTTCTCCCCGTCATACCAGGGGAGGGAGAATAGCTCACTGCTGGAGCATCGTGGCAGGGGAAGAGCTCAGAGCATGCCACAAGTCTGTAAGGTGAAATTTGGGGTTAATGAGCGGCTCTGAAGTCTGGTTTCTCATCACCTGTTCCCTTTTCTTGCTGATGAGCTGGTTGGAGCTACAGTGTTATATAACGACCTGGTTTTATTTTTATGCTTTTATTAAAAAAAATAAAAAATAAAAGTTATGATCCTCTGTAATGTTAGGATTTTTTGCATTTCCTATTAGTATGCATGTTCTGATGTCCAGTAAGGAAAGAGAAAATTCTGATTAAGAAAGGAGATCCCAGAAAAATGGCAGAAGCTAGCATAAGGAGATGGTTACATAAACTCTGCCCCAGTGCCCTCTGGCTGCCCCGGAAAGCCTCCCAGTGACCCCCAGTTTCCTCTAGGATGCCCTAGAGGCCTCCCAGGGGACTCTAGGGTGCCCTACAGGCCTCCTCTTGAATCCTAGAGGCAAAAAAAGGACTCTTACTGGGATCTAGATGCCTGTGGAGGCCTCTCAGGGCTCTCGAGTGCACTGTCGTGCACAGTGGAGGCCTCCTGTGGTCCTCCCCTGCACTCTAGACCCTCCGCAGGTCTACTAGCATTTCTTTCCTTTTTTTAGATTTGTAACTACATACCAGCAATCGATTAAATTAGTTCTGAAGTCTCTCAAGCTCCAGAAGATCTCAGCTCTCCTCTCTGGAGTATCTGCAGTACATGACACTCCTCTGCCTAGCTACATGTAACATGCATGGGGAAGGGGCTATTTTTATACCTGTATAGCTCCATGGTCTCCAGCCTGCCCTGCAGCATCTAGGTGCTATTCTACGCAACTAACAGCCAGGATTTCCCTGACTGGAGTGCCAGACACTGTACATCATCCGAACTGTGCCGGGTGAATCACGTTCATGCTCTATGCACAGAGGCAAAACATCCAGCTGTACCTCGCTCCCTGCGTTTCCTTTAATAAACTCATTTTCTGTTTGATACAGTCACACGTCTTCTCTTATTTTAGTTCTTGCCACGGAGGGGCTCCTGGCCACGCATCCTCCGCTGTGTGCCCGTCAGACCAAAGCCTGCAGGTGCTTCTGGAAGGCTTGGAGCCGCTGCCACATGATCTGCTACCTCCTCTCAGCAGCTGCCCAGCCATGCTACAGAAGTCCTTGCTAATATTCTTCTGGTTTTCAGCAGAAGCATTTCTGGTCATTGCCGTTTTATGGGACTGGAAACATCCTGAAATTCTCTTTAATTTGCTTGAAGTCAGCCAGCACCTGCAGGAGGGCTAAAAAGAGATGCTGAAAAACAAGGCAAGACAACACACGTTTCCACAGTGAAAGCAGATTTGCTCTAAGAGGCTGAATACCGTACATCCAGGTTCACACCAGGTCTGTAGCATGGATAACAGGAACTCCTGTCACCCAAATCTTCACTGACTTTACAAAATGCTTCCCAATGCCACGGTACTAGCAAATTCTATTAGCACACTTGATATTTGCAGGGGGAAAAAAATCAATGAAAAATATCAATGAGGAGTTGTTCCATGACAGCTCTTTTAAAGACAAAGGGCACAGCTCCTGCCCTCAGACGGGCAATTCCCCCTTCTCCCTCCTGTGTTCGCATCATGTGCTGCACTGCTCCAAGGAACAACGCACCTTTCTGCTCTCACAATGTCTTATGTGGCACTGCAACAGGACTGGGAGAAACAGACACAGAGTTTACATTTATCAATTTTCTCACCTGAGTCATCCACCTTATCACAAAACTTACCACGTCAATCCAGCCCTAATTCTGATAAACCCACCCTGTACATTTTCATGTCTGTCTTTTCACCTCATTTTAAGACCATTTGCAATGGTGTGTGTTCATACAAGCAAAGTTATGTATTTTCTCTTGGAGCTTACAGAAAGCACACACTGCCAGGGAACCTATGTGTTAATCGCACATGCTGAACACGTTCCAGCTGCACGCCCATAGAGATTCAGCATGCAGCTGATGTAATCAAACTGACTTTTCAACAGCTCCTTCAAAGAGCTTTTGAAACGTTAACAAGTTTATTACCAAATATGGTTGACTAATCAGCCCCATTTTCTGATTCATGCTTTACATGTTAGATAAAGGGCTCCGTCTGTGCTGGAGGGTCACTCAGAGCGCAGCAGAACCCAGCTCATTCCAACGGGCCGGACTGCTAGCAGAGGCTACTCTTTACGCAGCTTATAAAACATCCTACATACCTGGGGGACCAGACCGCTGACCACACGGGCCTTCAATTAGTGCTGGAACCGATTAATGAAACACGCTGCTTTGCTGAGCAAACCCCAGGCAGTTTGATGGCTGTCCCTCTGCCGCCTCTCTCCCCATGCTCCTCGCGCTCCTCCGGGCAGGCACTCTGCAATGAAGCTGATCCGAGCAGCAGTTAGGGAGTTTTCATGGGTCTCTCTTCCCTCCATTTAAACCAGACAAAGCAGCTGTTTGCATGGGAGCATTTAACACACAAGGGCTGGGAGAACTCCCTGGGCTCGTAACACCAGTTAAGCTGCTTGCCAGCCAGCAGGCCCCAGTCCCACAGAACACTTCTTTTTGTAACTTGGTACTTTCACAAAGCTTTTCACCAGGACACACCAGTGGCATTTGCTGCGGTCTGTGGTCAATGGAAACAACCAGAGGACATAATGCAAACACCCAAAGGATCTCCATCATTTGTTGTCGTAATTTTCCGTATACAACATGAGAACATGCGCAGCAACAAATCACTAAATATTGCAGAACCACTTTCAGAGGAAAAGAACAAATATTGCTATCAACAAAATAAAGCAAAAGAGTTTGGTTTCAGAATTTCCCCCCATTACATTTAAATTCAGCTATCATTGGTCTCCTCTCCTTCCTCCCTACACAAAAAGTCAGGGGGAGTAACAGCCAAAGGTGACTTCAAAACTCTGGATACACACATACATCCTGGCACCTGCCATATCAATGTATTACCAGAAACATCTTCCGTATAGAACAAGGGAATTTCACGTGATTTCAAGCTCATGGAAAAAGATATAAAGCCTGGCAAGCAGTCATTAATGGCAGTACTGAATTTCTGGACAGAAGAAATAAAGGGTAAGGAAAAAAAAAGTACTCAAGTCACAATGTTTTTAAGTAAGGGCAAGATAAAAGCTTAGAAGTTGGCACAACACGCTACTCATGTGTCTTCCAATACTTCCACAAAGTGGAAATATATCACTGTTTATTTGCTGACATGAAATTTCATTCATGGCAAGAGATTCAGATCTTAATTTCTATCTGAAGACCAAGACCAACCTGCTGGCAAAGCGTGCCGCAGAGGATGCACAGGTCTGCACCACTTCGAACCCCGGGACACAGAAAGGAAACCCAGGTACACCAGCAGAAGTCCTGAAGGTGCTTTTGTCAGACGTGAACAAGGGTAACGTGCACAAATCCTGGGGCGTACGACCGCGAGGCAATTTAGATGCGGCCACGGGGGCCTCGGTTCTGCTCCCAGGGAAGCGGTGGGCTTGGGTCCTCCGTGAGCAAACGTGAGACTCTTCCTTTGCCAAAGAATGAGAACACCCCATTCAATAGCAAAATAAAAGGGAGGACAACAAAGTCTGAAGTGTAGGCACTGTTCCATACCACTGATTAGCATTGATCAGGTGCCTCCAAATCCCCCTTCTGAGGCGTTTTTTCCTCAGCTATCAACATGGAATTTAAACAACAACTATAATGTCACTCTGTAGAAAGCAAAATGTCATTTTCCAAGCAATGATGAACTGGTATTTTAAGTCTCCTCTAATACAGAGAAAATGAATGGCAAGCCCCGAAGGAGCTGAAGTCCCCGTGCTCCTTTCCACGCTGCTGTGGAAAGGTGGATTGTGTCTAGCTACACCACTAACAGCAAAACATAATTTAACTCGCACACACAGATTGGTCTTTCAGGAACTATTTCATGGTAACTGCACAACGTGCAAAGCACAGCACGTCTGATTCACAGGAATCAGGAACGCCACAAGCGCTCCGAGAGCAACCATGCGCGTCGCAATAAACAGCTCCTTTACAAAGGAGTAACCTCGTAGCCGGCAAGGTACGCACCTGATGGCAAGAATTCCTCAACTATCAGCAGACTGAGCTACAAGCACTGTGTAGCTGCTACAAGATTGTAGCTAAACTACACACAGGAACGCTTAATGCTAACAATATTCACCCCCTAACCACTGCTTCCAGCGGGAAAACTGTTCGGGAGAGATGATCTCGTTTATACTTGCAATACCCGGTACAAAATGTCATGCTGTCCTCGCTTCGTAGCAGAGGACAATGAGGTGGACACGGTCAGTGACCTGCCTGGAGGTGCGAAGGGTCGGTTAGGATCACATCTGGGGGCACGGTGCCGTCTGAGACGTCCTCGCATACCTGAGGCACCGGCACAGGGCTGGCAGACACATCGCAGGAGCCCAGGGGCCTGTCCCTTGGCAGCAGCAGCTGGCAGCCACGTGAAACACACTGGAGCATCTCCAACAGCACCGGGCATCCACACAGAGCTGCGGGACCACGCCTGGGGAGGCTACAGAGGATCCCAGCTCCGACCTCTGCGTTTCCCCATGCTGAGCACAACGCCGACCGCAGCCACCGCGTGACGGTTTCCGTGAGGTGATTTCCCAACACACCCCACCAGCACAGCGTGCTGCGCTCACGCCCTTCTTTTCCAGTTACAGTTAAACGCCTGAAGCACTTCAGAATTCCTCACCACCCATTTGTTGTTAAACCAAGGCTTCCGCACGTTAAAATACTTGAGCACGCGCTTACCCAGATGCCTGCAGCTGGCTGCATCGACTCACACAGAGATAATCACGGGATAACTGCGGGTTCAAGCATCTGGCTGCAGCTGCAGAGGCGAGGCAGCGGGAGCCCAGGCCTCATTATCTGTGCCCAACCGTGCTGAAGCCGAACCCGCGCCACAGCCGAACCCGCGCCACGTGGCTGCGGCCGGCGCTTCCCGGGCTGACCGCGGAGGTCGCGGCTGCTGGCAGGCTGCAGGGCAGGCCGAAGCAGCATGGGGCGCGCGGGAGGCCGAGGCTGAACCTTTCCGAGGAACAAACGGCTTTTTATCCCAGGTCCACGCCATCAAATCCACTTCACTCCTCGCTTTCCTGTAGCTACGTGACACGGCAAACGGGTTAATGCCACCTTATGCACGCTTCCAAGGCTGAGGCCAAATTTTCAACGAGGCCAAACAAGAGGAAAGCATGGGACTCTTACAAAAGCTATCTTTTGTGACAGCAAAACAGACGGGCATTCAGCTGCAATTTTTAAAAGGAGCTGGGCAGCCAGTTCCCTTCTGTTCCTTCAAAAACTGCAGCTAAATTAGGGCAGCTAATGCAGCACAGTTCACTGGACAATATCAGCACGCTCATTCATATGCATAAATGCAGATTTTTGTGTTTTCATGAGTGGTACCCTTTCCAAGGTCTGACTTTCAAAGTTTAAACTTTTATTTTTTAAATTCAATTGTTCTTGTCACTGAAGATCAATTCACATGCAGAAAGGCAGTTACAAACTGACTCTTTATTATACTGAACAAGGTCAAATTTTAAAAAACTTCAAGCTGTGTTCCAATACAAATCACTGAAATACCCCTCTTCTTCACTCTCATATCCAAAGCATATTCATTGTTGGAAAAAGAAGTCATCTCAGACGATGTTCAGTAATCCACTGGATTTAATACTTTTTTTTCCAAACTGCATCCAAAACCAGAGAATGACAACACAAACTCAAGTTATGTTCAGTGTTTTTCTTTGTCCAAAAAACTGTTCTGAATATTTATTTCAGAATGGCTACATTAAGCCAAAACAAGAGAGCATTTTCAAGTAATGCATGTATCATTTCTTCAAAAGGAAAAAAATCCAACCCAATACTTTGAAACTGAATACAGTCACAGACATGAACGGTTAGAGCTTCAACATACATCCTCTACTAACAACAAACAGTTTCAAAGAAAATGTGCACTTTATACACAATTAAAATGGAAACAAAACAGTAATAAAAACAGATCCATCACTTTGTATTTTTGGAATGAACTTAGTGTTGGGATTGAAATACTCTACACACTTTGCTTGCTAACAGAATTACTTAGTGGTTTGGACAAAAGCTCACAGGACTGACCTGAGACGGTAACTTTATGCAGGTAATGGTTTAGATCATGAATTAGGAAAGGGCTAATACAAACAACAGGTGAAGCAGCTGTTGTGAACTGATTGCAAACAGGTTTTATGCCATTAACAAGAAATGGCTGCACTGATGCAGTTTGCATAGAGAGCAACAGGGGGGAAGAATTTTAGCTTCTTGCCATTCAGCTGATGAAAGGGAGTTCTGAAACCACCGCAAGGGGTTAAGGGCAACGTAACCCTTTTGGGAAGCTGAAAAGAACAAGTGAGATGCAGCGCTCGGGATAATGAGTGGAATGTAGCCATGAATCTGTGTTTATCTCCAGGCTCCAAACGTCTTTCCCTAGTACTTTCTGACAACATGTTTTTCACCCAACTTCTCCATCACATGCAGCTCTTTGCTGGCAAAGCCTCTCTGCCCATCCTCAGGCGGCACACTTCGCTTCAGACTCCTGTTTAACTGAAGGAACACTATTAATAAACTTTCTTACCCCGCACAGCTAGTCCCATCTCACCAGCTAGCCATCCCTGCCTGAAACTCCACTTCAGCTTTTAGAAGTGGGTATATACTTACTGAGTTTATCATCTAAAAGACATCACCCTGAAACTTCTCTGCGTTAAATTCAGAGGTTACTCCTCTCCCAGCACAGAGCCCAGGATGTGCTGTTAAACAGAAAGCCAGAAAGCAAGTTTTCTTCCAAACCTCTCTGCTGGAGGCAAACTGGATAAGCTCTTGCTGACGTTCTGTGGAGGGTTGCACTGGCTCTGGGCACACTTACGTCCCTCTAAAGCAGAGCTGAGAGATAGCAGGGAGAGATATCTATGCCTGGACACTCCGACTGTCTGGTGTCCCAGAGCAAAAACAGACTGAAAACAATTCAGCAAAATATCTATTTTCAGCAAGTGCTTGGGTAGACGATAACTGCAAGCACATGCCTGTTTATCCTTAGTTTATATTTAACATAAAGCCTATGCTTAGCTGTTCTGCAGACGGGAATGGAGTACAGGTTTACACGTTCTCTGTGTAGCTTTACTTCTCAGTCCCGTTCCCGGTCAGACCGTAACAAGGGCACTACGGACTGAGGTAGCCTTGAAACAGAACAGTCCCCTTCCCACTGGAAGCAGGCCCCCAAAATAAATTAAATACACAAAAAACTAACGGAAGAGGAAACAGAGCAAGGCCCTGAACACATTATAAATAGTAGCAAAAAGCATACACATTTACCAGCATCCCTCAGATATTAATGCTCATCCTTGCCAAAAAGACACCGCCAGAAGCGGTGAATACCGCGTTCCCCTTTTTCTAATTATAAATTCAAGTTTAATGCCAAAACCACAGAATGCCAAATCTGACTGGTCTCTCAAGCAGAAATCTAAATTATACATATTGCTCTGTCTGAACTAAGTTCCTCGGACATAATGGAAGGAAGAGGGGTCTGGAATAAGGCATTATCATTCATATTCGGAAAGGGCTTTGTAATAGGACTTGTGCAGACAGCTTGTGTGTACGGGGTTGTGGGGGGAGGAAGGTTATTTCTTGAATGTAATGCATCGAGAAACAAAATTAACGTGACTCCTTCTAACCAGATTACTCTGGAAGATACAAAAATCTTACCCAAAAGGTATTGTAACAACGTGATGCCCTTGGGGAGCGGGGTGTTACGTAACAAGAGACCTCAGAAACGTCTTTCCGTAGATATCACATAAATATGTGGAATTACTGAATACAGTAGTTTCTGTTTACTTTTTCTGAATGTTTTACAGGAGTTTGAAGTCTCTCTTCCCTCCTGTTGAATAAAGCTTGCAGGGAGGTCTGACCCCACTCTGCATTATGGCTGACAGGCTTGCTCTGAACACAAGTACTCTAACACACATGCATTTTTTCCCCCATTTTCCATAGGACAAAAAAATGTAGCACATAATAACTATAGTTTGACACTTCCGTTTTGTAAGTAGCACATCATTTTTGTAAAAGATACAGTCAAGAGCACCATTAGCAGATGTTTTCCAAATCTTTCTCTGCTCTGCTATGAAGTGACTGGCACCCGTGGGCTGCCTGGATAACTGGAGACTCCTCTGTGCTGTGTGCATGTTCAAGGCACTTCTGAAATGCAGCATAGAAAGTTTTTACATTTAAAACAAACAAAAAACAACAACAAACCTGCGGACCACAGTAATAAAACTAGCAAAATGCTAACAACTACCTACTGTTTTCTCCTTATTAATATAAAAATGTGTAACTTCAGAGATCCAGTGTACAAATACAAAAATTGTGCATAATAAATGTACTATAATACTGTACATACAGCATAAACCGTTCAATGAGAATGATTTAAATATACCTATTTGTCTCCTGGCTTGGAAGGCAGAAGAATAAAGTTCTATAATCCTAGAATATGCGTATAAACACTTTCTTAGAGCTTGAATCACTAGCCAACGGTATCCCTGAAAATAAGCAGAACCAAATATTTACTTAATGGAAGCCATTATTCAAGGGGTTGCTGGTTATGATAAACTAGGAGAAAAAAACAATATATAAACTCAGCCAACGTTAAATCCAGACACAGTTCTTTCCGTCTCCTGATTTGCTACTGGCACTGCTTTTGTTTGAGCCTGCTTTGGACTTCTTCTCTCTGGAGCTGCTGGGATTGTTTTGGTTGTTGTAAGCCTGGATCGCAAGGTCCAGGCGTTCCTGAGCCACTTTAATTTCCCTCTGCAGATTTTCCAGGTCAGCAGGAATGTTTTCTTCGTTGCTTCCATACTGCTGTTCCTGAGCTATGTTGGCTTTGTTCTGTTTGTAGGCCATTTTGGCATTGGACAGTTCGGTATATTGGATTTGATCTGGCTTGACGGCAATGTTATAGCCAGGAGGAGCAGATGGTGTATTCCAAGTAAAAGGGTAGTTGTAAGTACCAGAATCTTCCAGCTCTTTTCTCTTGTTGTTTAATGTGTCCCGGATTGTGCCAAATCCTAAATGGAGCATCTCCCAGACATTCAAAAGTAAACACATACAGCTCACCCCATACATTATTAGCAGGAAAATGGTCTTTTCAGTTGGCCTTGAAATGAAGCAATCTATCTTATGTGGGCACGGCTTTCTGCTACACACAAATATGGGGCTGACCTCAAAACCATACAAAAGATACTGACCCACAAGAAATCCAATTTCAAACGTAGTCCTTGCCAGAAGCTGCAGCACGTAAATTCTCATGAGTCCATCTTCACGAATTCGTCGCCTGCCATCATGCTTAGCTTTGGCAGGGGCTGGCTGCTCTTTGTTCTCCCGTTCACTTTCCAGCTCTATTTCTGGGTACATCATTGGGTCTTCCTCGTGGTCATCTTCAGCTTCCTCTAAGCCACGGTGTTGTTTCCAGCGCGTTGAGAAGCTTTTACTTCTGATTCTTCTGTCAGCTTCGCTGTGTTCCACCATCCGGGCAATTTTGTGAATTGCGTAGCCTAAATACATCACAGAGGGAGTGGCTACAAGAATGATCTGAAACACCCAAAATCTCACGTGCGAAAGAGGAGCAAAAGCATCGTAACAAACATTCTCACAGCCAGGCTGCTCTGTGTTGCACACAAACTTGCTTTGTTCATCATAATAAATGGATTCTCCTCCCACAGCAGTTAGGACAATCCGAAATACAATCAACACTGTCAGCCAGATTTTGCCAACAAAGGTTGAGTGATTGTGGATCTCCTCTAACAGACGGGTCAGAAAACTCCAACTCATGGTGGTCAAATAATTTTATCTAAAAAACAAACAAACAAACAAAATCCCCAGATGTTTGAGTTTATCAGCTTAAGCCTAAATGCCGCAAATATTCAATTAAGAGAATTAGACTAGAATTTTGCAACCAAACACACAACTTTTGTTTGTGCTATCACCTGCTATCGGGAAACTCCAGCTGCCAGGATTTGCTTGAAGATCCTGTGTCTCCTCTGCAGGCTTTTGAGAAGTCCGCTGTACATATACATAAATCAAAAAAAAAGGAGTTAGCTGCCATTTCACAAACAAAACTTGCGTTCAAAGCTATTTCCAAGCAGAAGAGAAAGACACAGCTGCTCTGTGTTTCAAATGTTAAAAATAACATTTACACTTCGGGCTGAAATCTTCTAAATACAGTGGAACAAAAGCTCAGCTCCTGTGAAATTTTATGGGCACCACTGGCTATGTCCCATCACTGAAATTAGCATTTGTTTTAACTGCGTGGAGGCATCCAAGAGCTGTTGAAGTCTGAGCTGGCAGTGTTGGCCTCCACCATAGACAGTGGAAACAGTTCTATCTATGGAGCAGTGCCAGCTGCTGCAAGGCAGAAACGAATTGCCCAGCCAAAGCCTGAGAGGCAGGCAACTGCTATTATCTTTGTTTTAAGGACAGGACAACCTTATATAGATTGTGACCTGACCAATGCTATCCTGCAGGTCTAAGCCAGAGACAGCGTGTGACCCAAGTGACAACTCACTTCTAACCTTATGGTCAAACTACTCATTCTGCGTATTTTGGCTCAATCCCTCAGGGAGGCCAACAGTCTCCCTTTAAGGCACAGAAGACCTTAGGATATGCATCTCGTAGTGCCACTGGGACAGTGGAAGGAAAATCTAGTTAAAGAAGATACCTATTAGGATAGCAACCAATATAAGTTTGTAATCTTAACAGTAAAAAAAACAAAAACAAAAACAAAAAAAACCCACCACTATCAGTGGAAACTCAGAGCTGGGAGTACTGTGAAGTATTATAATGAACAAAAAGCTAGCAACACTACGGGCCTACCTGGTGCTTTAAGGATTAAAACTGGTAAAACAGAAAGAACCATTTGACATTGCTATAGCACAGGGGATATCTTTCAGTCCTCTGATGATGTTAAAGATGTAACAGTAATAGAAATTTTCAAGTCAGAAAAAAAAATGAGGAACACTTGGTCAAAGGTTCAGGATCTTGCTGGGAGGAAGCAGGACAAAAAGTAGTATTGTGACCCTGGACTTCAGGAGAGCAGACTTTGTCTTCTTCAGGCATTTAATTGGAAGAATTCCATGGGTTAGGGCCCTGGAAGGAAGGGGGGGTCAGTATTCGACTATCACTTCTTCCAAGCTCAAGATCAGCGCATCCCTATGAGCAAGAAGGCAAGCAAAGGGGCCAGGAGACGTGCATGGGTGAGCAGGGAGCTCCTGGTGAAGCTCAGACAGAAGAAGGAAGTTTACAGCATGTGAAAAAAGGGACAGGCCACTCGGGAGGAATATAGGGACACTGTCAGAGTATGCAGGGATGTGACAAGGAAGGCCAAGGCCCTGCTGGAATTAAATCTGGCAAGGGATGTCAAGGACAACAAGACGGGCTTCTTCAAATACATCAGTAGAAAAAGGAAGATGGGAAAATGTCGGCCCACTGCTGAATGGGGCAGGTGCCCTGGTGACAAACGATATGGAGAAGGCAGAGTTGCTGAATGCCTTTTTTCTTCAGTCTTTACTACTAAGATCAGCCCTCAGGAATCTCAGATGCTGGAGACAAGAGAGGAAGTCTGGAGAAAGAGTTCTAAAAAAGGAGTTCTAAAGGAGTTCTAAAACCAGAACTGGAAAAATCTCTGGCACTCTAATCTTAAAATCTATTTGGTCTTATAGCAGAGAAATTTGAGGAGACTGAAAGAAAACTAAGATTTACATCTATTCAACTTCTTCCACACAACTACGAAGTTGTTCACAGGCAATGTAACGAAATTTGAGGGGATGCAATCAATGCGGAACAAAACGTTTCATTGAAAAGGCAACAGCACGGGCATGATGTGGTTGGGCTCTGTAGAACGCTTGATTTATTACTTCTTGATAATGTGAGAAAAAGATAGCATGATACAGTACTAAAAAAAGCACACGTTAAGAGAATTAAAGTTAAAGATCTTGAACAATGATTCCCACGTTAGAACAAAGATCAATCACTCTTAATTACAGCGAGTCCTACAAAGGCTAGAAACAGGCCTGGCAACCAGTCTGCTTTTTCCCCTGAACAGAAAATGGCTGCTGACAAAATCCACAAATGGCCCAGAAGTTTGCAGGCTGACAAAGATAAGAATGTCAGTGATGCGAAAAAATGCATTGTCTGAGAGGCTGAGTCCACCGAAACAAAAAAAATGCTTTAGCCAAGCTCAATGCAAGGACATAGAGCTAAGCAGAAGAACAAGTAAGAGAGCGGTTACTCTGGACAGCAGTTAATAGCAAAGGGAGTCAGGGTCCTAATGGGCAAGGGTGTCAACGAGCACTGGCAACAGAACAAAAGTGATTAATGCAATCCTTGGTGGTGTAACATGCAAACAGGAGCAAGGAGGGTGACCTTACCTCCTTGTTAGCGAGACAGCATACAATGCCCGTGTCTGCATCCTTCAAAAGTTGCTTAAACGTCAGAAAGTGAATGTAGCAGTCTCAAAGCCATCCGAAGAATGGGGAGGATGCCTGAAAGTGAAAGATTTAGAGAGTTCAATTTGTTTAGCTGGGAAACATGGGAAGAAAGGGGCGGATTACTGGTGATTCACTTAACCTAGTGTCTGTCAATTGAGCATGCAATCAACCTAAGGCTTATAATCGACGCTCTTCTTAGTAGGCAACTATGTTACCATTATGCCAGACAGAACTGGCTGCCAAAAAAAAGCATTTTAATGGGCAAAAGAGACCAGAGGGGTCCAGGCCCAGGCTTCAGGCTCTGACCCCTTGTTTCAGAAAGCTCCCTGACTTCAGCTTTGCAACCCTGAGTTCTACGTTACAGCAAGATGTGAGAGGCTGCTTCAGCCCCCCGTGCTTGGCATTTCCCAGTGGCTCACTTAGATTAGGACTCAACACGGGTAGCAGAGGCTGCAGACACCGTGCGCTTGAGGACACTCCCATACGCTGAACGGAGAGCTCAAGTGAAAACTGCGTCCAAACCCGGGGAACAGAGTTAAGAGCCACAACACTCCCACTCGCACCGAGATGCTTTATCAATCTAGGCACCAAACAAGAACACGCAACGGCACACGCACGTTGCTAGCTGACGTGTTTTAACTGAGCAATGAGGGGGAAAAAAAAAGGGGGTTAATTTTCATTCACTGACAACGTTAGGGCCAAATTCTTTTCTGTTATGAAGCTACTGAGCAAACTCAAAAACAAACGCTGTTGCTGGTTTTAATTTGGACTAAAGGCAGGAACCAGCCTTTAACTTTTCAGGTGGCAGTGTTCATTCCTGGATGGCTGCTAGCAGAGAAGATTTAAATTAGAGCTGTATCCATATGAGAGAGGAAACTGAATCTTGAATTTTAGATGAGCTGCTACCTTGGGATTGCACCACGTTTTTCGAGGTACACGTCAGCCTTTTCAAGGTATGTTTTCTACCTGAGGACGGCATCACTGGCGTCACAAATGTGCAGACACCGACAATGCAGACATTTACGTTTCGATTAACCACAGCCTTCAGGTGAGGAAGCCATACCAGCTGTGCATTTACTAACCAAGACTTCTGTTGATTAGAGAGCTCTTACTGCTACAATTTGAAGTTGCTGAAAAGCTCTGTTTCTCTTTGACAGCAAAGTGTCATTTATTCCAAATTTAGTTTCAGTCCAGAGCAGCGCTGCTGATACAAATATGGGAAAATCCACCAGCTGGCAAAGAATGTTTGGCACCTTCTTTGTCTTTTAGGCTCAAGCGAAACGACCTGGCATTAACCCGCTGTTCTACTGAGGTGCTCGGCCCATCCTAATGGGAAGTAACAGGAAAAAAAGTTATAAGCAGGATTAGGCACTTAAAATTCTTGAGTTTCGCGAGATCAGCCAAGGCTAGAGAACACATATTTCTGCCTCTACAACACGTGTACTGCAGGACCCAGATATACTGCAGTAACCTTCACCTAATGTACACTTAGTGTCTCCCAGAACTGTTGTTCTGGCAACATTTAACTCAATAATTCTCCATTGTTTGAAGCAAAAGTCTATGGACACTGACACACATCTGAAAAAGGCAAAATGTCAGCAATTTCAGCTAATTTAAGTCATGCCAGAAAGTGCATTTGAGAGAGACTTTCACTCCTTGTATTTGTCATAAGCTCATTCCAGCACTTAGAGCAGAGGCGGCTCCTTGGAGCAGACAGGACGCGGGATGCAAACAGCACGACGCTATCTCTGACAGCGAGCTGGCTCCTGTGAATTAAAGTCCTGTGCACCAGCTCCGAGCAGACACTGACATCCAGAAAGGGGGGGAAAAAAAAAAAGAAGAATTTGGAGCAGGCAAATGGGAAAAAAAATCATTTTCAAGTTAACAGTTTCACTGCAGGAAATCTCCGAGCTGATTTACCACATCCCTGTTGCTCAAACGCTGACACAAGCACTGAACAGCCCCTCGTGTGGAGCTTCCCCTGTCCAGCCCATGTGTGCTTTTGAATGTGTTTAAACACGGGATTAATTTCACCTCGTTCCTGCTTTCCAACCTAGCTGTAATAGCCTCCCGGCGGTCAGGGAAGAAAACACGCGCCTCTGAATGGCAGATTACTCAGCTACCTTTAAGTCCTGTCGCCAGGTGAGATGACCAAGCCGCAGCAGGGACAGGAGGAGTGGAGGCAGCATGGCCCAGAGCAGCTCTTGTGAAACGCTCCCTGCGATGCCTCCGTGCCCCGTGACGTACAGCACTGATAGCTCGGTGCGCCGTGCAACAGCCAGGGTTGAAGAACAGGCTGCCGAATCCCAAAAGCCTTCCAAATCCCAAATCCCTTCCAAATCCAAAACGCCTTTGCGATGTCCATGGGCAGGAGGAAGCTACACCCAGCTTCGGCCACGGCTGGCGGGCTGCTGCCAGGGCACACAGGCAAATCCTGCGAGACCCTTCCCCGACCACGGCCAACCCCAGTCGGGGCTTCAGCTCCCAGCTCAGCTTCCCCTGCACGTACCTGAGGCACGGCACAGCCCCGTGCTCCTTCTCACCCCGAGATCCAGCTCCCAGGGGAGAGCAGGAGCCGAAGCTCTCGATGGCACCGACCCTCAGCACGACACCGGCACCTCGCTTAAACAGCAGGCATAGGAGAAAGCCTCTGAAGCCAAAAGATGATCATTACAGGGAATGTTTTTATAGGAGCACTTTTTTTTTCCTTAAAACATATCCTACCGTGTCATCCTAATTAAATTTGATTAATTTATTGCTGAAATATTTGTTTTGTTTTGTTTTTAAGCAGCGTAAAAAGATGTGTGCTGATCAGAAAAAAAATCAAGAATAAATGCATGGCAATTCTGTTGATAATCAAAAGAGGTTTCATGCTGCATGAAAGTGAAATTAGGCCCACAGGCTAATTAAAATAGGATTTGAATTAGGATGAATGAATAATTAGCATTATTCATTCAAATCTCATTTACATTGAGATGTAAGAAATTGCATCATTTACAATTTTTGAGGAAGCTCAGCAGTTTTGCATTTTATTTTTTTTTTAAACCTGGAAAACGAGTCAGAATTCACTATTAAGAAGGGAGGAAGCCTCGGCCAGACCCAGCACCGGCAGGGTACGAGCCCGCCACGTACCCAGGCTGGCAGCGCCGCCACCACCCGCGCTCCCAGCGGCTCCAGCGCCCGTCCTCCCCGGGGGCGCGAGGGGAAGGACTCGGGGATCCTCCTGCGGGGATCCTCCTGTGTGACAGCGGCCAGACAGCTCCCCGCTTCCCTCACTCGCGAAGGAGGCGCGCTCAGTCGCCATTACCTTTATTCCTATGTTTTAAGGAAGCGCTTGCAGCACCGTGCAGCTGAAAAATAGTATGGAAACGACCGTACTGATTTTTATTTTTTTTTTTAAATCTGCATTATGTAACATTTTGGAGTTAAAAGCCTGGTGGTGCTTTTTGGACAAAACACAACGCTTTCTCGAGTAACTGGAAGCACCCAGTCATCTCGTAAGCCTCATGGTGGCAAAGAACAGAGAGCAGTTCCGAAAAAGCCACGGCATCAATGTCAATTTGGGAACAGCTTCTGAACAGCGCCTTCAAATCCCAGGCACGTTAACAAGGTTCTGCTGATCCCCAGACCGACCCCCCGAGCCTAAAAACCCCCTCGTCGAATGATCAGACCGCACGTTCGATGCGGAATATAAACAGCATACTGAAATGCGGGTAGGAGGTGGAGATGTAATAAGATTCTTGTGCTGTCAGAAAAATAAAGATGTCAAATACGTATCTTTTTGAAAATCAACACACATATATCCACCCAAGCATTCAGCTTAAAGATAAACCGGAATGTGCAGCTAAGACATGACCCTCCAGTAGCCCCAGAGTGCCCTCTAGGTAGTGCTAACATGGAAAGCCAAGTGACAATTTTAGCAACACTCCCCCGCAGTGACACAATTCAAACGAAATCGTTGTATGTTTCGTGCTGGCCAGAACGAGCATTTACTTCACCTACAGCATCCAGGACGCGGCATTTCCAGGGCAGACACCTCGGCGCACACGAGATCCCTTCCGAAGAGCAGCGCCCATCGGGGCAGCTCCAGCACGAGGACAGGACAAGCTGCAAGCCCCACTCAGGTGCACCGGGGACTGGAAACCTTCATCGAAAACGGAGGCTGAGCTGTCGAGTCTCTGTTATTTCGAGGGATTTTTGGAGTCCTGCTTTTGGGTCCCTGTCAGCCTGTGTGCCCCTATACAGGCTCAGCATTCAGTGCCCTTCAAACCAGTGGGGAAGAGGTGGATCAGCTGCAGGGTGGTACAGCGAGCTCCCAGCTTGGGCATTTCTGTAGCAGCTCGGGACAGAGCTGTCAGATGTGCAGTAAATTTGAGAAAGTTGCTCTTCAGATCCGTCCTACTGACTTGAGACACCAAGAAACTTCAGAAGCAAGCCCCAGGTGATGCTGGCGCTCTGATGTGAAATATAATAATGGAGAAAATAAACCGGTCAGCAGATTACACAACCAGACACGGCGCATTTGACAGTCTTTGCAAGGAAACACTCGATCCTCGGGGCAGGAAGGCTCAGCCTCAGACCAAACCTGGGCTGTAGCAGCGCAGTACCGGGCCGAGGCTTGTGTGCCAGTAAGCCTTCTCCCTTCATGCAGCTCATGGGCTGGGAGTAACGACGGATGAAGAACTGCTGCCGGAGCTCTAACAGCCACCGGGTTCACTCTGCTCAAGCTCTCTGCAGCACTCTCCTTAGTCTGAATGCCTCTCGAGTCTCACACACTTCAAAGCATTTCTTTGCAATGTAATCTAAGCCCGTGAAGCCCAGGTGGTTTTGAACAGCTCCTATAAGAGCAGACCTTATGTAGCACTGGCAGAGGCTCACCACCATTTACTGACTCGGGCTCTGCCCTGCACTGGGCCCCAGCATTGCTGTGCTTGTTCTTCTCTGCATAGGAGTTGGGAACGTACACGAACTCCTTCCCTGTGTCAGACATTGAAAACAAGGCATTACAGGGTTTGAAAAGGGCGAGTTCTTCTTGAGAAAAGATTGAATCTGGACCTCAAGCCATACTAGAGAGAACAGCCAAGCCTGGTGTTTAGAGACCAAGGCCAAGTGTTTAACCAAAACCTGAACCAGACCGGGCTGTCTGCACACAGCACAGCCAGGGACTGCTACGCTCACCCTTGTAACATCCAGAGATCAGCAGCGTGTCCTCAAGAATGACTGTTCCTACCAACACAAATGGCTAACCAAATTGCTGAGTTGGGCCAGGATGGAGTCAGGACTACAAAATACTCCTGGCTGAGCTGGTGGCTCCCTTTATTCCACACGAAATGGATTCTGCAGGCTTTTCCAAGAGATGATCAGAGATACTCAGCACTCATCTTCCAAATACCAAGAAGTTCTCGCCAGGAGCTGCTCCCAGCTAGATATCCATTCCATGAGATAACACGTGCTCCTTGGCTCAGGACATGAAGTGCTACCACTTGATGAAATGTTTCGGAGATAAGCATGCCAAATGCCCAACAAGCCCGACGCTGTGACAGCTTCTTTTTAAGCAACAGAAGCACCCGCTCACCTCGGTCATTCATTTATACTTTCACGATCTCTAGCTTTCCTTGTGCCAGTATGCATTACCCTAAAAAGTTACAATATTCTGCCAACTTGCAGTTTAAACTACTAATTCTATCTGTTTTCAGTTTACTACCTCAACAGAGCTCCAGGGCAGGCTCCCGAGCAACGGCTACGAACGCAGACACGTCCCGTGCTCCAAGGATGGAGAATCCAGGAGCTCTCTGAGCAGCCGGCTCCGACATTTGCCCACACTCACAGAAAAAAGCTGTTCTCCCTTTAAGTGGAATTTCTTGCGTTTCGATCTGTGTCCATCACCTGCAGTCCCTGCACTAGGTGTCACCGAGAAGAGGCTGGGACCACAGCAGCAAAGCTGTTTTTCCTCTAAGAAAGAATGTAACAGAGGAAACGTTTTACAGGGACTTGAAATACACAGGAAAGTGATTTGGGGACATAAAACCTTTTCCATCCACAGTGCAGGCTGAGTTCCCAAATAAGCTTGGGCTGCTTGCTGTGCAGTCACCCACGACACGCCGCGTGCGGTGCTATATAAACAACACCTAACAGTACAGTATTTTTAACATTTTAGTAGCCCATCACACCCGTGCCCTCAGCAGTTATTTTAGCATAAACAGCTACGGGCAGTGGAAGGGCAAGGATGGAAAAGCAATACAATGGGGCAGAGCGCAAAAGCCAGGTACCGAGTGACAAGCAGCACTCCAAAGTGACAGCAGGCTTGGGTTACTGCACACACCTGCTGACTAATCCTACAGGTTCAGCTCACTACAGGATATTAAGCTCCTTTCAGAGGGAAAAACAGCATCCTCCTTCAAACCCCACAACAGCTCCTGTACAGACAGGCCCAGCACCACTGAGCGGGACTGCACTGGAGGCAAACAGGCGAAGAGCAGACTCCAGGCGAACCAGAACCGTCTGCACGCTCAGGATGCAAATCGGAGCACGACGCCCTGCCTGAAACACCCCTGCAAGACGGACACATGCTGCTGCAGGGCAGCCACCTTTGTACGTGCCCGAGCGTGTGAGCACTTACAGGGTCCCTCTGCCTCCCTCGCAGCGAGGGCTGAGGTTGGCCGTCTTCACCCGCGCACCGTTTCGGGCAGCCATCAGAGATATTTCCCCACCGTGACGTGATCAGCGATTCAAATAACCACAAAACCCCTCTAACCACTCCTAATTCCACTGCAGCCAACAGCACCACAGCTTTTCCCCACCAGGCTCCTCTTACACGCTCAGAGGGATGAGTGTCAAAAGAAAATGACACACTCGAGGCAGCTGACCCAAATATCACTCTCACAGCCATTTCGAGGGGAAAAACAAAAGAGAGAAGCCAAAAGAGAGCAATTCTGTCTGCTCCTGTAAGTCAGAGGCTCTCAGCTGAGCTGGAGACAATGGAATGGGTATGAACACCTAATTCACCCAGCACCGTATTATGGCAGGAAAAAGGAACTCTGCTAGGGCTTGCTTCATAAAGAAGCCTCAAAAACTGGCGTGAATGACACACAAATAAAAGAGACACCCCGTGCCATGACTCTGTCTGCCACAACGCCCCCGATCAGTCACTCTGCAACATTTAAGAATGGCCGCGGCTTCACTGTGACCCAGATTCCAAGAAGACTGCTCTTTCCCAGCTCTGTCAGCTGGTCTAGCAAGAGATGCCACCTCTCCCTACCACGGCATCACTCAAATCCATGTAATTGTTTCCTCAATGGCAGCTTTGTGACTTCGCTGTACAGAAAAAGATGTTCTGAAGGCAAAAGAGGAGTTTGCAATGGAACATGTATTCTAAATCCTTACCAGAGACTGCTTCACAAGATGTCCCGCACTTAAATTAGCTCTGCTAAACCTGGTCAGGGCCTCCCACCTGTTCAGACGAAGGGCAGGAAAGCTTTCCAGACCTCCGTGACTTCACATGACTGTGAGGCTCCTCAGGCAGAAAGCGCTAACCTCAGGAGGATGGAAGCTGTCAGCAGCCAGCTAAGCCAGAAGGCCGCCTTCTCGCCGTCGGTTACTGCAAGTTACCGGCACACCGCAGCTACGCACGAGGGTCGTGCTGACCGACGGCCAAGGACAGAGAACCCCAGCGCCTCACCAGACCTCCAAAAGCACTTTCGGTATGACCGGGTGTCCAGCCTGCACGTGGCTGAGCGCGGTACAGATCCCACAGATGCTCCTTCCAGAGAGCCATGCGAAGAGGAAGCTCTGCGCTAGAACAAGGTAACGGCGAAAACACAAGCTCGTCAGGCAAACTGTTTCTTCTGTCGCATACTGCCTGCTGCGTCAACCTCCTAAGCTGCAGAAATAATTGAAAAGTTTGTTTCAGTAAATCTGTTTTCAGTACAATTTGTTTTGAGGAAAAGGAGCGCAGTGAATCCGAGCAGATTGCTGAACTGTAACTAAAATTTTACTCCGGCTTGAGTTCAATGGGAGTTTGAACAGTTTTATTTCACCGACGACAAAAAATACAGAATGTTAATGTGGATAGAAACTTACTAAGCGATTTTTTTTGTTGGAAATTATTTCCTAGAGTGAAATAAGAAGCCCCAAATTGTCATTTTCCCTGAAAGACCTGAGTACGTTTACAGACCCCTTGGGAAGGAAGCTGAAGCGCGGATCGCGCTCTCCACGCTGCTCCTCACACAACCATCACAGCAGCCGTGAGCTGCCAGAACACGCACACCAACTTTTTTTTTTTTTTTTCCTTCCTGAAAACAGCCACAAATAACTTGAAGTTTATGAAGAACTAGAAGCCCTTCTCCCACTGTGCTTCCTGGAAGAAGATGCGCTAACCCAAGCACAAAGCAGCAGGCAGCTCATTTCTGGGCAACTGCCTGCTTTACCTTGCCGTACTTTGTATCAGGCTCGTTATTAACGAGGATTATGAGAAGTGGCAGCACCTGCGATGCACATTAGCCTCCCAAATGCAGGGAAACTGCTTAAATCGGGCACGTGGACCTGTAGATGTGACGGCATACTGAAAAGCTCGGTACTCGAGTGCAGACAGACCACGGCCCGTGCTGCGCTTTGGTACTGCGGGAGACGGAGAAGAGCACCTTGACTGCTGCCAGAACCGCCCAGCAATGCTGAACTTCCCCCAGCTTCTTATTTCTGAGCTTTCACGATTTTAGGCAGGTGGTCACTTCTCAGCCTAACCTTGTTAGTCGAAGAATGAGCTTCCTGCCTGTGGTGTACATGCTCTCTTCTGAGCTCTGCCTGGGAGACAGCACACAGCTGCCATTTCGCAAGCCTACAGAGCCACCGAGACCCAGCGTTCAGCTTCACCTCCGCACCAAGCGGGCAGCAGCATAAGCGGTTTGGCCTTAGAAGACCTTGCTTAGAAACTTACCTATAACAGCAAAGGACTATAAAAATTGATTTTTTTTCTAATAACTAAAGAGAAATAGAAAGCAGAGCATATCAGAACAGACCCTACACCTACACAGCCTCCTTTCAGACAACGGCTGGAGGCCTCTGCAGTCTTCGGACAACCATTTTACTCCCAAGTCCGGCTAAGGCTTCACCATCAGTTCGGTTACAAGTAATTTCCCAGTGGCATTACAAGAATAAAATACTCATGGGAATATACAACCTAGTGAAAAGACGTTAGCACGCCAGATGCCGCGGTGATAAACGCAGGCACAGCCTCACAAGTTGACACAGCACGTACTCAAGGATGCGTCACAAACTACTCCTGCGATTGCTTTACCAGTTCTCTGAAGCACTGACCACCGGCAGGCACAAGCGGCCCAACCGCGCTCTAGCAGAGGCAAGCTTGCCTTCGGAAACACCCCCACCACAAAGGACGCTCCAGCAGCTCGAGCTGCATCACTTCTCGCTCACTCGGAGAAACGGGGGGTTAGCCGCCAAGCGAGGTAATTCCTAGCAAGAAACTGCCGACGATTTCGTGGATTCCCTTCCTTAGGTACCTGCCCCACCACGCTGCTGCCATCCGGCTCACCCACGAGCACTGCAGCTTCTGTCCCACCACTGCTAGAGCCACAGGCATCCCGGGCGTCCCTCGAGGGGAGCCTCCCTGCAGGAAGCCACCGGCCGGAGCAGGCTCGCTTCTTCGTGCTGCTAGTAGAGGGACGGCGGCACACAGGAGAAGTGGAACGGCTTCGTCGCATTTCTACTCACGGTACCAAAACCAGACCCGTCTGTTCCTCTGGGGACTCTTTGGCAAACTGGTTGACACTGAAATGGCTGAAAAAAAAAAAGAGGCCACAGAACAAAGAGCCAAACTGAGGAGCAGCGGGTTGCCAGCCCTGGGTGGTGTTCACCAAAGAGGAAACCTGCAAGCCAGCTATAACCTTCCTAAAACCGCCTTGGTACCTGGGGACAGCAGGGAGGCGAGCATGATGCCACTTCTGTAAGACAAAGAAAACCCTGGTGACTTGCAGGCCTCCAAACCCAGCGCTCTTCGAGGAAAAATTGACGATATTTAAAATACAGACGAGAATTAGCAGACCACTGATGTATCTGTATAGATACGATACACCAGGAAAAAAAAGAAAATCATTGAGACTTCTGCAATGGGACTCCCAGCCTCGCAGAAGGCAGCGCAGACCACTTTGATTTTCAAGACTTGTGGCTCCCTCAAAGGCTTCTCACAAGGAATCCGCAAGGCCATACCGGAACAGGGACCGTCCCCGCAGGGATAAACAACCGGGCAAGAGATAACAAACAAGGGTGGGAGTAAACAGTCACTTCCAGCAAGGGAGGGAGTCACAGCAGTTTCACAGGGACACAAGCTGGGACCAGGCCATCATCTGAGTCAACGGGACAGTAGGAGGGCGGGCAGCGACCACGTACCCTGATGGTAATACCCCAGGCAAGGAAGGCAAGCAGCTGTGAAGAACAGCAGAAAAATATTATGGCTGTAAGTAACCTGGTAGTAAAGTGGTAGATGAAATCGCATGTAGATAAAGTGATGCATACACCAAAAATAATAGTAATAAAATCCTATTTCACACTCAAAAGGATGAGCCCTGAGTTGACCTTGGCGCAGAAAGAGATCCTGGGGCCGACAGGCTGCTCCACAAAAGCTCCAGCGCTGCTCAGCAAGTTCCAGAAAGCGAGCAGCACCTGACCAGGATCGGGGAAGGAAGGGAGGGAGCGCAGAGCACGCTGCTGCAGCATCATGGTTCCCCGTGTGTGGTTCCCTGCATCCCAGACATGGTGCCACCCACGCTGTCCCCGCCACAGAAACAAGAGAGCAGAAGCAAACAGCTTCGGAGAAGGACAAAACCCACCACAGGCACACGCTGGCTGATGTAGGAAGAGCAGGAGGGAAAAAACAAAAGGTTAAAGGGGCAAAAGGGTAGGGAGCTGCAAAGAACCGCGTAGCCTGGAGGTGGAATGCAGTCGATTACTCACTGCTCCTTCAAAACTGAAGAAAGGGACAGTTGTTCACGCAGTGGGTGAGTCTCCAAGCAGAAAGCAGCCAAAGTGTGCGAGGGGTTTCAAAGATGCTTCTGTCGGGCTTTCTTTTCAGCCCCCACCGCGGGCCGGTGCCACAACAGGACGCGAGGCCAGGCGGCCGCCCCGGCGCGGCTGTTCCTGTGCAGCCGCGATTTGTTTCTGCCAGCAGCTCCACAACGCAGCGCTCCAGGGAATCAGACCTTCCAGACACCCAGATCAATAAGGGCTTGGCTACAGACTGCAAAAAGCACGAGAGCAGGCTGAGGAATACAAATCAAGCTGGATCCTGCCAGAGAGGTGGAGATTCCAAGTGCAGTGGGAGTGAAGGCTTGAAGCGAGCCAGGGACTTCGGAAGATCGCTGCCATATGGCTGCACGGGACGCCGATGTGTACGTCTTCCCGAGCGCTTCGGTTTTTGTTTCTGAAATATCCTGGGAATCCGTCTCCAACATGAAATTATTTCTCCTTTTAAAAATAGTTCAGCTATGCATTTGAAAGCCAAAGGAACTCTTGTACACGAATGACTGCTTTATTTAAAATTGAGGCATTTGTTAATCACCTAAAAAAAATGTTTAGTGGGAGAATCATTTTTTTTTCTATTTTTAAGTAAAATCAGGAGTAAATGCTGAGTCCAAGACAGCATACCAGCAAGACACGCATTTTTCATACATAATTTTAATTTTTACACCATTTAGGATCACCCTACCATCTGCACCAGCCCGGTGTGCACAACCCACCCACCCCAAGCCCCCGACCTGCACAGCACCACCCGTGTAACATAACAGCAAGGCTCCCGGAGCACCCAAGGAGGCAGAAACTCCCCCTCAAGGTAACACGGAAAGCATCCCCACGCACAAGAAATACAATCGCCCTTCCAGGCTCTACAAGCCTGTCCAGCCCCGGGATGTCACCGCAGGACTCAACACACCCTTATGCCCCAAGAGCTGCCCGACATCCCGCGCGCCGCCTACTTCGGAAGCACACCGCAGCTATCCTTGGTTTTAAAACCCCAAATCATCTTTCATTAGTTCAGCTCAATCGGAAAAGCAGAGTGGAACCAACTGGTTGCGGTGCGGTGCTTTTTTGGGGAGGGCTTTGGGGATTTTTAGGAGAGAAGCAGCATGCACAGCCACCTACAAGGCAAATCAAACAATCCTCAGAGGGAGATTAATGGCTGAGAGGAACACGGTACAAGGTACTCAAAGGAAAATCACAAAGCGCTATTGTCATCCACCTTTCTGCCACCACTGAACGCGGTATTTGTACTTGAGAAGCACAGCCGGCAAAACGTGCCCATCCCCTAGAACGAACGCCTCCTCTCCGTACCTCAACAGCATCTCGCGCGGGGTCAGGCAGATGCAATCCTGGCTGTCCTCTGACAAACGTGTAACTAAAAAGGTGGAACTAACATCCGTACGAGCGGAAAGCTGGTATCGTGTCCTTATTTAGGCAAAAAGCTGGCTGGCTCCAATGATTTTCATCTAAGAAAGCTAATAGGGAGAAATCCCTCGCTCCTCTGCAAAGCACAAATCCCAGTTCAGCGAGACGTTTAAGCACATGCCTAATTTAAAGCTCAAAAGAGATCCTCCTAATAACCGGGCTGCTTGCACATTTACTGCTAGGCACAGGCTTAAGTACCTGGATGATCTGGAAATACCCCACAGCCCCCGGAAAACAGACTAAAGCAGCTCTGTTTCTAAATTAATCACAGGGATCCAAACAGAACGGCTAATATTAAACCGGCGGGGGGCTGTGTGCACGCACACATCTGTTCAAGTTTAGGCATATAAAACATTTTTCAGCCCAATGACTCCATAGGGAAATGCCTCATACATCAGCTCATCTGACTCAAATTTTCCATCGCATTTCCCTTCATACAGTTTTGCCCATAAATACGCTATTTATGTTTCCAAACATAGCTTTTTATTTCTAGAGTAAGAATGCCCTGTATCTCGTGTTATTATTTAAACCCCTGGGTTCTTTCTTGAAATGTAATTGTTAAGAAATTATTATGGAGGAATGGAACTAAGACACCTACATTTGCAGGAGGAAAAAGGATTTTTTTTCTGCAGTATTTACCATTCTCAGTATTTCCTCCAGAAGAGTGTTACCCAAAAAAATACTTGGTAGCACCCTACCTGCCCAGCCACATGTAGCCGTACACCAATTTAGCTCAAAACGAAGGATTAAGGCACACTATATTTCAGAGAAACCCAAGGTTTTAAAAATCCCAACCAGATCTTCCAGAGAGTCCGCAATTTGGAGTGAACTGTGTTACTACCCACACAGTGATAAGGATTTGTGTTTATTGTAGGAGTAGCACAGAAAAGGAAATCCAACAATGCAGTCTTCCCTTCCTAGAAGGAATTTGAAGATAAACTCATTTTTGTGGCTTCTCGTAGAAAGCGAACAGTCAGTTGAAAAGATGATAAACACTGGGAAGCGAACAGATCATTTAGTTGTTGAAAGAGTAATTCTTTCCAGAAGCAGAATTTAAACATCGAGCAACGTAAGTAGAACAGCAAGTAAAATCTGAATTTATCTCATTCTACCATTCTTAGCCACAGCTTCAGTCAGAAGCGAACGTAGCACGAGTACAGGGTGCTGCAATTCCAGCCCCGCTGCCCACAGGAAGCCCAGCGAGCAGCTGGGACGGCCGATAATTAGGTGGGGTCCTGCGATAATTAGGAGGGGTCCTGCACAGCACCTCCATCACTGCACGAAGCGCAGCCAACGGGGCTGGTCCCCAGAAGGGGACGTGGCCGTGGAGCAGGGACCTGCTGTCAGCAGCACGCCCGTAACGCGGGGACCTGTAGCTGCTGTCCCTGCGTCCTCACGTGGGCCAGCGGCGGTAAAGCCAGAGCGAGCATAAGGGGAAATATATAAAAATGGGAAGCATTAAGGAAATGTTTCTCACTGGAGTAACTCCTGTTATCCAGGAGACACTCCGAAGGTGTTTGCTGGATGAAAAACAAACCCTGGAAGGAGCATGGGAAGAAAGGAACACCTTCAGCGAGACATCGTCCATCCTCAGAGCCCGCCGAGCTGCGGGGAACAAAGGGGTCCGTTATCCGCCAGCTTTTTACTCCAACTGTTTAATGATTGTTACCATCGCCTGAGTCTGTGCCACCATTCAGAGGGTCCTGTCTGAGCAATCAGGCTAAAGCACAAACAAGGGACCTGCTGTAATTCGCTTTGGTTGCCTACGTGGGAGAAAAAGGCTGGTGAAAATCCGAAGTGGCATCAGAAAAACAGCCAGCAAATCGCCTCCCTCCTGCTGGCGCAGCACAGGCAGCCAGTCCGTGATTTCCCTGCTCTTCCCAGCCTCAAAAGGAGCAGCGGAGGACGGCTCATCACCCGTCACTACCTATAGCACGGCGCTTTGGACAGGCTGCTGCGAAGTAAGAGCTGTGGCATTTAATCCCCTCGCGCTGGTGGAAGAAGGGGCAGCGAGCTCCCCAGCCCGCGTGGTCACGGTTGGCTCCCGCGCAGGAGCGAGGCCCGGCCCGGCCGCGGCGCTTCCCAGCGGGGAAACTCGGGGCACGAGTGCCCCGCGCCACCTCACAGCAGGTGAGCGAAACCACGACGAGTTGGCGAAGCCGATGGGAGAACCCAGCTGCTGTCACAGCTGTTGTAAGGGGACAAAGCACAGCGTTAACGGGAACTACAGCTGTACAGCTACAGAGGACGGGGCACTGTGCACCCGTGACTGCGGACAAGTGACCGCCGGAGGAACACTGGTGGACGGATTCAAGAACATTCACCAAAATTCAACAGGTGAGCACAATCTGCCTGGGTTTCTCCTTTCCCGGCTTCCACAGACGCCGTTTTGCTTTCAGAAGGAGCTGAGGGGTCACCACACCGCAACACGTCCTTACCCCCAGCGGGGCTGCTCAGTAAAAGCTGCGTGGGGCGCGCTGAGGCTCCTGGCGCGGCTCCTGAGCAGCAGGACCCGACCCACGCACGTCCCAGGCGCTCGGTCCGTAACGCAGCCACCCGCAGAGCCACTTTCAGGATAAAATTACTCCTGATAAAGTGCTTCTACGTTACTTTGTTGGTCTTAAGCGTCTGAACTACACCCACAGACAATCCCAGGCACCACAAGTGTTCTGGACCTCACCCTTGACTTGCTCTGGATGGTTAAAAAAAAAAAAAAAAAAAAGGCAGTTTTAGGGGACTTTCGGGGACTTGGAGGAGTTGCTGGCAGTCGACACATCACTAAGTGAACAATTCTGTACATTAAAAACTCATCGTACACACTCTCCACCAATAACTAGATTTCAGTTTAAGATTTTTGCCCTTGAATCTTGTCCCTGTCGGATATAAAACTACGCGAAGCCAGAAGAATCCTTTTCATATTTCACCTATGCAGCACAACTCCCAAATTAATTATCTTTTTAAACCACAGAAAATTCTTTAGAAAAACTGTGTCTAAAATTGAAACTGTGAAGCACGCACTAAAATCTTTCCTGAATTCTTAAATTGGTCAGAACTTGTCCGGAGCCTGATCACAGCCTTGCTGTGCCTATGTTAGTCCGAAGACCACTCTGCTGCTCCAGCTGTTTTCCCCACAAACACTTACAGTTACCAGGTTTTTGATTTCAGCCTTCTCTTTGTTGAGCAGTGGACAGGACCGCTGGAAGCCTTCACCTCAGCACGTTTCCTGACCCCTTCTAGGCCCTTCTCTAACTCGTTCCAAGTGAGCCACAGTGCTCTCAATCTACGACCATAATTTTTCAGTTATTTCCCAATATTTGCATCACCTGCACGTATTCTGTGATGACTTGGATGTTTTCGTCCAAGCAACAAACAAGAATATTCACTTATGAAGGGCTAAGAATGGGTACTGACGGAATCCCTCGAGAAAACGGACAGAAAAGGACAACTCCTCATCTGTAATTCACGCATTCCACCTGTAAGTCAATTCAAACACACACACCACTCAATGTTGCTGCATCACCTTAAAAAACACTTAGTCCCCTTGTTTTTTCTTTAAAACAGAAATGTTTTCTGTTACCAATAATCCAAAGTCTGTTGCATCACCGATAAGACTAAAATTGCAAGTTTTTGTTAAGTCCTAAAGGTAGTCACTTTGGAAGGGGTACAGCCCGTCATTACATTTTTTAATGACTTTTCACAGTTTGAACTGAATTGAAACTCAGTAAAGCCAGTCTTAAAAGCAAACGCAACGCTGAGAGAAGGTAGGCAATAAAGACAAGTAGCCACAACAAATACTAACTGCACAGGTCTTCGACGGTTGAAAAAAAAAAAAAGAGATGGTCTCATAAAATAGGTTTCATCTTAAATATAAGCCTTCAAACGTATGTCAAAGCATAACAAAATACTTTCCTTGTTCAGGTTTGCCCCATCCTTTTGCCATTTCAATTCAGAAACATTACTCTGGGCACTGTTTTGCGAGGGGAAAAGACACCGCAGAAGGGTGATGCTCCTCCGAGGAACCACAGAAATATTCCCAAGCCCGACACCAAGCTCAACACGAGCGACCGGCAGCACGCAGCCACGGTGCCCAGCCCCACCGCGCACCAGCTCAGCCCCACCGCTGCTCCGCGCCCGGCGCTTCCCTCACCACGGCTTCGTCACAGCTGCAGGCATGGCAAAAAGCCGGCGGCCGCAGGAGGGTCGGAGCCCGCTCCCAGATCCCGGCCGCCCGCACTTCACTCAGCGAGGCACCGCGTTCAAACTACGGGAACGCCAGGGCCATCCGCTCGGTACCAGCTTTGCCGCTGACCAGCAAGCAGAGGACGGACGGCGAGCAGCCTGCGCATCCGTCAGATGCAGAAAATATGCAGGCGTTCACCCCACCCACGGTCACGCCCTCGGGATCTGCCTCAGTCACGAGCGTGACAGCAGAGGGAACGCAAACGCTGCCCCTCGGGCTCGCTCGGAACCGCAAACGCCGAAGTGAATTTTAGGATTGCTGCAAACGCAGATCCTTCAGCTCTGTTCAGCTGTGTGGGAAGAACGAGGAACGGTACAATAAAGCTCAAGTTACCCCTGTAATTGTATATTAATTGTCTTTAAAAGAAAAGCCTTACGTATCTAGCTTCATATATCAGAGCGGAGCTTACTTGTTCCCCCAGGAAAGCAAACGGACAACTTCAGTGCATTCTTCAAAAGAATCCAAGCCAAGGAGAAGGGCACCTTTTCTTTTCCTAGCCACAAGTCTTGACAACAACATCGTTTTTTCTCATTTGCAATGAGCTGAACAAAGGTGGGTTTGGGTAACTGCACTGACAGCAGGCTTGCTGAACGTCACTGAGAAACAGCTTTCTAACAGAAAAGGAACAGGAATTTTTTCTACCAATTATCCTTGGCTTACAGAGTGCAGAAAGCATGGAAATGAGACACGGAAATATCAAGAACAATTGCCTATAAAACACAAGTGTTTTGTTTTCCCTCTTATTGGGAAGGGCTAACTAAACATCCAGTAAAAGAGCTGAATCCAGTGCTACCAGTTGTTGCTCAAGAATCCATATTGTACGTACATGCCCTAATTAAATCTATACACAGTCTCCTGTTTGCAATCAATTGGATAGTGGAACAAAATTAGCACTTCCCTAGGAAGCAAGGTCTCAACAGCCAGAAAGTCAGAATTGATTCCTCCCAGCACAAAAGGGAACTGGATAAAATAAAACAAAACACTAAAAATAACTGTACAAATGTGATCCTTGCAAAATTTTAAAACAACAGGTGAAAGGCCTAGCAGAGGCCAAAACTTTCATAACGAAAGCATCGTTATCTGACGCAGGGGCCGAATTTTTCTCCTTGCACTCTGCGTTCACCCTGAGCAGGCAGAAACGCCAAGCGGCAACTCTGCGCTTCAGGTCTGCCTTGAGACGGGGCTAAGAGCCTGTCGGCAGCGCTGTAAGCGTTTACCTGGCCAAGGGCCGCAGGGCACCAGGCATTTCTTAGCTTGTTGCGGCGACCCAACAGCAGCCGTAACGGGGAACCCAACGCTCGGCTCAGCCCAGACCGAGCCGTGAGCGGCACGGCCACCTCTGGGTGCTGTCAGTGCCCGGAGTGCCACTGCTGGTGCCTCTCAAAGGAAAAAAATACCTGTTACTAGGAGCTGACGCCTTCCATACGAGTTCTTATGGCATGAAAAAGCCAAATTTACCACCGAGGGCCGTGAAACCGCTTTAAAGTCCGCCTGCTCCAGCACGTTTCTCTCTAATACCAGAAGCTGCGATGAGCTTCTCCATTCCTTCCCTGGGGAAAACCTCGTTACCAGCACCCACCGCGAAAAGCGACCTCCCCGCAGGACCCAGCGCGGTGCCCCCGGGGACATCCGCGGGCACAGACCGGGGGTGCCCGGCCCCGGCCGCCCCCCCTCAGAGCACGAAGGGCGCCGGGGGCGCTGCGGGCATCCAGCGAGGGGCCCCCCGGCGGCGGCTGCCGGCTCCCCTCAGCCCCCCGGCCCCCTTCAGCCTCCCCTCGGCCCCCCGTCTCCCCTCACCCCCACTCCCCCCCCCGTCGCCCCTCACTCACGCCGCCGCCACCCCGCGCCGCTCCGGCTCATGGCCGCGGCGGGGCCCCCCAGCCTCCCCCACGCTCCGCCGCGGCGGGCTCGCCGAGCCCGGGCAAGGGGGCGTCGGGGAACGCATGCGCGAAGCCCCGTAACCCCCCCCCGTCCCCAGGAACCCACCCACAGCGGAGCTGGGGCGGGCTGGGGGAGAGGGGCCGTAAAGATCTTCCAGTGACACCCCCAGCCCAGGCTGCCCCCAGCCCCATCCAGCCTGGCCTTGGGCACCGCCAGGGATGGGGCACCCACAGCTCCTCGGGGCAGCCTGGGCCAGGGCCTCACCACCCTCAGAGGGAAGAATTCCTTCCTTATATCTAATCTAAATCTACCCTTTTTTAGTTTAAAGCCATTACTCCTTGTTTTATCACCACACTCCCTGACAAGTTGTCCCTCCCCAGCTTTCCTGCAGCCCCTTCAGGCCCTGGCAGGCCCCTGTGAGCTCTCCCCGGGGCCTTCCCTTCCCCAGGCCGAACCCCCCCAGCTCTCAGCCCGGCCCCACAGCGGAGCTGCCCCAGCCTCCGAGCATCCTCGCAGCCTCCCCCAGACCCTCTCCAACAGCTCCGTGTCCTGCTGGTGCTGGGGGCCCAGAGCTGAACGCAGGGCTCCAGGGGGGGTCTCACGAGAGCAGAGCAGAGGGGCACAATCCCCTCCCTCGCCCTGCTGCCCACGCTGCTTTTGGTGCAGCCCAGGGTACGGGTGGCTTTCTGGGCTGAGAGCGCACATTGCCGGCTCACGTTGAGCTTCTCATCCACCAACACCCCCAGGTCCTCCTCCTCAGGGCTGCTCTCAATCTGTTCTCCACACAGCCTGTCATTGTGCTTGGGACTGCCCCGGCCCAGCTGCAGGACCTTGGCCCTGCTGAACCTCACGAGGTTCGCACAGCCCCACCTCTCAGGCCTGCGCAGGTCCCTCTGCATGGCATCCATCCCTTCCCTCCAGCGTGCTGGCCACACCACACAGCTTGGTGTCATTGGCAGGCTTGTAGAGGGTGCACTCAATTTCACTGTCCGTGTCGCTGACGAAGATGTTAGACAGTGCTGGTCCCAATACCGACCCCTGAGGAACACCGCTTGTCACCAGTCTCCACCCGGACATCGAGCCACTGGCCTCAACAGTTTGATTGTGACCACCCAGCCACTTCCTCGTCCCCCAAGCAGCCCATCCATCACATCCACGTCTCTCCAACTTGGAGACAAAGATGTCACGCAGGACAGTGTCAGATGCTTTGGGGATGGGGACAGGGGCACTGGGAGCAGGATGGGGATGAGGACATTGGGAACAAGACAGGGATGGGGACACCAGGAGCAGGATGGGGACAGGGACACTGGGGGCAGGGCTGGGTCACCCCAGTGGGAGCCTGTTGCTCAACGCTCCAAGGCCCCTTGGGAGTCAGGCGGGATGGGGACAAACGGGGACGATGCGGGGGCTGGGATGTGATCGCTCTCCTGCCTGACACCCCATTGCTGAGCCCCGATGAACTCGTGCCCAGGATGGAGCCACAGTCCCCACCATCGTGGCTGTGCCTCAGTTTACCCGCTGCATCGCTGCTACAGCTCGGCTGCCCCTGTGGCCGGGCCGGTGGGGGGTAATTCCAGCCGCTCCGCAGGGAGCAGGGTCAGGCCCAGCACATTCCCCGTTCCCAGGGAACAACCATTTCTGTGGAAAATTCCCAGCCTGTGCACAGGCTGCGTGTTCAGCCACGGCTGCGAGAGCTTGCATGATAGCCCCGGACCCGCTGCAGGTCAGCGTTTTCCAGCCGCGCTCCCCGCTGGGAGCAGCCTGCCTGAGAACTGGCTCCTTCCCACGCTGCTGGGCCGCATCCTGCATCCCGGCCTGCGGGTAAACAGCCTGGGGGACGTGCCCAGCTCAGGGACATGTCCATGGTGGCCAGACCTGTGGGCAGAGCAGCCCCAAGGCTCTGCTCTCTGGCAGGCAATGGGTAATGCATGCTGACGGCCATCAGTGCACGGGTGCACCCGCTGCGGCGGCAGGACTCCTGGCCTTTACGCCCAGCGCTGGAGAGGCTGGAGCTGGGAATGGAGCCATCCCAGAGGGCTGACAGATGTCCCCTTCCTGGGACAAAGCCCTCCCTGTGATGTGACAGAGCGGCCGAGCACTTAGCTCCAGAGCTGAGGCCGCAGCCCCCAAGCCTTGGGACGTGCGGTGCTGCGCCAAGCATGCTGCCGGCCCCACAGGCCCCGAGCCTGCTGCAGCCCGGGCCCTGGCTTGAGCAATTCAGGGCTCGAGCAGCTCCCGGAGATGGCGAGCCTGGCCCCCAGGGCCCAGCTGGGCACTGGGCTGCTCCCCATGCTGCCCTCACAGCAGGCACAGGGCCACCAGGCACTGCAGGACGCAGCAGGAGCACAAGGCAGGAGCTTTCGTCCTCCCTGGGACCTCCCTGCTGAGGCTGCACTGCAGCGAGGCCATGGGGCCAGGCCCGATACGGGAGGTGATGGGGCAGCTCCTGGAGCTGCCCCAGTGAAATGGCTGAGCCCCGACACAGGAGCCTGCCAGGTGTGTGGGCGAAGTCCCTGTCCCCCAGCAGCGGCAGGAAACCCTTCCCAGTGTTTTCCAAGCCTGGTGGCTCCTGGGCCCAGCCCTCCATTACCCCCTGCCCTGTTCAGCTTCCGCAGAGAGCCAGTACACCGCGGGATGCCTGGATGCTCTTTGACAAGGCTGCTTCCTCTTTCCCTGGGCCTACGTCAGTCCGGTGCCTCCCAGTTTCCACCAGTAGCTGGGAGAGGGTTTAGGACGTGCCTCGGCTTTACCTTCTGCTCCTTGGGTGCTGCGTGCTCCCAGGACCTGTCCCGATGTCCCCCAGGGACTCTGATGCTCTGTGGCAGGTTCGCTGGCCTGGACCACAAGGTGCGTGCTGCCACCACACTGGCTGCCGCAGCCAAACTCAGCACAGCTCCCTAATGAGGGTTACGAACACCGTGGAAGGAGGAAATAGGGCTAGGTATTGTGGACAAATCCAGCCCCAGATCCCAGGTTCTCCCAGGACCATGCTAGCACCAACTTGTGCTCTGAGAGCAACAAGGTGGGGCTGGTGGTAGAGGGATGGTGGCAGGACACGAGATGTGATGCTTTGGGTGTTGACAGAGCTGCTGGTACTCAGAAATGTGTTTGTTTTTTTCCTAGTGCAGACTCTGCATCTGATCTTGACAAGGTCTTTCCATACCAGAGAGCCTCCATCCTCGCATACAAGAGGATTGCCCACGGATATATGATTTCCCTTGGCCCTACAGGAGTTAAACAGCACTGAGATGTTGAACACATCTGGGGTGAGCTGTGAGCCCTGCTGGGCTCCAGTCCCCAGCGCAGGGCTGAGCACCCGATGGTCCCAGCCCCACCCCGTGCTCACACGACGCACAAGTGGCACACGAGGACGGTCCCAGTGGGCTGATACCAGGCATCTGCTCCATGAGAGCAGGGCCAGGAGGCAGACAGGCTGTAAATGCCCCAGGGAGATGTAAACTAGGCCCAGCTGCCCAGCACACACTCAGGAGTGGACAAGGGTCTGAGCAGGGAGCTGGGGCAGTGGACAGGGAGCACCAAAAGCAACATGGACAACTAATGACATCCCCCGAAAACACAGCAGCAGCCCAAAACAGAGAGAAATGAAGAAAAGCTTGGGGTGGGACAGGTTTGTCCTGGGCTAATTAGCTACAGTAGGCTGGATGTGAGAGCTGGGTGGGGGACACAAGGGCCTCGGGGGGGGGGGGGGGGACAGTGCCAAGGGCAGAGAAATCAGCGCCGAGCCGTGGGGAACTGGGGCAGTGTGCTCTAAGCACCAGGGAAGGAAGAGCTCCCAGCTCTCCCTCCTGTCGAAGGGATCAGACTGAGCTCTGGCTGGAAGTTTGTATTAAATGTTTATAAGGGTTGAAAAAACATGTACAAAAAAGGTAAAATCCACACTTGCCGCTTCTCCTGGAGAGGCTGGTAGAAACACCCCCTCCTCCCCATACCTCCACCTTCCTCAGCTGCCCAAAGACAGGCTTTGCTCAGGGCAAAAAAACAAAAAACAAACAAAAAACCATCCTGGCAGCATCCTGGAGGGGGGGCAGAATTATCAGAAGCACAGCCAGGAGCTGACCCCAGCACAAATGCTTGACGCACGCTTACACTCAGCCCCCACTGATGTTAACATTATATTCCAACTGCTCTGTTGCAGCACAAGGATAACGTGTGTGCCTGGAGAGAGCAAATCCAAAGGGAAAATCTTGCTGGAGGCCCCAGTGGCTGAACTCTAACAATACAAAAAGCATCAGTGCCTTGGGCTGCTCCCTGTATGGGGCAGGCTCTAAGCACACGGTCCACAAATGCCCTAGAAAACTTGTACAGCTGTGAAAGAGCGACCTGAGGGGCAGCTGCCTGCTTGCCCCAAGCATCCAGGAGCCAGGGCTGGGCAAGTGGGGATGGGGAAGGACAGGCAGGTGCTGGCCAGGACTCATGTCAGCCCGCACAAGGCAGCAGCTGATACAGCACGTTCACATCGGGTAGTTGAGAACAACATCTTGCTTGGCCAGCTCCAGCAACATGGGGTCATCGAAGAACTTGCTGATGCTCACATCCTCGCTCAAGCCCTGCAGAGCAACCACAAACCCGGGTTATTCCTCTGGATGCCAGCACCCATGCGGCCATCTTGGCAGAGATCCCATCGAAAGGCCCTGGTGTCCCACAGTAAGAGCAATTTTCAGGCTCGACAGGAGAATTTGCAAGGCGTCAGGTGCTACTCAGCAGGTAACGCCTAACAAAGACACCTACCCTCTCAGGAAGCCTCTCAGGAAGCTGCCAACAGGCGGTTCCTGTTGCTGAGCATATATACACCAGCTCACTGCCCGCCCAGGCTGGAACTTGATTCTCTCTGCTCCCTCTGCAGTCCCACTCACTAAACCAGAAAACAGCTGCTCCTTTTTCTGGGGGACTAAGAGGCTAAACCAGGCCACCACAGGGCACTGGGGAGGGAACAGGGCTCAGTGGATGCTGTGGGACCCCGCTTTGGCTGGAGCCGCTGTCAGATCACTGCACTCATGCGGCCGTCACAGGCACCAACAGGCAGCACAGGGCACAGAGTGAGGGAAGTCCCGAGGCACAAAGGACATCGGCCCTTTCTGGGAACACGGAGGGGATGTGGCATGCCCAAGGGAGAACACTGCAACATTTCAGCTGCTGCTACGGACGGACAGAGGGACACTCCAGGGATTACTCCCAGACCTACCTTCCTGCGCCTGGTCTTAATCATGAACTCTCTGGCCAGATGTGGGGCTGGCTGGGGCTCCAGGGGTCGGATGACGATGCTCTTGTCCAAGGGGTCACCGGGCACAATCTGAAACAGGACCAGGGCATGAGAGCAATGCTGGCGGCTGGTTTAATCTCCAGGAGAGCCTGAACTACATGAGGAAACACCCCTGGGCCCCACAGACACCTCCAGCTTTGGCGTTACAAAGCCCCAACGCGGCATCTGTTCTCCTGGCACAGAAAACTGTCACATCACCACCTGCGATCGTTCCTGTGAGGAGTCACTAATATGGTGTTGCTAATCCAAGCCAAGAACACGTCCCACCTTCTCCGCCTGCCGTTGTAATCTAAGACCTCTAAAAACCTGCTAACCAGAATAACCCACGTGGGTCCCCACCAGTGTTACCCTCTCTAGAAACCAGGCACATTTAACTCGTCAGAGCCAAGCCTCTGGCTTTTACATCCTGACATTCAAGCCAGCCTTGCAGCTCAGAACGCTGCTGCTCCCACCTGGATGCCCCACACGTAGCTGTGCGTCTCACAGGCTCACAGTGCGGTGGCTCCCACGAGAATCAGCTTGCCCCAGATAGGGAAGAGGCCACAGTACAGTATTGTGTCCCAAACCCTGTCTTCTGTAGGCTTAAAAAGCCTTCTCTGAGAGGTGAAACTGAACGGTGGCAATCTGTCTTAGGGCAGACAGACAGGTTCAAACCCTGCTCCCCGAGCTGCAGAGAGCTGTGTGCACCCGAAGAGCTCCCTCCTCCTGGCTGAGGATGCCCTCTCCCCAGGCACTAAAGGACCTTTATGCCAGCGAGCAGCAGCATTCTGCACTCCCCAGCTAGGGCAAATGGATGTAACCTGGAACAAAGACGCTGGCTTCTGGCAGACACTTAACAACTGGTGCACAAAGTCTCCACCAGCTCCCAAACGCCTGCATTCGAGATCGTCTGAGAGCGATCTCCAGAGAAGTTCACCTACCCAGTGCACGCTGTGGCACTAAGCTCTACTGAGAGCACCTTGCACAACCTGGTGCCTGGTCCTACCACGCTCCTCTTCCCCATCGCACCAGCGCATGGACTCACCTGCCAGTGGTGGAAGACGGACAGCGAGAACGCTTGTCCCTGCGTGTGGGTCCTCAGGTCTGTCTCAAACCCAAAGGAATCAATGGCTGGGATGAAGGCTTTGATGGTGTAGAGAGGGGAACCCGGGATCGGAGCATCTTGTGTCACGTGGCCTCTGCCCAACAGTCAAAAGATTAGTCTTCCCTTATGTCCCCTTGTATTTGTGATCCCGGCCATCCCCATCTCACACAGTATGGCGCTGGGATCAGCCAAGGAAACTTTCAGCTACCGCTTTGTATAGATTTCACCCTCTCCCCTCACTTTAAAACCAGCACGTGCCAGGACTGTAAAAGTCTCCGGCAACCCAGATCCCAGACAAGTAGTTGCTTCTTTGCAGTGTAAGGTGATGGCAACTGGTCAGAGCAGCTCACCTCCGCCGGGCCAGCACCGTGTACACCGCAGAAACGCAGTCAGCAGGGGCCTGCACCTCCACGAAGTAGTAGGGCTCCATCAGGCGAGGGGTGGCCTGTGGGGAGAAAGGGACACAGCGCCTGAGCCTACAGCAGCACCAACATGACGTGGCTCACGTGAGTCAGAGGCTGGCACGCTCTGGTCAAACACAGCGCCTGACTGGGGATGAAAAGGTTCCTCCTGTCCCAGGGGTGCCCAAACAAATCCCAAACACACACTGGAAGGAGCTGTTCTCCTTCTGTCCATGACTGGTGTGCTTCCCTCTCCCCCACACCCACCTTCCCCTGCATGTCTAACACCAGCAAAATGGGAGGCAGAGCAGATGCAAGCAGGTTTCCAGCCAGACTTCAACATGAACACTCATAAAACCTGCCTGCCAGTCTGAAAGGGCACAGGAAGCATTAACGGATGAATGAGTCAGTTTAAACCGACATCCTTGGGGCACATACTGCAGCATGTGTGCAACCTGCAGTCCTTGGAGCCTCCACCCTGCCAGACCCCACGGGAGCCAGCACAGCACGAGGCTCAGTCTTTGTCACACACAGCGTGGTCCTCACCATCAGGAAAGCAGAATACACCACTCTCCGTGCCGTTGGGATGATCTGTCCCCCGCCTCTGTGCAAGGGCTCCTGAGCAATCACTGCATCCAGAATCTTAAACTTCACATTACGGATCACTGAGGAAGGGAAAAAATGACAGCAAGTGACTCGAGGGTGGATGTTCTTTGCCATACCAGCACCAGCCATGCATCCCCAGAGACACAAAGCCCAGAGATCCCAGTACAGAGCTAGAGGCACCAGAGAAAGTTCTCCTAAGTTTAATTCCAGAAGGGAAAGCATGACCACGTCCTAACCCTGTACGCTCCAAGACAGCAGTTAACCTTGCAGGGTGCTCAGCTGTCTGCACCAGAACTGTGTGAGGGGCAGAGTCAAGTTTCCTGCTAACAGCCCCTGGTTTGCAGGTAGGCACCAAGTGTCAGTGCGCAGGTGGAAGCTACAGCAGGGAGAAAGGGGGAGGTTCTGTTATCTCCCTCGTCACTCATTCCCACAGCTGTCCCCAGCTGCGACGTGTGAATGGAACAGCCACTGAGGGACTGCAAAATCACTTGAGTGCTTACAGATGGCAGAATTTATTGATCTTGTTAGCTCCGCTTCTACCCAGGTTCTACTTACGCTCATCACAGAGAGGCCCTTCCCTGGTCCCCCACTGAAATCCCTGCACGATGCTGTCCTTCACAGAGCCCAGCAGTGCCTTGTCCACCTACAGACAGACAGACAGACGGAATGACTGCTCAAGAGACCAAATGTGCATCATGAGGCAGTAACAGACAGACCCCAGTGTTTATAAGTCAGTTATTAGAGAAGCAGCCATATCCCCCTATACTCCCCCTCACAGCTCAGGAACATCACCACTTCCAGAGTTCGGCATCTATAGTTATAAATTAAAAGAGTCCATATTTTGGTAACCCCAAAAGACAGGCCGTTTAGTTGACAGTTTTGAGGATGTTGGCCCAAATAGCAGAGCTTGAAAAATAACAGGCAGTTTACTAGCCTATGGTATGACTACGGTGGAAGTCCAACAGATCTGAGATACTGCAAACCATCAAGTACTCCAACAGCCTTAGGACCTTGCTGCAGGTCCTGGAAGAAACTGTCACCTCTGGACACCACAGGACAAACGTTTCACTGCAATACAACCCCGGTGCCTGTGTTTCTCACCTCTGAGGGTAGCGTATCATCTACGAGGATGTTTGGGCCAGTAGCGTCTGGCCCAAAGGCCCAGATGGAACGGGCAGCCAGCAAATCCCAGTCATATTTGGTCTGGAAGAATTCACCCAGTTTCTTTCTGATAGAAGAAGAACAGAAGAAAGTTCAGGAAACAGGTCTCTGCCTTGCACTCACAACATATTTATAAACCTGTTCTCTTCGCGTAGAAAATGGTCTTTAAAAATAAAAAAAAAAAAAAAATGAATGCAAATTGTTTGCTGGGGCAGGGATGCTCGTGGACTAGCCAGTAGCAATATCGGACACAGGACCCCTGCAGAGGGGCTGTCTGATATTGTAGATCCCAGCACTCCCCGTCTTCGCAATTATTCCCTTCTAGAAGGATTCTTGCTCTCCCCAAATTGGTCATACCTGTTCCACGTTATCTGGACCACTTCATTTTCAATGTCCTCCGCAAGTCCCTTCTCCAGAGGCTCAGCAATCATCGTGATCTTGTTCCTGAGAAGAGAGACAGTTGCAATTAGTCCACGGAATGATGGAAATGGCAGTAATTGGCAGGACCTAAGGGACTGCGCAATGCCTTGAACACAGCCAGGGAGAGGAAGCCATCCGTGTCTTTCAGTGTTACTGTCTTGCTTGTAAAGACAGCTCACACTCTCAACAACTGCTCTCTGAAGCCTGCTCATCTCCAGCAGCAGATTGCTAAAGGACAGAACTGCTCCATCCCCCCGCCAGATGTCCAGCGCTTATAAAGGCTGTGGAAGGAAGCACAGCCAAGCCCAAGCAGGCCAATAGCGCAAGCAATATGCCTCTATCAGCCAGCATAAGCTGTGTCAGACAAGTATCAGACACAAGGGATGCTGCCTTGGAGAACCCCACTCAAACGGGTAATCTTGCCCCCAGAGCAAGTCATTCCACATGTACAGCACTTCAAAGACTATCCTGAGACTAGAACCTTTCTGTTCCCAAAAACAAGGTTTGGAGAGTCTACATCAAAATAAAGGAGGGCAAGAAGAACCAGAAAACACAGTGGAGCAAAGGAAAACCACCTTCAGCGTGACACCATCATTTTCATGAAAATTCATTTGGTCATTCAGCCCTGTGTTCCCTACCAGACCTCCCTCTAACGCGTACATCTTATAACACACTGCTCGAGGAAGAAGACAAGACCAAGCTGTAAGGCTCCAATGCACCATAAAGGAACAGGCTCATTTCAAGATTAAGAACAGATAAGAGAAGATAAAACTTTTGCTTGTGAAGTTTGGGGCGTTGCTGAAGGCAGCACCGGGCTCTTTGGCACCTGCTCTAGGATCCCAATACACCCCCGAGTCTCAGAAACAACACAAAACTGCTGAGAGGGTGTGAAATTTAGTTAAAGGAAAGGAGGATTATTTTATTCCCTCCATGATGAGGAAATTCCTGCGGAGCACAGAAACATCCCTGGGACTCAGTGTGTTACTGAGGGGTTCAGCAGGCTGCCAGCTCAAGCACGTGCCACTTGTCTGGCCAACAGGCGCTGAGAACAGACCCCTCGGAGGGGGCGAAGCCCAATCTCCAACGAGCCCCCTCCATCTGCCTGCCCCCAGTGACCAGCTCACCAGGGGTGCCAAGGGCTCTTACTTCTTATTGGGTGTCTCAGCAAAGCACTTCAGGGAGGACGTTTCCACCACTGTCTCGCAGAACGTCACAACTGGATCAGCGACCTGGAATAACAGCAACAGGTTTGTGGAGGTGTTTGTTTTACTCAGTTTTCCAGTACTTTTTCTGGTTTTAAAGGGCTGTTTAAAACCTTTGAACATCTACAAGAAAGAAAAAATAAATCTGGCAGTATTTTAATCAGCATTTCATATGAAATGCTGAGGCTTGTACAGGAAGTGTTAGCAATTCCTTCCAAACAAGAAACATTTTCATCTAATTCCAGGTAGAAAAAAAATGCACTCAATTTATTTATTTGATGTTAGCTAGGCAGTGGCTGCGGTGCAGGAAAGGGCTGGAACATGGTCACACACCCCTCTGCACACCAATTTTCAGGCTCTCAATCACAGCCTGCGTCTCAATCACCAGTGTAAGTTACTTCTGCACCCTAAGAGCCCTTTTTATTTTAAAGAGAGCTGACAAAATCCATGCCGCGGAGAAAGGGACCCTGACTGCAGCACAACAGACCTTGGCACTGATGACAAGAGTCTCAACTCCTGGCAATGAAGGGACCCTTACCCCCCTCCTGGTCCTCTTATCACAAGCCCGTGAATATGCCAAACCTCCTTGCCTCCTGTACAAGTGGGTTCCACAGGACTGGCTGCCTACTCATTGCAGAGCCGAGGTAGGAACAAGCTCCTGAGTATCAACCAGAGAAGCCTCTCTACAACTTGCAAGCCACAAAGGAACTTACTGCAATAAACCTCACCAAACCCCTTCAACCCACACTGGGGAAGAATCAGAGGAAGACAATCACCTTGTACATTTTGCAAGGTTTATCTTCCTGTCCTTCCGAGTTTGGGGAACAAAATCCCTCCCCAGCTGGGAAGGCACCTGTCTCATTTCCTCACCTTGATATCGATCTCCGAATACATCTTCCGTAGATCATGCATCACACAATCCAGATAGAGCTCCCCTGTCCCCAGGATCACATGTTCCCCTGACTCTTCCACCTGAAAAATAAGAAAAGGATTCAACTTACAGCATTACTGCTCACAGGCCCTTGCCTTCCAGGCTCCTGTATAAACCTGAGGATTTATCAGCTGTAAATAATTCAGCTGGGATCAGAGCACCCAAGAAAAGTTCCCACAAGCACGATCCCAAGCAATGCAAGTAGACAGAGTGGCTTAACATTGCACGGAAGGAACAAAAACCAAATGCACCCCAGTCCCAGCAACAGCACTGCCAGTAACCATCGTAACTGCCAGGCCATGGCCACGCTGGTGGCAAACTGACCACCTGACCACCAGCCTTTTCTAGCAGAAAGTGCTAATGTGCTCTGCAGAAAGCTGTCTCCTGGGCACAGCAAGGTGTGAGCTTTTCTGCCAGATTTACAGTTTTCTGCTATTTCTACATGATTTATGAGATAAACTGCAACCACATGAAAAAATCCGGAACAAAAAAAACAACCCACAGTAAAAATGATTTTTAAGATCAGCCTACAAGGCATCCCGTAACATAAGCTAAACACAGACAGCACACATACACCCGAAATACCTTAGTAGTAAGCGAGGGGTAACTCTTGTTGACTTTGCGAAGACCATCTAACATTTTGGGGAGCTCAGACGGGTTGACTGGCTCTACAGCTATTTTGATGACAGATGTGGTGTTGAACTTCAAAGGACGAAAGATCTGAGCCTGAAACCAGATAAGGACAAAGAGCTGAAGCTCTACATCATTACATGGACTTGGAGTTTGACACAGCATTTGAGTTATTCTCCTTTCATGAGATGCTCTCATGCCCTGACCCTTGGCAGGCAAAGCTTATTTAACATCACCACTGGAGCTTTTAAGATGCACTCCAGCCCCCTGACTCCCTGTAAGCGATACCAGTACCACACACAGTACCACACACAGTACCTCCTCATTGCCTCGAGGCTCCGTGACGGTTGCAGTCTTCACTATGGGCTGGTCCACCCCTTCTATCAGCACCCAGTTGCCAGCAGGAACCCGGTTCACCTCAATGTGATACCTAAAAGGCAGGGGAGCATGACAGCGGCATAGAACGGTCTGGGTCGGAAGGAACCTTTAAAGATCATCTTTCTTGTTCATCTACAAGGCAAGGACCTTCCACTAGATCAGGCTGCTCAAGGTCCATCCATCCAACCTGCCTTTGAACACTTCCAGGGAGGGAGCATCCGCAGTCCCTGGGCAACCTGTTGCAGGGCCTTACCACCCTCATAGTGAAGAGTTTCTTCCTTACTTCTAACCTAAATCTGCTCTTCCATCACGGCAGTGCTCGCTGCTGTCAGCCTCGGGCCCCTTGCACCTCCGCCCTCCTCCCTGTCCCTGGCAGCAACGACTCCAGGTGACTTCTCTCAAAAACAAACATATTGCCAGAGCTTTCCATACCTCGCCACCGAGATCCAGAGGCGTCCAACAGTGCAGATCTGTGAATCCTCCTCATCTTCCAGGGTATAGTTTTCTCCTAGGACCTTCACAGGCTGTCCAGCATGGATGGTACCACTGAGCACTCTGCCAAAGGCGTGGAACTGAACACCGTCATCTGTGCTGTACATTTTCGTTGTGTGACACATCAGCGGACCCTTCCCATGGAAGAGAAAGAAGACCCTTTCAAAATACAGTCAGGAAATTGACACACGCATGGTAGGACTTATAGATACAAATCGATTAAGGTGCTGGAGCTTAGAAATACTTGTTTCGACTTGCCACTTTTGACTTAACTCCCTTCCCCTGGAAACCTTACATCTCTTTGCCTTGGACAGAGACCCTTGGAATGACTGTGGTGTGCTTTTCTGAAGTTCTCCTCCCTCCTCTTGTGAAACAGTGAACAGTGGTTGGGACAAGGCCATGAGTTGGGTGGATTACAAAAGAAAAATGTCAGCTGCTGGCCTGCAAACCAGTGCAGTCTCTCACTGCTGGGCAGAGCACCTGAGCCCCCACAGATCACAGCTTTAAGTCCCACAAGAGCACCCCACAACCGGTGACCTGGCAACAGCCACCACTGTATAGTTTTGTGGGGTTAATCCACAACTCATTAAAATAAGAGATTAATTTTCTCTTCAGACTCTAGAGAAAAAGTCACAAGTTCCTCACTAAACTGCTGGGCTGGTCTTTGATGGTTCTTGACCACTCCGAACGCGAGCTCAATGCAAGCTGGGTTTGAAGAGGAATTTGCTTGCAAGGCTTTGACTGGAAAGAGGCTTACTAAGGTAGGCTTATTTTACCAGTATAATTCACGTCAGTTTTCTCAGAGTTTGAGAGTGAATCAAACTTCATGGCAGAGGGACAAAAAGACAGCAAAAGGACATGAAATCACCCTGCAGTTCCCACGTGCTCTGAAGTCCTGACCTAGCCTCTGATCTTCTCTGAACACTGTCAAACAATTCTCTCTCTCGAGGGCTGCCCTGGCAGGCAGCTAAAGTTTCTCAGAGTGAAGAGATTTGTTTCAGTATCGGATGAGAGGTTTCAAAATGCTGCAAGTCAGATCTGTGCAGATGGCTGTCTAGGAGGCAGCTGCTCTGTTAAGTCAGTGAAAGGAGTGTGTGTTTGCCACGCTTTTGGACACTCAGAGCAAAACAGAAGAGTTTCCTTACATCAGGGTCGCATTCACTCATGGCCTCCCCTAGATCAGAGTCAACGCCACCAGTGTAGGTATGCTCGATTTTCGTCTTGGCTCCCACCTTTGGGGAGGGAATATGCTGCACGCACATGTCCACAAAGCCTGGAAAAGTAATACTTCATGAGAACATGATTAAGCAGGGTAGAGGAAAGAAATGTACTCCAATAAACACAAGGCAAATCCTTTCCGAATGCACTGCACCCACAGCAAGGGGAAAGATGTCTCAAGCTGTCCTTTGGGCAAATGGTTTATATTTTATATTTGAAAAAGCAAAGCTGAGAAGGGATCTGTGCAACTGGGCACTCCATGGCTGCATTACAGCCCTTAAACTCAGCCCATTTGTGACTAAGCTATTGGCAACACTGCAGAGGAGAAGACAAACAGCATTTACCTGTGAATTCCCCAAAGAACTTCTTGCAGACAAGCCGCAGGAGCGGTCGAATGTTCAACTTCAATTCCTCTTTGGTCAGGTGGATGCCAAGTTCATCCAGAGTCCTAGGCAGGGTCGTGTCCACATCCCCCACCACCTGTAAGACAACGAGCACCGCTGTTAGCTTCGCTGCAGGTGTCCAAGTCACAAACTCCCAGGTGCACCTGCCCACACCAGCCTGTCACCCTCAGTGCTTTTTAGCTGCTCTGCTTTAGAGCTCACGTGAGAACTGCCTGGCCGGCTCATATTATCACTTGGCTGATACCAGAGCACATTACAAAGAACATAGGCTGTCCTACCCACTGTACAAACACAAGGCTGTATTTGCAAGGAACAACTGCAAGGGTATGCCCATCATTTCTGTGTGTGCTCAAACCCAGGAACACACGAAGATCACACTGCATTAACGGGACCAGAGCCCCACAGGCACCAGACACACCACCACCTAGTGCTCAGTCCTTGAACACTCACGTCTGGAACTGCAGGAAGGAGAACAAACCACCACGTACCTGAGCCAAGATCTTGTACAGGGGCTCAAGAATGAACTCCACAAAACTGCGCTGGGAACTGCTAGTTGGGGCCTTTTTAGTGAACTTCCGTCTGTTGGGAGACAAAAGGAGGGCAATGAAGAGCAAGCACCCTGCAAGCACCTACTGCCGACATGCACGCACAGCCCCTGCTCCTCTCAGGTTATCTTCTTCTCCCTCCCAATCTCCCCAGGAAGCAGTCATGGATACAGAAGTCACGCTTGCTCCCAAGGAAGACCAGAAGAGGCTTTCTGCTCCCACTTAGGGGATTCATGAGAACCACACGGATTCACACCAAGCAGGAGGCCTGACTACCCACCTACTACTCCATCACAGGACCATAGGACAACTCAAGCTGGCGGGGACCTCAGGTGGTCACCTAGACCACATTTTACAGAGGAAGCAGACAAAACAAACAAACAAACAAACAAAAACAAACAGCAATAAGGTAATAGACATTTAAACAGGCTTCTTACGTCTTTGGGTTGAAGTAGATGTCACCCCAAAGTCGCTTCGCGAACTCTTGGTAATTGATATCTCCTAAAGAGAAAAAGCAAACGACAAGAGACTTTCAAATAACACTCTCTCATTTTGCAAATCTTTGGTTTTTGCCTTTTACAACAACCCTGAGGATTCGATGCAACGCTGGTGAGCGAACACTTGGTACCAACTCTAAATAAGTGACTACACACTGATCTGGGGAGATCAGACAGAGAAGTGGGCAGAAAACAGACTACTGAGGACCATACCAGCAGCCCAGGTACACCGTGGGTTCACTCACTTGCTTCCCAGGAGCATTTCAATTGTCTTGATTATACACAAGGTTAGAGCTGAGAAGAGCTGGCCTGACAGACTCTGCACTGCAGGAACCCAGTCACATCTGCTTCATTTTCCAAATGTTAACACTGCAACCTGACTATGTAGTGCCAAGGTGCTGGGATGGCTCACACCCCATCTGCCCCGCAGGCTTATCACAAGCATTTTCTGCCTTGCTGAACATCTCCAGGTTCTTTTCTCTTTTTCAGCTGATGCGTTAAGTGCATAGCCAAATACCCAAGCACTGAAGGAACAGTGAAGTGCTTGGCTGTCATGGTGGATTTACAAATAATAAGACAGCGGTGATAATTTACAGCAGTTTCCAAACAAGCTTTTGCTGTGGGCAGATGTGCAAGCATAAGAAATTTCATGGTGGCTGCGGTTTTGACAGTTAAACTACTATAACTCATGTTATTTGAAGTGTGGTGGCTGTACATAAAATCCCTGGTGGCCACAATCAAACATTACTGACTTCAGGTACCATTCAGCTCATGTCTTCCCCACATGGATGACATCTCCTACTGACTGTGCCTGCATGCTTTATTAGTCCCCAAAAGAAGGGGTATCATCCTAGCAGGGACTGAGTTAATTCTGCGATGCCCAGGGAGCTCATTTATTTCTCCAAACTCATGAAGACGCATGATAGCCCTGGCACATCAGTCTCTGACCTCTACAACTTCTTCCTCCCTTGGGCCAACTTCTCTGCAAGAGCTAGGCCAGCTGCTCTACAACATCCTTGTCCCCTGCTCACTGCTCCTACAGATCACCCTAAATTCCCAATGTAAGACTTCAAAATCTTGGCTCTATAGCCAGCTAACGCAAGCAAAAGGCCCACTTTACAAGTGGCAGATTGCCTTGAGTGGGCACCTAGGGAACAGAAAATTAAATCAAAGGCAGAAAAAAGACAGTTTCTTAAAAAAGACCGAAGGGCAAGAGTGCAAAACCTTGTGGGCCAAGCTTGTGCCTGGCTGCAGCTGAGTCTCAGACTCTGGAGACTTCAGGGAAAAGGCAGGCAGAGCTTAACTGCTTCATTTCTGAGCTCTTCTGGTAAGTAGGCAGAGTGCAAGGCATACACTTGCCTTCAACTGCCATAGCAGGAGTTGCTTTTTCTGCTTAAGGGTACATATAAAACACGGACTTCTGACTCCAGAAATATTCGTCAGGAGAAACTATTTGCCTAAAAATAAGTTAGAAATTTATTTTTGGAACGACTGCAATAACGTTATCTGGGGCTCAGATCTGCAGTACTCTCAAGTTCTGAAGTTCAAGAGTGCATATATTGGCTATACATACATACATACATATATATATATAATATATATATATATATGCAGTGAAAGCTGAAGCAGAAAGCCTCAACAAAAAAAGGTTAGAAAATAAGATGTTAAAGCATACAAGGTTTCTGGATAATCCTCACCATATGTGTCTGCATAAATCTTTGCAAAAGATCCCAGTGTGAAGCAGATGCTGTACTGTGAACTGGAGAAACACACGTTCCCCAGAAGGGGAGACAGAACGAGGTTCTCATCGGTGGAATACATGCTGAGAGGAGACAGTTTTTAGAGACAAGAAAAAAAACATCAATGTTATGAACTAAGAAAGACACTTAATTCTATTTCCCACATCAAATAGCAGTATGTGATAGGCAAGGATTTTACGTTGCCAAACAGTGGCTTAAAACCAGCTGCAACGTGCTCACCTGTTGGAATTTCAGGATCAGTATCACATTATGACCACAAACCTCAAAGCTTTAGTGTACAAAGAAATATTTAAAGACCTAGAACTAAAAAATTATCAGCACAAGTGCTCTGTATTGTTTATCAGGTAGTTTTTCCTCCCCTAAAAAAGCCAGCAAAGTCAGTCAACCAAGGGAAAAGATAACACAAGGCAAATAACAAGGACAGAATTGAACTGAAACAATTTTAATGAGTTCACAGGCATGCTAAACAGGATGAATTATCCTGCTACGAGCTGCATGATGCCAGCAGCGACTCAACAGAAGCATGCAAGTGAGCTCGTGTGCAAATTCACTTTGGGGTTATCCAAGCTACAGTGCCAACACAAACTGAAGGGAAGAATGGTGTTAAGAAAGTCACCTGAGTGGCAAAAGAATGCACAGAGACGAAGTCTTGCAATTGTCAAGGTTAGAGAAGATGACCCTCCCTTTTCTGAGGAGGGTCTTGCAAGGCGATTTGACCACAGCAATATTATGGTCTCCGTTTAGGGGTTGGGACAGCAAATTCCCTTTATTTTTGTAAATAACTTTTAGGAGCTTTGAGACATTTCAGCCTACAGTTTGGGATACAGCCTGGACCTCTTAGGGTATTTGAGACATTTGGGAACACAGAAGTTTCCCCCCTCTTGCCCTATGTCCACTTTCCATACTTTGTAATAGGGAAAAAAGTGCTGATCCCATTAAGCCTGTCAGAAGTCATACAACAAGAGCCAATCCTGCCTAATCTGAGATGAACTTCCACTGGTTCTTCTTGTCCCATTTTCTATGATTTAACATATTAAGAGACAAGCTCGTGAGACTTTTCACACACATAGGGCTCCCAAAGAAAAGCATCTGCAGCGAAACAGGGACAGCAAGCGCTAATAACACACCATCCCAAGCACGTACCTTATCAGACCGTTAACTTCATCTACAATATGCCGGAGTTTGTAATAGGCATCCGTAGGGGGCAATTTCAGCTCCAGGATCAGGCGGTCTATTTTGTTGATGCACACAGTCACTGCTAGCCTTTCCTGCACCGCGTGCTTGATCAGCCTCTCTGTGTTCAGCATCACCTGCGGGGAACAATGAGCACAAACACCCTAGCAAAAGCCCTCCACAAAATGCTATCTAGGGCATGACAGGCAGTGACCCTTACAGGAAGGGTTGCAGCCTGTAGAAAAGCCTAAGCTCAGCCATCAGCGACCAGCTGATCTTCCTGAGATTTAGAAGTAGGTGCTAACCCAACCAAATTCCTTGAATCCTGCCCCTTGGACATCTCTGATATAAATAACCTGTTCAATTTTAGATATTATGGAGATGGAGATGCAAACAAGTCAGGGAATCAGCCTACAGGTCACATGCATCATGCCAAACCTGGCAACAGAAGCTGGAGGCTTGACTCCCTGATTTGGCTGAAAAACATTTCCTTCTCAAACTGTCCTTCAGAAACCCTTCGGTACTGAAAGCTGAACCCATCCCAGGCCTTCATGATAAAGCAAGATCAAGGACTCCACTGCAAGAGTTTGAAATGAACCTCTGGCAGAACTTGACACTCACCCCCTCAGCTGCATCAATGAAAAGCACAACGCCATCTGAGATACGGAGGCCCGCTGTCACCTCATCGGAAAAATTGACATGACCTTCAGAAAAAAAAAGAAACAGAGGTGAGAACGAGAGTAAGCTCAACCCCGATCCCAGCATCGCAGAGGGTGGAAAGCCACCCCTCAGCTCTGTGGCTTGCTCTGGTCACCAGTATCCAGCGAGGCAGAACACAGACTGCTTCCTCCTTGGACAGTGACTCAGGGGTGGCTGCAGAGCTCTGTATAGGGATTTGCTTCAGTTTTAATGCCATTTTTGAGAATAAACACAACTAGTTTAACAGTTTCTTTTCCTCACGTTTGTTACCGTGTTTCTCACAACCCTGTGCAAGTCCTTCAAGAAAAGGAGAGAGATTGTTTTCCACCAGAGAACAGAGGCCTTTCTCTCCCGTCTTCCTGTGTTTAACTTCTCTTAGCTTTAGCTGTAACTCAACAGATGTGTCCCAAGACCCTCTTTCCTAAAATCTCAGCTTCCTGCAGCACATTGATCTGTGATTACATCCACCCAAAGGAGCCTGTCAGAAGACTGAGTGAACTCCTTGAAGGAACAGTGGGCAACAGCATTTAAGAAAGCCACGGTCCACACTGTCCATGCACACTGGTACCTAGAAAATCCAATTCTACACCTGCTTCTCACGTACTTCAGTCAAACATCTTCAGCTCCATTAACCTTCACTGTGCCCACTAATCAGAAACACAAGCCTAGCTACGAGCCAGCAGTACAGTCATTATGGCTGGAAGAGATTTCTGAAGAATGAACTTAGTGAAAGACTTGCGTCCCAGGACCAGACTGAAATCATCTACAAAAACACAAAACGAAGCACGGGGTTCCATCTTGAAAAAAAACTTCCCAGGGTTTCACTGCACTTAAGTGACATTTCCAGGTGGATCAGTGAAGTTTCAGGGTATAGATTCTCACTTTGTTTTTCTGAGAGCCAATGCTACGCAGACCCACCACAATCCAACATAAAAGTTCTTTGAAGGCTCTCATTAACCACTGAGCTGTACGTGTTTTTACTGTTCTGCTCCTACCCATGGCACTGCCCAGAGGACCGAAGAGTTTCATTAATGAGAGAAGAAACCTTGAGTCACATGGTCATGTATCTGCTTCACACATCAAGCTGCCTTCAGCTAAGTGCATCCCAAACCAGGATTTTCAGGATTACACAATCACCTGGAGTGTCGATGATGTTGAAGAGAAAAGACTTTCCTTTGGTGTCTGGCAGAACAATAGTCACTGGTGTGCTCTTGATCCCTACACCCCTCTGAAAGATAGGAAAGCAGGATTATCAATTAAAAGAGAAAGAAAAATCACCATGTAAAAGATGAACAAGGACAAATTAATCAAAAGGACTGAAAGAAGTAAACATCCACCCAGCACAATCTCTTCCTACAGGGAGGGAGCAGCAACCTCAGCTCACTGCACTGCCCAGCCCAGCTCCCCCATCCACACCAGCTCAGACTGGTGAGCTACCACTCTTGGGCCACACAATCCGTGCTGACTCCAGCTAAGGAATTATAACATGCAATGCCAGAGACAGAAGATCCATATTTCTCTGTGCTTTCACCCTTCTTCTGCTATCAAGTTATACCTCAAAGCATAAGATTTAATCATACAGAGTACAGAGCACAGCAGTAAGGTGGAGAGAAAGCAATGCTTCAAAGGATTGTTCTGGCCGTGACAATACCTAGCAAGTAGGACTAAATAAAATTCCTATCCATGCCACACCACATGGAATCAGAGCACCCAGCTAAGATTTCCCATCAAAAGCAACCTAGGAGAAACGTGTATCTTGACTTCAGTTTTTCTCCTTATCTACCACTGCTGCAAACCCCTTCCACCTCTCTCCCTTGAAGAAAATGGTTGTAGTTGCCTACAACCAGGTACGCTGGGATAACTCCAGTATAGATCTTCAGCTTTACACAGGTAGATAAATAAAATCATACATGGAGATAAGGGTTGCAGGAACTGGAAGAAAGTTGGAGCAGGGACCTTCCTAAGGCAAAGCCAAGAGGAGCAGATCATTTTATTGATGAAGAAAATAATCTAAATGTGGAAGGCACATAAAGATGATGAAAGAAAGAGAAAGAAACTGTCTACAGTAACTGACTGTGAGTAAAGCATAAGACAACTGTACAAAATCACTGCCTGTTCTGCGAGGCTCACTTACCTCTTGCTCTGTGAACAATATATCGGTGTAGCAAAGCTGCAAGTACAAAACAAAAGTCAGAATATCCCTTTTTTGTATCAAACACTATGTTTGAAACAGAATGTGATAACTCTCTATACATGGTTAGCATGGCAAAAATAGAGCCAGAATTAGGACTGTACTCTGGTTTTCCAGTCCTATGTTCTGATCACAAAACCACATTTTCCCCACATACGATCCAAAGGCAGGAATGTTCTGAAAGCTCACTTACATCCTGGTCGTAGCGCTTCCGGATTTCTGGGTGCGTCTGTTCTATCAGGCAGTCAACAAAACAAGTCTGAAAAATATCAGATCATAAGAAAAAAAGAGGTGACCATGTTCAAACAGACGAATACAAACACAAGCCCATCCCTCCTATGCAGTACACAGAAAGGTGAGTACAGAACTATTTCCACATGGCTGAAAGAACAAAATAACTGCAGAGCCACAAATAACTGCAGAGCAACAGGATCAGCCAGAGAATGAGAATGCTGCCACACAGATCAGGGGGTCAAAAGGCCAACAGCAAAAGTAAGCAAGAGAGAGATACCACCCAACAAACTTTGGATGTTCACACTACCTTGCCATGGTGAAGGTGCCCACACAGAGTCACATTTCGAATTAGCTCCGAGTTGTCCATCAGATCTGCCAGGAAACTGGAGGAATGAAACACAAAAGACTGTTGGAGGCTTCTGCTGCGTCTAAGAAAAGTAGGTGCCATGTCAGCTACGCTTTCTATCTGAGGTCCCTCCAAATCCTCTCCAAACTTTCATTCTGCCAATGCCCTGCGGAGGACGAATCCCACTTTCCAGATGGGGAGGACAAGAGAGTTGGAATGCTAGACAGATGGCAGTGGGTGGGAGGAGACAGAGCTGGTAAAACTGCCAGTGATGAAATATTCCCGAATATCTCCCTTCTCTTCTAGTCAGTATTAGAGCAAAAGTCACATCCATGTAAGCAGATGATGAAATACTTCCGCTCAAACAGTGGCAGGTAGTCAACTAAATCACAGGGGTGGATAACAAGCACCCCACACATTTTTAAAAGACGGCCACAGGGCTCCAGAGACGATTAATTCTGATTTTCAGGTCTTAAAACAGTGATATCCCCAGGGACTCAAGGAAACAGTAATGGAATTTAAATCTTTTTAGAATCAGCAACTGAGCTAGGGAATGATGGACTGGTCACTTCTGCATAGATCCTGGCCAAAATATAATTGAGATCCTAAATTAGCAGCTACTCTAAAAAATAACGGGAAGCTATAAAACAAGTATCAATTATTATGGGTTTGTAGATACTAAATCCTGTCAAATAATCTCCTTTTTAAAACTCCTTTAATTTTCTCTGATGCGGCAGACTTCTTAGCATACGAGATTTTGATTAAGAGCTAAAAAAATACAAAAATCAATAACGATACAGATTAAAAGCTTGCTTATTGGTCTTAAAACAAGGCTAAATGTGAAATCAATACCAAGCTTGCAGGTTTCTGGTTAAGTCCCACCGGGACTTCCTCTTGGCCCCATCGTAACCATTTATATCAACGAACAGGAAGAAGAAGAATTCATTACTGAAGGAACGCGCGGAGGACACAGGACTCAGAAAAGCAGCAGATAATGAAGAGCACAGGCCATTGACTAAGTGCAAAATGGGCTGCTTAGAAAAATAAGACCAAGCACACTGTTTGCTTTATATCTGGCTATACTGAAAACGTCCCCGGTCAATGAACACAGCCATACCAACAATAAAGGGGACAGCCCATTTCAGAAAGGTCCTGGGCATCTGCATATGAACTCCAGGGAAATTTTGCTGCCAAAAGGTAACAGGATCCTTGGTGGTATAAAGGACTGCGCATGTTGGAGTCTGCTCGGCATACTGGGAACTGCTACTAAGCCTGCATCTGGATTTGGTATCAACACTTGAAGACAGCTATTGAGAACTGGAAAAGGCTCTGAGTACCCATGAAGCAGTGCATGGGTTGAAATACCAGCCTAGCAAAACACACACGCAGCTCAATCTGCCCATCCTCAAACAGAAAACAACACACAGAAACACCACGAACGTGAGGATACAGAACCCCTCCGCCCGTCAGCAGAATGCAGTGCCTAGGCGTCAATAATAAGATCGTATATTTTCATAGACAAGGGAAACAAGTGTTTTCATTCTTTACCAAAATCTCAGCTTTTAAATTTGTTTGGATTTTTTTCTCCCTCACAGATTTTCTCCTGGTGTACCAGGGGCTGCTTTGTGGGGTACAACCAGCAGACACCGTCAGGCACAGCAGTGCAGCTTAGCCGTGAAGCCTGCACTGACCCACACACAGCTTGGCAGTGGCTTCTGTACAACCAGCGGCAGACAAATTCTCCCTGGCAACTCCTCCAGGAGAGACAGGAACGACTTTGAGACAGCCGTAGGCCTACATGCACTGGGATGAAATCAAAACGTCCCTTTTGGCTGTAGGAGGATGAGGCGTGCCACATGCTGACCGAATAAATACTTCTTGAGCCAGTCAGGAAAACTTGTGTTCGGCAAGTCTGCAACACAAAGGTTTCCAACTGCCGAGCTTTCTGTCAGCTGCTGAGATGAGAAAAGATTTACATTCTAGTGTCAGATAACTGCACTATGCTGCCTGCTGGGGAGGCAGATTAACTGTAAAATGTTTAGCCTTGGACTTTCTTCCTCTTCTTTTTGGTTCAAATTCTGGGAAACAGCTGCACTCCGTTATATTGCTGGTGTTATTAAGAAACAAACCCACTGCCCCTTGGAAGCTTCCTCCTCCATACAGTACACACCCTTTTGACTCCCTACCTTTGCCTGTAAACAACAAAAAGCGAGGAAATCGCAGCACAGATGGCTTTATCCAAAGTACACACTTAAAACTCTACATGTTACTTACTCCATCTCATAGACAGTGACCGGTAACGTCTGTTCCATCAAAGAGAACTTTTTGGTTTTCACAGGTTTAATAATAGGCTCTGAAAACAAGAGAAAGAACAATGCAATGCTGTTATCAGTGACCTGAACCCAACACTCTCAGAAACAGTCATGCTGAAGGGGGATTTTTTGCAGATAGAAACACATTCTTAAAGCTGACAGATTCTTCTATTTTTTTATATGAGGATCAAACGAGATGCCTTAAACACATTTTCATTTCTCTTTAAATATCTTTGCAGCGTCTGTCGATATCTGTTTTTCAAAAGCCAGTTTGCTTAGCTTTTGCGATAATCCAGAGCGCTAAAATGTGGGCATCGCTAGACAACGAGAAGAGTTTGGCCTGGGGCTGACAGGGAATTCAAAAGGGACATTAAAACTGATGGGGAGAATGGAAGGGAACATTATTTTCCCTTTTCCAAGGATCCATGACAAGTTCTCCTCACCCCACACCCACCTTGCTGCTTTGTCACCACTTACCAGTGAGAGGCTGCGTGTCTTCCTCCTGCACTATTGTCTCTACTTCAGGCCCATAGACCTCCTCGGCAGTGGGATAGTACTTCTTATCCTCGTGCAGCACCACCTCCATCCCAGGGTGGTCTTCATCGTGGTCCCCCATATCATCATCGTCGTCATCATCCTCAAGCTGCAACCAACACTCGCATTTAGCTTCTGCTGGCACCGAAGTGCTCTATAAACCTTAACTGCCCCAGAAAGTGCTTGGCATCATATATCCAGAGAGCCATAAGCCCACAGGCAGCCAGGAAATCACCAGACGCGGTGGCTCTGGCATGTCACAACCAGCTTTGGAGCAATCTGCAGAAATGCCCTCAGGAAGCAGCACGCATCCCCCCACCGTGTGCCCGCTGCTGACGGCCCCGCTTCAAACAGACGGCACAGGCAGCAGCTCTGTCCTTCGCTCAGACGCGACAGAACCACACTGGCACACGTAACACAGCCCCCGCACACGCAAACCCCGCTTTTAGGCTTCTAACACAAGAAGGGACACCCGCTGTCCTTCATCTCCTTCCTTGGTGTCGCACAGCAGAGCACCTGCCCCTGCTGTCCTCCTCAACGCTGCCCACATCCCTCGCTGCAGCGTCTGTGGAGCTTTACAGTGTTTGTCACCAGGGAGTCGAGCTCCTTGCAATAACGCAGCGGCAGCGGCACATATTGGGGTCAGATAAAGACCTTACTTAAAGCACCCGGATCCTTTGAACACAAACAAAAAAGCCAAACGTGACTCGAACTACCAAAGCTCCCAGTTCTGGCAGCGATTCACGCCGAAGCAGCGTTTCCTTCTCCTTACGGCGGTACCAGCAGGACACTTTTTATTGGGTCTTTCCAAAACCAAACCCACCGGGATCCTCAGGAGCAAAGCCAGAGCCAGGCCTGCTGACAGCACAGCCCGGCGTGGGGACGGGCTCACCGGGCGCTCAGCACCTGCCGCGTGCGGCTTCCCCCCAGCACCACCACGGGCAGCGAGGAGCAGGATGAGGCCTCAGCGCACCCCCACCGCTCACCTCGTCCAGGTCCTTGGACTCCCTGCCCAGCTCGTCGTCCTCATCGTCCGAGTCCAGCTCCGGCCCGATGTAGTTCCCGAACTCATCGTACAGGTCGGTGTCCATGCTGGGGGCGGAGGGACGGGGTCAGAGCGGGGCACGGAGCCCCTGGACCACGGCCTGGGACCTCCGGGACCCCCTGCCCGGCCCTGTCCCGGTACCCCCAGTACCCCCGGTACCCCCAGCCTTGTCCTGGTACCCCGTCCCTGTAACACACCGGTACCCCGGTGCCCCAGGCCCTATACCCCCAGTACCCCCGCTACCCCGGTA